>NC_141691.1:763608540-764301269 GCF_964263255.1 Lissotriton vulgaris | reverse complement strand
CACTATGTGTGTGTATAAATACTATTTTTTATAAAAGTAAGTATTTGGCTGGACATGGAATTATTGAGCTTGATGAAACGTTAATTGAGTTGTGAGCCTGTGTTTTGCTGTACAGCTACTTCCTCTCCAAGAAGCCTTGGATTGCTCAACTCCCAGTTGCTCAGAGACCATATTAAACTGGGCCCTTTGAAGGCCTCAAACACAAGGGTTGGGCTCAGTAGGTCCTGCTTGCACCTTAGCCCTCTGAAAGGGGTTCCGACGACTCACAACTCGACAAGTAACTACTAAGCTTTAAGCTGGATATCTATGACTCTTTAAGGGGATAACCAGAAGGATTTTTGTGAGATAACAAGCTACGCTTACTCTTATTTGGAATTTTTTGTGCAGAATTTAGGTAGAGTGTTTAATAACTTTAGAGTAATACACAAGAACTCCACTGTCTCATACAGCTGGTGGACCATCTACACTGAAGCATCTCATGGGCCCGTGTTTTTGCCATTAAATCGCTTCCACACACCAAGGACACAACAAGAAAATAACATTTTACTCTTTGAAATGGGTCAAAATAAAACCACAACACAATAGCTTAAAATGCAGGACTGTTACAAATATAAAGAATACGTGAAGGAGCAAAGAAATTATTTCTTAATCCAAGGGCCAAAAAGGGAGTTTAGTTACCTCTTTTGTGGCAGCGATGCAACTTCCTCTAGAACAGCAGCAGGAAGCAACTTTCTTTTCTATGACAAGGAAACATTTTTAACAGGTCACATTAATTTCAAAATATCAAATTTTATTTACTACACAGCAGTACAATTTAAAGTTGTGCATTGACACCAGTGAGATTCTATATCTTACCTCCTCATTGGTTTTCATTCACCATTTTTCAAACATGAGACGAGTTAGTAAAAGTTGGAATACAGAATGGAGAGTATAAAACATTTTTTACAAAATTGCATGTAATAAAAATGCTACAGCTCAAGAGAATTTAGGACAGATCGAGAGGTACTTGCCTAGGATGGGTTTGGAAAACAAGAGATCAGTGACAAACTACAGTGGCGTGGAATAAAAGAGACCAACGAAAAACGCAATGGGCAAGAGACTTTGCCTTCTGTAAATGAGCAATAACAAGGCCTACAAGAATACCACCTAAAGAAAGGAAAGGGAAGACAAGTGAGAGCTAAAGAACAATTGATACAGTGACAAACTTCAGATGTAGGAGACTGGTTGAAGAGCAATGCTAGGTGGTGAAAAACCGCAAAACCCAGTTTTACACTCCATGTTAGACTTGACTTTTTTATGCTGTTTTCAGAAGCAATAAAGCTGTGTCTACTGGAGCTATGAAAATAGGGGAGTTTGATGGATATAGTTTTTTCGTATCTTGTAACTGGTACTTGGCAAGTAGAGAATGTATATTACGGTCCTTTAAGAAGCACTGACGTACTTTATATTGATAACATTTCTTTTATGGGGGCATAATAAAGAGTTGTCAGTACTTTATACATTGAATTTGCCATCCATGTTCATAATACTGACTTTGATCCCAATATTTCTGCTAATATTCAACTTGAAGATACAATATCAATTACTGTGCAATTAAAAAAAAGATGAACAGGTTTTGTAAATACTACAGTTTTTTTTTTGTAAAATTTAAAATACTACAGTTTTTAAGCAGGGACAGAAAACTTTGAAAAAAATCCATTTAATTATTATCTCCAGGTATCGCTTAGTCAATATCTTGGTTATGAATCAATCAGAATACTTCCTACTTTACATCTTTGAATATGTCTCTTTTTTGTATACATAAGTGATTGTACCAAAGGACAGCCTTAACTTTTAATTTGACCTGGTAATTACCATATGGTTGGTAGTATATTTTCCAGTATTGAATAGATGTATCTGGTGCTCCTCTTCTAAAAAAAGTACACAAATTGCTTTTTAGGTCTCGCGCCTAGCGTTGCATTGCGCGGCGAGAGACCTTATGAAGGGGGTTTGAAAACAGACCTAGGAATCGCACACGCTTGTGCGTGTGCTTTTCCTTTTGGTCCACGCTATTGGCCTTTGCGTGTGTCTTTTTTTTTATCAAAGACAGCACGCAATTGGCCAAAAGCGGGCGCATTGCTCCGCCCATGGCCTATTGGTGTCTGTTACGCGCACCGCTGCCATGTGGTTTCAATTATCGTGCCCAGACACGGGCGCGATAATTGAAACCCCAAGTCTCGCTGTGGATCGCTCGCGCACACCACTCACAGGCTTGTTTGTTTTTCAATAGCGATCGCTTTCATTTTCCCGATCATTTTAACTGCCGCTTGTTATTATTGGATGAGAAAATGTTGCCGGCTGCATCTGATTTGTACTGTGATTTTCGCAAGGATAACCGTCCCATTTCATTAAATTATTTCACTGCTATTAAGGAGAAACTCCAATTTCCAAAATGTGTGCTAAAGCCACGCAGAAACCCGAAGTGAGCCTGATGAAGCTGCACATTGCACAATTGTGATTCCCGAAGCACATGGTCCAGCTACCAGGCATGCGCCCGGCCACCACTGAATTTGTGTACTCGCTCTTGCTGTCCTGTGAACGGAAGAGCTGGTTTGCACCCGGACGTGATACTGCCGGTTCCTTTAATCCTTTGAATTAATTCTGGCTGATTCATCGGAGGTCGGGAGAGCAGCACAATTTAGAGTGTCTAAGAAACAGTCTTTTGAACGCTGGTAAGAGACAAAACAGACTTCATTTGTTGTACAGTGAGTCGCACGCCTTATCACTTCCTGGTACCTACAGTTGCAGGACATCTTTACCTGTGGTTGTGCTGTACACCTTGTAGCACGGTTGTGAGGCCAATCTCGGTCATCCCTTAGTTTTACAGTTGTCTTTCTGTCTTTTCCCGCAGGGGCAGCTGCTAAAACAGGGTTTCCATGTCCGCTTCCCAGCTCTCTATTTCCCACATGGGAGAGTGCATGTTGACTTCTGATCCCACCATTCTCTTGCGTTGAAATACTTCCATTTCTTTTTGAACAGCCACATGTAAACTCAGGCTTTTAATTACAATTGGACGTTATGCATGCAGATGGAAGTTATACTATCATCTTGACCCCCAATGACCCTCTCACAAACTTAATTTTAGCTGGATTGCTGCCGTCCTGTCATAAATGCAATGTCATTGTTACTAGTCTTATCCGCAGCCTAGACTGACGGAGTTGTGAATGCAGGCGCACTTGTCTCATTAGGTGCGCCCTAGTAGTACTTTCTAATGGCTGCATTTTGCTTTGATCAGATGAGAGTAACTGGTCTTTAAATGTCATTAGACTTTATTAGGAATGCGCTGTGAGTCCATGTATGTGCTTTCATCTGTGGAACTACGTGTGCGGTCTTCATTCCCTTTTATGCTTGTTGGAAAGTATTTAATCCATTTGTAAACTATTAGAACTGCAGAGTTTTGGTAAATTATTACCAATATTCAAGCAGCCTTGCTTGTTGCTCATTTTAATGAAAATGGATCGATCCTTTGTGTATTCTATGAATCATGTTGAGGTTTTGGGCGTTAAACTACGTATTATTATTAAAGGAATAGATTATTAAAAGTAGTTATAGATCCTAACCGGAATGATAGTCTCTGTTTTGGAATTTTTATACTGTTGAGTAGCCATGAGAAAAGCCTGGAGTTGGTTTTTCACCTCAACCTGAGCTAATTGAGAACTGATCCCCTGATGTTTATGCACAGAATGCGAGAAGTGAAGTAGCTATTCTCTCTCTGCCAGAACAGAGATGCATAATATCTTTTAATACATTGGAATGTTGAGCTCTCCATTAAAAACATTGAAGTGGCTCAGAGCTAGTAATACCTTCTGCTCTAAAGTTCCAGTGTTCGTATTTCTTCTTCTCCTTTAAAATGTATTACTTGGGTGCATTGGTTGCGCTCTCCGTTTTACTTTTCAACATTTTCAATAAAAATGATTTGAAATACAAAATGTATTTTTGCCCATTTTTGCCCACACTGGTGGAATGTTGTGATATGCTTAGAGCCCTCTGGCTAGAACAGTTGTGAAAGCCAGTTATCTTTGTTACACTCCCTTATCTGTGGTTCAGGCCTGTAACTCTAGCTCGGGCCCATCATTCATTATTGCCCTCAGCAGCAAGCTATAATGCTTAATAACTGTTATTTCTCTTTGGAAACTATTATAATGCCTAACCAGGATTTGTCTATCTAAATATTTATTAAATTACGGTTGTGTTATGACTGATCCATTTTTGCTTACTGAATATGTGTGCACATTTTGAAAAAATATAGTGCTTTGCTGGATATCTAGCCTTGTGTTGCAGAACCTAGGCTCAGTATTCGCACAAAGCCATGTAGTGTCATTGAAACAGTGCTGCCTTTGGACTATTTAACAATATATTTGACTGATACTCTTTATATCTTTCATAGTTCCATCTCACAGTCGCTCTGGCCACCTGTAAACTCAATTTTCACAGTCTCCCTTTCTATCTAGGTCAATCACTATTCTCTATCACTTGTGTTCCCCTCTCATACCTGCCTCATTCTCTACTCAATCTTTGCATCTCTCTACCCTTTCCATAGCTCCATCTTTCAGTCTGTCACCACCCCCAACCCCCCTCCCCCACCCCACCTTTAGCACGCACTGACATCTACCTTTTCCGTTGTATTTATCACCATGAGGCCTCGTCAGACCTTTCTGTCCAAGATTTTCAATACAACAGATCATGGAGCAAATACGCATCTTGAATGGGCATATAAACATGTTTTTGTAAAAAAACAGTGGGCATATAAACATATGTGTTTTGTAGACATAGAATAGTTTATAGCACAACACATGAACTACTTATATGTTTGGAGTGAAACCGCAAAAAAGCTGTTCTGCATATAGAAATTCAACATGGAAAATGCCTTCCTATTTGTAAGGCACCGTGAAGGAAGCACAATATTGTTATGTGAAGAGATGATTTTGGGCATATAAGTGATGTGTGTCACGACTAGTTCTTAAGTTAACTGAGATTTCTCAGATGCCTTTTGTTTTTAAAATATAAATAAATGACATTGACTTTTACAATGCCAATAGCTTAAACTCTCGTGAATGTGAGACCCATTGCAAAGCAATAGGTCTTACATTAAGCAAGTTTAAGCTATTGGCATTATAAATAACAATGCCTTTTATTTATGTTTTAATAATGAAAAAAATGCATTGTTATTTGCAATGTCAATAGCTCAAACTTGCATAAATGCGAGACCTATTGCATTGCAAATGCTTGTTTCATTTTGAGATGAATCCAGAATTTAATGTATCATATTTATACTGATCAAATTCTTAACTTCTTTGTCTGTAGGATTATATGTGAGCACAACTACTATTTGACCAATAAGGTTTTTCTGATCATTTTTGGAAAAAATCTTCCCATTTTTATACTTTGCTCATTTTTTATTCTGCTAAGCCATTTGTAGCTCTTTTTGTTTTAAAGTGATTGAAAGTTTCTTATTCCACTTTCCTGGTAAGAAGAAATTGTCTCTGCAGTTTTACCCTCTCAAAACTTCTTTCACAATAGCATCAGCAATGTAATGTATTAGGATAAGACTGTTTAGTAAACAACATTATTAGGGTTTCCCTTTTTTTTTTTTAAGTTCAATACTAAATATTTTAAAAAAAACATACCTTTCTATATGCACATGGCTTAAGTTTGTATGCAACAGACCCAGGGTACCAATCTCCAAGTTGCAGAATGTAATTTATGCATATAGTGCATTTTAGCACAGGTTTCAGAGTTAGGGTGTGGATGTTAATAAGGCCAGGAGATTTTACCTAAGCGAAATCTTGAAACAAAATCTTGAAAAAGCACTATAGGAAGGAGGCTCTGTATATACTATACCAAAGTGAGGTGTAATGTGCACAGAGTACAGTGAATCCCGAGAGGTATAACAGACATTAAAGTAGATAATAATGTACTCTCATTTGTGGCAGTGTGGTTGAGCAGTCAGGCTTATCAGGAGGGTAGTGTTAAGATTTGTTGTACGCATGAAATTATGTCACATACTCAGACTGAATCCAGGCCAATTGATTGTATAAAAAGTTGTTCTATTGCTATTTTATTTCTAGAACCAAGGTATACCTAGTAGTAGATAAGTGATACTTCTCATACAATGTTACTGTTTAAAATGCAGTGTACTCTGGTATGGTAGGAACATTTATATTACTTTTGAAGTTGAGAAAACCATTGATAAACTGTTCAAAAGCACTTAAAAGTACAATATTTTTGGATTACTTTGAGATTACTTCTCTAGTTTAGCTTGATACATACTCCTGACCAAGTCTAGCAACACAGGACATTAGCATGCTGGGTACCTTGTTTACCAGCACAAAGCTACTTTTGTTGTAGTACAAGACAGTTCAACACAGAAGATTTTTCAGAGAAAACCCATTATACAGTCCTATGAAGAAAAACAAGGTGTCCAGTTCACAGGCAAGTAAACGGTTTTAGGAATGGAGTTTTGGGGGGTAGAACCATGGTTCAGGTTGGCACTCAAGGGGCAACACCAGCGGCACTAGGGCAGCTGGGTGCAGACTGCCAATGTTAGCCAATAGGGTTAGCGGGCACCTTGGTTGGGGGCTGCTCACTGGCAGGCCACTTGGTCTTCTGAGGCAACTTCCAGGGGCTAAGGTCAGGGTAAAAGGGGGCCCAGGTCAGCACTAAATCCACACCACCAGCGGCGCAGGGGCGGCCGGGTGCAGGGTGCTTATGAGGTGTCGGGAACCCAATGCAATCCTATCGAGGTTGCCAGTTTTTGATTTTTGGCTGCAGGCTCGGTCCAAGAAGTCTTCCTGGAGGAAGCAGCAGCTGGACAGTTAAGTTAGAAGGCTCTAGGGCGTAGGTGCACCTCAGGTCATCTTCTTCAGGGGGCCCGGATGAAGGGGTGCTATTTGAGGTTGGGTTTCACCTTACAGGGTCAACCGCGGTTGGGGGTGGGGGGGGTCTCCGTGCAGAGGCTGCAGGCGACATCGGGGAGTCCTGGAGGGCTCAACCCACAGTAGACTCGGGCTCTGGAGAGCTGGGGGGACCTTGCTAGGACCAGCAGGCCACTTGAACTCTGGCAGTAGGTGAGAGGTGCAGTGGTGGTTCCAGAAATCGAGTTTCTTCGTCCTCAACAGGCTCAGAATCTTTCTTTGGAGTTTATTTTTTAATAGAGCTGCTTTTCGCAGGAGATCCAATCGTTGCTGAAGGTAGTCGGTCCTCCCAGGGGTTCTGGAGCTTGCTGGCTGCAGGACAAGTCGACTTCTGACACAGGATCTCTGGAAACTGCAGACGGCCGGTAGGGCTGGGGCAAAGTAAGTTCTTCTCCACAGTCTCCTCCACTATGCAACTTCTTCGTAGGTTGCAGGAATCTAGCATCCTGGATTCAGGGATGCTTCCTGAATACTGAATTCTGGGGACATTTTAGGGGTCTTGAGGTAGTAGGCAATGGGCTACTTACCTTAGGGTGACTAGATCCTTGATGTGCTCACCCCACATGTGGAGTGAGCACATTCCCTGACCCTGATTGGGGATGCTCTCCATCAGCAAGGTGGCAGGCACTGAGGAGTGGGCTTCACCTAGTCTCTCCAACCTGAGCAGTGGGGTTGGCAGAGGAGAGTACATCGCCCGCACGTGCTAACTTTTCTCACCTGTCTTCCCACTCAAACTGGGGGAGAAGACAGGAAGGGGGCCTCCTGCTAGCAGGAGGGGCAGGGGGTCGCAGTGCAAAGGCAGCAGGGCCTTTGAAGCTGCTCAGCCCTTCCTGACCTTGGGGAGGTGCTAGAACCTTCGCTCGGGAAAGGCACAGTTTCTGGATCCAGAGAGCTAGAGCTCTCACCTCAATGTCCAGAAACCTGTATCATTGTGGTAAGCAGCTGTTTAGCAGTCAGAGGTTTAGGGGTCTCCTCTAGAAGGGACCCCTGGGTGCAGTGGTTAATAAATCTGACACTGGAATAAGCACTGGTTTATTATTCTGAGATGTTTGATACTAAACATCATAGGATTCAGTAAAGCCATTATGGTGCTGTGAAACTCATAATTAGGTAGGAGTTAGACCCAATGGGCCAGGTTCTGACTGGGCATATATAAATCTATTACAGGGGGGAAGGTCAGGACCTGTATTGTTTTGGCATCTTTAAATTAACACCAGACCAAATTATATTACTTCCATTTGATCTGGTACTTTATACCTTTTCTTCAACTTTTTTTGATCTTTGTTATATACTCAAGACAAAATGAGAAAGTCAAAATGAGACAATAAAGTCTATATACAGACAAAGCTTATGTACATGTGGTTAACAGAACATTAAACAACAACATTGTGCTTTGAATACACAATATAAACAAACATTTAGTGACAAAAATCATAAACAGAAACATCCTATTATCTTAGAAGTTTTGGGTTACCTTTTAGCTTCTAAGTCAAAATCTCATTTCATATAGTTTGATAAAGGCTTTATCAAACTATAGGATATGAACATGGAGGAATTATAAATTAAATTTTTGACTATAGACAGAGGACAATTCCCATGCATTTGACACCAATGGTTTCCTTGTGTTCTCTCATTTTTCCTTAATTGAAATGTTGATATGCATATTTTTAGAATGCTTGTGAAACATTATCTATATATGGTGGTGGGAGTTAACTACAACGCCTTACCGATGGACTTCCCACCGCCCTCCAACACTAAATCAGTACCTATGTGTTTTTAATAATGGTAGCAGATACACATTTGCTCATTAAAAGCCTCAAAATCTAAAAAGGCTCCCATATGAAAGAAAAAAAAAATACCGGGACAGCAAGAAAGAATAAATCAGATGCTTCAAGTATTTCTCCTAATTTCCAGACCTCACCACTTCACATGAGAATCACAAACATGGCTATGGGGTGTTTCCAGTTCATGATTTTCCCCTGCTCAATACCTCCATCTGCACCAGGCGCTGGCAAAACCATGAAAAAATACAATCATAGATGTGAGTATTTTTGTTGTTCGTTCGTGTCAAGGTAGAACTAGAATGTCTGTTGAAATTCTTCCCTTCTCTCACGAAAATCTATACTTTTGATCCTTCTCTTCCTATTACAGTGAGAAAGATAAATATGAATTCCTTATGATGGAGAGAGAGAGAGATCTTCTAAATTACTTATCTCAAAATAAAGAAACTCTAAATTCCACTCAAGACAGGAAGCAGAACAACTCAATATTTTTAGCAGCGTTTTAAGTATACTGCACAATCTTAATGTGTGAATACATGCAAACTCCCGTTGTAAAGGTGCCTGTCAGTTGGCAGGTCAAAAGGTTAGTGGGCGGGGAGGAATTTGGGCTGTGTGAGAAGGATTTAAGAACCTAGGTGTGAACAGGGCTCTTATTCCACCAATGTGTGCAGAAGAACTGTTTAAATACAAATATTGTACTGATACCACGTACTTTTCTGGGTAGCACCCTGTTCCTCACAAATGCTTACATTTCACATCTTTGGCTAAGCTCGGGGAATTTGTAAGGGAATTCTCAAGTGACCATTACATTTTGCAGTGCTTTCTTTTCTACACAGATTTAATGGTGAATGTTTTTAGTAAGTACCACCAGTCCAGAAAAGGGTGCTATACAGAGAGCACAATGCACACAGTTCGTTTGCCAGCCAATACCTTTTGTTCTCTAAATAGCTCTTCTCTCCGTCTTCTTTTTTCTTTTAACAGTGCCTTCTCCCTGTAAGAAAAGAAAAACAAAATACAATTGATTAATTTTTAAAAAAAGCATCAATTGAATATACAAGTAAACTAGGACCACCTCATTTTCAGAACGGTCACAATAAATGTGCCATTTACCATGGGTTTTATTAGGTTCTTGAGTGTGCGTAGTGGGGGTGAGGAGAAGATTAGAGAAATATGCCTAAGTAAGAAGACACAATACAGTAAAATAAATAAATATCCTCTCTATGACAAAAGAAAGTATTGACTGTTCTTAGTACATCTTCTGCGACGAGAACCTACTGCTTCTATAAAAGGTTCCTTAATCAATCAAACAGGATTTATAAAGCGCTGCTAAACACCCACAAGGGTATCCAGGTGCTGAGAGTCAAGCTGCTTGGGTGTAAGCAGTTGAACAACCAAGTCTTGAGTATCCCTCTGAATTCCTGAAGAGAAGATGAGGTAAGAAGGGATAGGGAGTCTGTTCCAGGGCTTTGTGGCAAGGTAGGAGAAGGATTGTCCTCCACTGTAGTTTCGGCGGATGGTGGGGGTGTGAATAAGAGAGAGGAAGGCGGAGTGCATGTGTCTGGTGGGTTGGTGGAAGCTCAGGTGGTGCTTGATGTATTCTGGGGCTTGATTGTGCAGGGCTTTGTAGGCGTGGGTTAGCATCTTGAATTGGTATCTCTTGAGGACGGGGAGACAGTTGAGTTTCTTTAGGCGAGGGGTGATGTGGGTCCTTTTGGGGAGGTCAATGTTGAGTCTGGCTGCTGAGTTCTGTATGGTCTGCAATCTCTTCAGGAGGTGTGTGTTGATTCCTACGTAGAGTGTGTTGCCGTAGTCCAAGCGGCTGGTGGCGAAGGCTTGAATGGGCGGTGCGTCTGGTGGTGACTGGGTACCCTTTGAAGTTCTTCCGGAGCATGCAAAGAGTGAGGACGCAGGCGGAGGACACAGTGCTGATCTGGTTTTTCATTGTAAATATTTGTTGTCCAGGATGATGACGAGGCTCCGGGTGTGGTCTGTGGGAGTGGGTGAGAGTCCCAGTTCCGTGGGCAACCTGGAGCAGTTCCACAGGGAGGTGTTATTCAATTTGTTATTAGTACGCAGGCATGAAGATAAACAATAGGAGAGAAAGAATGTATTTTAATTCTGTAGGAAGGTGTTAGCAGTGATATAGGAATGTATAAACTGTGAGATACCATTTTTAAAGAACAGAAAATGTTCAGATTGACAAAAACCCTAGAGAGAGTTTGGCCAAGTCTTAGCACTATCAATGTAGTTAAACCAATGTTTGGCATTGATGCTTCTACAAGTCATTTAGGCTTCTCAAAGTAAGATGAATCTAGTGCTGTGTGAATGTCTGCTTAGGACATATTGTCCTTAGACAACTATCTTATTTAAGTTGCAATGATTTAATTGATCAGAAACACCTTAAAATCTCAAGAGTGTGATACTTGACATTATATAACATTTTATCAACCTAAGTGGGGTGATAAGCGGAGTCAGCTTTGCCAGAATTTGAATATTTAATGTACAGTTTCAACTAAGCTCTTTGTTAACAGCTTTATTAACCCACCTATCTTAACTTACATGCTGGTTTCATCAACAGCATAACTTAGTATAAACACCTGGAGAATAAGTTCAGAGGAAGACGTTTCTGACTACGGTTGCTCACTCAGTGAAGGATAAAAAGGCACAGACCTTGTATAGTTCAATTTAGGAAACCCAGAAAAGAAAAACATATGGAAACACAGACTAGCATTTGGGGCCAACATTAACTTTCTTCTTTGATCTTACCAGCCGGTGCTGGAGCTTTCAATAAAATAAGCAGACACATCTCATAATATGGCCTAAAAACTCTGCATGCAGAGCAGGGTTATAGCAAGCTGCAGTACCAAAGAATTACATTAACAGTGCAAAGGAATCAAATTACAAGACCCAAATTATTAACCTCAACCCATACACAATTGGATAATATACTTACACATCTCACGCCTAGAACTCATAATAGCCAGATGTGCACATTATTGGTTTGTGCCTCTATCCCAATATGGAAACGTTAATATATATGTAGGACCATGATATATGCCTGGGTGTGACTAGCCCTAGATAACCACAAAAGGTTTATTGAACCGTTTCTGGGCACTGTAAACTACCAACTAGCTCTGTGCTTAGCCTAATTAGACTGACAATGATAGCTTTCAATAGCTTTTGGAGGATGCATTGTGTGCGCACTCCTCTCAGAGGCTATGAGCAGCTGTTAAACTCTGCTTGGAGGGGGCAGAACACACAATTGATAGAGTGCCCTAATGATGGTGGGAGAGGTCGTATGACATTGGTGTCAAGGGATCTGTGCAAAAAAAAACAAGCATTTACAATGCAATGGTTTCCCCTTTGGAAAAGTTAGAGCCATTGGCATTGTAAATGACAACATTTTTATTTATGTGTTGGTTTTGAAAACAGATAAATAAATGGCATTGTCATTTACATTGCCATTAGGTTAATCTCTCGCAAATGTGATTCTTTACCATGTCATTCATGCATACATTCACTTGGTACCTGCACATTTTTTCAAGTGTGTTCTTTCATTTATCTTTTTTAATTAATGGTGATTTTAGAACGTCTAACCCGATAAGGGCTGAGAAACTAAAGAAAACCCTAGTGAGGCCTTATTATGTATATAGCTGGTTTTGGACGCCTCATCTCCAGACAAATAAAGACAGATTGGAAATGGCCCATACAAGGCGTGGCATGATGATGCCTGCTTTAGAGGAAGAGGCGGCTGAACATGTAAATATGTGCAGACTGAAGGGTCAAGGCGCAGAATTTGAAGGAGATATTCACATTCCCAACGGGAATGAACAGTTTAAGAAACAAACATCCTTTAAATCGAGAGTATTCTGTGGGTTTGTGTAACCTACATGAAACTTAACTAGGAAGGCTCCATCCAGTGCACTGAATGGACTGAGCATCGTGCCAGCAGAATGAGTGCCTATGCAGCAGGAGGTTGCATCGTCAAATGTCCATTTACAGGGGGTGCAAAACGACCGTTCTAATAAATATCAGCTAAACAGGTCGCAGTTTGGGACCCCCTATGATTGGGTCCAGTGGTAAAGCCTGGTTTTGGTGCCATGGTGGGGGGCGGTAGTGGTGCGGTCTGTGTAAAACTCAACACAAGGGTTAGCCATTTCAACATTGTCTCAGAGAGATAGCGAGAGAGAGAGAGAGAGAGATTTTGAGAAAGAGAGAGAGAGGCAGTAACTCTCCTGGCAGAGACCGTGCACCTGCAGCACTCTTCTACATGGCCTTGGGGCCCTCCCCTGTCTTGACCTTTCCTGGACCCAGAACGCACACGTGTTCAGCTGAACGGTATTAATTGCAATACATGTACATTTTGAAATGCAAACATTTTCATTGGGAAAATCAAAGGACGTGGCCTGCTTTTTCAAACTAATCATTTGCATTTCAATTTTAAATCCACGCATCCCGGACTCCAGAGTCCCAGCCCACTAAATCTTGCATCAGGGGTGCATTGGGAATAGACAGCACGCGAACGTGCATGTGTGTTTGCTGGGGGGGCACCCCCTGACCCTCTGTTCTCTCCACCTTTGCCCGAGGCCTGCTGACAGGCGCGAGCAGAGGCCGGGCCTCTGGGGAGGCTGCTGAGCGTTGCTGGGGCCGGAGGCGGGAGCTGCAGACAGAACCTGTCATCCACAGGCTGCCGGTCCCTGTTCCGGACTCCTTTCCCTTTAACCCCTTCAGGCCGTGTTCCGCGCATCTGTGGTTCCCTCCCTGAATCGTTGCGTCAGCGCAAACAATTCTGTATGTCAAGAAGCGCCCTGGCGGTGCAAGCTGATATATTCTTGGCGCTAAACACATTGGATGAACAGCGTGTGCCCATTAAACTCTGGACTATCGACTCAAACGCACGGGCTCTCCGCTTCCATAATGATGAGGACACACCACTGAGGCACAAAGAAGGTTGCAAGTGTGATAAACGTGATATCTACCGTTTCACAACATTGAGACATTATTAGATATAAGCAGTGCATACACAGATATGCCGAGAGGGAGTGTGCGCCCCACGTTCATTGATGTGACTCGGGCAATTATATAAATGTTTAATTACCCGAACAGCTCAATGAAACTATAGGAGTGTTTATTTTCTTAGCCATGTAATAACACCAACGCTTTCATATAGCGCCTGCTAAAAGAGGTTAGTGCTCTGACTGCTCAGCAAAGAAGAAGCCTTGTTTCATCAAAATGTCTCCTTGTTCCGAGTCTCTGAAAGATCAAAGGCTGAGTTTGCTTTGGTGTGGTCAGTGTGCCGCGGGCAGGTTTCACTGGCAGGGGAGAGGTTTACACGTGTAGCATCCTAGCTAATGATCAGCCAAGCAGCACTATAACCCCCAGGTCGAGTGGTGTATTGACATCACCAAACCCTGCCTCGCTACGTTATTGGACCAGACTATTTGGATTCAACTTTTACATTTTATTTATTAAACAAAGTGGATTTTAATACAGCTATCTGTTTCCCTTTGGTTGGAAACAAATGTATCCACAAACGTGGAACAATTTAGTGTCACTGGACACAATCTCCACACGCCAAATTTGCGGGACTTGATTACGTAACAAACGTTTTCCTATTTTAAATTTCTCACATCTCCCCCATCAAATCTTGTGTTTACATTTTTAAATTCAAATCTGCGTATATAAAAATCACCACGGAGCAGATCTCCACATCGCTCCTTCAAACCTCCCCAGCCCTCTCTTCTAACGCCAACGAAGCCGCCTCCAACCTCACCCTTTGGTTATCCAAAACCGCCGACACCTTAGCACCACTGAAAAAACGTCAAAACAAACCTGGCAACAAGAAGGCCTCATGGTTCAACGACGACCTCAAGAAATCCAAGAAACTGTGCCGCTCCCTTGAAAAGGCCTGGAAAAAAGACCCATCCACCAGCAACAAGGACGCCTTCAAAAACGCCACCCGCACTCACCACCAACTGATCCGAAAAGCCAAGAAAACAGCATTCAAGGATCGACTTGACAACAACGCCCACAACAGCAAGGAACTTTTCAACATCGTCAAGGAATTTTCCAACGTCTCGGCCAACTCCAACGACATCACCCCTTCTCAAGCCCTCTGCGACTCCCTAGCCTCATTCTTCCACAACAAGATTGCAGACATCCACAACAGCTTTGACAACCAACCCGGAAGCCAACCCACCCTACCATCAGCTGACCATCTTCCCCCCGTTAACACCCTTAACGCCTGGAACCTCATCTCCACTGAGGACACCATCCGCCTGATGAATTCCATCCACTCTGGATCCCCCACAGACCCATGCCCTCACCACATCTTCAACAAAGCAGACTCCGTCATAGCTCCGCACCTCCGAGACGTCATCAACTGCTCCTTCAACTCCGCTACCTTCCCAGAAGACTGGAAACACGCTGAACTCACCGCCCTTCTGAAAAAACCAACAGCAGACCCCACCGAACTCAAAAACTACCGCCCCATCTCGCTTCTTCCATTCCCGGCCAAAGTCATCGAGAAAGCTGTCAACAACCAGCTCGCCGCCTTCCTCGAAGCCAACAAATCACTCGACCCCTCACAATCTGGCTTCCGAGCCAAACACAGCACTGAGACCGCCCTCATCGCAGCAACAGACGACATTCGAACTCTACTGGACAATGGAGACACAGTCGCCCTCATCCTCCTCGACCTCTCTGCAGCCTTCGACACAGTCTGCCACAAAACCCTTTTACAACGCCTCAGAAACATCGGAATCCAAGAAAAGGCACTGGAATGGATCACCTCGTTCCTCACCGGAAGAACCCAGAGAGTCCGCCTCCCACCATTCAAGTCCGAGGCCTCTGAAATCATCTGCGGCGTACCACAAGGATCCTCACTCAGTCCCACCCTCTTCAACGTATACATGAGCCCCCTCGCGGCCATCGCCCGCCAACACAACCTCAACATCATCTCTTACGCGGATGACACTCAACTGATCCTATCTCTCACCAAGGACCCCAGCACCGCCAAAACTAACCTACACGAAGGAATGAAAGAAGTCGCCGAATGGATGAAACAAAGCCGTCTGAAACTGAACTCAGACAAAACAGAAGTCCTCATCTTAGGTAAATCCCCCTCTGCATGGGACGACTCCTGGTGGCCGGAAGCCCTCGGAAATGCACCCATCCCGACAGACCACGCACGGAACCTTGGCGTCATCCTGGATTCTTCACTCTCAATGAACAGACAAGTCAGCGCCGTATCCTCCTCCTGCTTTAACATTCTTCGCATGCTCAGAAAAACATTTCGCTGGATCCCCTCCGAAACAAGGAAAACAGTCACCCACGCTCTAGTCACGAGCCGACTGGACTACGGAAACACCCTCTACGCAGGTACCACCGCTAAACTCCAGAAGAAACTACAACGAATCCAAAACGCCTCAGCCAGGCTCATATTAGACATCCCACGCAACGAACACATCTCTGGTCACCTTAAAGACCTCCACTGGCTACCCGTCAATAAAAGAATCACTTTCCGACTGCTTACCCACGCACACAAATCACTCTACGACATCGGACCAGATTGCCTCAACTCTCGACTGTCCTTCTACACCCCCTCCCGCCAACTTCGCTCTTCCAGCCAAGCCTACGCCACTGTACCTCGCATCAACAAGACCACCATGGGAGGCAGATCCTTCTCATACCTGGCTGCCAAAACATGGAACTCACTCCCCGCTTACCTTCGCCTCACCCAGAATCACCTAGCGTTCAGAAAGCAGCTTAAAACGTGGATATTTGACAAATAATCCTCCTCCCCTTCCTAAGCGCCTTGAAACCCTCTGGGTATGTAGTGCGCTATATAAATGTTATGACTTGACATGTTCCTATTTCTACAGAATGGTCTGGGATTGTGAAACGGAACATCTCCCCAGAGTTTTAATTATTATATTACGTTTATTAAATCAAGCAGATGCCAGCAGAATGGTCCGTGGACGACACCACTGGGCATGGGTGGAGATAAAGAGGGGGGCTTATTGTGTCCTGTGCAGATCTATGGAGCTGTCCCCTGTAAATGCGAGGAGGTCGCCCAGTCTTTCCCTTCCCTTTCGGTCACTCTTTCCTGTATGTAAGAAAGTGAACTGGGCTTAATGGGGTGCCTATGTGCGCATATTTTATGTAGAGCTAAAGCCAGCCGTGCAAGTTCAGCGAGGCACTAAGTGGTCTCTGTAAATTGATCTGTGTCCAAATCTGACCTCACTTTTTCAATCCGCTCATCTGAAAGAGTGCCGTCCTGAAAAACTGTTGTGTTCTAGTGCAGCTAGCCCAAGCCCGAAAGTGCTTCTATGACGACCTCTAAGCACTATAGGATTCTGCATCTGTTGCCCCTCTGTTTTCCGAAAGAGAAAGCAAAGCATCTCTGTGACAGTTACTCCAGCTGGCTTTGCCTGGGGTTGGAGGCTGAAGCAGCCGGTTAACCACGACACGTGTTAAGTTGACGTATCCGAAGTCGCATTAAAAATGTATGTGTGCGCGTGGTAAACAGATGGCACTCCCTGTTCAAACCACACACAAAGATTCTTTCAACCAGAGGAGCTCGATTCACCACAGCTATGGAGCAAATGTTTAAACCGGTTCTAATTCAAGCTTTCGCACTTGTAGAAAGTGTGTGATCTTGGACAAAATCACTTTATCCCGAGGGTCCCAAACCCCTTATCTGCAAACACTGAGAGAGCAGGAGACAGGCAGGACTGGAGACAGCCAATCCGACTGCATTAAGCACAATATGTAGCCATCCAGAAGTCTCCGTAGATATTTTGCACCTTTCTATTTCTGAAAATGGTTGTCTGATCGCTCTACAAAGGACAGGCCACTTCTGTGTATTGTCCCATATAGCGACACGGCGGAGTAATGTCGGAGAAGAAATTACTCCATGAATGAAAGGAAAAAAATATTAATGGCATAGAAACACACCGGTACCTCGTCATGCCCACTAAATCTAAATCTCTGATTCCTAATATTCCCTGCCAGTTCTGAAAAACATGAAAGACTCCGGGAAGTCCAAAAGAGCACTGTAGTAAATAGAGAGCAAAACAATACCAACGACACCCAGGTTGGTTTCTGAAGTGGCAAAGTCTAACAAATATGCCATACTCTACATGCCATTGGTTACTTCAGCCTATTTTTAAAAAATCAACAGCTAATGTATTTCGATGACGGCCTTTGTAACTTGCTAAGAGGCTCTTAAACGGTCCAAAATCCACAGCGTGCTAGCCAACATGACAGCCCTTTGCATCCCTGAATCTCGCCCCATGTTATCCATAACGTAACCGGCAAAGTAACACAGTAGGATGTTGTGCGGTGGCCCTCAAACCTGCCCCAGCCCATGTACGTGATGCCACGTATCCCGAGCCAGTGACTTGAACTGCCCATCGCAACCCCCTACCCTCCCCGGCAGTACCCCTGGTGCGGCACCAACCGACAGAACTCACCATCCTCTCCTCCACGCACGCCGGGAATGTATGACGTATTCAACGCGAGGGGAGGATTAAGAAAACAATCCTGAGTGCTTAGGAGGGAAATAAGACGCACGCAGGAGGCTGGGAGCGTGCCCAATAGCAGGCTAAAAACTGAATTCACGTCAAATGTTAGAGCGCGCGAGTGACCGCGAATAGGCGACAAGAGTGGCCTGCTTTTTGAGCCCAAATGCTGTGCCCTTCTTGCAACGGGACATTATTCAGTTAATTAGCAATTAAATTTGCTTTGGTATACTGGAAGCTATTTTATTTTATGAGGGCGGCACATTTTTAGAAGTATGACCAAGTAACGATTACGATTTTTACAAACTCGTATCCCAATAGTTTGTAGTGTGTCGTACTTATGAGGACAGGAGGTAATGAAAGTGAACGGAAAAGGTCGGACATGTTGAATTGGTGGATGGCTTGCCGAAGAAACAGGTCAGGTCCCGGGCCGGCAGCCAATCACAGCGCGGCCCGGGGAATGACGTCACGGGGGTGTTCCGGCCGGCAGATTCGGGGGCGTGTTTTTGCCCTCTCCCCTTCCCATTGGCTGGAAGGTAAAATTCCAGCCAATGGGAAGAGGAGAGGGCAGGACTTAAAAAAAGACACGGAAACGCCCGCGAATCGCGTTTTCACCAGAAAGCGTGATTGACAGCCCCTGTCTCCCAATGGCTAGTCTCCATTTATGGAGCTAGCCAATTGGAAACAGAGGCGGTCCAAACATCCTTACTGTTAACAAAAGTTTTCGATCTGGGAGGGGCACTGCGTGCCCTCACCAGGTCGAAACCTAAAAAGGCTCAGCAAAAAGGGCCAAGTGCAACTCTTTCCATACTGGACTCTCATGGTAGAGAGGGTGAGCAGTGACACACTTCTCTGGGAGGCAGCGTGTGGGTCAAGAACTCAGAACTCAACAGTTCTCTGGAGCTGCGTATAGTGAGTGATGCTGCAATGTTTAAGAAAAAAATTAAAACCTAGATTTTTGTGCAGGCCTAATCCTCTGCTGTTCATCCTCTGATCTTTGCTGCCGAGTGCTGGGTCACCACTTGGAGTAGACACTATCAATTGCTATCATCATCATCATCATACTGGCTCACCAACACAATGCGCCCCTAAACTAACCCTCCTCCATATCCCCACTATTCTCAATATGAATCGTTATAGATAGTGTTAGAACTGGCTATTTCTGGTAGGCTAAGGCTGACGCCAAAGCCAGGCAGAAACCACCATTCTAGCCAGGGCAAGGAAGTCACACTCCAAGATAACCTCTGCTCACCCCCTTGGTAGCTTGGCTCAAGCAGTAAGGCTAAACTCGGAGGCAATGTGTAAAGCATTTGCGCCAGCGCACAACAGCAACAACATACTAGGCACACCACAAAAGAGACTCCACACAAGGTTATTATAAAAATAACTTTTGTATTGTAAAAACACATCAGATAAAATCACACATATACGTGGTGCCAACTGGCACGGGCAATATTCACAGGGATTATGTACACCAGACAGGGCCACATGGGCGCCTGTCAGAATCAGATATAGTACTTCTAGATACAGTGTAGAATATAAAGTCACTTCTAGAATAAAGAATAAAGGTAACATAAAATAATAATCAAAAGATAACCAGTAACCACTGGTAACAGGAACCAGGACCTTACTAGGACCACCTGTACTAAGAAAGCAGAACCACCTAAGTATCACACAGCATTTAGGGGTCTAAGAAAGAATACATTACTCATGATGCAATAAACCTACATTCAGAGGAGTAGAAAAGAAGAACACATGATGACTAAACATTCAGAGGTGCGGCGCATGGAAAGAAAGACACATGATGCAGTAACACATTCAGAGGTGCATAATAAATCAATAGCGCAAAAACTCACATTAGCAATAACTATTAAAAAGCATAGAAATCACATTGCGCCAACCCTACATAAGCCACTACCTGTGGCAGTCCCTGGGCCAACTGGCCTGGTGGGGCAAAGATGCCCTGGGTCCAAAGTCAGGGTGCGCTGCCATGCAGCGCCAGTTTCAAAAGTACAAAAAAGCCTAAACGTGGCAGCTGCCCACAAAGTGCTGGGCAACTGTGTACTAACAAGCTGTGGCAGGGCTCTCAGTAGCCCCTAGAACAATCTGCGCCACCTGAGCCACACAGGCTCTAAAATAAACACTGCGCACGTTGGAGCCACACAGGCTCTGGCCAACACTGGTCAAACGTGGGAGCCATACTAGCTCTAAAGCAACATGCCCCCTGGAGCCTCCCTGGACTCTCCAAGCGTTGGGGCGACCCACTGCCAACCGGGGCCGCCCTTGACGCCCTCGTGGCTTTAGACACAACTGGACCCTCTGGGGACGAGCAACGACAATCTGCCCCGATATGCCCCGAGCCCTCTTGCTCTTCTGCCCCCTCGTTGGAGCCATCTGGGCCCGAGAATGGTGGGGCGACCCACTGCCATTCGGGGCCGCCCTAACTACCCTGAACATCCTAGGTAGTACACTGGTGCCATCATGTGCCCCTACGGAGCCTCTCGGGCTCTCAAATAATGCCCCCAGAGCCGTCTCAGGCTCTACACACCGTTGGGGCGGCCCGCTGCCATCCGGGGCCGCCCTGAAGCAGTGCCTCTAAACCGGCACCAACACGAAGCCTCCAGTCACCGCCAGCAACATCACGGAGCCCCCCAAGCCCTCTTGACTCACCGGGCTGTTCTCAGCGGGGGCTCTCCTTCGCCCGGTCTCCCTCCCTGGGACCGGGTCACTTCACCGGCAGCGGGCGGGGCTCTCCTTCGCTCGCGGTGGGGGCAGGCACCGACAATGTGCCTCGCGCCCCCGCCGCTACAGCTCCTCCAGGCGCGCCTCCTCCTCCTTCTCCGGGGCTCCCTCAAGTCACGGGAGCCCCATAACGGCCGCCATGCTTCTCTTCTCCCCGGGCCCGGCGGTGATCGCTTCTCGGCACCCGGGCTGCGGGGGCGGGACTTCCGGCCGGCCACGCTGAGATTGGCCGGCCGGCCGGCCGGCCAGGTACTTCCGGGTCGCCGCGGGCAGCGCGGCGGCCCTCGCTAGGCAGGCAGGCGGGCAGGAATCGCGAGGTGGGCACTCGCCAATTAAAATAAAGAACTGGGCAAATCCAAAAATCTGAAAAATAAGCGGAGTGGGCTCCCGCGCCGATCCGCAGCCGGCCTCCAGCAGCCACGCGCTTCCAAGCGCTATAGAGGCACACAAAGCGCTCCAGCACTAGAAGTGCAACCAAAGCGCCATGGGCAGGAAATGAAGCGCTCTCAGCGCTATAAAGGACAAATCCAGCGCTCCCAAGCGCTACAGCACAGAAAAAGCACTTCCAGGTGCTTAGGGGGGCAGAAAGTCCAGCAAAGTCCCCCCTCAGCCTAGGCAAGGCAGAGAGGTCCCTGCAGAAGTCCTCCAGGCATCCGTCAGAGGTCCAGGGGATGGGCAGGGCCCAGGGATTCCCCTGAGCCCCAGCAGCAGCATGCCCCTGGCAGATTCAAGTCAGAAACAAGAACATTTTGGAAGGGGGCACAGCCCCTTCTTATACACAGAAAATCCTTTGAAGTCCTTTGAAGTCCTTTGAAGCAGGCAGTGTGAGAACCAGCGGGACTGGTTTAGAGGGAAGTCCCCTTCAGTATCAGGGACAGAGGTGTCAGTCGCCCAGCGGGAGGTGGAGCCAGCTTTGTAGTTACACAGGAACAGCCCTTCACTATCAGGTGCTAATCTCCTCCCACTTCCTTGGCAGCAGATGCTGCCTTTCATCCATGGGCTGACTTCAGACAACCTCCTGGGCTCTCTAGCCCCTGTCATCCTCAAACCAGACAGTCAATCCACAAGCAGGCCCAGGCACTCTGGGCCAGGCTCACCAGCCAATCACACGCTAGCACCAACTTACACAAATATGCCAACTTCCAAAAGTAGTACTTCTAGACTAGACACAGTCATGCCGCATACATCATTTTGCAGCATTCATTCTCACGAGTTCGCTCATACCAAACTCGCCCCTGCACTCCCCATGCATCAGGAACTACCATGGGCATACATATTCCCCATTTATTCCTATGGGAGGGCAGGTCACTCACCACACATTCACAGAGAGCTCAAGCACTTTACACTGTACCACAGTGAAAAAGTGTGCAGAGGCCTAAAATCACCAACACCAGGTTCCATAAACAAGCTAGGAAAAAGCAAAAAGTCTAGGGGTGAACCTGCCCAACGGGCCGGGTCCAACAGATAGCGTCCGAGAGACGCTTGCTTTTTTTTTTTTAAATATATTTTATTCATTTTCAGCACTTATTTTCGGTACACAAGTGTACAATGAGCAAAAGAAAATGGCACACATAATCTTCAAAACATCACAGCGACAGCTCAGTGTAATGATAATACACAACGGGATATTGAACACATATCACATTACTCTCGGCAAAACTAATGAGAAGTATAAAAAGAAATCGAGGCTTCAGAGAGTGTGAGGTTGCATGTTGTCGATAGTAGTATGGTCTGGAATTCGGGGATGAGATGGCAGTCGCGCGCCTACCCCAGGTCCCGCCCAGCAGTTAGCATGTAGTGTACCACCCATCATAAGGTCGCGGCACAAGTGCTGTGGGCCAGACGGCCATTGGCTACTAATACAATATTATCAACTTTGTAACAGTCATGTCAAATGGAAAACTTCCATGACACTTGAACTTAACCAACAAGGACAAGCATTTACAATGCAATGGTTTCGCCTTTTGAAAAGTTTGAGCTATTGGCATTGTAAATGACAAAATTTGTATTTATGTGTTGGTTTTGAAAACAGATAAATAAATGGCATTGTCATTTACAATGTCAATAGTTTAATCTCTGGCAAATGGCACACAAAAACTCACAGACCCACACACACACACAGACCCACACACACCAACAGAGCCCCCCACACACATGCACAGAGCCACACACACAGAGCGTTTCCTCTGCTTGTTAACGTTTTACACATTATGGAAATTACAGTAAACGGACCGAAAACAGGGCTGGAGTGTGACAGGCGAATGGGAAATGCTATCAAAAAGGAGATCACATTGTAAGAGCCAGAGCAGATACATCAATAATCACTATACAGGTAGGTGTTAGCAGCTCACATCTGCTTAGGGCATGCAGTGAAACAGGTCCAAATATGTATGTAAAATGATTTTGCAGACAGTGAGCTTTCTTTAATGGAGGCCCAAAACAAAGGACCTGCAAGGGAGAAAGTGGGAACGTAAACTTGAAAAACGAAATATCTCAATGGACACCACTTTTGGGTGACCGCCCCTCGGGTACACATGTGTAGTTTTCAGATTTGTTTTCCCACAAATAGCGCCCACTCCTTTAAATCAAATCCACTCCTGCAGTAGGTGCATTACAATAAGGCTTCGAATCCATGTTGCTTCTTTCAAAAGGAGCACGGTGTTCTTTATTTTAAATGTAAGGGGATGGAATGTCAAAAAATATCAGGTGGAACCTAAACCGTTCAGATTAGACATTGCTGCCGACTGATTTCTACTCTCTCTGTACAGATAGCTTGCAGCAAAACGGGTAAACCACGTTTTTTAAATAGAATGATGATCCACCATAGACGAATGTTCTTCATGTAACCCAAACAAATTGAAGCAAGGAGCATGCCTCGCCACGACTCAAACTAAAGAAATGTTAACAAGGCGCAGTGTCTGCAGCGGGTGCCGCCTCCCCATGCACACCAGGGAACGACGGCACCAGCAGCGTCCTCCGTGAGCATGCAGGGCCCAGGGCGGCGTGAACACCCGAGCAACACAGCACTCAATAGATTTCTCTGGAGGCGGAGCCTAACGGCTCCGTCCCCCAGCGAAACCTAAAAAGGCCGAGCCAAAAGAAAAACAAATGTTAGCCCAGGCGTTACACAAACATGTTCAAACGCAGCTCTTTCGTTAGGGTAAAAAAACAACCCACCTGCCAGAAATACTGTGATACAAAAAAAGGGCTCGTAGACAGAACTCCAAGTGACAAAATGGATACTGTTTAAAGTATAACACAGTTTAACTGTGTTCTCGCCCCTCTGGGTGTCTGCCGCCTGGCATGAGGTCCATACGTGCTATTTTAGCGCCACACTGTAAGAACGCTTCCGCCCGGAAGTGTCACTTGTGTTACAATACACAGTAACACGTTCAAGGGCCCGGGGATGAACCACGGGCTGGGAACACTGTTCGCGTGAACACAATTCATGTAACTAATGAACACACATTGGCACAAGGGGGCAGTTTGCTCCATTAACTGGTGATTTAAATAAAAAATAAAAAACACAACCCTGAATCATACAAGCTGGCTTCAGATAAGCACCTGGCAAAACCAAACATGGAGATGGGACTTTGCAACAATAGTGGGTTCACGTATGCATGGTACTTTTCACATTCTGCAAATACTCCGCTCTAAAAAAAAAAAAACAGTCTGCGTCTGCACATTATCGTAGTACTCCCGTTTACATCCAGTAAAATAAGGAGACAAGATCATTTCACAAAAAGGGGAATTGAGGAATGAGTCACGTGGCCAGCATATGAATTAATAAAAAAGTGCTTTGGCTTCTTTACCTATTGATTGACCATTAGGTAGCAAAAAGCATGTCTGCATCGTGTATTTCCGGGGCGAGCAGTGCTTCTTGAATGGTCTGTCAAAGACCCTCAACTGATGCCTGCTGCCATGCAAGGTTCTGTGTGTCTGTCAGGCTCTGTGAGCGGCGGCTTCTGAGCCTATGTGCACCCATTCCGGGTACAGGTGCTTCATTTTTGTGACTAGACATTCCATTAAATTAGTAGCTGATTAATAACAACTTTTTAAATGAATTACATCATTTTCTGGTGTTTAGATCGTATCTGATATACATCTCCGAAACGAAAGCTCGTGGGCCACATAAACCTTGGGGGTGCAAATTCCCCTGGAAACATTACTCAGATGAACTGTCATTCTTTCGCCCAAGTAGCACATCTGGAGTGACAGGGGAAACTGTAGTACTCGCCCTGTTAATTACGACCTTGCACATACAACAAAGTTTCGCAGCTGACGTCCACGCACACTGGGGGAGGGAGAGGGATGGAGGCGAGAAACTGGTGTGTAACCCGTCACTTGCAGCACGGAGTGTTATACGCATGTGACTAGCTAAATGACGGGCTTTCCACTTTACCCAGAGATGCAAAAAAATAAACGCATTGAAGAAGCATTCTAGTGGAAACAAGTAAAGCAAACACATGAATCACAGAACGAACTCGACAAAAGCAGGCTTCTACGTTAAAATAACAATTTCAGAGAATGGATTTGGTGCATTTTTCTGTTGCATCAAAGATACATGGATTCCTTAGTGCCCATCCACAGCTCTGCTCTGCCATTGTCCCACAGCAACTCCCGGTCTCCTGCACGCCCCTGCTGACTTCGAAAGCATAACAATACACCGCCTGTGCAGGGCTGAAGTGCCGCTCTCACTAGACCACAACCCACGCTGCCTCCTCACACATATCGCCTGCCCCGAGATATTAAACAGAACAGGTCCGGGCATCACACCCGCCGTTGTTTGCACCCCCATGGGGCAGACACACACTGTACACACTGTGCATTCACGCTACCCCTTTGCACCCGGCACTTACTGCACTGCACTTACAAGAACGCATGTACACCTTTAACACTGTATCTGCCCCCAGTGCTTTGCCGCTGCCCCATTACAGCACTAGCCCCCCAATCCTACAGCCTCGACAAGTGCACAGCGAGCACTCGCCTTCTCTGGTGCCCCTTAGCGCTGTATGCCCGGTGAGCACTTTGCAGCACTTCGCGCTCTATCGCACTTTGCTCCAACGACACTGCCCGTACTGCACCCCCACCTCCACCAGACCCTGGACGGACTCACCTGGGGTGTCAGCCAGCAGGCAGTGCAGCGGCAGCACGCCCAGCACCAGCAGCAGGAGGATGGAGCCCCGGCCGGCTTCCTGGCTCCCCGGCGGCCGCAGCATGTTCCTCAAGCGCCGGCTCCTTCCTCCTCTCCCAGGCTCCTCCAGTGCTAACTTTCAGACGGCCCTCCGCTCCTGTCCGGTTAGCCCCCCACCCTCGCCCGCTTCTTCCTCCTTCCAAGTGAGGCGGCCGGGGTGGCAGCGCTGCAGGCCAGTCCCGCCTCGCTTCACCCGGGTGCTGCGGGAGTTCCTCTCTGGGCTCCCAGTCTGCTGTCACCCGGCCGGGAGCAGCGCAGACTTCCGGGGGGGGGGGGGGCGGGAGAGGAACGGACGGCGGGAGGGGGCGGGAGAGGACACAAAAATTGAGGCACGAAAATTGGCACAAGTGCGGCGTGGGCAGCCGCGGATTAAAAAAAAATAAAAAAAAATGGCGGCAGCACCTACGAGGACACGGGGGGGGGGCGGGAGGGGGGCGGGAAAGGACACGAGAGGAACGGACGGCGGGAGGGAGGCGGGAAACGTGGGGACGGCGGGAGGAGGGACACAAGGCAGGACAGCAGCAAGCACGGCCCGGCCGGAGGAGACTCGGGGGCGTTCCCGGCGTCGCGTGACGTCGGCAAAAGCCAAAGAATCTCGGGAACGCCCCCGTGTCTGGTCCGGCATTGATGGACAGGCCCCTCGTCCAATGGCTAGGCTCCATTTATGGAGCTAGCCAATGGGACGGGGGGCGTGTTCCAGAGTGCCTTACTGTACTCAATAGATTTCTCTGGAGGAGGAGCCTAACGGCTCCGTCCCCCAGCGAAACCTAAAAAGGAGATGGGACAAAATAAAGAGAAGTTAATCTCCAATATTATGAGGTGGGGGGTGGGGGGGGGGAATATTGAAGAAAAAATAACACAGGGTAGAAAGAGGGGGGCGAAGAACTAGTGGATTGAGAAGGGTGTTAATGTGGGTCTGCGGGAGCAGGCTTCCGATTCCGGGGCCAAGGTGTGGAGTGATAGAAATCCTGTAGGGTGCGGGTCTCTCTCAGGGAGGGGAAGAGTAGCTCAGCTAGGTCTAACCAGCACCAGGGTGCCGGTGTCAAGAGAGGGGGGTTCTGGGCGGTTGTTGTCCTACGGCTCTGCAGCAGCACCTCACAGCACAGGTATAGGTTATGTCTTCCACACATCTGAAATGTGGGGGTATTGACGGGGCATGGGGCTTTCCAACCCACCCACTGTCCAGGGCCGGCTCGAAAAGGGGCACCATCGAAGTGATTCCCTGTTCCAAACTCGCCTGCTGGAAGGACTTCAGGGTATCATCCCAGAGCTGTGTAATGGGGAATTTCCTCAGCCCTGCCGTCTCCTCCCTGTGAAGTACGGCGCTTTCCGCTTTCGCCCAGTTATCAAAAGATGCATACCAGTGTTTAGCATGTGGGGGTTCAACATTTTTCCAGCGTTTAGTGAGCAATCGTTTGGCCGTAACGAGTCCCAAATTCCAGAACCTGGCCGGTACTTTGTTGAGTTTAGTCCTTTTGTACAGTCCCAGAACACAGGCCTCCCATGTGTGTGGCAGGTCGTCGCCAGTGCTCTGTGTCAGTGGGGTTGTCACCTTGTTCCAGTATGTCTGTATATTGGGCCAGCCCAGAACATATGCAGGAGGTCCGCGCCAACCAGGGAGCATCTTGGGCATGCAGTTGTAGTAACCGAGAAGTATTTATTGATCTTGTCTGGTGACAGATACGCGCGGTGTAGTATGTAGAATTGCATGATTTTAAAGCGGGTGTTGCGCGGGATATTAACTGGGCTAGCCAGTACCATTGCCCATTCTTTATCCGTCCATGCCCTACCCGTCGCCCATTTGTCCCGCAACTGTTGGGTGGAGCATTGTGTGTGCGCATCAGGAGAGCCTGCGCTAGCCAATGGACTACGTGAGAGCCATTGCCCATAATATGGAGGAATTGCAGAAGGTGGTGTGCTTGTAGCTCTTCAGATATGTCTCCCCAGGGCCGCGCAAGTGTGCGTATTATGGACGCATGGAGGAGAAACTGCCCGGCCGGTAGGCCTGCGTCCCCGACTAAATCCTCAAAGGGAAGCAGGACACCGTCCGCATACAAATTGGCCAGTGTTTCCACATCAGCCCGCACCCACCTCTCCAACGCAGCCTCCGTCATCACTCCTCCGTCTCTGGGAGTTCAGAGGAAGAGTCTTCCAGAGGGCCATCTGTGCTTGCAATGAGGAAATAGCTTGTATTAGGTTTCCCTCCAATATGTCGGAAGGGGTTCTGTAAATGTGTATTCCTAGATACCGGAACGTGGTAGGGTACCAGGCGAGTCTCCCGCCGTTAATGTGAATGTCGCACTTCTGAGCGTCTGGGCTGAAGGAGTATACTCCTGATTTGGCCCAGTGACCCTAAGTCCCGACATGGCCTCAAAGGCTCTGAAAGTATCCTACAGGGACTGTGGCAGGCAAGTCAGGTCCCTAACATATAGGAGCAAGTCATCGGCATATAGTGAGACCGCATGCAAACCATCCGCCAGTGGTATCCCCCACTCCTCTCCCTGGGTTCTCAATAGTGCTGCTAGAGGTTCCATGGCCATTGAAAAAAGCAATGGGGATAGGGGGCAACACTGTCTAGTTCCTCTTCGTACCCAGATAGCTTCAGACAACAGCCTACCAGTGCAGGCTCGTACGGTAGGTTTTTGATATAGTAATCGACCATGTCGATATAATCGTCTCCAAGGTCGTATTTCTCCAGCATTGCCCTGAGATAGCGCCACTCCACAGAGTCAAATGGCTTCTCGAGGTCCAGCAGGAGGCCCAAGAGAGACGCTTGCTTATGTGTCTATTAATATTAATACGCTTGCAACCTAAAATGGCCGCTGCTACGCGGGAATTTAGACTGCGCATGCGTCGGTCATACTCATGTGACGTGACGTATTCAATGTCTTGGTGGGAAACTTTTTGCACTTGCGCAATAGAGCTAAGATGGCTGCTCTGTGTTCTCACCTGCTTGAAGCTTGCATTGCTGCTTTCGCTAAGCTGTTCGTTTTGCTTAATCCTAATGCTATAGATTATTATAAAGTAATGGGAGTAGTATAGAGATTCATGGTATACAGTGAAATCATGTATTCTGTGTTCTAAAACTGTTTCTTTTCCATTTCATGTTACATTTCGAAACTTGGCCTGTCCTAATACGCTGTACTCCATCTTGAATGAGACTGCGTCTGCACGAGATCCGCGAGTCTCCAGAGCAGTGACCTTTGAATCCCAGCCAAAGAGCTGATTGACTGAAGAGATGCTCCTGGGAACCTGAACTGCGACCCAGCTAGAAGAAGCTGAACTGTACTACAAATTGAATACGATGTTATGTTCACCATTGTTAACCGAAGGCATATGTCATGAGAACCTGGAATTTAAGGGGCGTGTACGGGATCTGAATAAAGAGCCTGAGAATGTCTAGAAAATAGGTGGTGTGATGACCTGTCCTCCTCCTTTGTCCAATCAAAATTGGGGATCCTTACACTTGCAACATTGGGGGGGATGGAACATTGACCCGAAAAACAGTATAACTAGCGTAGGTCTAGCTAGAGAAATTGTCCGACTTGTCCGCATAGCTGAACTGTCACTGACCCAACGCACTCAATAGGTGACTGAGAACAGAGAGCTGCGAAGCACTCTGTTCGGTGGTTCAAGAACCCAATCGGGGTTTTTGGGAAGTGAAAGTGCTGGCGAAGCACTTTGCTGACAGAATTTATAACCCAGTCGGGGTTATTGGCAGAATCCTTGCAGAGAGGGAGTAGCGCAGGCGTTGTAACCGAAGCTGCGGGTGCTGATCTTAACCTTTGGTGAACCGGTCCTGATCCAAATCCTGGGGTTATCCTGTCCTGATTGTCCATGAGCTGCAGCTGCTCGCCTACTGGCACCTAAGTCCTTGGGGTTTCTTCCCGTCTTTTCCAACTGACCCGTGGACAGGGTGGGTCTTCACTCTATCCTAGGTAAATATAAAGTCTGTGTGGGTGTTCATAAATTAATTTGCATTTCCTTTTCTAAATTCCTGAAAATTTGCAAAGCTTTATTGCATATGTTCATTTTCTTTCCCCGTCCCTTTTTGAATGAGATTTCTATGTATTATTGTTTATTAGTATGTTCCCATTTTTCCACACCTATAATCAATGCTAAATCGTTTTCCTATTTAGTATATGTTCTTTTTCTCACCCTCCCTTTTAGGAGATAAGCTGAATTTAATAGTATGTTCCAAAATCTTACCTACCCTATAGTATTGAGCTAAATTAAAATCTCGAATTGCAATAAGTTCTTCTTTAAACTGTCATTTGAAATTGCGAAAGTCTTTGAGTTTAGCATGTTCCTATTTCTTTACCCTCCTTCAATCTGAAATTGCGAAAGACATGTTCCTTTGTTTCTACCTTCCCTTTATTTTAAGTTCCTGAATGATTTGCATACTCTATCTTATTCATAGCTATACGCTGTTTATGATTTTGATTATAGATAGTCTTGTTTGTTTTAACCTTATGCTCATGACATATGTTGATGAAGATGATTAGATAAAAGTTTGAACCTACCCAGAGTCTGTGGTTACTTCATATTTTACAAATATTATGAATGATCTTGAGTACCTAACTTAAAAACTGGAGGTGTGACTCACTGGTTAGAAGCGGCAGGCCTGATGCAGAGGTCTGACCCCGGACCAGGGTTCAATTCCCGACGCGGCAGGGTTTTGGGCTCAATGTCCACGGACTCGATAATTCTCGCCTTGGTGCCTACTCTAATCATGGGTCCCACTCTGCAACTCTGGGCAATTGCTTGCTTAATCGCCACAACGGCCCCGAAAGCGCTGGGATGCCTGGCTTCACCTTGGGTGTGCCCAGTAGGGGCATCTCACAGGGAAAGCCAGGAAGGGTTCCACAGCGGTATACAGCGCCAGGATGCCCGAAAGGGGATAGTGCGCTTTACAAGTATACATACATTTACATATTTACAAAACTCAACCCCCTGATCCAATGTGTTTAAAGTATCTACATTGCTAGGTTATAGATATAGGAATTAGAGGTAAAGAATCACAAAATATACTGATAGTAGAGCGTGAGTTACCTGAATAAAGTTAAGGTGTGTAGTTTGAAAGTATGGGCCCAGGTGAGTATTAGTAAAATTTCCTAGCTGGGTGACCTGCGCGCTCTATCAACTCAATACAAATCTAGACACCTAAATCTGGAGGTTCACAGGATTTGGGATGCAATCTAGGTATGATACACAAGTTTGTATGTAACGACTGGAAGGGGGTATGAGGGGGTGGAGTGCTGCGATTACATTGTATTATTAATGTGTTTTACCAACTAGGAAAACTAAGCGACGTATTGCAGCAAAATGGGAGAAAGGCGTTCTTATATAGGTGAGCATGTATATACAATCATCCAAAACAATGCGTTGTGTTCTAAGCTACTACCACCCAGTGAACAATAACTATGTAATAATAGAGGCACGGGCTACAGAGCATCTAGTAATATGCAAAGTACCTGGACTTAACTGTAAGCTAACCACAAGGACTTGCCATGCTCTCAGCGAGGACAACTAAAAAGACCAAGATGAGAACCTATTCCCCGGACAATGGAGCCGCCAATCACCTCTGCAAAGCTTGTGTCGCTCTCTTCTGATTCTCCGCCGCCTCCTCCCGGCCCTGTTGAAAAGTGACCTGCTCGGGAGCCTCATCATCACTGTTAAACTCTGTTTCGTGGTCCGCCATGTTGCCGTCTCTGGTACATACAAGTGCTTACTCTGCCACCAATCACCTTTGAACCATGGCGTCATTTCCCCCTACTGAACTGTACCGCCCCCAGAGAGTTACTGTGACGTCGGAACAAGGAAATGGTCGGGGGAGAACGGGCATGAACTATAGAACTGAAACGACAGCCAAAACGGCAAGCTTACTTTCGTTTACTTCACCTCTTTTACAAAGACGAGGTTAGAAGGCTTTTTTTTCAGATGAAATAATTTAAAGATGTAGAATGTTATCCTTTCATCTGTCATTCATGAAGTGCTCCATTTTATGATCAGTGTATAGTTGCAACTTTCTTAACATTTTAGCAACAAATTGCAGCTGTGAAAAATCCAGTGTACAGCTAGCTATTTTCTAAAAAAAAAAAAAGAATGCGGCTCCTGGCACTCGTCTCCTATCCCAAACCAACATACTACAGTCCAAGATGGCCACTACCGTAACAAGTGTGACCTTGCCAGTTAGTCGACCCACTTATCAATAAAAAATATTTTGGCAAAAAACATGCTTTAAAACTATATAAAGATTCACAAACAAACAGAGCAGCCTGTTTGGGGTTTTTAATCTAATGTATTGTCCTGTCTGCTTTGCACACTAGTTGCCAGTAGATGGCGCATCCACTATAAGAGACCAGGCCCCCTCCTCTCTTTAGTGCCATGCAGCCATGCACTTAGTATAAACATAGAGGGAAGACGAGAGCAGCCTGTAGCAGACAGAACTCGGAGTGTTTTCATCTGTGCAGGTGGGTGATCGTGCTCCTCTTGGAGTTTTAATGATGCAGGAAAAAGTCAGCTCTCTTCTAACGGGAGACCACTACCGAGGTTGCTAAAATGCACTGATCAAGTGTGACCCATGCCGATGGAGTGCAGAATTATAACTCTTGAAATGGGCCCGTAGAGTAGCTTTAAAATTTGGGTATATCCATTTGTCAGCTGTTGAAGGCTGCCTGTTCCGGAGTGTGTGTGACAGGAAGCAAAACGGATATAATTGTAAACACCCCCCGAAAAAAAGTTACAATAATGCTATTTCAAATCAGTAGTGGTGGCATGCATAGTGATGGGGCTCTTGCTTGTTCCGTTGTTTGGATTAACTTTTTTGTTATTGCTTTATGAAGTGTCAGAACGCCTCCTATGTCTTGGTGCTGCTTATAACATTTAAAAACATAACTGTAGTCGTTTTGTTAGGAGCGTTGACAACACGCAAACGACAAAGATAACTAAATATAGCATTTCAGCATCTTCACAGTGTTGTTCCAATAAGCAACAGTACTCTTTCTTCAACATTATTTAGAGTCAGCACCTATTACCTTCGGTGCTGCTTAAAACACAACGTGGTGCCCGCATACTTATTATTTTTTTCCGAGCCCTGGGGCGCAATCATTTCTGTTTTGATTTTTATTTGCTTTGATGTTAACTTTTAAAACAAATAAAGCACACAGTGCATTAACAAATAATGCATTCTTAAAAACTTAAAAAGGATTTCTGGAGCAAAAATGTTGCATAGCTCAAAAGCTTTTAAAAAAGAATGTACATACTAAAACTTTGGCTTAATCATTTGGAGGTAAATTCTGGAACAAACGTAAGATTTCCGAGTTATTTCATTTCTCTAGATAAAACTGCATTTTAATTTATGTTATAGAATTTGTTGCATCAAATAAACTTGGTATTGAACAGCAGTAAGAAGTGTCATTTCTAAAACCTAATTATTTTTTATTCTACTTGTAACACTTCTTTTAGCGCTCTGCAACTTGTGGTTTCCAGTAGAACATCTTCGTTCATTGACATATTTGAAATATACATTTATAAAGCGCATTGCTACCCGAAGGCATCCCAGTGCTGGTAGCAGCAGATAAAGGAGAAACCAGCCAGACTAAAGGACACCCAGGCTTTTTAACTAAGTCTTGGGGATAGGGACGGGCCCAGAGTGGTCGGCCACATTGTAATAAGGTCATGGGGAGACCGATTCCCCAGGATTATCATCTCGCTTTTTTCCCTGTTTGTTAGAATTGGAGGTCTCTAGTTGGCACAGGTAGGTACTTGTGACAAATAGGGACCCTCTCCTCTAGTCAGAGTAAAGGGGATTACACTCCCAAAATAACCCCTGCTCACCCTCTAGGCGGTGTGGCGCAAGCAGTCAAGGCTTATTTCAGAGGCGGTGTAAGTTAAGCATTTATGACCACATACAGTAACCCAGTGACAACACTACAAATGGACACCACACAGGTTTTATATAAAAAATAAGTTATACTTTATAGAGTTACCACAAGAGCAATAAACGACAAAAAGAATCCACAGTACTATTGGCTTTCAAGAGTTCTAGTTAAAAAGGCTTAAATCAAGGTTCGGTGCGAGTCGGTAGCCCAGACGGGATACAGCGTTGTTAAAAATAACAGTCTAGCAAATCCAGCGGACCGTGCCAGTATGGGCCCACTCAGTGGTCAACAGACTCAGTCCCAGTACATTTTACTTGGGGCGGCCGGCACGGGTGTGCAAGCCAGTTCCGGTGATCGTCGCGGTGCAGATAGGAAGTGTTGCAGGACACGTTGTCCCTCGATGCGGTGCAGGCAGCGGCCCGTTGAGTCGGTGGATCCAAGGCTTGCGTTGCAGGGTGAGACGGTGCTTCGGTGCGGCAAACGAGCCAGAGTTCGGGAGCTGACGCCGATCAGTCCGGACAGCGGTGCATCGCAAAGCGTGCGAGGCGGTGCCCAAATCCGGTGCGCTCACAGGACTCGAAGTCAAAAGCAGGGACCGCGTCGGTCAGACCAGTTCGATTCGGTGTAGCAAGGCATTGCACGTCGCAGTGTCCTTCCAGTCGCGGTGCAGGCTACGGCTCGTTGACTGAGTCGGTGAGCGCAGAGCTTGCGTTGTTCGAGGCAGACGTTGCTTGGTGCGGTGCCTACAGGACACCGGGCCGGTCGTGAGAGTCGGTCACAGCTCCCTGCCTCTGTAGCCACTTGTTTCCAGCAGCAATTCACAAAGGCTTGAAGGACTGGGTTATTTAGGACCCAGCGGTGTCAGGGGACAACACCTGAAACCTTCGTGGGTAACCTGCTCCGGCGTACGAATGACAGAGTCACGGGACACTTCCTTCGGCGTCAAAGATTCAGGGTTTATTTACTGCAGGGAAACACAGAAGTCACAGGAAGTACAACGAGTGTAGTTCGGGGAGACTGCTTCAAATTGCTACTGTGGATCACTCCTTTTATACAAATTTCTCCCATAAGGTTGCATGGTACACAAAGGTTTACAACTCGGTTCCCATAATTATCCCCAAGAGGGGTCGCTTTGGTCACTTTGATACATTCAGGGTCCGGAACATAAGTGCGGAAACATTTGGCGGTTCCCAACTGTAAAAGCCCATCTTCCCACCATTAGTACATTCCAATCAGTAGTAAAACAGATCGAAGAAGGAACAAAGACAGGTGCAGAGGAAGATGGAAACAGTGGGGAGATTGGAAAAGGGTGTAAAAGGGGAGGTATCGGGAAACACGAGCTACAGGCATCAAAGGGACGTGCCTAATGGGATGCACGGCTGAAACAATGAACCGGCACGGCAAGATGAGCCTCGAGCGGGGCCATCTGCCTTACAGTATCATCCCCCTCATCATAAAGACATTTCCAAAAGGACATGTGTCTTCCGCTGATATCTTGGGAATCCAAGGGTCGCGAAGCGGACAGCGTCCGTTCGCTGGCTACTTGAGGGCAAGAAACAAAATGGATGCCGTATCCAAGATGGAACCCGTGGGTACAGATAGAAAAACCCACGTAACAGACGAACGGTTTAGGTTAGCACAGCGAAACTGCGCACACCCACTAAACTCGTCATTTGCGGTTCATAGATATCAGACTCGACCATATTCGTGCGAGTCGAAAACACCACTTACAATCGTCACGGAACCTCAGACGCTCCTTTTGCCCTCATGTAGGCAAGCACTAGTCGGAATCATACTCGATATTCATCAGACCATCTAGATGTTGCTGCAGCATAGCTCTGTCCAACCGAGTCCCCTTGGTAACAGGTGGCTGTCTTATACACGTTGTAGCACAGAGGCCACATAAGGCAGGACCACACTGCACACAAAGGCAACACGTGAACAGGAACACCACAACAACTCCGATAATCATCAGAATCTTCCAACCACAAGTCGACATCAGGCCCCAAAACGACCCAAGTAGCGTCCAATCCCCTACATCCACGTGTATGGATTCAGAGATTTTATGCAACTTTGAGATGGCTTGATAGACAGTCGGAGCGTTATCTGGAATGAAAATACAGCAGCTCGAATGGATCACCTTACATACCCCACCTCGATCTGCTAAGATCACGTCTAAAACCATACGGTTTTGTAACGTCATAAGTCTATCCGCCTGAAGTTCTGTGGTGATATTACCAAGGGCACTGGCAGTAATATTAGCTGTCGATTCTACCACTCGAGTCAACTGTCTCAGGTTCCTACTATTAACCATAGGCCCCCAAAACGGGAGGAAACCCTTGAAAAAGTCTCCTGCCTCTTGACCGGCAGTATCCTCTTCGCTAATTACGCCTCTCACAACTCTAGTTTTGTGATAGTCTGCGTCTACAGTGAACGTCGGAGGCAACAGATTTGCGATAAAACATGAGCCCACAAAGTCGGAGGGCAACCATGCATACGCACGATCATGACAGACAAAGTATGTACCCTTGGCAGCCAAAAACACAGGGGACGAGACCATCGGCAGAATGTAATTCTCGGTGCAAGCACTCTCTCCAAGTCGGGCTTTCGATCTTCGGCCACGACCCATTAGACAAAAATTACCAATGTGGGGTACGACCCATATTGGAGGCGAGCTTTTAAGCTGTTTATCACTCGTGAGCGCACTATACTCGACCTTACTCAGGACCCTATAGGCTTGTACCTCTTCCTCCGGAATGAGCGACGGCTCATAGATATCTCTATCTAAGTCTTCTATCGCTATAGACAAAGGCTTGTGATACGAGCCAGGGCCAAAGTAGGGAGAACGTGGCTCTCGACTGGGGTAAGAATCTAGTGCGCTTCGAAACATTGTTTGAAATGCTCGAGCGGACCCCTGGGAACTATACGGTAAAACCAGATATGGAATTCCCTTATCCGTGGTATGTGGCATCAACCCACACACCCAACAATTAGTAGTGTTAACCACTAACTGGTGCTGGTGAAGGAGCTGAATAAAGGAATTATTGCGGAATTCTGCACGTCTAGCCTGCTCGTGTTCGGGTAAGATATGGAAAGAATGAGGAGATGCTGTGGAGGTAAGTTTAGGGTCAGAAGTAGGAGTAGGTAGGACAGAAGGTAAGAAGTACGACATCATGTAATACACCCCACCCGCCAATAGTGCAGAAACAGTCAAAAGCAATATGAATATTTGAAACATAAAACATTTGGTACGACTAAGTTGTTGTAGCTTGAACCTTTGCGCTTGAGCTTCTTCCAAGTCCATCAGCTTTGAAAACGCCATCCCCTATAACCGTCCGCAACGTTTCTTGACGCACTTCGTTCTGTGTAGCAGTAGTCAATCCCTAGGAGTTCCCAGGAACCGACGGTCTTTAACCTAGCGTCAAGACCTACTAACCAGAAGGAAGTACACGCGCGGCCCTACGGCCTTTATTTACAATTCAGATGCAAAATGTGTCTCAGCTGTGGAAGCAAGAATACATGTGGAACGAAACTCAATATATACAAAATAATTACAATGATACAGATGTTCAGACTGATCGTGGAAAACGGGAAAATGCAATTGTCAAGGGACAGAACGAAATCTTTTTATTTGTCCTTAGTGTTGGATCGCAAAAAATATCGGGTTTTCCCAGGACGTGTCTGTTCGTCAAACAAAGGATCCGTTGAAGAAACAGAGTTCTGTTGATCAGCCGAATGTTCTGGTCTTGAGTCTTTTGATGACAAATGTTCAACAGTGTCTTTCTGCTGCACTGAGGATTCTCCGACAGGTTGTGCGTCGCTAAAAGGCACAAACGCCGGCAATCCTTCGGATTCAGCTGAAGCAATGCCCCTCCTCACCCACGAGTCTGGCGGTAACGGTATAGGAACTTTCTTCGTATGGGTGGCATGCACCCAATTTTTCCGGCCCTCTAGACGAACAGCAGTTCTCGTGGCAAGGAGGACCTGGTAGGGTCCAGTGAACCTGGGCTCCAAATTCTTCTTACGCGCAAAGTTACGCGTCACCACCCAGTCTCCGGGCTGGAGCTGGTGGCCTGGACCCTCCGTCTGCGTCGGCAGTGCTTCGTAAACCTGTTGGTTAATTAACCTCAGTTTAGCAGTCAGATCATGAAGATAATCAATCAACATTGGGTACTCAAAATTGCAGAACACACCCGGTCTAGGGACCCCCCAAACATTCGCAGGACGACCGAACACTATTTCATAGGGACTGAGCCCTACTCAGGAGTGTACGGTTGCCCTTGTTGACAGCAAAGCTAAGGGTAAAGCGTCAGGCCATGAAAGACCAGTCGTAGCCTGAATCTTCGCTAGCTTTAGCTTAAGGGTGCCATTATACCCTTCAACCAAACCAGCTGACTGGGGGTGATTGGCGCTATGGAATTTTTGATTAATTCCAAGGCCCTTACACACACTCTTCATCACACTCCCCACAAACTCACTTCCGTTATCAGACCATACAATCCGAGGCATTCCGTACCGAGGAAAGTATTCCTTCAGTAGGATTTTCGCAGTTGACAAAGCAGTGTTGTCTTTGAGAGGGTAGGCTTCAATCCATCGGGAGAACGCGCAAACCACAACTAAAACGTATTTCAGGTTATTGCATCGCTCCATATGGATGAAGTCTAATTGAATCACCTCAAAAGGACATGAAGGGGGGGCAAAACTACCAGGAGGAGTTGGGGTTCCCTTACCAGGATTGTACAACATACATACCATACAATTCTTAACCAAGCGTTCAGCACATTTCGTGATACCATCATTCTTCCACACAGGGGACAGCAACTTACAAATACCTTTCACGCTAATATGTGCTAACCCATGTGCCATTGTCACAACAGCCAGCACATACGCATCCGGCAACATCCATCTCTTATGTTCCGACAAATCAACCCAACAACCATTCGCATCCAACTTTCCCGTACTTTCTTTCCACTTCGTCTTTTCAGTCTCGGTGGCCTCATTCTGAATTGCTTTCACACTCTCGATAGTGTCCTCACACATACTCGATTCTGTAGGCCACCTAACCGAACTCGTCACATACATTCGAGTGCTAAGGTTCCGGGCAGTCTCCTTAGCAGTCTCATCCGCAAATGCATTACCTCGACCAACATCATCCGTCACCTTACGATGCGCACTGCATTTAACAATCGCTACCTGCTTAGGCAACGTAAGTGCATCCAAAAGATCATTCACAAGTTGACCATGCTGAATCTTCGTACCATGCGACGTCATAAAACCTCTCTGACTCCACAACCGTCCAAAGCTATGGGCGACGCCAAATGCATATTGGCTGTCGGTAAACACATTCACACGTTTCCCTTTCGCTAACACACATGCTCTAGTGAGAGCGATCAGTTCTGCAGCCTGGGCAGAATTCTGATTTAATCTTGCAGCTTCAACAACAGTATTCAACGTCACAACAGCATACGCAGTAGTCACATCGCCATTCGGCAATTTAAAACATGAACCATCCACGTACAATGTTCCCTCTGGATCTTCCAAAGGAGTGTTTTTAAGGTCCACTCGACCTTTTGTTTCCTCTTCGGTCCTCAAATAACAGTCATGTTCTGCTATTTCATCTGACTCCGTGCTAATTGGTAACAAAGTCGCCGGGTTCAGAACATTGCAACGCTTTATCTGAATATGACTTGCCAGCAGCGTCAACTCGTACCCAGACAACCTCGCACTCGTCAAGTGCTGAGTTTTCGTACGATTTAAAAGAGTGTCGACTGCATGCAGAACCATCACCGTAAGCATATTATCCATGGCCAATCCTGCAGATTGTCGGATGGACACCGCAGCTGCCGCTGTTGCTCTCAAACAACTCGGCAATGCTCTAGCTACCGGGTCCAAGGTCGAGGAAAAATATGCACATGGACGTTGCTTACCACCAAAAGGTTGCGTTAAGACACTCAAAGCACAACCTTCCCTCTCGTGAACATATAGTGTAAACGGCTTGCTGTAGTCAGGGGTACCTAACACAGGAGCCGAACACAACGAGTCACGTAATTCAGAAAAACTTTTATGACATTCCTCCATCCATGGTAAAGGAGTTGAAACATCCTTGCACGTGAGAGCCACCAATGGTTTCGCTAGCAATGAAAAATTTGGAATCCATTGCCTGCAATACGACGTGATACCTAGAAAAGCACGCACATCTCGTTGGGTTGTTGGCACAGTCATTCGTGCAATTGCTGCAATTCTCTCTGGGGTCAACCGTCTTCCCTCCTTTGACAATAAGTGACCTAGATAGGTTACTTCTTGACAACAATATTGGAGTTTAGAAGGTGACACCTTGTGATGTAAGTCACAGAGATGTTGCAGCAACGACACCGTAGCAATCTTGCAAATGTCCTGAGTATCTCCAGCCACCAATAAGTCATCGACGTATTGGATTAAGGCCGCACCAGCTGGCAACGAAAACGCATCCAGTTGACCCTTCAAGGCTTGACTGTAAATCGATGGACTCTCACAGTAGCCCTGAGGAGCGCGTTTAAACCGGAAGCTGCGACCACCAAGAGAGAAACCGAAAAGGTCTCTGCTTTCCTCGGCAATCGGAATGCTAAAGAAAGCATTCTTCAGATCGATCACCGAGAACCATGATGCAGAAGCTGGAATCAGTCAGTAGCGCCGTGATGTCGGGCACAACAGGGAACTGAGGAATCACAATTTTATTTACCTCCCGTAAATCGATAACAAAACGATAAACAGGCGGTTTTGAAGGATCAGTACGTTTTAAAATAGGCAGTACAGGACTGTTGCACACGTTTCCCCGCGTCTCTTCAATAACGTCTTTCTCGATTAGGTCATAAATGATCGCTAACAGTGCTCGTTCACCATCAAGGGAGATTCGATACTGGGGAATACGTGGTAACCGTACATTAGATTTCAGCTGAACAACGTAAGGGGAGATGTCAAGCAGGCCCACATCATTGGGACCTGTTGCCCACAAAGATGCAGGAAGAGAACTCAATTCCGGTGGAAGCTTATCGAGAGACAAGTACATAGGAGAGACAACCCTCTCTCCTAACGTAAGCTTTACACCCGCAGGAGAACAATACAGAGTTGCATACAAACGTTTTAGCAAATCCAGGCCCAAAAGATTTTCACCACAACCCGTAGTCAAAATCAATGGAGCTTGAAGCTCACGAGACCCAATTGTAAGGGGCAAAGGGCGCGAAACTGGATTGCTAACGGGGGCGCCAGAGAATCCAACGGAAACATTTGTTAAGCCAGACAAAGGTGCGCCAGGGAGTTTCGAATGCATTATGGAACTTTTCGCTGCACCAGTGTCCAACAGAAAAGGCTCAACGACGCCCGATGTAGCAACTGCGACGTAAGGCCCTCTCTGATCAACCGGAACTGATACCACTCCCTCTCCTTGTCTATGGCTGTCCTAGTAGTTACTGTCGTCAGTTCCCTGATCGACGTAATAATCGTCTACATTGTACTGCGCAGATCGTCCTTGCGACGATCCACGTTGATCAAAACAATTATTAGAATTTGATGAGTTATCAGCACGGTCATTTTGAGCACCACGACCCCTACCGCGTGATGTCTGCTGAGAACCACCACGACCTCCTCTAGATGAGTTACCACTATTACGATCGTTTAGAACAGGACAATTGAATTTTAAATGACCCTCCTGTCTACAATAGGCACACTGATTGTACCCTAACGAAGATCTTTGGGAAGAGGAGTCGTTTCGAGATTGTTATCGATTAGATTGCAACTGTGATCTATTTTGTTGCGAAGCATTCTGATTCGAACGCGGAGGATATGCCTGCTGTAACAACACTTTAGTTTTAAGTTCTTTCGTCTTTTTATCAGCGCGGTCGTTCTCCTCTTTCTCTCTGTTCTCATAATACTGTGCTGTGGCCAATATTTGAGCCGAGGTAGAAACGGCCCACGCACTTTCAGAGTTTTTCAATTTATTGCTCAAATCGGGCAATAAGTTAGAGACAAATTTGTCCACGAACAACCGTTGACCACCCTCAGTGCCCATATCCTGACGCATCTAGCTGCCTCTCAACATCCTCAACAAACAAAGCTTGAGGTATAGGAGTGGGACGAAAAGATAGCAACCGCTCAACAGCACGTCGAACGTTGGTATCCACTATCAGTCCATTCGAGAACTGAAGCTGTAGATCAGACAAAGCAGTCAACACCTCGTCAGGTGCATCGGCCGATATCTGATCGCGCAGAACCTTACACATTTCTTCGAACACATATCTTTGTGTCGGTACATTGAATTGACAGAACGTATCAAGTACAGCACGTGGAGGGTTTCTAAGAGGATGCGTCATCCAACCCATCGCCATGTTATATAGTGAAGCACGTTCCCTGTTGCCGGGAAGCTGACTACGTCTCTGAGGACCATCTGAACCAGCGGACCCAAAAACAGGTCCGAGAGAATGAAAGAAGCTAGCCGCAACAGGAGAAGTACGACTATGAGTAGATGAAGAAGTATAGCACAAGGGACTAACAAGAGAAGGAGTAGAGACAGAAGCAACAACAGGAGTTAATAGAGCAGGAGCAGTAGCGGGAGCAGGAGTATGTGGAAGCGGAGGAGCAGTAGGAATAGCAATAGGCAAGGGAGCAGGAACAGTCGGAAGAGCGAGTGCAGGTTGAGGAACAGGCGGAGGAACAGGAGGAGCAGGTACAGGGGGAACCACAGGAAGTGCGGTACCCTGTACATACGGAGGTGGCGACTTCATAAGATAGGACATTAAAGGATCCTCAACTGATTCTTCCTTCTTATCCGACTCCGTAGGCAAAGCGGGATAACATTTATCTATGGACATACGCTGTAGCCTATCAAACACTTCCTTTTCCTTATCCTCCTTATCGCGCTGAAACTGCTCTGCTTTCTTTACAATGGTAGCAACACCATCTCTCTGATTACGTTTAGTCTGTCTGATCTCTTTCTGTCGGGCTTCTTTACGCCACAACCGAAAGGCATCAAACATGGCCGGCCTTGACTTTTTCTCAAACAATTTAACCTCAAGATTATCTAAGATCGTCATCTCAAAACTACCATGAGGTGGCCAACTGAGGGCACCATCTTTTTTGGTATAACGAATCCAGTAATCATTAAAAGTAATCGGGCCTAGCCCGTGCTTGCTATAGAGCTCATAAGTGGGAGTTCCAACCGGAGGTATCGGACACGAGTCCTCCAGTCGGGAATCCGTACCACAACGTCTGAAACAACTAAACAAAGTACTGCGACCAGGCATCTTGCACACTAGCCGAGTTTCACAAACGTCCAGGGTTACGGGATTTACCAAGTCCCAGCAAAGAGCGAAAACCCTCGGTTTTTGGCGGCTGCAGTCGTCAAATATCACAACAAAGTACCAAGAACCACAAATGCAATGGAACCATGCAACAACTAAGCAACCACAAACAAGAACTCTGGGAGCGACCCACAAATACTTAACTCAAAGATCGATGGCGTCACCAGGAAGGCCCGTCAATCGTCTCGCTATACCAAGGTCTACGCCAGGCGCCAAAACAGGTCTACAGTCAGGGCAGCAGTCCGTCGCAGCCGTCAGGAGGCGGGAATCTTCGCGGGAAAAGTCTTCAGGCCACTTATTTCGACAACAGGATCGATGAAGCAGAGTGCACCTTCCCTCGGAGATTTCACACGAAGTTCCTCACGATCGTCGGGCTTGGACCGGTACCACTGATGCAGCCCCACGTTGGGCGCCAACTGAAGGACTGGGTTATTTAGGACCCAGCGGTGTCAGGGGACAACACCTGAAACCTTCGTGGGTAACCTGCTCCGGCGTAAGAATGACAGAGACACGGGACACTTCCTTCGGCGTCAAAGATTCAGGGTTTATTTACTGCAGGGAAACACAGAAGTCACAGGAAGTACAACAAGTGTAGTTCGGGGAGACTGCTTCAAATTGCTACTGTGGATCGCTCCTTTTATACAAATTTCTCCCATAAGGTTGCATGGTACACAAAGGTTTACAACTCGGTTCCCATAATTATCCCCAAGAGGGGTCGCTTTGGTCACTTTGATACATTCAGGGTCCGGAACATAAGTGCGGAAACATTTGGCGGTTCCCAACTGTAAAAGCCCATCTTCCCACCATTAGTACATTCCAATCAGTAGTAAAACAGATCGAAGAAGGAACAAAGACAGGTGCAGAGGAAGATGGAAACAGTGGGGAGATTGGAAAAGGGTGTAAAAGGGGAGGTATCGGGAAACACGAGCTACAGGCATCAAAGGGACGTGCCTAATGGGATGCACGGCTGAAACAATGAACCGGCACGGCAAGATGAGCCTCGAGCGGGGCCATCTGCCTTACAGTATCATCCCCCTCATCATAAAGACATTTCCAAAAGGACATGTGTCTTCCGCTGATATCTTGGGAATCCCAGGGTCGCGAAGCGGACAGCGTCCGTTCGCTGGCTACTTGAGGGCAAGAAACAAAATGGATGCCGTATCTAAGATGGAACCCGTGGGTACAGATAGAAAAACCCACGTAACAGACGAACGGTTTAGGTTAGCACAGCGAAACTGCGTACACCCACTAAACTCGTCATTTGCGGTTCATAGATATCAGACTCGACCATATTCGTGCGAGTCGAAAACACCACTTACAATCGTCACGGAACCTCAGGCTGGTGAAGTCCACTGGTCCTGGGACTTCAGTCAGGGGGCAAGCTCTCTTCCAAGCCCTTGGAGATCTTTGCACAAGTTGAAAGTAAAGTCCACAAAGTTCTTTCTCCTATCTTTGACAGCCCGACAACCACTGCAGGCCAATCCCCCAAGCAGCCCTTCAGCTTGGGAATGGTCTCTCCTCAGTTTCTTAAAGTTCCTTCTCAGCAGAGGTTTTGTCTTGTAATTCCAGAAGTGATCTAATTTCATGGGATCAGGGTCCCAATACTTATACCCCAAAATCCTTTGTTCTCTGAGGGGAGAGGGGCTTGTGCCCAGTTTGAGCCAGGTCTGGAGCACTCTGTTTACCAGACTTCTCCTTTCCTTTCACAGCGCATGGCAGGCGCATCAGACGCCCCACAGGAGGTGGAGCCAGCATTGTGGAAGGCAACTGGAGCACTTGTTGACAGTCTTCCTTCTCTTATTTCAGTGTGCAGGGCAGAGACATCAGACGCACCACAGGGGGTGGAGACAGCATTGTAGAGGGAAGGCCCAGCCCTATTCAGGTCCCAGGTGCAACTCCTCCCTCCCATCTAGATGCAGATCTCCCTACTCACCACTGGGCAGCCCCAGCCTGTCTCCTATAATTCCCCAGCCCTGTCACACACCAACCCAGACAAGGAATACACAACCTCGCAGAGGCAGGCACAAATGGTTAGGCAAGCAAATACCTACTTTCAAAAAGTGGTATTTGCAAACATAGAATATTAAAATAAACTTCACTAAAATATGTATTTTATTATTCGGAGTCCAGGCATACTAAACACGAATTTATACCATGTTCTCTGAGTCTGCTAGGATTATAAAGTGTAATAATTCTAACAGCCCATTCTGGCCTATGGAGAACAGGTAACCTTGCAATAGTGAAAAACGAAGATAGCTGTAATTCACTATTAGGACATGCCACACGCATCAAGGCTTGTCCTACCTTGTACTTACAATGCACCCTGCCCGTGGGCCTACCAAAGTGGTGACTAATATGAAGTCAAGGGAAGGTTTAGGGACTGGCAAGTGGGTGCACTTGCCCAGTCAGCATGACAGTACCAGACTGCACACAGGCTCTGCAATGGCAGACCTTAGACATGTTTTGCAAGGCCGCTTCTGTTGGTGGCACAATCAGTGCTGCAAGCCCACTAGCAGCATTTTGATTTACACGCCCTGGGCACACTCAGTGCACTGTACTAGGGTCTGACAAGTAAACCAAACATCCAATCATGGAACCACTAATCAATACATCAATTTACAGTAGGGAGCACTCGCACTGTGCACTGGACAGCAGTGGCACAGTGCCCAAAGCATCTAACACCAGCAAAAACACATGAGGCAACAGCAAAAATGGAAGGGAGACCCACGCCAATGGTGCCAGGTCTAACACCGTTCAATTTCAGGAAGGAGTCGTTCATCCATTTATCAATTTCTGCCAGGCAAGGGCGAAGGCTAGAAGGGGAATTATCAACTTGATTAAGTCCCACCACAAGTTGCGTGTCACTGTGTACTCCAAAAGGTTACACCGATTCCTCTAACGAGCTCATCTATGCGTAGCCTTCTGGAGTAATAGATACTTTCAGGTCTTTGACGTTGAGGTGACCTCTAAACAGATGCCCCTATGTTGTGGAGTTCCCACCTTGTTTAATGCGGTTTCCCTCACACTAAATCCTCCATGTTGAAGATGAGGGTTCAAAAGGTGCCCTTTTATATAGGTAGGATTGGTAACCTTTTGTTGGAACTGATAGGCCGCAAGGTCCTTTGTGATCTCGGTTGCAGCCATCTGTAAAGGATAATCAAAGTGCAGCTAGAAATCTCCCAATAAAGTAAAATTGGCTGAGGTACTAGCAAAGTTGGCTGCCAAGTCAGGCAGATAATTGTGCTGAAAGACCAGGAGGCTGGTATATTAAAATACCCTAAAAGGGGAGCAAGGGAGAGAATCCTAAGGAGAAGGCAGCATTCTCCCAATCTGATATAGAGCTTCCTGACATGCGACCGCTTAAGTAGTTTTTATAGATAATAGCAATCTCACCCCCTTTCCCTACGGTCCAGTCGAGCCTCTAGATCGAATAGCCAGGAGGAAGCGCCTGGACGGGGTCGGGTCAGTACCAGAGTTGAGCCAAGTTTCCATCAAGAACAGAACCTCTGGCCCTTCTAATTCCAAGAGTATGAAGATTTCTGCTGCAGGCTCAGGCAGCGACCTGCAGTTTAGCAGTAACATTTTATCATTTTTAGGTTTGGCACAATTAGTGTGTGGGGCTGTTGATAGTGTAAAGCAACAATGAACACATTCAGTCAGATTACTATCTGGAAGAATGGAATGTTTGCAGTTACCCATTATGGTGCCTGTTAAACAAAGCAGCTCCTCTGCCTCTTAATGCAGCTGTTGTGGAATAGGAGAAACGGGGGTTGTGGTCCCTGGACCCGACTGGACGCGCGCAGACAGGCTTGCCTTTAGCACGCATCCAGTATGACAGTCTACCTAAAAGGGTTCAGCCCCCGGAAGTGAGTGAGCTGGGGGAAGGAGCCACGTCTTTCCGCAACAATCAGCTGTCTGTAAAAGCTGCTGCGCACCGGAGACCGGCATGTGCAAAGTGCGAAGGTGCAGTGGCAAGGTACAACAAACAACTTGAATTCGAGTATTATGGCAGAGTGAAATTAAAAGTTTTGAAAGTGCTAACAGTTCAAAACAATGGCAGTTAATTAAAATGCTGGCAATTCTGGTAGTACGTGCTGCTGCTATTTCAGTGTTGTTTTTATATGGAATTTACAGTTTTAGAAACTGAATTAGTTAATAGTTTTGTATAGACTCGATGTGCTCAAACCTTGAGGTGTTTGAGACAATCCATACCACTGTATTACTATAGCTAGGTTAGCTTTTGTCTCAATCCATACTAGGCCTTGAGCTTACCTGATATACTAGGTTTGTGCACTGTGTCTTATTGAAAGATTTTTTTTTCAGATCATCCCTTCCACGCATCTCATTGTTTGGATGTGGGTATGAGCCACTTAAGTGATGCCATGCAAAAAAACAACACAAGTGGAATTTTGGGTTCATATGATTGTTTTAATGGTTTCACCAGTCTCCTCCCTTGTATAAAGAAAATAGAGGTTAAGCCCTCTTCTGCATTATATTGCCTGTGTGTTGGAAAGTGGATTATTGGTAGGGGCAAATATAGGTCTGCCACTGGCAATAAGGCCACTAACACATGATAGGACTCAGCATAGGTCTTTGAAAATTATTCCCATGCTCAAACCTTGGTAGCTTGGCTGCAAGCAGGCAGGCTTAACTTCAAAGACCGGTATGAAAGGCATTTAAAAACACCAATTCAGTAAATAGTTGGGCGCAACACATAATGAAACTCCAGCACCAATTTATAAAAATAGGAAATATTTTTATCTTTAAAATGACACCAAAATGACAAAAATCCAATGTGGGGAACCGGAGATATGAATTTTCAAAGATTTAGCATTATACAGCACTTACAAAAATATAGCACCTTATTGGGATAGCTGGTCGCGATAGACCGGCTCAAAGTCAAAGTTTCAGGCCGACCGCGAAGGAGCCCCGAGCGGCTACCACATGCGGTAGGTACTGTTCACAGTTTTTACCTTGAGACTTAAAAACTTTTCTGGAGCTTTTCTTCCCGGGGTCCCTCGAAGCTCTCAGCCAGTCCAGATTCGGTGAGGGTTCGCCAGATGGTCTTGCCATGAGCTCCCGGTGAAACTTATGGAAGTCCGACCTTCGGAGCGTTTCAGCGAGGCAAACCCAGGATCCAGGTCGACACGCGGTTGAAGGAAGGCGGCTTGGCTTTCCCGGTTGCTCCTGGTCACCTTTTCTTTGTTCGAACTTAGAAACCTTTACGGAGCTTTTTCTCGTGGGGTCCCTCGATGCTCTTCACCAGGATTCTGTGAGGGTTCGCCAGCCTTGGATTTCTTCTACTCCCAGTCAAACTCTGGAAGTGGGACCTACAGTGCTTTAAGCGGGACGAACATGGATGGCTTGGTCAGCTTGTTGTTGAAGGCAGGTGGCTTGGTTGGCCAGGTTGAGTCGGTCCCTCTGTGGAGCTTTTTTCCAAACTTCTTGAACTTCTTTCTGAAGTTCCGCTAGAGGTCCCAAATAGTCTGTAACAAGCTCCAAGATGGTCCTTGAAAGTTGAGGACTTCATTTCCCACAATCCACTTGGACAAAACCCTTACAAATCCACTGGTGTTCTCCAAGTTGAGGAACCTTGGTGGTGATGGTCCAGGTGAGCTCTGTTAACCTGTAGCTTGCAGGGAGTCCACTCTTTAGTTCCTTTGCAGCAAGGTAACCCACAGGCTGTAGTTTCAGCTGGTGCAGTCTTCAGAGGACAGGCCTTAGAACTTTGCACCCCAACTTCTCAGCATGGCAACGTCTTGCCTCCTTATGTTTCAAGCAGCAGATCTGAGAGGCTCTGCCCCTCTCAGCTACTTATTCCCAGTTCTCTGGGTCAAGCAGGAGCTTACTGCTGACCAATGGGAGCAGGGCAACTCCCCAAGCATATGACCACACCCTGTAGAGTGTGGCATTATTTTGTCCTAGAGTGCACCACACCCTCCAACTTCATAATGGCTGATTTTCCATCAGAGAGGTAAGAGCTGGCTAAACCCATTCCTAGGATGGCTACTTTTCATAAACTCTCCCCCTTGCATTTGTGCATTCCTTCCATTTTCCTAGCTGTGGTTGAGGTGAAAACTTTAGAGTTGTAGATGACACTTCTATTTGAAGACCATGGTATATGACTCCTCCCCGTGCTCTGGCATTCCTGTGTAGCAGCACACTGCCCTCCCAGCAGAGCCGGTCAACCCCAGGGGCTCTTTATCACCTCTTCAAGGCAGCCTGGCTAATCCACTTAATTCTGACCAATCAGGACAGACCACTAGATGGCTGAATCTGGACTTACAAACAAAGTCTTATAACTTGCATGTACACTTTGGGAGAAATTCAATCATATCATACACTTGGGAGAAATTCAATCATATCATACTCTTGAGTTTATTAATACCATTCAGGGAAGTCTTTGAATGGTACTTCTAGCCCTCTGCTATCAAGAGTTATTAGTTAATAACGTCCTGCTTTGTTAACCTATATGGTAGGGGATTTGCAATGGGTAACAGGACTTGGGCAATTTTTCCAGCACCAGGACTTACAAAAACATATTTTATAAGTACTTTGCTTATATCTGCAGGAACGCCACCCCATGGGACAACTAGGGGAGACTTTAAGGGTTCTGAATCTGTAGAAATGTTGCAGAGCCTTCCTCCACAGTGCTCCTAGCATCAAAGTCGAATTTGGGCAGTACTTTATCACAATGTGGGGAGGGAAATGTGAAATTTCACTTAACCCAGGGCATATAAAACTCATTTTATAAGGGTCTACCGTATAAATACCTGCCCGCCCACCCCTGGGGCACCTAGGGGAGACCCTGGGGGTTCCTAATATGCCAAAACATTGTAGGTTATCCATGTTTAAGTGCCGCAAACCCCAAAGTCGAGTTTAAGCACAATTTACTTTTTAAAAGCAGTCCTGCCACCCATGACTACTTTTAAAACTGAACCCAGGCTTTAGCAGTACACACATGCAATTTCAGAAAAGCTGCTGGCCCCTAAACTGCCATGACTTATTGATACTAGGAACTGTTAGGTAGTTTCAATCCCCCTGCCCTAATATGCACTAGGGCCCTAGGGGGTAGGTGATGCCAATCACAGATGTACCCGATACCATACTATACCCTAGTGTATATTCTAAATGTGTGTCTTTCCGCATAGCACTGGCCCTGGGCCATGTTGGGCCGAGCCCAGAGCCAGCCAGAGTCAGTTACCACCAGTACCATTCAGCAAAAAGTTGGGGGGTGCCCAGGGCACAGAATGACATTGCAACACGGAGTTCTTTGCTATTGGAACTGGTTTTTACAACTGAGCGACTGGAATAAACTTGGTGAAAGATTAGTTCCTTCATGGTGCCTCCGACATCAGTATCGAGTACTAAGATAATATGCAAATGAAACAAACAGTTTCAATCTGGTGCATGAGGAGCTGCACACAGTAATGAATGGAGGCAACTGCATGCAACAACCACAAGGAGTCAACTACGGGGGAATCAGTGATGTATTTCACGACAGAGTACAGGCTGGGTGGCTTAATTCAGTTTAAAGCACCAAACACTGTAAAATGCCACTGGCAGCCGGGTCGAGTCTCTGCACCGGCGCAATATCCTGTGACTCTGAGTAAATCACCTAATCGACCTGTGCATAAACAAAAAAAAATACACATGAATGTAAAGTTTTTTAATGTGTCTCCGTGCCTTAATAAATAATAATACAATGCAGAAACCAAAATATGAAATGGGAAAGAAATGGCAAATGCCGATTGCTGATACGATTTATAAAACATGCCGGTAGTAATTGAAAGAACAATGCAGATACATACTGATATAAAACAATGTCAAAACCCAGAAATATGCGGATTGGAAGGAAACAGAATATGTAACGGTAAATAAATATCAAGTACCAATACGTATGTTTATTACTACTACGGCAATCGTTGCTGCGCTGCAGTCAGGTGAACAAATTCATGTAGAAAATCTGATGTTCCGGAAACACATGGGCAGAAACAAAAGAAAAAAATAGTGCATTTACACAAACCTACATGCACAGAAGGGCAATATTTCAAGTAATAGGGCCACGCTCGGATCCACCGACTCTGCATGGGACGACACCTGGTGGCCCCTCACCCTCTGTAAACCTCCCACTCCCACGGACCATGCCCAAAACCTCAGCATTATACTCAACTCCTCCCTCACCATGAACCTCCAGATCAACGCTGTATCCTCCACATGCTTCCACACCCTCCGCATACTCCAGAAGAACTTCAAATGGATCCCCTCCCCCTAATCCAGGAAGAACGTTACCCACGCTCTCATCACCAGCAGGCTGGACAATGGAAACGCCCTCTATTCCGGAAACAACAGATCTCTACTCCACAAACTCCAGAATGTCCAGAACCCCGCAGCTAGACTTGTTCTCAGCATTCCATGACAAGACCACGTCACCCAGCACCTCCGAGACCTCCACTGGAACCCTGTCGAAAAAATAGTGACCTTCAAGCTGCTCACACACACCAACAAAACCCTAGACAACGCAGGACCCCAATACCTCAACAAAAGAATCCCCTTCTACGCCCCAAAAGAAACCTTCTCCACTGACCGAGCCTTGGCTTAAATCCTCTGCATCCACAGAGCCAAAACGGGAGGCAGATCCTTCTCCTACATCATGGCCAAGACCTGGAACGAACTCTGCATCAGAAGAAGCCCCACACTACAAGCATTCAGGAAGAGCCTCAAGATCTGCTTTTCGGATGACTGGAGCTGCCTGAAACCTCCCTCCCCCCCAGCGCCTTGAGACCCTCATGGGTGAGTAGTTTGCTCTACAAATCCCTTATTGATTAATTGATTGCTCCATGGGAGGAGTCGATTCACAAAAAGGATGGACATATAATAAACATTGACTACAGAAAAGCATGCCTTTGCGAAGGACAAGCAAAGCAAAAAATCAACCATCGCTTTTGGGCTGTAAGACCACAGCGTGGATGCAGCATGTCTCGAAGAGACGGCGCATGCACTGCCTAGACTTGACCTAATGAACGCAATGACCCTACTGGTGCAGCCTTCTTTCACTTTTGATAGGTGCTGGAGGCATATCTCTGCTTCTGAGCTGGGATCTCTGCGGGAGAGGCCGCGTGCGAAGGGGACAACCCTGACTCTCCCTAGTGGATCCCATAGTTGGGATCTATCCCAGTAGACACCAGGGAGCTATTTTTGCACAGGGGGAAGTGGCACTGTGGGCCAGTGCTTTCTTGGTAGAATGCTCACTAGACACCAGGGATTTCTTCTTTTCTGAAAATGATGAGGCCCCTTGGTCAAGAGCCACTGTCTTCCCCACTCAGGACAAGGTCTTTATGCCCTCACCGTTGCGGTGCAGAATGAGCGGCTTGTTCCCAATATGACCTCTTGTGAGGGGGTGGAGGGGGTGCTCAAAGCCAACTAGATGCTAAAGATATTTTTTGATTTGTGGTGGTGGAGAGGCCCTTTAAGCAAGGGCCAGTGCCCCTCTTCCCCACCAAGGGCAAGGCAGTCTTTCTATCCTCCATCTGCCCCACCAGGGGTTAGAATGTCCATTATTTACCAGGGATTAGACACAAAAGGGTTGGCAGTGGCACACACAGTCACAACAGCCTCGTCTCATAGCTGAGGGGCAATACAGTCTTTCTGTATACCCCAGGAGGCAGTTTTGGGAGTTTGCCTCCAATCAGCCACCCTGGGCGGTAGAAAGCCCTCTGGACATCAGGGAAATTGTATTTGTAAAAAAAATAAAAGGAGGGTGTAAGACCTTGCCCCCACTCAAAACGGGGCAATACAGACTTTCTACCCTCCCGGAGGCAGATTGGAGTTGCGGGGGGGGGGGGGGGGGATTGGTAAATGGCGTACTAGACAACAGGGATTTGTAGGCCAAAAGGTTTGGAAGGGGTGGTGGCGGCCCACCCTATCATGGGGCTGTACCCCAACACCAAAAGGGCCAACACAGTCTTTGTCACCCCCAGACCAGATGGGGGCTTGCCTCCTGGGAGGGCAGAAAGTCCACTCTACACCAGAGATTTTGAATTGTTGTCAGGTAAAATGGGGGCTGCCCATCGTGGCATGGGCCTGTGCCTAAGCCCCTTAAAGGGCAGTAGTCTTTCTTCCCACCCCCTGGGTCATATTGGAGTTTCCCCCGATTTAGGTTTTGTATGTAATCCACCCACCTGGGGAGCAAAAAGCCTACTGGACATCGAAGATTTTACTATGGTGCAATAAAAGGGTGGGAGTGTTCCACCCTTATATTGGTCCATACCCCTATTCCAAAAGAGGCAAATCAATCTTTCTTGCCCCTGGTGCAGATTCCACCCCCCCATCCCCAATTTGCTCACCTGGGAGGTTGGTGTAGAAAGCCCACTAGGCCCAGGAATTTCAAAATTGTGCATAAAAAAATGGATCAGCCCATCTTGACTCTGGGCCATTCCTCACCCTAAATGGAGCAGTAGAGCCTTTCTGCTCCTTCGGGGTGTAGATAGGAGGTTTGTGCCGATTAGGAGTGTGCCTCTAATCCGCAAGTCAGTGAATTGGAACGCCCTTGGGGAGAGAGCAGTGAGACAAACAGAACACTAGACACCAGGGTTATTTTTTTGTTTTCGTAAAGGAAATATTGAATGTGGGTGGGCCGCCTTAGGATTGGGCCTACTCCCCAAAAGCCACAACAGTCTTTCTGGATGTTGAGCATCCATATGGCAAGCAAGTGAAAATGTGGATTTTTATGGGTATAGTTTTGATATACTGACTGACCAAGTGAGGGTAAATTTAAATTTCCTCATACTTGCCATGCTGAGTGGCTGCAATATTCAGGCCTGTGCTTGGCCCCATGCTCAAAAACACATTAAATCGATAAACGTTTGAAAACTAGACTACCGGGCAAGTCCAGGGTGGTGTGCCTTCTGTTGATCCTACAATGTTTTCTTACCAAAAATGACTTTGACCTCATGTTTTGGAAGAAAACATGCATTTCCCTCCCATTTCTATAGGAGAGATTTCTGGAATCTGTGAGAATCCACACATTTCCGACCTCAGCGCGTTCCCACATTCTGCAGATAAAAATGCTACCCTACTTATGGGGCTGACTGAGCTTCTACGACACAAAAGGCCATAAAAACCAAAGTGGAGACATTGACATCAGGGGTAACTGCAGTATTTGAGCCCGTGCTTGGGTGCTACTCAGGCAAACTACTTAACACAAACATTATTGAAAATGAGACACCCTGGGGCATGCAGGGTGATGTGCCTTCCGTGGCTCCCACAATGTGTTCTTAACCACAATACCCTTCAAACCTCAAACAGTGGCAGAAAACATGAGTTTTCCTCACATTTCTGTGGGAGAAAGTTCTGGAATCCTCAGGGGTCCATACAATTTCTACCACCTAGTATTCCCTCACTTGTCCCAATAAAATCGCTTCCCCACTGGTGTGTCTAAGCTTTGTGCCGGCGACGGGAACAGATCAACAAACCAGGGACAATATTAGTCCTTGCGATGGATGGTGTGCCTATGTCTGAGATTTCAATGTCATTGTGGGCAAGAAAACGATGTGTGATCCATGCAAGCCATATCACCCAGGTCTCCTGTGCTGTGTAGTTTTCTGAAATGTCTGGGTTTGGTAAGTTTCCCTGGAGTGTATATTAGCCAGGGCTCAAATTCCACAGCTGCCCTCATTGAAAAAAAAAGGGTTGGTTTAAATTGGTGAAATGGGATGTCTCTGTTTCTTGTTTTGGGGAGTGTTTTGTTACTGGTGCAATGCCCAGTTACACGTGGGTTACTGTTGTTATTATCAGGACAAGTATGGGAACGCTGGGGGTTAGTAATAAAATACATTTGGGGAAATGGTAGTAGCACCAAAGTAGAGCTACAAGTTGGGTATCCCCAGACCAGCCATGTCTGTTTACAAACACAATTTTGGAAGCGCCTCACGTCAGCAAGCGCCGTACCAGGTGAGGTCCTCAAGCAGGTGCTCAAATGTGACGAAGAAAGCCTTATGTAGATAAATTGGGATGTTGATCAAGTAATACGACAGGCGTTGGTGCATCACCATCTTAAACAGTGCAGTGCGTCCCACCTCCGGCAGCAGAAGCGACGTTCAGAAGGAGATTTGCCTGTAGAGTGAAGAAGCCACCCTTGCGCATTTCCCTCCCCCTGTGATTCTATCTCGATAAATCCGGATACCGAGATAGCAGATCACATCTGATGCCACTGTACTAATTCTTCACCCAACCGGAGAACATGGTTTGCGGCCCCATCCGACAGAGGGTAGAGACAGGATTAGCCCAATTTGACCTGTAGGGCTGAGACAGCGGTGAACGGAGCAATCAGGCACTCAATTTCTGGCAGGGGTTTGGAAATGTCATGTAGGTCATCAGCTTAGAGCGAGACAGCATGCACTTCATCTCCCAGTGGGATTCCCCAGACCTGTGCTCGCACTCTATGCGCCATGGGTTCCATAGCCAGGGGGAAAAGGGGGAGCGAGAGGGCAGCCCTGATAAGTGCCACGACCTATACAGACAGGATCAGATGTATACCTCCCTGTCTTAACACGGGCCAGGGGCGCGGTGTACAGGAGCTTGAAAAGACCAAGCGTGCGGGCCCCAGACCAATTCTAAATAGTATGGCAAACATGTAGTTCCATTCTAGGGAACCAAAGGCCTTCTCTAGGATCCAGCACCAGATAACCAGACTGGGACCAGCAACTATTACCGAATCCTGAAGCGGTGGAGGAGATTCTGGGACTTGCTGTGCCCTGGTATGAAGCCATTCTGATCTTTGTGAACCAGTTGCGGGCTCCCCTGAGCTAGCTGTTCCACCAAAATTTTACAGAGAATTTCAGTGTCTGCATTAAGCATCACCAAGGGCTGACGGGAACCGGAGTAGCTGAGGTCGCGTCCTTGCTTGGGTATGGCTACAATCAATGCCTCTCAGACGGATTGGGGGAGGCAAGAGCATGAAAGTGCTTCATCATACTGGGTTTGGAGGCGGGGTACCAACAGTGTAGCATACTTTTTTATAAAACTCTTGAGGAAGTCAGTCCGGACCTGGGGTCTTTCCCGATGCTATCAATCGAATGGCTTCACAAATCTTAAAAGGATTGATGTCTGCAGTGAGTTCCAGCGCCAAGTCAGGTAGGACCCGCAGGAAGTTCACGTATGCTAAGAAAGCCTCCGTGGCGGAGTCGACGATCTGCGTAGCCGGTGAGTAGAGGCATTGGTAGTGTTGAGTAAAGGCGCATGTATCTCTTGTTGCATGTGTAACTCTGTGGCTTGGGGGACATAGTAGGGCGTGGGGGGGTGGTTCCTGCCTAATTAACCAGGCTATCAGAACACCTGATTTGTCAGCTCCAGCTTGAGTCCCTGCAGAGTGTGCAGCATAGTTGAGGCAGTGCAGGCGCTCTAACGAAGTGGTGTGCTCTTGCCATGCCTTAATTTCCAGCGTCTCGAGGCAGAGACGTTTGTGTTGCACTCCTGTAATGTCCTGGTGCAGCTGCTTCCACACGCCTGCGCTCAGTGTCCCCTAATAGTGACCTTGAACGTGTCCCATTCTAGTAATCGGGTTGACGCACTGCCTGTGTTTACCTCAAAGTACTCGATGCAGGAGGTACTCCAAGTGGTGCAAAGCACCGCATCCTCAAGCACCTTGGGACGAAGGTGCCAAGACTGTAAACGAGGGGATGCCGTATCCCAGCTGACCTGTATTTATTGAGGATTGTGGTCCGAGTGCGTCCTTCCCAAGTAGACAGTTTGTGTCACGTATGTAGTCAACTGTAGTACAGACCACGCATTCGAGGCCTACATGCACTGTATCATGCAAGCAGTCAGGTGGGGGATTGGGCAATAAGGTGCAGTATGTTTTGGACATGCTCCCACTTGGAAATACATTGGAGATCTATCTTTTAGTTAATCATTTTTGTTGTACCAATGTATTTACCCCGATCCCAAAATGGCATGTTTGATGTAATTGATCGTGTAGAAAAACAGCCTGATTTCAACAATTGGTTATTATGGCAATGAATGTAGTACACCATAATTACTGATAATTGGAAATCTATCACCCCCATGCCATCCCCTGTTTTGTTTTGGATTGGTTTCTCAAGATGATTTTAAATTCTGGTTATTGTTATGTTTACAAAATGATAATATTGACAACTTTCATAAAATTTGAGAAGAAGGTTAAAGGAAGAGACATTTTAAGGGGGGAGGTGCTACAACAAAAAGGGTTGAGCTGCTCGTGATTCAGCACTCAAAAGAGTAGTAGAAGTCATTATTTGTTATATAATTATCAATGATAACATTTCGTGTTTCCAGTATTTCACCATTTTTCTTAAAAGGATGTATTTTTCAGATAACTGCATATTTTTGCATCTCTTTGGGATAACTGGATGCCTTTTCTATGCTGAAACATAAGAAGTATTGTCATTTTGTATTTTTTTAATCATATACTACTTTATTTGTAAAATATGTATAAAATAATGTCTAGCAATATTTACTATTGTTTTTGTTATCAATTTGTAGTGTAGTCAACTAATATAATTGTAAACTGACTACTGTTAAGTTTTCTCTACTAGTCCTATGATCTAGTCCAGAAGATGTTTAATAGTGAATCCTGTTAGGCATCCCACTGCACTGCATACTGTGAAATCCAGCAGATCTGAAGCATAGACATCGTTTTTGTAAATCAACATCTGTTACATGGTATAGGTATAGGAGCATGATTTGTCTTTTACGTTTTGTGGGTGATTACCGCTGAAGTGAAATATGTTTTTGGCAGTAAATATGTCTATTTGGGGAAGATGTTGTTACCTATTGATGGTTCAAAAAGACAGAATCCCATGGATTTATTTGCCAGTGTACTCTTTTTATTAAGTGTACGACTTGTAACAAAGGTACATACAGAAATTAAATCTAGGGATTACATTTTCACAGTTTCGTTGGATCCACAAGTAACAACTCAAAGTTTAATGTTATTTATTTGTGAAGTCATGCTGTACTTGGCACGACATATCAATCACTACCTTCTAATGAGGTGTCTTCAGGTGGTAACGTACAAATATTCCCTCAAATTCCAGCCTCCTCACACCCGTTCCCATATTTTGGGACAGCCTCTCTGTGTGTGTATATATACTGCCTTTTCAGCCACCATAGCCCAGTCCATGTCAGTGTACCATTACCCATATGCTGGCGACTTTTGAGCCCCCTAATGTTTGACAATGTTACGTTTGACTATTGTCATACCAAGTGTCGCCCAGTTTTGAGCTCTGTGATTGAGGTCCATTGCCTTCCGTATGTTCAGAAGACATCGTTTGGGGTCTGGTGGCACGGTGCCCCACTAATTTGTGCCACCGCGCTCATAATTGTCTCCCAGTAAGTTGTAATTATTGGGCATTCCCTTATTGTACCCACTGCACCACAGATCTGCAGGCAAAAGTGAGTATCAGTCCTCCCTATTTTGGACAAGATGACCCTGGATAGGTATACTAAAACCATTTAAAAATAATTATTTTGGGGGGAATACAGTGAGATTACCTTTTTATTTTTAACTCTTCTTTGCTCTTTTTTCAGAACGTCCTTTCTAAAATATTCCTGATGATTCTTCTGCAATTCACCCGTAGGAGACTACTGTACCAAGCGTTCTCTTCGCTGAAACCATCACCCATTGGAATACAAGGGCCTTGTTGGGAAATGGCTCGCCCAAGCTCTAGTAAGCAACGTTTGTTTATTCATCGCTATGTGCCATTTTATACTTAAATATTTTAATTGAATTTTAACATACTGAACAAATAAGCATTTAACCTTCTATCTTTCCTCCCCGCCCTCCCCTTTACCTCTTTAAACCCATCCTCCTACATGGAGCCAAACTCGCATTTGAACATATGTGCCAATGCTCATGTCACGATGGAGCCCTTCTCCGATCTCCTCTGATTTTACTTTGTTCCACTAATCTCAACGATCTGCCTCACTCCCTAATAATATTTCTTGATGTCTTTGTGGGTTATGTCTACTTTTGCTGTGAAGAATGATGTCTGGGATATCTTGGGCAATGAGGTTCCTAAATTGCTTGGTTAAATAAATAAGGTCTCCTAAATCAAGTCAAACCATTTCTCTGGCAGCTATTCTGCATATGCTTATTTCTCCATCGCTAATAGATGCCAAACCAGGCGCAAACAAGATTCTGTCATTAGCAGTAGTTCCTTTTCCAAATGTAGTCACAGTAGCTGTTCTCAATGTTTCCTAAATTTTGAGTGAAGCTGCAGTAGAACTTTTTATTCGGACCTACATAAAAGGAAATCTGAGGTTCACGGTAGAGCAATGCTGATATTTTATTTCACTATTTCATTTATACAAACCAATACTCTTTCTAATTTGGGACATTTTTAGAGATAAACGGGGTGACGTCCTTTCCCACAGACACCCCCTCCAGCAGGTCTAACTTTTTCCATTCAATTTATTACATTTGACAGTGATGTTTTCCCAGCCGTATAATAAGTTACTTGTTAACCCTTTAGGGTATCACGAAGAAGTAATGTGTCCTCAATATATCTACCCTTTACTATTTTAGTATTTTCCTTCCTTATTGTTTCTTCTAAGCTATCTAATAATCCTTCTACTCCATTTCGGTCTCTTGAGTAAAAAAAGTATGTGATTATGAAACCTTTCAATTTGCTGGTCCTTATTTTGTAGCCTTGTATCAAAGTGAGTTAGTAGAGTAATGGCACCCTTCTTGAGGCCAGCGCCATAGTTGATTTTCACAAAAACCTTTAATTTCCAGAAGACCAAGTTCCATTGTAATCGCTTCAAAGGATTAATAATCCCTTGACCGGTCCCTCTTGTGTGTTGGGTGGAGGTATGTAAGGGGGCACATGACTGCCAGGGCCTTTTAGGCCACAGTCATGGTGGTTAGGGTCGTTTGCCTCTGGTGTTCTGGGCCTTGTTTCAATAGCTGTGCAAAGTGGGCAAAGTACACCCTTTCCAGGCTTGAATCTCAGATTAACCAGGGTGAGCAGCCAAAGGGTTCTCAGGGAGATAGTGTGGGGGCCAAAGAAAAATAATTCAATAGTCCAGTAACAGACACATAACATACTGTCCAGCCCAGTGCTGGGCTTAGAGAAGCACTTCAGTGGCACAGCAAAACGGCATACTACACATAGAAATTGGGTTCAGCTACAGGGTTCTACAACACAGTGGGCCAAAGCCAGTCCTTCTAGTTCCCCCACATCCACCACAGGTTCCTAGTTAAATGGTGCCTGTTCTCACCTCGCTACAGTGATCTAGCACAGTGGCTGAGGCACCCACCGTACTGCAGTGACATGCTAATGCCGGAAAATGTAGGGCAAGAATTGGCTCAGGTGTAAGTTCAGTACTTGGTTTATACAAGTAATCCCTAAATGTAAGCATCTGAAATGTCAGTTCAGTTTGCATCTTGCAATAGAGATTGTATCAGCTCTCATTACTCCTTTTGACATTCAGTTCTAATGCAAAACACAGTCTCTTAGTCTATCAACACTGACTCTTGTTTTATCTGTCTTTATGAATGAGGCTTAGCTCTGTGGTGGTTGGGGTGTGGCCTTTTACAGGCACACAGGCTCAATCTTTGACAGCCGGTGCAAGGTTGTGATGGGAGCCTCGCCACCTCTCGGATCTCATCGCTGAAGGAAGCAGCATGGCAGACTGGGGCCAGGAGTTGTCCTTTGGCAGTTGCAGCCTCTCAGCTGTCAAGAGAGTTCTCTGCTCTGGTAGTGATGATATCTTCATCCACAGTACATTGACAATCGAAGAAAGCCTCTAGTGTCACAGTAGCTGGACAGCTCGCTGGTACTTACTGGGATGTTGTCGCTTCACACATTTCGCCACATTGGGAGGCCAGGTGATCTTCCTGACGTATGTTGCAGGGCTTTTTGTGATGATGTGTGTGTGTGATACATGCACATACATCCGGTACACGTGTTTGATGAATATGACTGTAATAATCCTTAAGAGTGTGTATGTGAAAGGCTTGGGCCATAGAAAGCTAATGTTTTGAATTGTGATGTGATAACAGCAAACAGTATGTTCAAGATTGCCTTGTCAACTTTATTGTTTTAAACAAATGTTATTTGTCAAATAACACCTATAATGCAGAGCTCTGTACCCCAGAAACTTCTGCAAACAAAATGTAGATCAGTCTGACTGACCAGTTTTGGTGAGCAAAATTGAACAAATGAAGAGCAAAACTAATTATCAACAGAAAGAAAAGGAAAATCTGTAACCCCACAAACCCACCCCCATCGCACTAGCACCTACTCCAGAACAGCAACCACGAAAGTAACCGCATTGTCCACACAAGCATGATCTGTAATCGCCCAAAAGGCAGTGTTTTATGCCAACTAAATTGAGAGTGAAGCTGAGTCAAGAGACCTGGCCATTGAGACTGGTTCCAGCTCTAAGCCGCTATAATCCGCCCAGCACTTCCACATTTTAAAGTGTTTAAGCAGGCACCCCCTGGCCACAAAGATGGGAATCTCCAAGCCCATACAAAAATCCATGCCCTTCTTCCACACAGACACAGAGGGCGCCCTCAGTGCCTTCCAGGCCCTAGCGATATCCCTCTTAGCTAGGGAAAACCCTAGTAGCATAAGATGGCGTTTGTATATATTGCCCCAATGCCGTCCCTAACATGCAAAAGTACCAGCTTCGGCGAGCAAGGGAGGTCTCAACCCAGCACTTCGGAGAGGCACGCCATAACCCCCCTCCAGTATCACGCTAAAGCAGAGCAGTGCCAAACTGTATGCAGTAGAGTACCTTCCTCATGTTCACATCTAAGACATACTGGGGAAGCCACCAGTCCCGCCCCCCACAGCCTGGTGAAATACACCCGATGGAGGTATTTGAACCGGTCCAGTCGCAGGCTTATGGGTATGGCTGACCCTCGCTGGGAAGCCAGGACCTCCGCCCAGTCCTCTTCCTCCAGTGGGCCCACGTCACCCTCCCAGGCCTCCCTAAGGCGCTGCAGCGTGGGGGGAGCTATGGGTAACCAGAGACTGATGGATTTTGGAGATCTTGTTGTCTTTGAGGTCTCCCATAAACACCTTCGCTTCTTTAGGGCCGAACTCAGCCAGGGACTCCAATCCCTCTAGGTTGGGGGAGATGGCGTGTCTGAACTGCAGATACCTGTAAAATTGGATTTTTGGCATATGAAAATCCTTCTGTAGATCCTGAAAGGATTTCAGGACTGGCCCCCGCATTACGTCACCTAGAGTAGAGATGCAGATATGGTCCCAGCCACGAAAGCCAGAGAACGTAGGCAGTTGCCGTAATAACCCATTGTGCCATAGAGGGGTCTCCCGGTCAACCTATTCCACCAACTGATCCTCCGCAACGCCTGCTTCCAGATTCGGAATATAAGTTTCGTTGCAGACGGCAAGGAGTTGCGTAATGGTGCAGAGTAGAGTATAATGTGTAATGTGTGATTCCCCCATATGCCGCCGCTCGACAGGGTATGCCGGGTCAGCCCTGTCCCCATCCCACCATTCATTGAGGACCAGCAGATTCGAGGCCATGTAGTATGACATAATATCAGAGGTTGCCAGCCCCCCACAGTATGTGGACTGGAACCCGGTCTGTAGGGCAACTCTCGCCACTTCGCCAGCCCACAGAAACTGTCCCAGAGCTGCATTAAGCTGTCGGAACCATCTGGGAGGAATCTGATATGGATGGTTTTGTAGGTGATAAAGTAGGCGCGGGAGCAAAACCATCTTAAAGATGGCTGACTGGCCATAGATATACAGGGGCAAATGAGACCAGGTTTTGAGATCTTCCTGCGCATGATCCCATACCGGGGCCAAATTCCTATCCCAAGATTTGACGGGCGAGTCCGACAAGAACACTCCCAGATATTTCAGCTCCCCAGAAACTACCTCAACAGTGGAGACCCACCTCCCCCTCCCCCCCCCCCAAGAACCCAAAGGGTAGATTTGCGAGGGTTCATATATAGTCTCCCCAAAAATCTGATAGATGCAAAGTAACCACGGTCTCGTCCTATCTATATCAGTGAGAAAAAATAACACATCGTCGGCGTAGAGGGCAATACGACCCGACAGTCCTGGCGCCCATTCAAGACCGGTCACTATCCACACCCAGGACGCCAAGGGTTTCATAGCTAACGCGAACAGGTAGGGAGACAGTGGAAAACTCTACCTTGTACCTCGTCCGATAGAAAACATGGAGGGGATGGAGCCCGCCACCTGCACAGATGCAGTGAGGTCTGAATAGAGCAGTCGGGTAGGACAGGAATCGAGGTCCAATATTTAGCCTGCGGAGGAGCGCAAATAAATATACCCAGCTAAGAGAATCAAATGCCCTATCCATATCCGCTAGCAACAACGCTACTTGTTTTCCCAACTCCTAAAAGGTCGCCACGGCAACCTGTGCACAACGAATATTATGGTGGGCCGCCTGCTGGGGCATAAACCCGGCCTGATTGAGTTGGACCAATGATGCAATATGGGATCAGAGGCGGTTATCCAGAGCCTTAGCCAGAATCTTGGCCTCCACGTTCAGGAGGGAGATAGGGCGGTATGACACGTGCTGATCGGGAGGTCTAACAGGCTTGTGGAACACCACCACTTCCGCTTGTCTCCAATCGCAAGGCAGACAACCCCGTTCTCTGGCCTCCTCCACCACTCTGCGATAATGGAGCCCTAATTGTAGAAAATAATGTTTAAAATGTGCATGTCTCTCAATGCCGCACCCAATTCTTCCACCGTAAGAGGGAGATCCAGCTCTGCGCTCACTACGTCAGAAAGGGCCTTAGGCGGGAGGTCATCCAGTAAGTTACCTATCACATCTGCATGAATCTGCATCAAGACATTCAATGGGTGCATAGAGGTCTGCATAATACGCAGCAACGATTTTGGCGATATCGGAGGAGTCTGTGAGGGGAGACCCATCAGAGCCCACAACGCCAGCGAGGGCCTGGGGGGTATAGTGTCCCCTGACACAGTCTATGCAACAGCTTACTGGAATTTTCCCCCACTGGTAGATCTTGCTGCGGGTTGGCAGCCACGCCTGGCGGGCTTTCTCTAAGAGGAGGTGTGATAGTCTTGTTGTGTTAATAATAGTTGTCGAGGGGCCTGCTTTCCCTCGCCATCCCCACTGCGAGTTTCCAGTTTAAGAAGTTTCGCCTCTGCCTGAACAAGGGAATCCCTATGCATTCTGCGGGCTGCCGCGCAGAAGGAAATGCCTACGCCACTGATCGTGGGCTTAATCGCCTCCCAGTAATATTCAACCCAATCTACCAAGCCTACGTTAAGTGTCCGGTACTGATCAATAGCGCCTTCCATATGTTCTCTATAGTCCTCCCTCTGGAGGTTCCAGGTCAAAAGGCACCACCGAAAGGGCTGGCGCGCCTGCCTCACCCGCAAGGTAAGGGCCACCGGCGAGTGGTCTGAGGGTCCGCATGGAAGAATATCAGCTGCAACTACTGTGCTATCTACCATCCTGGAGACAAATATATAAATCTAGGCAGGAGTAGGAGTCATACACTGTCGAAAGGTATGTGTATCCCTGTGTTGTCCCGTGCAGTCTACGCCAAGGATCCACCCAATCCAAGCTAATCACCAGGGAGTGCAGCTTGGTAGACTGTCGGGCATCTGTAAACCCCCTCCAGCGGTCTCTGCCCAAATCTATCACGTCATTCCAACCCAGAATCCACCCCCCCAGCTGCCAGACCATCCAATACTATAGTTTCGTCCCTTGTAGGAACAAATACCTACCCTGTGTACCCCCCGTGTCTTGACATGCATGTAGGGAACCCAGCGATGGATCTAAATCGCAACTCCCTGAGACCTCCTCACAAACCCGGAATGAAATACCTGGGTGTAGCCAAAACGTTGAAAGCATAGTGCCTTGGTTCCCAGAAGATCTGTTTCTTGCAGCATGAGAATGTCCGCATGTGCTCGTTTTGCCTGCTTAAGTATAGCTCTGCGTTTGATCCTGTCTAGCGCCCCCTGACTTTCCAACTAATTAGCCGAAGGGTCCCAAGGGGATCTCGTTGGCCACCTGATAACGATGACGTGGTAGGACTCTGTGCAAAGCATAGGTAATAACGTGTGACATCTGCAAGGTGACTCTGAAGCAGTGCTATCAAAGAACAAAACCCCATGAAACAACCCAACAACCCCCCCCCCCCCACCCCCACCCCCCACCCTATACCTCAAGAACAGTGAAGTACCTGTAGCGGCGGGCGTGGCTGGCAGACCCAACAGGAGGTCCCCCCCCACCGCCCGACAATGGATACCCAACTTACAGCCCATTGTCTGCTGGCACTCTCCCTGTCAGCTAATGTCCAACAGAGATACCAGCCCTCATCTGTGCTTCTAACGGTCAAGGCAAGCGTACCAAAGACCCATGAGACTATAAGCACCCACAACAGTCAGTCTGCCTGTGTGTGCTGCTGCTGGGCCGACACAGCCTGGGAGGATGCGTCACAAGACTGGAACCAACGTCTAGACCTGGAGCGTCTGCTCCATTTCACCTTCTCCGTGGGCTGCTTCTGCGCCGCCTTGCTCGACGAAGAATCTGATTCCCTCCGGGGCGGCGTGTGAGGGCGAAGCAGCACAGTCTCATCTGTCCACTGGAAGACCTCTTCTGGCGAATCGAAGAAATGAACACGGGACCGGTATACCACCCGCAGTCTGGCCGCATACAACAAGGCATAGGGAAGCTTGAGATCTCGGAGACGGGCTTTGGCCGCCATGAAGGACTTCCTCCATTGCTGAACTGGTTTAGTGTAGTCAGGAAATATCAGAATGTGGGCATTGTCAAATAGCAGTGGTCTTTGTCCCTAGCCTGTTTCAGGATAACATACCGGTCAAGATAATTAAGCAGTTTTGCAATAACAGGCCTTGGGTGGGCGCCAGGTGGGGGCTTCTGCGTCAGGGCTCTATGGGCGAGCTCCACCACAAAACATTTGGACAGTGACTCCGAAGGGAGCCAGCTCTCCAGCCACTGAGTAAGGAACCGCTCCATATCGCCCTCCTTGCACTCCTCTGGGAACCCAACAAAACAAAGATTATTGTGCCGGGCCCTCCCCTCAGTGTCCTCCACTCAGGATGCCAGTCCACTTTGGATCGTCTCCATTGAGGCCACTCACTTTTGCAGGGTGTCGACCACGTCCTCCACTCCTGAGACTCTCATTTCGGCTTCCTTGATACGCTCCACTTCATGGCGCACGTTCTGTCGCAGCAGCATAACGTCGGAGCCAACCGCCCCAATCTTGGTGTCAAGGGTATCCCTTTACTGAGTGATGGCAGCCACAAGAGCAGCTTTATCAGGCATGACTTCAGGTGCCCCCCCCCGACTCTACTGCAGAGGCCCCAGGGCCCGTGAATTTATCCATCGTGCTCTGCCTGGCCAATCCCCCACCAGTTATGTCTATCGTCATGACGGACTAAGGACCACTCTGCCCCCCAGAGAATGTCGCACCTGCCTTCTGTACAGTGCGGCCCGGATATAGTGGGTCCCGGATCACAGACCGGGGATGAGAAGAAGCGCACCCTCACAGTGACAACGACCCACCCCAATACTGGAAGCCAGGGTCCGTCGGATTCGGCTGTGGGCAGCAGAAATGGAGGAGCCCGGCCCAATCGGCTCGACCTGGCTGCCAATCACAGGGCCTTCAACAGGAAGGGTAGGAGGGGACCAGGTGACCAAACAGGACGGGGGTACCAAGTACCAGGCCGCTCTGTAGTCCTCTCCTCCACCATGCACCAATCCAAGGCTCTTTTCCAGACCTTAAGGGGTGGAGTTGTCGCCACCCCCCACATTTGTGCAATGTTGCATTTAGCTACCATCATACCATCAAGACCTACATGTGGTCTGCTTTAGTAGGATCTATATTTACAACAAGGGGTGGTGAGGGACAGAGTCAGTGATGGGGGGGATGGGGCAGTGAGATAAATAACGGTGATGGATCAAGCCCTGATCTTTGGACTGGGTAAGAGTGATCTGCTCAATTCAGACACTCTGTTCATCACCACCCCCCTTTTCTGAATCGTTTTTGGCCACTATAGGTGTGGCAGGGTATACTCAGACATGAGTCCCTTTCTCACTGCTCCATCAGGATTCAAGCAAGCCGGGCCGAAGACGGCTGAAATGCCAGAAACCGGTCCCCGGTAGCTTGTCTCCTTTCTGGTGAAGAATTGGCTTGGTAGTTTAGTCTGCCCTGTTCCCATGATGCACTGGGCCAGGGACAGCCTGATTTGCATATAGCCAGGTTCTAAGCTGGGATGGGGCAGTGAGATAAATAACGGTGATGGATCAAGCCCTGATCTTTGGACTGGGTAAGAGTGGTCTGCTCAATTCAGACACTCTGTTCATCACCACCCCCCTTTTCTGAATCGTTTTTGGCCACTATAGGTGTGGCAGGGTATACTCAGACATGAGTCCCTTTCTCACTGCTCCATCAGGATTCAAGCAAGCCGGGCCGAAGACGGCTGAAATGCCAGAAACCGGTCCCCGGTAGCTTGTCTCCTTTCTGGTGAAGAATTGGCTTGGTAGTTTAGTCTGCCCTGTTCCCATGATGCACTGGGCCAGGGACAGACTGATTTGCATATAGCCAGGTTCTGAGCTGGGATGGGGCAGTGAGATAAATAACGGTGATGGATCAAGCCCTGATCTTTGGACTGGGTAAGAGTGGTCTGCTCAATTCAGACACTCTGTTCATCACCACCCCCCTTTTCTTAGTAGGATCTATGGCTTCCCCAGATATTAAGAAGGCATACTTTAGCCGATGATCCTATGCGAATACCGGTGACTTCACTGATGCATGTTATTACCGCACAAAATATGAAAAAAGTCCCTACTTGACCACATTTCCTAATGCACCACCACATGTCCTCTGTTTCCCCGTGTAGTGCAGGAAATGTCGACCCTGTGCGGATCAGTCCTGTTTGATCTAGTCTTCTGCTATGAAATTTTTTAAAGGGTTACAACATATGTTTCATCTCTCTCCCATAGTGGGGCCGTAACTTTGTCCTCACCTTTCTAATGTGCACTCCATTTGAGCTGCTTCACGGCGGTCCCTTTTTGCTCCTCACCTTCAAGACAATGTTCCTGGTCTACATAACATTGGCATGGTGAGTGAGCTTCAAGCTTTGTATGTCATCCCACCGTACGCCACCTTCTTCGCAGACAAACTGACTCTGCAGGCTTGGGCATGGTTTCTGCCAAAGGTTGTGACACCATTCCATGTCAGATAAAATATCACTCTACTGGTGTTTTATGCTCCACCTCACCCCTTTAAGGAGGAGGAGCGACTTCATCGTTCAGACCCTGTAGAGAGCACTGATCATCTACTTAGATGATACCAAAAACCACCGGGGGGGACTGTTCAATCTTTGTTGAGTTTTGTGGGGGTAAAAATAGGCAAAGCTGTGCAGATGCGAACTACCTCCCACTGCATCGTGCTGAGAACCATCTCCCCAGTGGTTCCTCCTTTAGGGTGGAGGAGTGTCGCCCAACCTGCTGCGAGCGCAGCAGCTGCAGCAAAAAAGTTAATTAAATAAGATGGCAATGGATATTACCATTTAAGTTCACTTCGAGTATGAGGGCGGGCCATTTCAACTTGCAGAAAGTTGCCTAAAGTGCGCATGCCGGGTTGGCCTGCTGTCTTGCGATGGCCAGCCTTACATGTGCACATCAGACTGCTGCAACCTGTGAGCTGTATAACAGCTGTCACTGCAGACACAGGCTCCTAGTCTGAAAAGGAGCGCTGCCTTAGTTTGCTCTGACCAATCATGGCACTACTCTCATGCTTAAAACTGCATGAGTGTTAAGTTTTAACGGGGTGACTGAGGTAAAACTGCCAGACCTGGGTCTGTTATGCAGTACAGTATAGATCTGGTTGTGGTAGCAAATTGTACTACAGCTTGATAGCACAAAAGGATTCACCACTCATTTTTAGGCCGAGGACTATCGGTTCTGCCGTAAGGCAAAAACCGGAAGTCGGAGATTTAATGATTCTTAGAGTGCTGCATTTATCCCTCCCTCTTTTTGCTCGTTCTCCATTGGCTGGCTTCCTAAACGGAGGTCAGCCATTGGAGGAGAGAACCGTCTCTCAGAATAGGCTCCGTCTTTTTCGGATTTGGGGGCGTGTTCCTTGCTGTTCTTTCCACTTTTTTCCACGCCTGTTTTGAACAGCAAGAACACGCCCCCAAATCAGAAAAATCTTGGAGCTTGCAGCTGCCATTTTTGCCCAGAGTCTCTGCCGGTGAGGATCGTCGTTCAGCCTGCTCCAGCCTCGCAACCCTTCCCTCCTCTGTTGCGCTCTCGCCTCCCCCCCCCCCCTCCCTCCGCCGCAGCTCTCCTCCGTCGTACTCTGCCGTTTGTTTGCCTGTCATCCCTGTGTGTGTGTGTGTGTATATCGTCGTTGAGCCTGCTCCAGCCTCGCAACCCTTCCCCCTCCCCTCCTCCGTCGTGCTCTCGCCCCCCTCCCTCCCTCTGCCGCAGCTCTCCTCCGTCGTGCTCTGCCGCTCCCCCGGGCTCCCACCCCTCCCTCCCGCCGCTGCAAAAGCCTTGTTTAACAAGTGTGGTGTTGTCCTCCTAATTGTGAGGTAACCGTGAAACTGGATTCGAAGTTTTCATTTTAAGGCCTCCCTATCGGCTACTGTGGAAAGTACAGCGCCTCACCACACGCAAGACACGTGAAAGTAAATGCAACCGCGATACATCTACAGAGGCAAGGACGGTGAAATGCGAAGATCGGGGCTCGGATTAAGGTTAAAACCAGGGGCGTAGCTTGTTTTTTTCTTCTGCTCTGCGTGCGCGCATGTTGGCTCCCGGGCAAAGCTCGTTTCCAGGTCCGTCCTCATTCGCTCATTCCACAGCTAACGTGCACTGTTTCCCCCCTGCCCTTTCAGTGGCGTCACTTGTGAAATTACGAAAAGAGCGTGAAGACATGCTGCACACTTCTAGCGTGGGCGCTACCAAACTGGCCTGTGCTCGCTCTCAGGTGTACACCAAGCTGCATTATGGGTAGCCCTCCTGTTTTATTTGCATTGAGGCAGCAGAGTATACACGTATGAGTTCGTATTCTTCTACGTTATTTTGACAACGACAACATTTAAAAGATTGACTTAACACCTGTCTGTCTGCCCACCTCGCCCAGAGTATGGCCCAGCACAGCACATCTATTGGCGATCACCAGTGTGTACCCGACGAAGCTGGCTGGGTAAAGGATTCATTCACACTTTGTTAAATACCCCTTTCCCTCTTCTTTTAGAGGTTTTTTTTTTCCAGAGTTTTATATAGCGCGAACTAGACCCGTCCCGAACTGAACCGGGTATCAGAGCGCTTTACATAGCACCAGTTACGTTACATAAGGACACACATTCATTTTGTTAAGCACGGGGAGATTAAGTGATTTGCCCAGAATCACAGGACGTTTTGGCGACATTACCGAGACTCGAACCCAGTTCCCCAGGTCCGAGAATAGAATGAGCCAAGCCATGCACTTTAGAAAACAATCTCTAATGGGGATGTTTCGAAACGTCACACTTTTCTTTGAGGGTTTTAGAGGAGGAGAACATGTTTAAACAAACATTGGCAAAAACAATAGTTCGGGTTTCAAGCGGGATAGTCAGACACAAGGGAAGGTGCAGCAAGAGCGGACACAAAGGGCTGTCCTTGTAAAGTAGTCCCTCGTGTAGTCCAAGCCACGCACTTGGGTGGAGGTGGAAGGATTCAGCCAAATAGCAACCAGTCCAGGGACAGTTAACATCTGCTAATGGGCAGCAGCGCGTGAACCATGAAGCCATTCGCCACAGTTCCCTTGATCTCACGCAACACAGGCAAATAAATACACCTAATCACTACTTCAGTCGGCTCGTCTGTGCACGCCCAGAGATCCCAGAAACTGCTGAGTTTCAATCAAACACTATGTGCAAAGCGGAATGCTGCGCTTCCACCTGCCACGTGCTCTCGACCACTGCCTGCACAAACGCAACGGTGCCCTGGCTGAAACTCGCCTTAACAGTAAGCTCAGGATTTACTACAGGAAACGCGTGAAGCAAAGTAAATACGTGCCAGGCATACCTGCACAAATGGCTCCTTGCCCGCCCCTGCACAGTAGATAATTTTGAGGTTGATGGGGGTGTAGTTTACACATAGGTCTCTCTGCTAATGCAATAGGTAACACATATCCAAAATATTACGCTAATGCCAACAGAAATTACAATGCCATATTTAGGGTAAAAAAAAACAATACCACCAATAGCTCTACCTATAATATTGCCGAGACCATTGCATTGTAAATGCTTGTTTATATAATGCTCTAGTCCTATTTAATTCCAAGTTTGACAGGCATTAAATGCGTAATAATTTCAAAGCATTAGATGGCAACACAGTTGCTCCAAAATATAGCAGTAAAATTATTATTTACAGTGCTCTTGTTTTGGGGGAAGAAGAGGGTGTAGGATAGAGGGTGGTGAGTCAGTGAGTGAAGGACAGGGAAAAGGTATGGTGTCATATATACATCATTTACACATGAAGTAGAACCTTTCCAAACATAGGTCAACTGTTCCTGTGTCTAGACATAGCTCCATTGTACATGTTAACCGTCACAATGTATCCATTGAGCTTGTTATGGAGGTTGTATGTTGTCTACTTTTCGACCCCAGGATTGGAGGGTAACTTGTGTCCTCGCGTTGGGGTCTTCTTCAGGACAAGAAGAGCGGTGAAGAGCACTTGTGGGAGAGGCACAGTGAGTGGGCGTCCAAGAAGGAACAGAGCTTGTGTGTAGCTCTGTGTAGAGAGTGTTGGTGTGTGAGGGCATCAATCTTTCACAAAGGGGAATGGATCCAACCAAAATCTCATCCATGGCTGTATGCCGCGAGAAAATCTAAATAAAATATAAAAAATGAGTGGTGAATGCTTTTGTGCCATCAAGCTGTATTACAATTTGCTACCACAACCAGATCTATACTGTACTTTAAAACTGCATGAGAGCAGCTCCAGTATTGGTTAGGTTTGTTGGCTCTTCTTCTCTTCACTAAAGTCACCAACCTCTGTGGTGGTTTTCTGAGAACAGTCAACAGTGGCTTCTCTGAAGACACCAATCACCAGTCACAGAAACAGGCATCAGTTAGTACTTCTGTTGTTATCACGTCACAGTTTCCATGGCATGTATTCATTAGCCGTGAGCCCTAAGACCTGCTGCAGCTGTTGATTCACATCACCACTTTCAGATGTCACTAACCGCCTCTGCATCTCCCTCTGGATCGTGCTATGCATTGAGATCCAATACGCATTGTCCAGAAAGCTGCCTCCGGGAGGATTATGTGCTCATTCTACCAGCGTTGGCACGCAAAGTCCCTGTCCTAGACATTTGCCAGGTGGCTACGAGGGAGTCCCTCTATATATTCATGAAGCACTATTGCCTGGACGGTCAGGTCATTCGAGAAAGGAATTTTGCCTGCTCAGTTCTACAGGATTATCTGGTTTGAGTCAATTCATGGCCCACCTCCAATGGGATAATGGTTTGAAAGGTGATTAATTTTAGGCTTTAAATCTCTTCATCAGAAGAGCAAGTTACTTACCCTTGGTAATGCTCTTTCTGGTAGAGACTCTATGTAGCCACAGAATCCTCCATCCAAAGCGCCGAGATACCCTCATGGGTGATACAGGCCTATACAAATTAATAAATATCAAATATATATCAATTCTCACCGACCCTCCTATCCTCCCCGTTCTGTAATTGGACTTTATTGATTTAAAAGTTCTCAAGTCCACGAATCCGCACACTGGTCATGCCAGTGTGCTTTTGGGGCTCTGCGTCTGGGGGTACGGACAGTCTCGAAAGCAACGTCCGTGCGTTGGAGTAGTGCCTATGTAGACTCCACACGTCATTTCCATAGCGAAACAGCATTGGTGCAGAACCTCAGGACACCACCTTACGGTGCTCCGAGCTACTACGGAAATGTCCCTGGCTCCAGTCTGATGGCTGGGGAATATTCAAAAGGTGAAGAATCTGTGGCTAGATTAAAGTCTCTACCAGAAAGTGCAATATCCAATATGAGACACTTGTTCTACCTGTCAGGTGTTTGTATTAGCCGACAGCAAGACTGCATCAAAGGTAAGACTCCTTGATGCCTCAGGCTTAACCTTGCTTGCAGGGCCCAGTCGTGGAGCTGTTTGTAGGTCCTTTTTGTCTTGGGTGAAGTCTTGTTTAATTTGCTCAAAAGATTCAATTCTACCCTTACTGGATGCTTCGTGTCTGGACACTGGACCTTCTTCCACTCATCCATTCCCAAATGCCTCATTTATTAAATGCAGCATTCCTTTGTTTTTATTTCGCGATTTCATCTGCTGTTTCTTTTTTGTATTAAAAAAACGAAACAAAAGAGGTGGCCCCATCGATAGTTGTGATGGCTTTAAAGGAAGTGTATGATGCGGTGGAAAAATCTCTGCTTCTGTACTTTCAGCGCTGACAAGTTCTGATAGAGCTAATGTGAGACCCCTCGTTTTGGAAGATATCCTTTTTCCGGGCTGCTTCTGTCATTTTTTTTTTTTTCTTTTACTTGGAAATTATGGATGCTTGGTCAGAATGTCCACTGGTATGGTGCCATGTTTCCACGGTTCTACTGTCCTGCTGCCATCTAGAGTTCTAGGTCTTTAGACTTATGTGCACCCAGTCGTGCCCTGGATATGCATTTGAAATACATCTCAATAACTGTGCCTTATGCTCCAAGTGGTGCTCCTCTGATGCTCAATTTCTCCCAGAGAATGATGTTCTTTTCCTGCTACACTATCATTTCATGATGTAGGAATTTTAGTTCCATGCATCTGCCATCTGTGAAGTCTTCCAAGTGTGAGTCTCAATGCGTCCCGGACATTTTCACGACTTCTACCTCAGGGCGACAATATCATCTTTGAGTCCCCAGAGCAGTTCCATTGGTGCAACATGACTGCTGTTGTAGATGTTGGGGAGGGGGGTTCTGTCTGTCTTGACTCAGAAGTCCAGCCTTACAGGTTATCATTTGTTGTCCCCATCATCTTGTCGTTCTTGCAGGATAAGGAACTCGTGAAGACATCATAGCAAGTAGATGCTGTTCTAACTCACTCTGCTTCCTAGCTGCCTGTCTGCTCCTGCTTTGCACTAGCCTCTTGTGCCTCCTGTAGTAATCACTGCCACCCTTAGGATAGGTGTTGTTTCAGTCTTCGATCTGATCACTGCCTGCACCACCAGATCCACACTGCTATCTATATTGGCTACCCATCTACGACTAACCTCTGCTCTTCGCCATTGGAGCCCTTTCTAGTCCAATCTGCTGGTGAAATGTGGACCATGGGCATCGCTTTCCTTTTTCTCCTGGCACACAATGCTAGCTCTCGGCTGCCAGATATGCTGTAGTTAATGCCCACCACATCACTGGAACTTCAGTGTCCAGTGTTACATGGTCTTTGCCAATGATCTAATGGGATTAGTTGTCCAGCGAGGTTGGACTAGCCCACATGTCCCTAGGTCCTTCTCATATCTTTCCCTGCTTCTCCATCATCACGACTCCCATAGCCCTTCCGCATACAATCTCTCCCCTTGGGACCCTCTTAGTACTAGTGGGCACCCCAAATTTGGTTCTTGTCCTTGCAATCCAGACTGCACTCTTAACTGTGCAGGACTTGTCTACTCACTATCTTTCAGCAGGGGATGCCGCACCAGGGCCCACACTGTATGCCTCCATGTTGCCAAATGGCCCCCCTTTGAGTGTGGCATTCAACTACACCTCACTGCTCCTGCTTGGTTTCATAGAGCTTTGCACTTGTCAAAAAGGCACCACATTTTTGATACCCAACTGGTGCTGCCTCCTGCCGCCCCCATGTGGACAGGGAGTGGATATCCATGCATTCTCCTCGCCTCTCAAATATGACCTCTGCCCTGTGCCTGAATGGCTCTCAGTCACAGTGGTGGCTTTTGTTGTCTTCCAGCGGCCATCTTTCCCTTCCTCCACAGGGTGCTCTACTCCTTGAACTCTCCGATCTGTGCTGCCCCTCGCATTATTTTGTAATGGCCCCTCCCACTCTGACATCTCACGTCCTATGTCTCAGTTGTGGTTCCCCCTTCTGCTACCTCAGGTGAGTGGGGTAATGGAGTGATTCTACTAGATCAGGGCTCAGGGGACACCGGTTGGCTCCCAGCAATCTATACTGTTTCCACCACCATGCCTGCCCAGGCCACCGCCCCTGAACATTCGTTTTATACTCCGAAGCCTCCCTGTACTGCTCTAGTTTTTCCAAAAGTTGCAGGATAGTGCATTGCATTTGTGGTTTCTCTGTGAGTGCAAATAGAAGCTTGTTGTACACCCAAGGTAACCTGGAATGGCATGGACACTGCTAATTTGCCCTAGCTTCACTATGGAGCTTGATGTGACATAATTATTCATTTCTGAAGTCCCCTTTCATCCCTTTCAAGTGCTTGTTTATTTTGTATGTAGTCCATTGCAAGGCTTTTTCTATCTCCCCTAACAAGTTGGTGGTCCTTTAGAAACCATTCATCCAACCTCCAAGGGTGTCTGGATACTACAGCTTGTAGATGTCACATTTAAGTGCATTGGCCTATAATGGGAAAGGGTTATACCCATTTTGAGTGTATAGCTTATTAGAAAGTATCCAGGTCTGGTTTATATCTTGTAAATAGTGGATTAAAATATAAAATAAATGTCTTTCCAATGTGTGGTCATGTAATTGTCAAGAAGACCTACAGAGTTTAAAAATTCCTTCAGCTCTACCGCTTAGTTGTAACTCCAGAGACTTCTATCAATCAATCAATCAAGACATTTGTATAGCGCGCTACTCACCCGGACGGTCTCAAGGCGCTTGGGGAGGGGGGTCCGCTACTGCTCGAACAGCCAGGTCTTGAGTTGCTTCCTGAAGGCGAGGTGGTCTTGGGTCAGGCGGAGGTGGATGGGGAGGGAGTTCCACGTCTTGGCAGCCAGGTAGGAGAAGGATCTTCCTCCCGTTGTGGCTCTTCGGATGCGGGGGACGGCGGCGAGGGCGTGGCTGGTTGAACGTAGCTGGCGGGTGGGAGTGTAGAAGGTCAGGCGGTAGTTGAGGTATCTTGGGCCTTGGTTTTGGAGAGCTTTGTGTGCGTGGGTGAGGAGACGGAACGGGATTCTCTTGCTGACGGGGAGCCAGTGCAGGTTTCTCAGGTGTTTGGGGATGTGGCTGTGTTGGGGAACGTCCAGGATGAGGCGTGCTGAGGCATTCTGAATGCGCTGGAGTCTTTTCTGGAGTTTGGTTGTGGTTCCGGCGTAGAGGGAGTTGCCGTAGTCCAGTCGGCTGGTGATGAGGGCCTGGGTGACCGTCTTCCTGGTTTCAGTGGAGATCCACCGCAAGATCTTACGTAGCATGCGAAGGATGTTGAAGCATGAAGAGTAGACTGCGTTGACTTGTCTGGTCATGGAGAGGGAGGAGTCCAGGATGAATCCCAGGTTGCGTGCGTGGTCTGTTGGTTTGGGTGCGCTGCCCAGGGCGGGGGGCCACCAGGAGTCGTCCCAGGCAGAGGGCGAAGATCCTAGGATGAGGACTTCCGTCTTATCGGAGTTCAGTTTCAGGCGGCTGTTCCTCATCCACTCGGCTACGTCTTTTATTCCTTCGTGTAGGTTGGTTTTGGCGGTGGCGGGTCGTTGGTGAGGGAAAGGATCAGCTGGGTGTCGTCGGCGTAGGAGATGATGTTGAGGCTGTGTTGGCGTGCGATGGCCGCCAGGGGGCTCATGTATATGTTGAACAGCGTGGGGCTGAGTAATGATCCTTGTGGTACGCCGCAGATGACTTCGGTGGCCTCGGATCTGAACGGGGGGAGGCGGACTCTCTCTGTGTTCTTCCGGCGAGGAAGGAGATGATCCACTCCAGTGCCTTCTCCTGGATTCCGATGTTGTTGAGGCGCTCCACTAGGGTGCGGTGGCAGACAGTGTCGAACGCCGCGGAGAAACATTAGGTGCATGTACCATTCATCATCTGGAGTAAACCCTCAAGTGAATTTCACACTCCTTGAAGGCGTCCCAGCACAATTCCAGAAGAACTATATGTACAGCTCATTGACAATACATTTGGTAAAGTTTCACTTTCAAGTGTAAAATAAATAATTTTCTGTCTGGCCTGGATACTTTCAAACATGCCTACCAGTCAATTGACTTTCTCATCTATCTTCTCTCTGTACCGTATTCCAGTAGTCATCCTCTCTTTTCCAAAGACCAATTAAGCAGGACACGTTTTTTTCCTATGATCTGACTTTCAGGTTGTGGCTCACTGAATTGCTTAGATCATGCAGGATATTTTCTTTCACTTTTTCATTGTCTCTTCCTGACCAAGAGGCTCAAGTTGTTTCTCTATCTTCCCCGTAGCAGTCTTCAGTGTTTTGCTTGTCCAAGCGTTTGAACATTTTAAGATTATTCCGCAGTGTCTTTGTGATGGTAACTGTCTCATCTGATTCTTTTTAAAATGGTGCCAGACAGGCGTTTGTTCTTGTCGCCCAAGTTGTTTAACGTCATGTGCTTTGTATGTTCAAATGTTTTAACCTCATTGAGTCATTTTGTAGTGCATTACTTGCCCTTTTTTGAAAACCGCAATCTGAAGTGATTGGCCCAAAGCATCGGCTCCTTGTTAAAAAAAATTATAATAATATTGTAACTGGTTTACAATATCTGCTTTTGTTAGTAGGTATGGATCCAGATCCAGGTAAGGCTGTATTTTAAGGCCATTGTATTGTACTCTGCTGTCTTCACACACTGTCCATAATTTGCTTTATGTCCTTAAAGGAATTAATCCTTGTCTGGTGGTGCTCAACAGTGGGAGGGAATGGTTTTGGAGGAAGGGGGGTGGGGTTCATTGTAGAGATCCTATGTGTATAGTATAATCTGATGCCATTTAAATAGCAAAAAGTTCAAAGATTATCATGGCTAGTGTTACCTTCTGCCCCTGTGCGAATTTCTCTAATGCGAATAGTGTAACACTTTGACCTGTGTTTTAGATTCTCCCACCTGAACTTTATTTTGCATTCCCAGCATTATTAGTGTGAACCAAATCTGCTCCTTCTATGCTGATGTTTCATTTACTATTTTATCAAAATCACTGATTCTCTCTCCTAGCTCTTTGATTTTTCCATGTATCTCTTGTCTACATTTCATCAAATCAAATGGAGCCTATTTTGTCTTTGATTTCTTTGAGAACTCCTTCTACATAGCCTCTAGTAATTTAGACCATCTTCTTTCTGGAAACAAGATTTTTGAGGACCTCACAATGGAGTGTGCATAGAATTTACACATGCCTTGCATTTTATTACAGCCATAGTTATCTTGCCTTTTAACGGATGGGTATCTTTCCATTTTTCCTCCGGCAATGGCTGTTCACTTTGAGCTGCATGTAATTCTTTCTTTCCCGAGAATTTCCAGACAACATAAAACAGGATACAAACGGATTTGTTAAAACATAAATCGATAACCAATAATCACCTAACTAGTCCAGAATAACCATAACTCTGCTACCCGCAAACTGATCCAGTGGGTTACCAGCCTCTTATACTCAAACACCAAATACTCGCCTGGGTCCATAAACACCCACACACACAGACTACTAATTACCGGTGGGGGTCAATTTTTATAAATGCTTTTTATGAGATTAGTTACCTGTCAAAATGTAACTAATCTTTCACTGATCAAAAATATCTTTCCTCTGGTCAATGGACCTATTAGTTGGAACTAGTTGATGGTGAACTGACATTTAAACGTTATATTTCTTACCCTATTTAAAATAACCACAGACTCGGGAAAAGTTTTAAATGTTTATTTAGTAAATTCATATGAGACAAAAACAAATTACAGTATGATCTCCACTTTCTCCAAAGAAAGAAGAATCGATTATTTCATTAATCAGTCACCTAAATTAGAACGAAGTTTCACAATGACAGTACTCAGGAAAAAGAGGATAGAGAGAGCAGTACAATGACCTACTACACCGAATTATATTTACCTAGAATAGTGTGGAAACCAACCCCTTAGCCAAGGAGTTGGAAGGGTCCCCTGGGAAAGATCGGGTGACAAAAACCTCAGGACAGGATTCTGGACAGGATTGGTGACCTTCTAGATCCAACGCTTGCACCGCACCCCTCTGACACTATCTTCCTCCTCGTTTCTTCCTCGATCTTCTTCTAATCAATTACCTCCTCGATTCTTCCACGATCATCTTCAAATTATTTTGGATTTAAAATTCTAAGTCTGAAAATTGGTTCTTCTTCAGTATTCACTCAGCTCTCGGACAGCATCCCGGTCTCTCAGCATTCTGGTCTCTTGAGCAGAACCCCCTCTCTAACTAGACTACTTCAATTATACCTTTCTAATGGCATGTACCACCCCTTAATGTTTTAACTTCATGAAAATCCTAATTTTGATTGGACAGGCAAAGGGGAGTTAACATCACACCATGCTAAGTTTGAATAATTTTCTTTAGTTCTTTGTTTTATGTTCCCGCCCATCAATTTGTTTCTCCAAGCTTTATTTCCCACCTGTATTTACATTTTTATCAACAACAATGTATACATATTACGGTTGTCAATTGAGTGTGCAGGATGTCCCGCAGGTTCCCAGGACATGTACCAAAAACGACCTTTGACGAGTTTCAAGATTTGTCATCATGGCGTCTGACTTGGCATCACTGCGCCTGCGTGAGGAGTCACGTGTAGTGTAGACTTTAGCATCGTTCAGAGGCCCAAATACGAACTAATAGAGAGGTCAAAAGTAAACGTATTAATTTCGAAATAAAATGATTTCACTGTATACCACCTATCTCTACTCTAATCCCATTTACTTATAAGGACTCTCCCCTCATTAGCATTTAGTAAATAGATCGTTTTAGTTTCAGCAAAGCAGATGCTTAGCATGTGAGCTTCCAAGCGGCCATTTTAGATGCATTTGTGCAGAGGCAGAATTTTCCCTCCAAGCGTAAAGACGTCATTCTGCGTAGATGCAGTTGACTCATGCGAAGTACAGTTTCCCACGTTAGCAGCCATTTTGAGTTCCACTCTGGTTATTTGTTAGTAAAACACATATGCAAGCTTCATCCAGCTAAAAATATATGTAATATGGTGCATAGTAGTTACACAATGCATTATTAATACAAAGTTGCAGGTTTATATGAGAGGATTATTGCATCCAAGCAAATCTCTTTTATTTTAGTCCTTGCTCCATCAACACTTTCCACTCTTTTTACAACATTATTTTGTGTATCTATCAAATGCAAAAATCTGGTCTGTCTTTAGTCAGAACTTTATCTTCCAAAAATATTCCAATTAGAGTTTGAAAAAGAGTAAGCTTTTGATGTGCTGTGGGTACTGTGAGCTTCTTTGCATTCCAACGGCTGGCAGACTGGGAATGTCATATTGGTATAGAGAGAAGAAACTCGCATATTCTTTCTAGGGATATATCTCTTGTCTATAGCCTGCATTATTGACAACTGGCATTTATAACTGATGCCATTCAGCCTGAAATAGAAATGTCAAAATGAATTATCATTGCTATTGCTGGTGTAAAAAGATTGTTTTGTTGTTCTCTCGTGCTTATCTCAGACCTATTTATTTAGGCATGGCTGACTTTCGGGAGGTCTTTGCAAAAGCAAAGCACATAGCTGTCATCACCGGGGCTGGCGTCAGTGCTGAGAGCGGAGTACCCACCTTCAGAGGACCTGGAGGCTACTGGAGAAAATGGCAAGCCCAGGTAGGTACATTATTGTCACTGCTACCACTTTAGTTGTAGTTCTGTTGTCTTTTCTTGTCATGCGTTATGCTAATCTTCCTCTTCCATCAGTGGCCGTTCATGCAATATGTGGCGCCAAATAATAAGAATGACTGTAAACAAATCAAAAGCCAGATGGACTTTGTTGACCTTCCCAACTTTCCCCAACCGCACTGCAAGAATCCTATAATTTTAGATTCATAGTAATGTTCAGTTTGTATCCTTGTGTCCAGGCCCTGCTGTGGTGCCAGAAAGATTTCTGTTCTAAAGTACTTACTTATCAAGTGTGCTTGAATCATTGTATTTAGAAGCTTCCAAATAGGTCTCTTAGAAGGCAATTCTAGCCCTTAACTTCCTTGTTGCTAAGAAGGCTGCTCTAGCTCGAAATCCACCTATTTTTGTAGTTTTAAACGATTAGCTCACATAGTAGTATATGTTACATTCAGTGAGCAGTGATAGTCACTGGCTCTAAATTGTTTGGGCAGGGGGTTCAACTTTTTTCCTGGTCTAGAGAAAGGGGCGTTTTACCTTGCAGCCTGTCATCATAGTGTCCTTCACTCTGATAAAAATATTTTTGACTATGCATTTCACCAATGATGCCCGTTGACTGACAAAGGGTAAACCACAGAAAACCACTGTTTATCCTTAAGTTTAACTACGGGGTATGATGGCTTGAAGAAGCCATCATACCCCGCACACTCCAGTTTGTAAAATATCTTCTCTTGGGGGACTTCAATATCCATATGGATATCCCGGACTGCAGTGAGGCCATTAGATTTGGTGAAACCTTATCAATGGCCCATCTTAAACATTGGGTGGAGACTCCAACGCACGTGGGTGGCCATGTCCTTGATCTAGTCTGCTCCAATTTTGACATCATTATGGAGCGGCCAGAACCTATGACCTGGACCGACCATGGACTGATTAGATTTTCCTGGACACTGGCTACTGACTCTGGATTAATGTCAACTCATCCTCAGGCCCATCAGCAACGTATCAATGTTGCATCCCTTTCCGAATTCCTCTCTGGCTGCCAGTCGTCGCCGACCACGGAAATCAATGCAGCGGTCGATGCTTTTAATACCTGGGTGGCGAACGGCTCAGCAGTTTCCTTGCAGAATAATCGCATCTGCCGACCTCGCTTCTCGCCTTCCCAGCCCTGGTTTACCCATGAGCTACGGGAGCAGAAGTTGAAGTGTAATAAACTGGAGAGGGCATGGAGGCATGACTATTCTCCTGAGGCTAAGAAGCTGCTGCGCTGCTCCCAAAAGGAATACTACAACGAAATTAAGGCGGCCAAAAGTAGCTACTATGCTGGACGTATTGAAAAAGCCAGCAATAATAGTAAAGAAATTTTTGCCATAGTCCTGAGTTTTCTTTCTCCTAGAGCCGCGCTACCTACTCTACCTTCTTCCAATCAATGGTGCGAAGAGCTTTCAATTTTCTTCTCCGAAAAGATTCTAAAGATCCAGCAGGATCTCCAGACTGCTTTGAACAAGTCCCAGACATCCATTTCATTGCCCATATTGACAGCTGTTCCGATGGAGGGTCTGTTTACATCCTTCTCCCCAGCTTCCGAGTTGGATGTTCTGACAATCTTGTCTGCCCTTAAATCTGGATCGCCCTCCGACCCCTGCCCTGCTAGAGTTTTGGGGGGGGGTGTCGTCTATAGTCTGCCAGGAGGTAACTAGGATTGTTAATCTATCTCTCTGTTCGGCTTCCGTGCCTCTGAGTTGGAAGCAAGCCAAGCTCCTCCCGCTATTGAAAAAGTCCGGCCCGGCCTGTGCCCTCCAGCTATCGGCCCATATCTCTACTGCCAGCCCTGGCTAAAACATGTGAAAAGATTGTTTTTAGACAACTCGAAGGGTTCATTGAGTCCTCTCACGCGCTCCATCCTGCCCAATCGGGGTTTAGAGCGGCCTACAGCACCGAAACGGCATTAATCGAGGTTTCGGAGGCTATTCGGGAGTGCCTGGATGGAGGTGGCAGGGCGGTTCTGATTTTGTTAGACCTCTCTGCCGCCTTCGATACGGTGCCCCATTCGATGCTTCTGGCCAGATTGGCTGCCATCGGTATCTCAGGCCGAGCTCTGGACTGGTTGACCTCGTTTTTGAAAGACAGATCACAGCAAGTGTGGATGCCCCACTATGCATCCAAGGCTAAGGAACTAACCACAGGAGTCCCGCAGGGGTCTACCTTAAGCCCTCTGCTTTTTAATGTTTATGTGACCCCCCTGGTCTATCTAGCTGAGCAGTTGGGTGCCAAAATAATGGCATATGCTGACGATACCCAGCTGCTCTTCACTTGGCCAAAAAACCACTTAGACCCCTTGACCGTCCAGAGCTGTTTGTAGCGAGTTTTCTGTTGGCTGGCATTGGCCCAACTTAAGTGTAACGAGGAGAAGACAGAGATCCTCCTCTATGGGTCTTTCCCGGATAATTTCAGGGAGCAAATCTGGCCCTCTGATCTACCCTGTCCGAACTCAATAGGAGGCCCTGTAAAGAACTTGGGTGTCTGGTTCGGGCAGGACTTAAAGTTCGGGGAGCATATTAAGAAATTAACCGGTACTTGCTATGCCACTCTAAAGGCCCTCAGAAGGTTTTTCCCCTTCATCCCTGGTGAGGCTAGAGAGACTGTGCTAAGAGCGCTGATCTTGTCACGCTTGGATTACGCAAATGCACTCTTTAGCGGCCTACCAGACTATATGGTCCATCGACTCCAGGTGATTCAAAACTCGGCAGTCAGACTGATGTTTCAATTACCTAGGAGATCCAGTGTTCGTGTACATCTGCGCAGTCTTCATTGGTTACCTGTTGCTAACCGAATTCTGTTTAAAATTCTGGTCCTGGCCTATCGTGCTATCCATCAGTTGGGTCCAGTATATCTGCGGAATAGATTCGCTCTTTATGCTCCTAATCGGGCTCTCCGTTCCGCCAACCTGTGTCAGATGGTTCAGCCCAAGTTCAAGCTTTCAAGAACAGGAGGCAAATCCATTTCTGTCAAGGCAGCCAGAGCATGGAATGCTCTTCCCCTGGTCCTTCGTACTGCTCCCTCACTTTCTCAGTTTAAGAAGGGACTCAAAACCCATCTGTTTAATATCACTTTGTAATCTCTCTGTTTGTTATGTTGGCTGCTCCTTTTTCTTTTTTTACTCACCGCGCCAGGATACTCTTGAGTAATAGAGCGCGTAATAAAAGGTTTTATAACATAACATAACATAACATTGTTGTTTTGCTCACATAGGTGCCCGCTTGAAAAAGGTTTAGCATCTGCCCTCTTGCTGACACTTTATTTTGTTGATCGCTAAATGAAATAAGAAAACTTGTGGAATGGCTGGGAATTCGTCTGGAAATTGAGAGTATGGTGTTTGTGTCTTGACTAATGAGGAATGAGTTGGAGAAAGTTTACTAATTTGAAAGATGCAAATCACAATCCCTACAGTGGTAACACTAAATTTCACACCAATGCAGATGACTCCACAGGCTCCTTTCATTAATATGTTACAAGTTACTTACTCCAGAATCCTAGAATATATTTAGTCAGATTGACTTATACTTAACATCAAAAGTATCTTTCTTTCTGAGTGCTGTTTTTTAGAATATGGTTGTTATTGTGGCGTTTTATCCTCATGTATCTTTCTTGTCAGTTGGTTTTCATTGCTTCTAAACCTGAAGATTCCAGCTCTTAAAGTAAAACCTGTAGTGGTAAAGAAGCACTGCAGGTTGGCTGTATCACAATACAGTTAACAGTCTCCCCAACTCCTTTTATTATTCAAATCAATCTGGAGCGTTATCCTATACCTCTTTCGTCACCAGGCCACAGGTATAAATTACATTATTTACACCAGACACAAAGCACACCTCACCAGCTGCAGGGCAAATAGAATTCAGCCATGGGTGGGCGTTTGCAGCGCATTTGAGTAAAGCTCCCGGACCTTCTCCAACATCCGTCTCCTCCTCTTATCATAGCCAGACGAACAGTACCCAGGATCTACTGCAGAGTTGCTGTGTGTCCCTGTTGTGGCTGTGGTGCTGGGGACTGCTGATTTGCCAACCGGCTGCTGGGAGAACGCAGGGGCACGGCCGCTGCACAGTGGGTTAACATGGCACCCATACAGTGGCGAAGACAATGCGTTGCCGAAGCGCCCCAGAGTTCCTGAACCGCTGCAATTGAGGAGCTATGTCTGGCTAGCGGGGTGTGTCACAAGAGGTGGAGCAGGGAGCCCAACTGGGAGGGGCCAGCGTTAGCCCGTGACCCCCGCCGTACTTCAAGGGCTGGACACGGGCCATTGGAGCTAGTTGACCCTGCCCAATGCTGTTTTGAGTGCTTATGCTATGGTGGTTGAAGGGCCCCCACCCCGGCTTCTCGATCTGCCTCGAGTCAGTGGGTGTGTGGGCCGAGCTCTGCTTGGTCCTTGCCCACTCCCCCTCACACACTGTTGTCGGGTCTTGCTAGCTGGGGATTGCTTGCCGAATCTGCAACCCTGGTAACACGGCAGCGGCACTTCATGACCTGGTTGGGACCATGTGCGCTCCTTTTGGAGACGAGGTGGCGTGAGCACCTCATCGAGCAGAAGCCCCCCATGATCAAGCCTCTCTGCAAAACCAGACTAAACTTGTGGGCCTCCGGCTTCTCGTCTTACCTCTATCGCAGGGGTCTCCAAACCGGTCTTGGAGGGCCGGATCCATGCCAGATTTTTGGGATATCCCCATTGAGATACATGTAGTTATTTTAAAAATCTGGCATGGATCCGGCCCTCCAGGACCGGTTTGGAGACCCCTGCTCTATCGCCTCTCCGAGGTAAGCAGGCTAGAGGGAAACACATAGGCTGCCCTATCTCATGGAGAAGTCCGCAGAAGTGTTAGGAATCACCGGCACGGGTGGGGTGAAAGGCTACTGAGATTGTGACCTGAATCGCTGTTAAGATCTCAGCTACCCCCTCCGCCTTGACACAAGTTCCTCAGCAAGGCCCCGTCACTGAACGCTCTGTCGGAAATAGACAAATACACCACAAGCTTCTCGGAGACCACCAAACATGCCGACTGCCCTCAAATTCATATGTCTCCAGCAGCCACAGACTGTGCACAGATCCTGAAAGCATTCAAACCTCCTAAAAGGCCCTCTCCACCACTGAGGTCGCTAAAGACCATCCTCTGTCTTCAACCCCTTCAGTCTGTTTGCTGCCCACAGGCTGGCCTAGCCACAGGGACCTATCCAGAGAATCAAGCGGCAAAGGTGGTCCGAAACACCTCAATCTCTGCCTCGGACGTTAAAGTAACCAGCCAACACTGCCGCTAAAGCTGGGCTACTTTGCAGACCGGATTCTTAAGGATGACTGGGTGTGGACCAGATCTCCTTCACAGAGTGACTGCTATCTTGCCCCTTTTGGCTGTGCCCTAACAATGAATTGTTGATGACTTGCTTGGCAGTTCAGATCTATATTATAGTTAATAGATATATGCCCTTCACAGTACTTGGTAGCAGTCTTCGTTGTTTAGTTAAAGCAGGCTTCCTATAAATGTGTTTAGTCTGTGGTTATGGGACCCACTGTGAATCCACATTGTCAACACATAATTCAGCAGCACTTAAAAAACAAAACAACTGAAAAACAAGCATTGGTAAATGCATTTGGTTTCACCTATTTAATTAATAATAAGCTGTTTTTTGTTGTAGGTTGTAGCTTGCTGAGTAGTTGTACAATGCAAGTTACAGAAAGTCTGTTAAAGTGTTATGACTTGTTTATGGACAAAAAGGCAATCTACTGTGCTGTTACCAGTAGTATATTGCGGGTAAGTCATAGCAACATTTTGAAAAATGAAAGAGGGAAATAATAGAATTAATTGATGTAATTGCAGTATTATGTGTTCAGAGGAGTTCTGGCAACTTTTGGGCTGGGTGTCACTACACCTGCTGCACCATTCAAATCATGCCCCTAGTGCCTGTAAGATAGCTGCATTTGTGATGGAGTGTTAAGTAATAAAAATCAAGTGATATTTGGTGTTTAGAGGAGTTATGATAGCTTGTGGCCCTGGTGTCACTGCACCTGCTACACCATTGAAATCAAGTCCCTAGTGCCTGCAAGGGAACTGCACTTGTGACTGACTGTTTAGTTGTTAAAAATAGAATAATAGGTGTTTAGTGGGGTGTCTCGAGATTTTGATCTAGGTGTTACTGCACCTGCTGCACAAATTATGACCCTAGCGCCTGCTTGATAACTGCACTTGTGACTGCCTGTTTAGTAGTAAATTATGTAAATATTAGGTGTATAGAGGAGTTCTGGCAACTTTTGTGCCCAGTGCTACAGCACCTGCTGCACCATTCAGATCATGACCCTAGTGCCTGAAAGATAACTGCACCTCGAACTGCCTGTTAAGTTGCAAAACTTAGCAATAATCTGTGTTTGGTGCAGTGCCTGGAGTTTTTGGTGCCGTTGCCACCGCTGCACTATTGAAATCATGACCCTAGTGCTTGGTAGATAACTTCACTTGTGACTGCCTGTTTAGTTGCTAAATATAAAAATAATAGGCGTTTAGTGGGGTGGCTAGAGCTTTTGATCCAGGTGTTACTGCACCTGCTGCACAAATTAGGACCCTAGTACCCGCTAGATAACTGCACTTACAAGTGCCTGTTTAGTTCTAAAATATAGCAATGTTGGGTGTTTAGAGGAGTTCTGAAAACTTTTGGGCCCGGTGTCACTGCACCTGTTGCACCATTCAAATAACGACCCTGTTGCCTGCTAGATAACTGCACTTGTGACTGGCACTCTAAATGCACACACTGTGCAAGAACAGAAAGAGTCAAAGTGATCCGTAGTGTGGTGGAAAGAGACATGCTGATCACGTGTTTAAATGTGTGGCAAAAAAACACATTTTATTTCGTTAAGTCCACAAAGTGCACATGTTGTTCCATATAATAAATGTGGCAAAGTTAGATAAAGTAATGAAAAGGAATGTGTAACATAGGTCTACATAAAGGCAAGTAAAGCCACAATTCTATCCTAAGTTTCCAGTTAGAAACAATAGAGACACTAGGGTTAAAACTAGGGATCAGTATCCTGAGGAAGGCCACTGACCCATTTGAGCATTAAGAAATGTCTGAAACATGTTGTTATAGGCAGATGGGGTAATGTAGATGTAACTCCTCCTATATACCCATTCTTAAACTTTTTAATCCTATCAAGGGGGACCAATAATAAATACAGATTTAGGCACCCCCTTAGATAATCGTATATTAAATTCTTTCTGCAATTGGGATCCCTTACAAGAGAAAAAAATACTCATTTTTTTCTTTTTGAACAAATATTTTTTAAAAGATGTACTCCGCCCTGAGTGTTGGTCTGCACCAGGGTGTGACAACGGCCCTATGATGAAGCATGCCACTGCATAGTGGGTAATGGCAATCATAATATTTTCTTGTGTTTTTCTAAGAAATATTTTTCCTAATAGTTTCATTCATATCTTTCGCCCCCCCCCCCTTTTTAGGTTTTGCCTGGCGAAAGCTGCGCTCTGCGCAGCTTTTTCGCGCAGGCGAAAACCTAATGAGTACTGTAGTGTGGTTTGGAACGGCCCCCGTCATTTATTGGCTAGCTCCATAAATGGAGCCTAGCCATTGGACGATGGGCCTGTCCGTCAATGCCGGACCAGATTCGGGGGCGTTCCCGAGATTTTTTGGCTTTTGCCGACGTCACGCGACGTCAGCCAAAAGCCGGGAACGCCCCTGAATCTGTTCCGGCATTGAGCCGGCACCCGCCTTCCTGACCTTCTCGGTTTCTTCCCTCAGGCTCGGACGGGAATAATTATCCCTCCACTCCTCTTCACACCCACTCACTCCCCTCCTCCGAATTCCGCCGCCGCCGCCCCCTCCTCCACGCAGCCGATTCTACCCCTTCCCGCCCCCTCCCGCCCCCTGCCGATTCTAACCCTTCCCGCCCCCTGCTTCCACCCTGTATGAAAACGTACTCCCCAAGGTGGGTGGCGCGGCTGGGGGTGGCTCTGTCGGGGGTACCCGCCTTCCACTCCTCCTACGGCTCCTCCCCACTCCTTCCCCGCCCCCGAAGCCCGGACACAGACACAGAGCGGCGGCCGCACTCCACCCGGACCCGGCTCTTGACCCCCTCACCCTACCGAAACGGCTCCAGCAGGTTTCCGGGGCCCAACACCCCCGTCCAGCAGGTAAGAACGGCAACCCGGGAGGGAGGCGGGGAAGCGGCAGAGTGGCCTACTCGAGGGCCTCAGTTGGGGACGGGGTGCAGCATGCAGGGGGCTGAGGAGGGGCAGAGAGAGGGGAGGTGGAGGAAGGCCGCCGTTTGTATACGAAGTGAATGGAGGATGGGGAAATCAAACCGTGGGTACGATGAGGGGCTGTCAGGGAAAATCGTAATGTTGGCACTCTTGCTTGACCTCGTGAAACACACCACAAATCTTACCTCCTAAAATACTAAAGTTGTCTATGTTTTTCCCACAAAGTAACGAGTGAAAGATTGATTGCGATCACTAACTACCCTGTGCGGAGATGAATAGAAAAAATAACTACGTTTGCAAATATTGTCCACTCCAGCCGGGATTGTGACGAGGAAATGCATTGACTTCCTAACCCCATGTGCCGGATGTTGGGGAGATGAGCGTGGCGTGGGAAGGGCTCGCTGCTGGCCGGGGGGCGTACTGCTTACCTCCATCCCACTAGATCCCTTGAAGGAGCAGAACCCGCACTCAAGCAGGTGGGGAAGGGCGCTGCTGTGTGTAAATAATGAAGCACATGGACGATCCCGTTCCTGTCCAGGTGCGCTGTGGGTTTAGAAGAGCAGCTCTGCTATATAATTATGCCCATGAAAGAAAGAATGTTTTACCCCTTTCCAGTTGTCAACTCCAGCCGGGATAGTGACGAGGAAATGCAGTGACTTCCTGACACCATGTGCCGGATGTTGGGGAGGTGAGCGTGGCGTGGGAAGGGCTCGCTGCTGGCCGGGGGGCGTACTGCTTATCTCCATCTCACTAGATCCCTTGAAGGAGCAGAACTCGTGGACTCTTGGAAAATGTTCAGGAGGTTGGAGACTCTCACATTGGTATGACGCAGAAACCAGCTGACAGTCGCCTGCAGCTGCAGCCCGGCGCTGGGCTGTCTGATCCAGCAGCTTTGGAATGCTACGGCTGCAGAGGCACGGCTGTGCTTGCATACTCTCTTGCCATTTTACAAGGACAGGGATCTGTTGAAAAACGGAAACAGCTTTTGAAATACCAAATGTTCCTTGTACACTGAGAACCCGCACTCAAGCAGGTGGGGAAGGGCGCTGCCGTGTGTAAATAAATGAAGCACATGGACGATCCCGTTCCTGTCCAGGTGCGCTGTGGGTTTAGAAGAGCAGCTCTGCTATATAATTATGCCCACAAAAGAAAGAATGTTTTACCCCTTTCCAGGTCGAGCCTGAGTCAGCGGGCATGTGCTGCTGTGTGAGACTTGCTGTAGTAGAGTATGTATGAGAAGCCCCCACAAATATTTTTCATTGACTTGTACCTTTTGTCCTTCGTAAATGCTGGCTGGTTCAGTAATTGGCTTGTTAGTCCTTTACTACGGCCTTGTCTTCATTTGTAACCTCCCATAGTAACTGGCCCCTTTACTTTGGTTGTTACACTGTGTGTGTTATTTAGACTTGTAAGCACATATTCTTCATTGAGTTTCTCCTACTTCGGGCACTACAACATACTTTGCTCACAGTCAGCGTGCCATGCGCGCTTTCACTTTCAAGCCACAGGGACAAGGGCATTGCATGTATTTTTATGCACGGGCGCCGCTCTTGATCACGGCGCCCGCTTAATGTAACATTTGCGGGAGCCGCGCTGGATCACAGCACCCGCTTAATTTAATAATTGCGGGAGCACCGGATGATCACGGCGCCCACCTAATTTAATATGCATGACCGCCGCGTATGATGAGGTAGAACTGCTCCCCTGTGATCATTATTGTTTTCATGGAAAGTATCAAAGCCATCCCTCCCATTGCTCAGTCTGAGGGCAGACCAGCCGCCAATTTTACTAGCTTGGAACAAAAGACAGGGCAGGTATAATACAAGTCAGTGTCATGCAACGGCACTGTGCAAAATCATGCCGCCCGCTTAATTTACTTTAATAAAACTATTTCACTTGCGCTACTGCCGCTGTTTTATTAATTTAACCAGCGAGGCACGGCTCAATGGCGTTAACACAGCCTGTTATCGCTTGAGAGAACTTCTGGAGGGGGGGAAGAGGGGGTATTCCTCATACAAGTGCGAGTTCCTGTCTAGTGTGTGTGTGTAAATTCTACAGGCCCGGGTGGAAACTCTGGCGGGGGCTGTGCAGTTGCACATGTGTCTTCTGGGCGTGTTTGTGCGGCGAGCGTTGGCAGGGTGTCCTTACCCAGCGTGTGATTACTTGTGCACACAAGCCAGGGATGTTTCACGAGGTAAGAGTTTCTTATTTTTAAACAATTTACTTTTTAACACCCCGCGACCACCTGATGTAACCAAGCTGTAAAAGTGGGGTTGGTGGCAGCAATCCTGGCATGGCTTTGGTATCTGTTTGGAATGACACACTTTTTATTTATCTAGAACAGTGCAAGGTAAAAAAAATATTTAACACATGTTCTAATATCTTGGTCTTTGACTTGTGTTCGGATTGGTCTACGTGCCATATAGTTCATGGGATTTCTGAGTTGCTGTTATTAAGGGGATGGAAGCTTCTGACCATTTATGGTTGTCCCCGTCCTTATGTTCCCATTTTTGGTTTATAACTTCTTGAACTACAGTAACTCATTATTCCTCTAATAACTAGTATATCTTTTCCGGAAAACCAACTGGCTCTGCAGATTTTCCTTTATTTATTCCAGTATTTTCTAAAGTGTTAATTTAGGGAATTGGATATCCTTAAACAAAGTAGGTTAACTTCCTAGTTGAAATATTCTCTCTATAGGTCAGAACTATGATCTTGAAACTCCAAATATATTTCCCTTACATTTTCTATTGTTGTTGAAATATTATTTCTACTTATTTTTGCCTTGGTCTTCTACAATAGAATGACATTCCTAGCATACAATTCTCCAAAAGCAACCCCACCTCAGCTTACTCAAATTATGATTCAGAATGCCTTACGCCTAAGAGCTGTTTACGTGCCTCTGTTGCCTGCAATGTGTGGGGGATCGCAGTGTGTGTGGGGGGGGCTCGCAGTGTGTGGGGGGCTCTGTGTGGCTGTGTGTATGGGGGGGCTCTGTGTGGCTGTGTGTGTGGGGGGCTCTGTGTGGGTGTGTGTGGGGGGCTCTGTGTGGGTGTGTGGGGGGGGCTCTGTGTGTGTGGGGCTCTGTGTGGGTGTTTGTGTGTGGCATTTGCGAGAGATTAAGCTATTGGCAATGTTAATGACAATGCCATTTATTTATGTTAAAAAAAAAACATAAATAAAAATAATGTCAAGAGCAATGCCAATAGCTCTAACTTTAACAAAGGCAAAACCATTGCATTGTAAATGCTTGTTTATTTTAGCTTAACATATTTCCTAGCTCTTATATTCAAGAGTAGGTCGTTGTTCTTCTCATGTGGTGAGGTTAATAGTTTAGTTGGGAGAACGAGGGAAGGCATACTCTCTAGTCCCTCCCCTTTGTGTCTGGATAGATGATAAATCTGAGACATTAAGCGCATATGGAAATGAGCGAACATTATTGAAAATAACATTCCCTTTCTCACACGTAGGGTACTCTTCAAGAAGCAGCAAATCAGATAACAAGTGTCTTGGTCATTTAATTGCTGTAGGAAGAGCAAGGCAGCTTTACACTTTGTAAATTTGTGCCTGTGCAGCAAAGGCAATACAAATTTCCTAGTGCAAGGGAGATAATAATTACAAAAAAAACAAAATGCAATAAGGTCTGGTTTGATTTTTTCATCTCACGGGCAAATACAAATATCCTTTAGGGAGTATTGCCCTAAGGGCAATACTCCCCAGAGGCAATACAAAAACCAACGTATCACCCCTAGCCTAAATAGAGTCAGTAAATTACGTTCATTCATGTTGTGCACAATTGACAAATATGGGGGAATCCCGGCTCTCGTCTGGACCAGAAATTAGTCTCTTACAAACCGCTTCACCACTGTCACAGCCCTCCTAGTGGCCTGTCTGTCCTTAGTGAGACAATCCTGAACCCAGAATTTTTCTTTCTTTGTAGTGGTCTCTGGGTTCTCAAATAAGTATACAAAGCCCAGGGCAAAAATGGAGTCTCTTAAATACTTTAACCACGGGATGTTCAATCGTGTTCACAGGAAAGACAATCTTCAATGAATGCCCGGTTAAGCTCCTTGTTTGACCAAATAAACCACTAAAGAGCCACAGGAGCGGTGCCAATAAGGCTTTCAACATACTCAAGCCCTAGTTGTTGATGTGAAGAAAAATGAGGGGTTGAGGGGCAAACCCCCACCAGTCGACAACCGAATCTATTTTCCTCTACATGGATGATAGCAGCATCTCTGTAGTCCCATACTCACATGCCATACGTAAGGGTCGGGGGCACTTCCTTTTGTACAATTCTAATGATGGGACTACTGGCTTTCTTCCAAATGCAGGCAACGAGAGACAGCACAAGAGAATTGGGTCATCCTGCTTCTAAAGTACGCAGGCCATGTACAAGCATCATCAAATTCTAATCCAACATAAGGGAAAGAGGACACCCTATCTAATTTTTTCACTCCAATCGATAAGGTACAGGTTTTGGAGTTCCTAGGGCCACACACTATGACAAATGTTTTAGAATAGTTTGATCCAAATCTAGACTCTTCATGAAGTCCACAAAAGTACTGAGCAAGGTCTTCAAGCCATTCGCTGTTCTGGCGAGAAGCACCAGGTCATCCGCATATAATAAGGTGAGCATGGCTTTGTTCTTTACATGCGGTACATCTGCCCTGGCAACATCCAATGTCCTCTCTAAGTCATTAATTTATAGTAAGAAGAGGATAGAGTACGCAACCTTGGTGTACACCACATTTACTTCAAGTTGGGCATTGAAACTGGCAAGGCACTTGTAGTGGGTCCGCATTCAGAGCTTCAAATGAATGCATGCAGGCAGACACTAAATAAACACTGTAAATGCTTGCTGTGCAGGTAAAAGCCTTTAAAATATAGTTCTAGAAAAGTGGATGGAAACGGTACTAAGGAGCTGGGAAACTGATAGGTAAAGCACAGGAGAGGAACAACACGATGCAGGGAAAGAGTGTGCTACAGCTAATAGAAACAGAGGAATTGTAAGTGGCAAGCTGAGGAACCAATGACAAGCAATGAAAGCCAGGGGGCGGGATGTAAGCCCCTTTTAATATATATATTTAATACAAAAGATTTCACAAGCACAGCACAATGGCTATGCAGACGAAACCCAATGAATTCCCTCCAATTGTACACTTTCTTAATTGTGTTGCCTTTATTTACCTGCTAAAGACTTTACAGTTTTTTTTGTGTTTATTTTTTAAACTTAATATATTCTTTTATTTGTAATGGAAATATTTGTTTTTTTACAGGACAATGGTCCCTAGACAATTGAATTATATACAAAATAAATATAGACTAAATAGCAACTATATTCATTGTCCAGCCAGACAGTATTTAATTTTTGATAAAAAGAATTCACAGCTAATATGGTGTGACACCAGCCGATGCCCAGCTAACACACTCAGAAGAAAGACAAACAAGAGAATACAGGCAATTAAGGTAGTCTGTGTATCACAATTCACAATCAGACAGTACAAACAACACACTATTGCTTGCGAACATTGGCATAATAAATATGCCTATAGTGTGACTAGGTCGACGACGTTTCGAACCCTATATTAATTCAGAGCTCATCTTCAGGACAAACAATAGATGCCTTCTTTGTACAGCCCATACTATAGGGACCATTTGCCAAAACCTATATTAATACAGAGGCAAGAGGGGAAAAAAGAAAAGAATACAAAACAGGATTAGGGCATTTTTTCAAAAAGACCACATTTTAAGCTCATATGCACATTTTACTTGACCCCATAGGTGATTAGTGCTAAGCTTCAAGAAACGCAAAACCGAGCATGTAATTATGCCAAGGTGAATTAAGGTGCCAAGTCGAGCCGTTTTAGAGATCTGGAACAAGAAGGTTACTGAGTGAAATATAATATCAGCAGAGGAAGATTAAATAAGCCAAATCGCCATAACCCAGAGTGCAATTTAAAGTAACAGGGGTAGTCTAGTTCGACAATTAGTTGCTCAGTGGGAACATGCCTGCGGGGCTAAAGTTAATGAGTGAAATATGATATCAGCAAAAGAAGATTAAATAAGCCAAGTCACCATGAACCCGAGTGCAATTTAAAGTAACCGCGGTAGTCTAGTTCGGCATCATACCTGCGGGGCTAGTATAAGGTGCCCGATGGCAGTAGTGGATAGCGTGGTAGTCCGCCTAAATCTGGCGAGATATAGGGATTATTAATCCCGATCCTCAACGTATAGAGGAATACAGAAAAGGGGCATGAAGGCTTACCGGTTAAGTAGCCAGGCAGCAAACACACGTGATAAGTGCGGTTCTGTAAACAAGAGAAGCAAATGGTTGAAGATAATTATAAGATCAGGACTAACCAGAAGGGTCGGAGCTGATCAGTATCAATATCAAACGGGGGTCTTACCGGCACAAGGAGGAATGGGTTGTCAATGCGGTCCTTGTTCTGGTGAAAGTTACACACAACCGAAGCAGCGCCCACAACCAGGAAGTAAACGAGTAAAAACCATGTGGTGTAATGCTGCCCAATCATGAGCACGCACAATTCGGGTGGCCATTTTGGAACAGTGAGGATTGGTGAAGTGAAGGAATGGAGTAGTGTGCACTCGCGTCAGCCATATTGGTGTGGTGATGATATTGAGGTCAATGGTGAAAGAAGCATGCAATTCCACAATGGGAAACACGACAAGGCACAGCAAAGTTAAGTTCTATGCTAAAAATCGGCAAGTTACATTCAACAACATTTCAATAAGGGGGCACTAAGAGGAACTACATATATTCAGACAATTACAGTGGTAAATATGCGAAAGTTCCAAACATTAATAAACCAGTCGGATGTTGGAATGAAATTCTAAACCATATGCGGAACATTAAAACCATGGGCAGTTCTGATAGTGAACCTGGTCATATAAAAAATGGGGACGACAATGAGAATCCAGGTATATAGGCAAAGTTTGAACAATATACCAATTGCTGTAAGATTACAAAGCCATCTAGGACACAGTTAGCCAACCATAAGCAGGCAGTTTACGATAGTGAAGTCCAATCTTCAGCATGGTTGAGCCCATTATGAATACTCCGAGTTTTGAGTATCCAATGAAGTTCTACTTTGTTAAGAAGTTGCTGTACATTTGCCCCTCTCGGGGGTATTTTGATTGTAGAAATAATAGTCCATTTAAAATCCAATTCGGTATGAGCCAGTTCGATAAAGTGGTCAACTAACGGTGCATTGGGCGTCTTATAGCGTATGCGGCTTCTATGTTGACACATCCTAAGGTCCCTAGCTTATCGCTTCCTTGGGTTCCCTTGTGTATTCAAAATGTTGGAAATATTTGGAGCATGTTGGCACCCAAATTTAGTGTAATTGTATACCTCGAAATGAAACTAAATGTATTTGTGCTATAACACTCACCCATTAGGCCCCTATAAAATTCTCGCTCTTATAATCTTTTACATTCTTATGTGTTTAACTCCAGTGTGTATTTCGCTGACCGTGCTGCAACAGACATTGTAGACTGAAATAGTGAAACAAAATCTGAAGTGGAAATGAAAGGTCTTTTGCATAATATTACTAAAGTATTATTATCTGTTTCTATATTTCATATCATATAGCAATTGGCAACCCCAGAGGCATTTTCCAGGAATCCCTCCAGGGTATGGGAGTTCTACCACTATAGACGAGAGTTGATGCTCAGCAAAAGTCCAAATGCAGCCCACGTTGCCATTGCTGACTGCGAGGCCCGGCTCAGCAAGCAAGGAAGAAAAGTTGTTGTAGTCACTCAGAACATTGATGAGCTGCACCGAAGGGCAGGCTCCAAGGACCTCCTTGAAATCCATGGTAAGAAGAATGTACAGCACACCATTTCCATGGAACTTACCTGCATTATTTAACCATTTGTTTTGGTCAGTCAGCATATGTATTCGGATTATTTACACTTGTTTTTCAGCAAGATGAATATAACACAGTGGAAAGCACAGGAACAAAAAGCATCCATGAATTCAATTTACAGGCATTAGGTTTCACTGTTGCTGAAGGGAAATTGTTGCTGTTTTTCTTTGGGTAGGGTAATGTGTGTACAAATCATACAACTTAAGGTTATTGTGCACAGAATGTCAAGGAATATTCTTTCCAACGGTTCAACCTGCATGTTTTCAATTTAGGATTATGGTGGGAGATCAGGGTTTGGGTAGGAAAGAGATTTGCATATTTTTATTAAGTGTTGAGATCCTTTTGAAAAAGTGTGTGTGTGTGTAGAATTGTCTGTCTTTGTTATGGTTTATGTTTGTAGGTTGTAAAGGGTAATTATAGAATACCATAGACTTTTTTCTTTCATGTACCCCCGTTTTAGCAAGAAGAGGTTCAGAATTTCAACCTTTTTCAACTTCAGCTATCATTTAAAGAACATTTTTTAACGTAATGTTTTTCTCCACTGGGAAAACATTTTCCCTCTTGAGAACCTTTCACCTGCATCTCTTGAAATTTGGGGGATTATCTTTTTCATTCCCTCTATGCAAAGACATTTACTCCAACTTAGTATTAGAGTAAAGTTGTGTGTTTACAGGGTGGAAAACGACATTCAAACTTTGTGAATTCATTCAAAGTTACAATCATCACCTTTTGATTGCTCTTTCCACATTCCTGACCATGCAGTTACACCTTTACACATTCAGTGAGGGCTACAGGTTTATTCACGTTCTTAAGTACTATCTGCATGGAAATATCTCTTGATGGGATTTCTACCACAGCTCAGTTTCTTGTGCCTTTGGTTCCACTGATGTACACCACTCCTTCTGTATTCTAAATTGTAGAACATAAACTATATTTGTGGGCGTGCGTGTGTGTGTGTGTGTGTGTGTGTGTGTGTGTGTATATATATATATATATATATATATATATATATATATATATATTCACTGAAAAAACCATAGGTTTCACACCAGTTAGTTACCTGGAAATTTTACTGACATAAAACCATTGAAATTCCCATGTTATAGTTAGTTGGACTCACTATAACTTGCGCGTGTAATGCACTGCTGATGACATCACATATTATATCACTCATGACATGGTCAGTGACATCACTCATGACATCACTGATGACACCATCCAGTGAATGTGTCTTTCTGAAAAATTAACATGTTTTGTATATGTATATGTAAAGGTCGATGGAAGAATAAATGTTTCAATAAGTGTCTTAATGGATGTTTTTTTTAAAAAAATGATTAGTTAACTGGCTTATTAAGTGTTTCTTAGTGAATACATATATTAGTGAGTAATGTTTAAATATTTATATATATGTATTAGTGTTTCACTTTGTGTCTAAGTGGCTGCATGGGTTGGTAAGTAGGTACATGTGTAGGTATATGGGTTATTAGATTTTTTTTTAGTATCATTATGAATGTTTGTATGGTTTTGTGGGAGTTTTACTTATCACATAGATGCATTAATGACTAACTCTCTCTTTGAATGTGTTTTGAAGACCGCATATGTGCAGGACTGTATGGGTGGATGAGTGTGTATATGTGTGTGTTAGTCAGACCCCCCAGGATATAGCGGCATGGATTAGCAAATTTAGCGGCACAAAAATGGAAATTTAGCGGCACAAATATGGAAATTTAGCGGCAATTTTGCGGCATTTTATTTGTCCATTTTTCCTACAACAAACACAGATATCTTATTCTTTTTAGTTATTTAACAACATGAAGCTGTGTATGTATACTAATTTAAGCATTCCTCCATAGAAACACTCTTGATTGTAGGTTTAAGTAATTCACATGCTTAAAGATAGCCGACTTGTGAACCTGTGGCTATGTTTAATTTGCTTGCCGCCTCTTTTGATTTAAACTTAGGCCACATGATGACATCACTCTGCACACCTGTTATGCCTTGGCAGCAAGCATCTGTCAATCAATTGCTTGTTCTCTCTATTAGTCATGCATACATTCTCTCAATAACCTCTGCACATGAGCTTTTCGTTAACCATGCACTTTATCTTTTTTTGAACGATGCATGTAGCAGTAGTTTGTCTGTTCCCTCCGCTTTACTATGAGGAAAGTGTCTGTCGGGATCTCGCAGGAGTAGCCTTGTAGAACAAAATCTCTGTCTCAGCGCTGGTACACTCAACAAGGGTCAGGATGGCATGTTTATCATATCCATTGAGGTACGTTCTGGATATTTGTAAAAAAAATAAATAAGCTAACTTTCCTTTCTCATGTGCTGTCACAGGTGTTATGTACACCATTTTATATCGAAATGTTATGTTTCTAAATAGGTAGAAAGTCTGCACTACATCTGCCTTGATCTTATTTCCTGGATTCCCATGTAGATTTTCCCCTTTGGAATGTTGGCTGCACATGTTGTATTCCCACAGGTCAGCGAACAATCGCCCTTTCTTTACCATATCGACCCTCGGCTCCAGGGGAGAGGGTGGCGCCTCGCCCCAGTCACTGGGAGGGTCTCCAGCGGGGAGCCAGAGGCCGGAGGGGCACTTCAAAGCCCCTCGCAGTGAGCTGCTAATGCCCCATTAAGCCCGGACAGTTATTCTTTAGTGCTTCTGTGTCCTTCCCGCCCGCCCCAAAAAACAACATAAGTGGCCCCAGACCCCCCAGGATATAGCGGCTTTTATCAAAATGCAGCGATTTCTACAAAAATGCCGATTTCGCGGGCATTTTTGTAAAAATCGCGGCATTTTTTCAAAAGTGCCGATTTCGCGGCAAATCGCGAAATCGCGATATCCTGGAGGGTCTGGTTAGTGAGTGAATGACTGCCTCACTGTTGTCTTTATCAGTAACTACATATGTTTTAATCTAGTATATGTGAGTATTGATGTATATAAGTGAGTATATGTGAGAGTGAGATATTGAAAGAGTTCCTGTTTAAATAATTATGTGTTTCTATAAATGATTGTTTAAGAGAGTAAGTATGTGTAAGTTTCCTTAGAAGTAAGGTGGTAGTGTATGTATAGCTGTATATGCAAATAAATGGATGTTCAATAGTTTATTTGCATGTGTGAACAACTTTTGGAAGACTGTCGGTGTGTTAACGGATGTATAGGTGTCTCACTACATATGATGAGTGAGTATATGTATGAATGACTATATAGAAGTGTTGGTGAATGAGTGGATGTGTATATAAATGGTGGAATTACTGAATTGGTTGTTGTAACTGGTATAGGTATGTCCACTTTTTTTAAAATGTTAGTTTTTATTTTTCAATATGTGTTTCAAGGGTTACTTTACAGTGAAAGGAGGTCAGTCTCTCTGTCACAAGGATGGTGTCATCAGTGATGTCATGAGTGATGTCACTGACCATGTCATGAGTGATGTAATATGTGATGTCATCAGCAGTGCATTACACGCGCAAGTTATAGTGAGTCCAACTAACTATAACGTGGGAATTTCAATGGTTTTATGTCAGTAAAATTTCCAGGTAACTATAACTGGTGTGAAACCTATGGTTTTTTCAGTGAATTTGATAGGTATTTTAAATGCTAATTCCTAACTATAACTGGTGTGAAACCTATGGTTTTTTCAGTGAAATTCATAGGTTTTTTAACTGCTAATTCCTAACTTTTTATAGGGCTTCATACCTATGTTTTTTTTGGTGAATTTCTAAGGTTATTTTTTCGCAAATGTCTATAGCTGAGAAAGGTATGTTTTTCTAAAAATGAACCCTGTATTGTATAGTAATGTAATATATTTTTTTTAAAGTATATTCATTTTTTTTTATATTTCACTCTGGAGCGCTCACGGTGCGCGTACCGGTGAGCGCCCCGGTGCGCGCCCCGGTGCGCGTACCGGGGCGCGTTCCGTCAGCGCACTTAAAAAAAAAAAAAAGAAAAAAAAATTATGAAAGAGTGAGCATGAGGAATGGGGACAAAGAGAGTGGTGTAAAGAGAAAGAGAGCTAGAGGGAGAAACACAGAGGGACTGTGTAATAGATAGTAAAACAGAGAAAAGGTGTAAGAGGAAGTAACTGAGAAAAGGAAAATGAATAAGTGAGCAAGAGAAGAAAGAGGAAGAAAACTAAAGCAGAGGTTCTGGGAGAATGTGAATGGGTGATGAAATTAAAAGGAAGGAGAGTTAAGTATGGAGAATGACAGGTAGTGACGGAACCAGAGAAAAGGAACAGCGGTGACGGAGGGAAAGAAAATAGCAGTGAGTGTAAGTAAAGAGGAGTGAAAGAGGGTGGATAAAAGTGAATAAGGGTAAGACATGGGGAGTAACAGAGAGAAAGAAGAGAGAGAGTAAAGGAAGGAGTGTCAGAAAGGGACTAAGTGAACCAGTAAAAAAGGTAAGTGAAGGAGTGTGGATGAGCAGGGGCACTGAAAGAAGTTGAATGTGGTAGGAAAGTAAGGAAAAGAGAAGTAAACATGGAGGATAAGAATAAGTGAGGGAAGCAGAGTAAGGAAACAGGGGTGAGGTAGGGTGAGAGAAAAGTAGTGAGGTTAAAGCAAAGGGTGATGACAACCTACATTTTGTAGACACACTTACCATATAATTAATGAAAACTTACTTCTATCTGTGAAAGACAAAAGAAAAAACAAGTTATAATTAGTAAAATATATATTTTAAAATAGAAGAAACAGGTCAAGAGGTAAAAAATCTAAAAAGTTTACTAAGAAATAAAGCAATAGTGAAGGATACAAAAACAGAAATAAAGTAATGTAGAAAGAGAAAAAAGAGGGAAAAAGAAATAGAAAGAGAACAGATTACTGAATATAAGTAAGATACTAAAAGAATGCGAGATACCAAAACGAAATCAGGAAAGATAAGAAAGTAAAAGGAAAATGAGTGAAAAGGAGAGGAGTCTAAATGAGGAACTATTTATAAGAAAGAGGAATAGAAGATGACTGAGAGTGAGTGAAGGGGAGTCACAGAGTGAAGGGATGAAGAGAATGAGGTTAATATAGAACGATAGAGGAAAAAGGAGTGAGAGTAAGTACACAGAAAAACAAAGGGAAGGACTGAGTGAACTACAGTACAATGAGTGAGAAAGGAAAAAGAGTAAAGGAGAAAAAGAAAGAAAGAGAGGGGAAGAAAACTAAAGCAGTGGTACTGAGAGAATGTGAGAAAGATAAAAAGTGGTGGGAGGGAGAGAGGAAATGCAGACAGTTGAAATTGGATTGAGGAGTTGTGAATGAAGTGGAGTAAAGGAACAGCGATGGAACAAAGTTAAAAAAAGGCAGTGTAAATGAGTAAAGAGAGCTAAATAAGGGTGAAAAAGGAAAATGAGTGTGAGACAATGTGAATACAATATAAATTACACAATGCAAACTATAGAATAACTTCTACAATATGTTACATTGTTTATTTTTGCTGTTCTCAGAATATATTGAATTTCACTTAAATTAGTGAGTTCAAACTCTTCATCATATAACAGCGGGAAAAAAAAACACAATCTAAAAGATTGTGTTTAAAAAAAAAAACCTAAAAACTTACAACTCATATATGTACACTAATCTTTGATTCACTTACTTTTCCGTGAGGCCAAATAGAAGATAGTGAAGGTCCTTTTGGTGGAAAAAAAGTCTGCTGTTCTCTATAACTTCCATTTCATCGACTTCCTATGAAAAAAGATCTAAGAACATCATACCTTACACTTTCCTTACGGCCAAATTGTGTCAGATCTAGGAGTATTTTTTACTATGAGATCCACTTACAGTACCTGTATGAGATAAATAATTTAAAACATTAGATTAACTAACTAACTTTTATTAACTATTCCCGTCTTCAAAGGCCAATTCCTTTTACTAAAACTTTGGTTTTAAAAACACTAGGTAAGAATTTTTAAAGTCATAAGGCAAACGTTGTTTATAAGTCAAATGAGAATCATTGCAGTAAGTCCAACCTTTTTTACATTTTAAATAGCATGTATAATGTCCTGATGTTGTCGAAGGACCGTCATGATAAATAATAGCTTCAGTTGTAAAGGTTCTTCCTGAAATTGATAACTGAGAAGCCACAACATTTTTGATAGAAGTTGTCAATTTAGTTCCATCAGGTCTATATCGTTGTAAAACTAAAATGATATACTGACCATAACTTTGTATAAATAATGTGGATAGCATTGGACACTTACATTGTATACACACCATATTATGATCTGCTGCTTTAACTAGATTTTTAAATGACACTGACTTACAGTCTGGTAAAGTCAAATATATAAATCTTTTAGTGTCTATTCTAGTATTACTTGATGAACTACAATTGTGGCAGTCATGCTGCCATTGATAAGAAAGGCTGAAAAGATTATCTACATCTACACCTTCATCTTCCAAAACACCAACCATATACATTAAAAATTCCTGACAATCCTGCTGAGTGTTCTGTGAAAATGTATCTTGACCAAAACACATATCTAAAATATTTCGAATTTCTGTTACACTTTCTATTTTTGCTCTATCACTGCTACATTTCTCAAACACAGAATTCAATAACCCACACAATCTTTGATCCCGATTTTCAACAATCTGTTCTTGTAAAGTTTGAAGAAAAAAAACATTAACCACTACATTAGCATAGCAGTTGACACCAGAACTGTTTTCAAACTGAAATCCAACAACATCTTCAACAGAATCCTTTTTCTTTCTGTTTTGAATTACAGTTTCATCTACTTTTTGTCTTTTTGCTACTACCTCACTGCAATTATTCTCATTTCTTCTTTTTCGGCCTACACACACGTTTTTCAAACAGAGGATATTGAGGCAAATGTGGAGCATACTCTCTTCTTAACCTATTGTATTCTTTAACACAATCTAGATCTGCACAAATCTTTGTCTCATCACACTCAATCAAGTACCAACCTGATAAAGTTCTCACTCGTGAGAATGCCACATATGCCATACCCTCTTTAAACACAGATCTTCCAATGTTCACCAAAGCACAATCTACACTTAAACCTTGAGATTTATGAATTGTCACCGCATATGCCAAACAAACAGGAAACTGTTTTCGGCGAACAAACAAGTCTTTTACAAGCAAAAATCTAGCAGAACAACGACTGATTTGTTGTACTTGCTCAATGCCATCAAATTTTATTTTTAAAAATTCAATTCCTTCTCTATTTCTATAATTCACAAAATCAACAACATAACCCATTGCTCCATTTACCAGACCTCTTTCAACATTTAAATTCCTTCTCAAAATAATACGACAATTTAAACACACATTCAGAGTCTTTTCAAAACCAGCTGTTTTAGAAATACTTTTCTCTAATGAATCCAATTTTGTTTTCACATTTTCTGACAAAACAATTGTTGCACCCATATGCTCTATTTTATCTATTGCTTCCAGTTTCAGAATTTCTTCATTTTCTAAGTTCAACATTTTGTTGTTGAAGATGGAACATTCTTGCAGAGTTGGCATCAAACATATCCCAGATTTCTTCTCAGTCATTTTAAAAAAAATATTCTCTGGAAGAATGTTTTCATTTGGATACAAATTTGAAATTAATCGACCATGTAAAGCTTCTTTCCCAAGCTCACTTACTTTTCCGATTCTTATATCTTGTAGAATATTTTTATAATCTTCATCCTTAGCCTGTCGCATATTTAGAGCAGTTCAGCATATTTAAAATGTAACCATATATTACCGTTTCCAATGCTTCCAAGGGACTTCCTGGTATCTTCATGCGTCAGCATTTTAAACACTGGTTGTCCTTTTACTTGAGTCAACTGCAGTAGATCTCCTAAAACAATAATGTGTTTTCCTCCAAATAACACATCATACTCTGTTCTAAGAATTTCTTGCATTCTCAAATGCACAAAAGCAAGCATTAGATTTGAGACCATGCTTACTTCATCAATGATAAGAAGTTTCATTTTTTTCAAAACTCTGGAAACTTCAGAACACGCATCTCCAGATTACTTGTTGTAATGCAATTTATTATCATGCTCCACTGGCAGCATCAGTTAACGATGTAGAGTAATTCCTTTAATGTTATGTGCTGCCAGTCCAGTTGGAGCTGTTACAACACAAGACAGCGGTGATTCAGTCCTTTTCAGCAAATAAGTTGCAATGGCTTTAATCAGAAAACTTTTTCTTGTTCCCGCTTCTCCACTTACATACAGTTGAACAGGCTTAAATGATGTACATGAGCACACTTTTTTCTCATGTCGAAATCCATGTTCAATCTCATCTGTGACTTCGTCATATATCTTTTTCTGCTCAATGTTCAGTTGCTCCACCAAATCTTCTAAGTTAACTACATTCTCTTGAGCTTGTTCCATAGCTCTTTCCACCTCATCCATTTTTTTTTTTTGTAAATATCTTTTTATTGCAGCAAAATCAGAGAGGCATACAGTATATTCAATCCATTCCCTTGGCGCTCAATTGAAGCGTCGCTCCCTCATCCCTGTATCACACAGCCATTCAGCTCACACCCCGGAGGTTGAGCGGCAATGTCACGGGGGAAAAAGAAACTGCGCTGGAGCATTCTGTACAGGTCTATAGCCACCAGGTGGGTGGGGAATGGCAGAGCTGCTTTCTGGTCCTAGCGCTCCCTCTTCCACGCCCCAAGTCCAGTTGAACCAAGAGTCACTTTTCACCCTCCTTGAACAAACCCCCCCTCCCCCGCAACACCCTCATCCCCATCTACCCCTCCACCCTCGTCCAGAACCACCCCTAACCGCCCCCCGCCCAGTCCCCCCTCCCCCCAGGCGTGCCAGAGTATCACCTAACCAAGTTCTCAACCCTTCGAGCAAGACCAGATCCGAAGCATAGCACCAGGATTTATCAGCAACCATCCGTAAGTCCTCACCTTTCCACCTCATCCATGGCAGTTGCAGCTTCATTTTGGATAATTGGTCCTCCTAGTGGATCCTGACTCAATGAAGTAGAACTCTGACTGTCTTGAGAACTGTCTCTAGCAATCTCTTCAGCAATTATGGTTTCTTGCTCTATTTCTTCGTTCAACATTTGCAGATAATTTTGAAAAACAGGACATTCTGTGGTATCCTTTGTTGCATTAAGAGTCTTCATAACAGAGAAAATCTCCAAGTAGTTCCTCTTCTGTACGCCATGGCTTAAACAGTTGCAAAAGAGCTAAATAGTAAAATTCTCTTTTGTCTGGAGCTTCGCAACTCAATTTTCGGTGATTAATCAAATGGCCTTTTCTCTGCTTCACTAGACATCCTTCATTCCCAAGGACAGCATATTTTCCATTATTGATATCTTCTGTAATGTTCCTCTTATAACTGTAGTTTTGCAGAACTTCATACAAACAAGTGTTCTCAAGGTGAGAACTTCTATTTGGATAGTATGTATCCAACATGTTTGTCTTCAAAATATCTGTACTATTTGGTTTTGTCCGCCAAATATTCAATTTCTTGTACAGATTTCAAAACTCGGTTTCGTGTTGCAGCAAGACCTAGACTCACCCAAATGATTGTTCTTGATTTGGCATAGAGACTTGCTGATGATAACCGATCAGAACATTCATATGCTCCAATTTCTCGATGCGACAACATCTTGAGACTGAAACTGTATAATTTCTTGCTTAGACTCTTTTCATGTGAAATGTCCTCCCACATTTCCTTTAGTTCTGTCTTTTCTTTTTTTGTGATGTAAGATGTCACATATCGAGCCACAGCTATAGAGTTGTCAGCAACGAACTGAATATCCATGTTAGCATTCCACATGGACAAAATCACTGGGTTGTAGTCGTTGATGTACTTGGACTCTTTGTTTCTTTTTAAATTGTATGTATTTTTTGGTGATTTTCTCATCACAGTATGTCGTAAAGATGACATCAAATTATTTACTCTTCCCTTAGAAATCACTGGTCGTGGAAAAGCAAAACGACATTTCGTGTAGAATTTCTCCTTGTTTTTAAATTTACGACAACAGTACTTTCCACAACGATGAGATTGAAAACGTAAAACTTGTTGCTTTAAACTGTTTTCTTCAGTAGTTTTCGGAACAGCACATGTTGAATATTCTTCAATGAAACTCATCACTGTGTCATCCGAGTCAGTTCCAAATTTGGGTGCATCTTTAATCCATAACAACATATGTATATGAGGAGCACCTCTTGCTTGATATTCTTTCCTCCAAAAGAAATCCAAAACCTCTCCAAGGGGAGGATTTTTTTGGTTAGTAATAAAAGACATCATAGCTTCAAATCTATGATTAAAATATCTGCAAACATTCACTGGATCCAAAGAACACAGTTCTCCAGGTGTTTTCAATTCTATATTTTGTATGTTTCCATTTGCCTCTCGTAGAAATTGAAGTAAATCGTCCCATGCATTCTCAGCACAGCTAAGAGTAAGGAACCATGTAGGAGTTCCTAAATTTCTTATCATACATTTCAATTCCCCATGACGACGGAACCAATACTCATTTGTTCCACGCTGACATGCCATGAGATTGATTAGCTGAGATTCCAAAATGCTGTCTTGCAGATTGACTTTCTCCATAAAGTCCCTCGCCGAAACATTTTGCAGATGAGCTCCACTTTTCAGTATATGATTAACTGCATAAGAAAGCCCAGACAAATCACTTTCAAACAGTAGATGAAACAAATACGGAATGCATTGACGAAACATTGGATCTTCAGCATATAATCTTAAAGTCCGGTATTCAGCTGCAGGAATTTGAACTGGTCGATCGTCCTATCGTCCACCTCGACCTGTTGGAAATAACTGTGGAAAACAACGAGCTTCCAAACTTTCTTCCCATACACTAATAGGACTTCCTTTTGCTGCTTTCATTTGAAACAAGTCAATTGCATTCCCCATTACTTCTTTGGAATGCAAAGGATGAACAGTATAATGTTCATATATTTCTTCACTTCTAGACACATCAACTTTTTCAATTTGTCCAACTGAAGAATCACTGTCTTCTTCTGTACCTATTTCATCTGCTCCAACACTTATATCTTTATAGTACTCATTGTTTTTGACCAAATACAACGTTGCCTTTTTGACTTTCCTAACAACCACTAAATCTTGCCAGATTTTCTTACTCTGTGTTGGAACCCCATTAAATAGAATAACCAGAGGATCCTCTTCTACTCTTTCTACACCAATTGTATCAATATTTTTCTTGATATCTAGAGGCAAATAAACAACTCTTCCCTTTAATCCTCTTTGCAAATCTGTAGGAGGTAATTTCCCTATCTTAGGCTCCATGCTAACAATAGCTTGAAAAGGATGGACACATTGAATCAAAATTGATTCATAAGTATTTAAATCCATCAATTCAGAAGGAATATCTATCAACTGAAGATTATTATGAACAGCTCGAGCAGTCATTTTATTTTCATTTAATTTTTTCAAACAATAATTACAAATACACTGATCAAAACTCAAATCAAAAAAATTCTCCACCACCAAATAACTTACAAAATCCTTCCATTCACTATTATTTTCCAATTCACATTTTGCATATAAATCAACTAACCGAGTCTGAATCTTATAATGAGTCAGTCGACAACACACACAAGTTAAATTAGGCCTTTCACTTGATTTCACCGTAAACTTGGTAATTTCCTCGTCAAACTTTTCTGTACTTGAAATCTGTACATTGTCTTCCACATTACCATCCATTACTATATCCATTTCTACACTGTCCTCTTTATTTCCAAAATAACAAAACTCAATTTCTTCACAAATAGTGTTCACATCTACTTCAGGTCCATGCAAAAGAGCACTGTTTAACTGTTTAAGCTTAAGTACTGGACTTTTTGCATAATATAACCTTCTCACTAATTTCCTCACCTTATTGTGATGCACTGCTAACATCCTAAAATGATTAAAAACACTCTGACATACTTTTCTAGAAAGACAAGCCAGTGAATGGCCATGCAAACCTGTGTTTTCTCTCACTCTGCAAGGATCTAACTCTTGCAAGATCTTCACTTTCTGTTTTACACTTTTCTTACTAAATGTACGTAAGAAATTTCGAAGCAAATCGATTGAATCCTGTCGCACACTACAAATACTACTGCACTTCCATGTGTACACTGGACCCTTAGTACGTCTCCCTAAAACGTAATCAGCTAACACCTCTTCTGCATCTCTAGACACAAGTTTCTCTTTTTCCATCAGACAACCATCTTTCACCTCATATGCTCGTCCACTGGTGTCAACTGCATGCACCAAATCATTTTCCTGAAAGTAACTCTCCTCATTAAAAAATGGCTCAGAACTTGAACTATGCATCCATTCTCCAGAAAATTCTTCACAAAAATTAGTCAGATTAATAATTCTCTTCCATCTACTGTTCGATTTGAAAACATCAATTGCCTTATTAAGTATCCTAATTCTATTGATTACTAAAATAAATAATTTTTTCTTAACTTCAAAAGCCAGATCAACAATCTTCTCTACACTTTTCTTTTTCTTATAAAAAGCAGTTCTCTGTTTACCTTTCTTTTCATTTTTTAACAAATTTAAAACTACCCCATTACGAAACATTCGTCTACGAATGTCCCTAAATTGATTTAACCTTCTATTGCTATCCATACTCTTCTCTCCTGCTCCAATCGAGACATTTTTTGAGGGCCTCTCCTTCCTTTTTAGATTTGCTGTCTCCTTCTGGATCTTCACATTTTCATTAACATTTCTTTTTGTACGACATATGTTACGAAGAAAAGACTTAATTGTCTTACCAGGAGCTTTTCAGGTGTTTTTTGAAGTACTTGTTGTACATGATTCCATAAATTCCGTTGCTGATGTTCTCCTTTTACGTATGGTATTTTTTCTAGTCCTTTGCCTAGAAGGCATTTTTGCTTCCTTTTAAAATGTTGATTTCAATCTGTTGTTCTGAAAAAAATAACACATTAAAGACCACTATTAGCAAACAACTAAGTAATGACAAAAAGCAAACGATATAAACACTAAATTGCAACATATTAAAGTTTATACAACAGCAACTCAGGGCCTTATTTATGAAGGCCTTGCGCCACCAGTGCGTCACTTTCTTCCCATGTTAAAAGTGACATACCGGCGCCACAAGACAATGATAAATAAGACCCAAATATAAATACCATTGATTTGCACCAAAAATCGTTTTTTGAATAACATTTAAAAAACACAGGGCAGTACAAGCACTGAATTTCACTTTTGAAACCTCACTGTTTCCCAAAATACAAATCCTCTATCTTGCAAATGTTGATATCAAGCATTATCAAAAAGCAGAACACAAACCAAGAGCAAAGAAACTCAAAGCCTTATTTATGAAGGCCTTGCGCCACCAGTGCGTCACTTTCTTTCCATGTTAAAAGTGACATACCGGCGCCACAAGACAATCCTAAATAAGACCCAAATATAAATACCATTGATTTGCACCAAAAATCGTTTTTTGAATAACATTTAAAAAACACAGGGCAGAACCTATGTACAAGCACTGAATTTCACTACTCAAACCCATTGCATTTTCAAAAAGCATCACACAAACCAAAAGCAAACAAAAGCAATGTGCTTCTTAATCTGTAGTCTCTATATCAAATGAATCACAACTCCCCTTTACAAATGCTTTGAGAGATTGATAACAGTGTCAGATACACACACCAATATTTCTTTAGCAGAGCAAAAGGTATGTTCTCCAGGCACTGCAACCATTAATGGCACTGAAAACTTCTAATTCTATCCACATATGCCTCTTTTCAACCAATCAAAATTCTTCCCTCACTATTTTCAAACCAACACCCTTCCCCCTCTCAGACCTTTCTATCTGTTACCATAGCAACACCCTCCTAACTGAACTCTCAGGTTCAAAAGTTTATTCTACAATGTTGCAAATTAAGTCAGCAAGGATGTTTGACCTCTCAATACACCAGCTTATCCAGGGCATTATTGCTTATAGTGACTTTTTTTCTTAACCATTCAAATTGCTTCTTACACACAACACAACCATGCACCCTAACTTTCTGTTTTCAACTAACTGAATCCACCAATCATTGATTGTGATTCAACAGCAGGGAAACCCCACAATTATTTTTTTGTAAACTTCTACTGTTCCTACTGCCATTTCAATCCCACACTTCATCTGACTGCACCTGAACCTTCTCACATCATGTATTCTGTATGGATTATTGGACATAGCTACACCCACTGGGCTCAAAGGTATGCAGCAAGCAGAAATCATCACAACCTTGATTTATCAAATGTGGAAATCAAGTGGATTGGCCAGAGAGGACTGAGATATCATCAATTGATACCATTGGTGAAAACCTTTTTGCATCTGCCAAACCCTGACCTCTTAATAGTGCACTGTGGTGGAAATGATTTGGGCACTATGACTGGGGTTGGTCTGGAAATGCTTTTAAAGGACACCTTTGATCAATTGATGACACTTTTTCCACAAACTGCCTTGGTATATTCCAATATATGCCAAAGACAGAAATGGAACTGGTCCAACCAATTTTGTCCACAATTTGAGAAAGCACAGAAACATGTGAATAAATCTGTTTCTGCTTACATGAGAGACTTTGGAATGGGTTCAATATACAACAACAACTTGCGTTACAACATGCAAGACATCTACAGAGGAGATGGTGTGCACTTCTCAGATGAGGGGAATAGAATATTCCTCCTGAATTTAAGACTGTGCATTGGAACCTACTTGTAGGTACTTAAATCAGCCACAGAACCCAAAAGCCCTTTTCAGGGCTACCCTACCTCTGATCACTCATAATGATTTTCTGTTTCTAACTTTTTTCACTATTTTTCACCAAAGTACGCTCCCCGGTACGCTTCCCGGTGTGCGTACCGGGCGCTCCCCCCGCGATTTTTAAAAAAAAAAAATGATTTTTTGGCCTATATGAGCCTCCTAAGCCCCCCTCAGAAAACCTAGGGGGTCAGGGGCTGTCTACCGTGCCCCCTTCTACCCATTCCCAACTTTGTTTGTCCTCCATCTTGTGTCTCGAAAGTACCGAAACACAAAATGGAGGACTCCCGTAACGCTGCTGGTGCGCGTACCGGGGCGCGCACCGGTAAGCGCTCCCAAAAAAAAGGTGGGAAAGTAATTTACAGAAAAACCACTGGAGACACTTACACCAAATATAGAATACGCCCTAAAACATAGCAGTCCCTACCATTTACCCAAATTTGGTGGTATTCCATTGAGCCATTTGGACTGTAGCCCTGTCTAAATATCCTGAGGTAAATTACATGACAAAAACACATATGAAACTGTTTGAATATTCAACCAATTAAAATGTTACTTACATTTTGTACTTTTATGTGCTGACATTTGATTGGTTAAGTACATGAATATATATGAAAAATGAGAGGGAAACACAGCCATTTTGACTAACACTACCTAAGGTACATTTGGAAAAAAAATTCACAGAAAACTTCAACTACTTTGAAGAAGGTAAGTTGTAAATTTGAAAGGAGAACTATGTTATGCACTTTAAGTTAATTTGGGAAAACGTTTTCAGATAGTTATATACTGTCCCTCTGTAAGAGTTAGACATTGACAAAGGCTTATTTATTTAAATTATTGATTGAGTTGGGCTTCTCTGGTATAATTATGAATTTACTTGGGCTTCATCACAGGCACTGTTTAATAGTTCTACTTCCAGCCTGATACCATACACTGCCCAAAGAAAACTTCACTGTTAAAAACTCACAAGTACCTGTCTGAACTAAAACCCAACAGTGCCCTATCTCTACTGATATATTTATTTTTTATGCAATTTACAGCAAGAAAATGGAAGCACAACAAAATGAAATTAATATTTCATTTCAAATTAATATGGAAAACAATACTAAGGAAGACAAAGAAGAAAGACTTTTTGGATGACACTGTAGACCAAGACTTAATTAAATGTGTTAAAGAAATTGAATCATGGAATGAAAAGGAGGACATACCTGATGAATTAATGTTGCAAATTCTATTAGATTTTGAAAAATCACAACAATAAATTTAAAAAGTTAAAATTGTTTGAGACATTATTCTTTTTTTTATATGTAAATTATGAAATAGTAACCAAAAAGATATAATATAAAGTGAGACTTAAAATATACTGTGTGACTTTTTTGTGTTACATAGTAAGTTTGCTCAAAGTTACTTCCTTTCTCCCACTATATTAACATCTCTTTATCCTCTCCTGCCTCCATATTGTTTCTGCTTTCCTGACAGACTATGGTATGAATTCCATATACCACAATAACTTCTGTAACAACATGCAAAATATCTACAAAGGAGACAGTGTATATAAAATTTTAGACTCTGCATTGGTACCTACATGTTAGTACTTAAATAAAAAAATAAAAAACAACAAAAAGAACAATTAATAAACATACAATATTTGAAAAATCTGTCATTCTTTTTGCCCCATAGTACGCTCCCCGGTCCGCTTCCCGGTGCGCGTACCGGGCGCTCCCCCCGAAAAAAACCCGAAAAAAAAATACTTTTTTTTGGGCCCCGCGGGGCCCTTTTAAAACCCCCACATCAAACCTAGGGGGTCAGGGAGGGTCTACTCTGACCCCTTATGGTCATTTCCCCCTTTGTTTTGGCCACCTCTCTCATGTCTCGATCCTACCGAGACACAAGATGGCGGCCGCTCCGGACTGTTTCGAATGTTTACAGACACCCAACAGCCAATCAGCTTTCCGTACGCAAGTCGCGTGGCGCGCCCGGTGCGCGTACCGGGGCGCGCTTACAGATATATATATTTTTGGGAACCTAAATTACTCAAAATCCACTGGAGCACATATCTTGAGACATAGCAAAGGCACATCGGGCTACCAGTCCCTACAATTTTGCCAAGTTTCGTCGAAATCCATTCAGCCGTTCGGGCTAAAAGTGAGGTCGACCCCCCTATGGAAATTAACATGGGGAAAACGCGTTTTGGGACCCCCCTTTTATCTCGGCCCCCGCTTGACGCATCCCCCCCAAACTTTCAGGGAAGGACCGGAGCTCAACGAGGCAATTTGGAGGAAATGTTCAGGCAGATTCGTCAACCGGCGCCAAAGTTATTCCAAATAGAATTTTGAGATTTAGCATTGAAAAAAATCCTAACTAGAACTACCTACTGGCGACCGCCAGTAGGATATATATATATATATATATATATATATATATATATATATATATATATATATATATATATATATATATATATATTGTGACCAAGGCCGCTGGGACGGCCGAAACGCGTTATGACTACCTGTCTAATGGCTGAATAAAATAAGAATGCTGAAAAAAGATGGTCCTTGCCTCGTGTTTCGCCAGGGAAGCGTCGCTGCTGCGAGGTATTTGCAGATATATATATATATATACTAGCAGCCCGTCCCGACGTTGTCCGGGAGCAAAAGGCTGCTTCAGGGCCCCCACCCGCCCCGCAGAAGAGTTGTCTGTGCAAGTCCTGGCCCTGTTTAACTGATTTGGCCCACTTGTGTTATTTTTTTAATTCGTATGTATTGTTTTCCGCGTTTTATGTTGTCCGCAAGATGTGAGGAAAGTGTTGTGTCACCTGTTTAATGGTTTTTTTTTCTTTCGAAGGCTCTTTCCGTGTGTTCGTTTTTGTATCCCTTCAAAGAAGTTTCCCTTTCGTTTTGTCAATTGTGTGGTGAAGTCCTGACAGTGCTCGAGAGATTATGGGCAGTTGTGTTATTTTCGTTATTCGTATGTCTTATTGTAAGCGTTTTATCTTGTCCGCAAGATGTGAGGAAAGTCTCATGAATGCGCAGTCGATTGCATTTCTCCGTTAAGAAATGTCAGCTTTTTTTGTCCGTGTTTACCCCCTGTGACGTCGTTGGTCAATGGCCAATGGTTAAAGACTTTTTTTTTTGGTAAGCAGAGTGTGTGTTTTCTTTAGTGCGTTGTGATTGGTGTAGTATGCGATTAATCCTGCCCCCTGTGTGGCGTCATTTGACACTCCTCGTCGATGGAAGGCCCGCCCGGTTTTTAATGCGAAGGCGTCAATGTTGTCTGGGTAACTGCAACGAATGTGTGTATATATTTCTAATAGCGCGCACCTCTGCTGTTTTTGTATATTGGTGTTACCGCACTGTATGTGTGAATTTAAATTCATTGAAAGCGCATTTCCATTTATGTGTTGGGATTTGCAAATGTTTGTTAGAAATTCATTGAAAGCGAATTTCCGCTCTATGTCTGCATATGGTGTGTTCTAAATTCAGTGAAAGCGCATTTCCGCTCTGTGTGCATATGTAAGTGTGTTGTGAAGTCGCTTGGCCTATGTTTGTTATTTGTACTTGGCACGGCCCTGTAAATGCCCACATTTGTTGTTTGAGACGCCCACGGCCACGACCACGCCCCCAAGGGTCTACTTTACCACTTTTGGCGTTTTTGCTTTTTTAATGTATATGGTGTACATATTTATAGCCTATGTCCTTCTGCCACATCTCCCCTTTCAAATTGTGTATTGGGTGTAGTGATTGGTGCATTACTTTTGTAGTTTACCTGGCTCAAAGGTTTGTGTTCTCTCTTTATAATAGTAGTATAGATATATATATATATATATATATATATATATATATATATATATATATATGCTCCAAATTCCTTTGTCATACCCAGCCGGGTTGAAGGAAAACCAGCACTCACGAGAGCAACAGCAGTAATTCAGCAGAAAAATTTATTTTAGAACAGACGCGTTTCGGGAGTAGAATCCCTTCGTCAGTGTTAACCTCGGAAAGTATTGTGCGGCACCATTATCTATGTTTGCAGATATCATTGACACAAACAGCGGACTTCGACATCCATACGTATAATGCACGCCATCTTGAAATATGTTATTTCTTCACATATAGTCATAGCGAAATATCTCGTTTTTATGAGAGTCATTTCAAGCAAACCGCCGTATCTTAACCCAAATGCACATTAAATCAACATTTGTCATAAAACTGTTTCTTGGTAAACCATTTTGCCGTGTATCGGCAAAGAATAAATGGACACCCTCATCCAAAATGCACGAACCTGAGAGAAAATAGCATTGTGAAACACTATGCTCATTCCATGCGAAAATCACATTATTAAAGTGCTATAATAAGCAAAAATCTAGCCGTGGATCGGCAATTGCAGCCAAACAAATGGCTGCTGAAATCTCAGGTCAATGCTGCAAGAAATGACAAACTTTTCAAACTATCGCTATGCTAGTAAGGTTTACAACTATATACATCTTCAATTTTAAACTCAGTTTTTACATCACAATTATATATTCTAGTATGTGGAACAAATTTTCAAAACACAGAAATTCTGACATATATCGTTCAACCCAGATGAGATGAGAGCTCCTCCCCCATGTTCAGTCCCTTAGGTGCCCTTGTCTCTAGGTCTATGATAAATCTGGATTCTAGTCTCCTTAGTGTCTGCAATCTGTTACCTCCTCTAGGGTTTTCAACAACTTGATCTAAACAGAAGTATCTAAGGAGATTCCTGTCACTATTGTGCTTGATTGCAAAATGCCGGGCTACCGGGTATGTGAAATCTTTATTCACAATAGCCCGCATGTGCTCCAGCACCCGTAGTTTGACAGGATTGATAGTGCTTCCAACGTATCTAGAGGGGCTGGGACATACCAAACAATAGACTGCGTGATCTGTGTGACAGGACATAAATTTGGTTATTTTCCTGCCACCTTTGACGTATGATGTCACAGGCTGCAAAGTTCTTTTGCTGGCTGAGCAGGCTTTACATTTTCCACAAGGGCAAAAGCCTTTTACATCCTTCAGAGTCCCTAATTGTTTCTCCTGTGGTGGTAAATAACTGTGAACCATCTCATCACGAAGTGATCTTGCCTTCCTGAAGGTTATTAGTGGCACATCAAGTATGTCAGACCCCACAATTGGGTCGGATTTAAGAATATGCCAATGTTTGGACAAGATAGATCTTAGTTTTAAATGAATCTGCAGAAAAAGGTGTAATCATACGGAATTTCACATCTTCAGTGGAGACAATCTTTTTCTCTTCGAAAAGGGTACTACGAGGTATCTTTCTGACTTTATTCAAAGCATCTTGAAGCAGGTTCCAGTTATAACCTCTATTACGGAATCTCTCTATGCTGTCAGTGGCTGCTTGTTCAAAATCCTCATTTTGTGTGCAATTTCGTTTCAATCGTAAAAGCTCACCGTAAGGCGTAAGGATTATTATTAATAAGTTTACGGGGATGACTGCTTGAGGCGTGTAACACGCTATTACCGGCAGTCGGTTTACGATAAAGTTGGGTGCAAATGTGTCCATTTTTTACGTTCACTTGAAGGTCCAGGTAGTTGACCCTTTCCTTGTTGACTTCCCCTGTGAACTTGAGGTTGCAATCATTATCATTTAGCACTTTTATGTACTGGTTAGCCTCTTCTATAGACCCATCCCACACTAGGAACAGGTCATCGATATATCTGCTCCATACCACCACCTTGTTGTTCCAAGTTCCAGGATACAATATATCGACAGTGCTCTGTTACGGCGATGGGCTCCTGCTTCGCCCCCAGCGATGCGAATTTATTCGTAGGCTGGTGGGAGGAGCAGGTAGCCTGGGCCCCCAGGAACGCCACTTGGAACAACAAGGTGGTGGTATGGAGCAGATATATCGATGACCTATATATTGGAATATACAAAGACAGTTTGAGGTAAAAGTAACATCAGTTGTCCAAAGGTGTCCTTCAAAAGCATTTCCAAACCTACTCCAGTCAATGTGCCTAGGTCGTTTCCACCACAGTGCACAATCATGAGGTCAGGGTGTTGGAGATGCAAGCAGGCTTTAACCAAAGGCAACAATTGGTGCCACTTCAATCCTCTCTGTGGAAACCATTTAATGTCCACATTTTGTAAAACTAGGTCTAAGTCAATACGTCTCTGTTCTGCATGCCTCTTGCATCAGAAAACATAGCTGTGTCCTGCGATCCACACTAGCATTTTGAAGGTATGGCTGGAAGGTATAGAAAGATGTCTGTAGCTCATGCAGTTCCTTCGTAGAATAAGAGAGATGTTTAAAGATGAGGTACTCATTTTTTTCAGATACGAAACAATACCTGAAGATGAAAAGCATTGTTTTTTAAAAGTATTGTGCACATTCGTTTTGTGGGAAAGCATGTTTGTGATTGGTTAAGAAAAAGCAGTTTGAATTTGGAGTACATATTATAGGATAACATTTTCTCAACTCAACCACACCTGCTACTTGCATTTGGAAGGCACTGTTTGAACTTAAAACAATCAAACTTTTTACCTGCACGTGTCGTTAAATGTGTGAGCAAAAGTTGCAAAAAAATAACGTTAGGTTTTTAAAGAAATTATGAACTTTTAACCTGCACGTGTTGTAGAATGTTCTAGAAAGTGTGTTGATAGAATACGTTGCAGTGCTGACTTCAATGTGTCGTTGAATATGAAAAAAACTGTTTATATGGAAAATTAAAAAGAAACTAATGGAAAGAAGTTTTGAAACGTAAAAGAATCAAGGAAGTATTCTAATTTGTTCTTTACATGTATTTATGTGTGGAAGAGCAAAATTAAAGGAACAGCAGCCGGAAGAGGAAGAAGCAGGGAATTGAGGGACGGGGGAGATGGACACAATGGCACACATGTACAATCAAGTACAGCACACTATAGACCAACAATGGCCAAAATGAACAACAAGGAGCAAAAGTCACACAATCCTGTACACTAGACCTTCCTAGCTATGGGGCTTCTGATTGCCAAAAGACAAGTGGTCTGTAGATGGGGACGAGGCAGAGCGCCTAAGTTTAAGGATTGGATTGGAGACATGTCCATTTGGCAATACCACTTACATAGCTATGTCGAACAATTACCATTAAAATCACGCCCCAAAATATTTGGAAAGCCTTAGTGTCCTATCTACTGGCCTAGAGTGCTGAACAGGACGACACAGAGCGGGATGGAGGAGGGGAGGTAAGACCTGACCGGGCAGAAACTTAATTCCCTTGCAGGACCTGGCCACGTACGTCCCTCAGACACACATACGGCCTGATTTTGGTGAGATCGTGGAGACACTGGACAGTGACCCATGACCACATGAGACCGTAGAACACAAGGAGGGCATCTGTTTACGATTATGTATTTAGGGGGGGGGGAGGGGAGGAAGGACATTGGCGGGCATGTTCATAATGAACCTTGTATTGTGGCAACTATTGTGAGATCCTTGTTACAATTTGCACTCTGCCAAGATAAATGTGTGTTATATGTGCAATTTCCTTCAATAAAGGTTTTTGAAAACTTAAAAAAAAAAAAACATCAAACCACTGAACAAGCATAGAAGTGAAAACCAAGCTGTATTCATGCAGGATGTGTACAAAGGCCGGTCGTGGGTGTTGTGGGATGTCTGCGACCATGGTCATCATGGATGAGATGCCCAGTACGTGGCACATAGGTGGGGTCACTGTGTGTTACGTTGCCAAGGAGCTGCTTCTCCCTCCCACGAGCCCCCCACACTTTAGTACGGTGCGCTGTTGTATCCTGTGCACTTGTACGGCACACCATTGTAATGCCGATTCCGGTATGTTCTGCGGCATTCGAACTACACCATGAGTGCCATTTGGTGGTGGTGTATGCCACCTTACAACATCCTCTGCTGCGGCCCTTGTGACAGGCCACACCAGAACAGAGACACACTTACAGCACTTCCTGCACAAGGACATGTCCGAGACACCCCATTTCCCTTGCCGGATAGGCACACCCCTGCGCTGCCCTGTGTACGCCGGACCAGCACATGTGTGTTGTGCTTGCAGGAGAATGCGTGTGTAGCTACATGTCCAGGGTCACTGCCAACGCTGAGTTGACATGGTAACGTCTGCTGAAGACAGCACACTGTGATGTTGCAGGGCCCGTGCCTATCACGTTAACACAATGATGACACGGACACACTTGCTTAGATGTGGGTTTGGGGGCGTTGGTGGTCCTGGGGTTGTTGCGATGAGTCTAGTGGCCCTCATGGGTATCCCTGTATCGTGCTGATTGACTCCATGGCACCTGTGGTTGTTCTGGTGTGGCTCTTGGCCGTGTTTCTTTTCATGCTGCAGGTAGTCGTCCTGCTTAACACCAGCAGAAAGCAGGTGTAAAATTCCTGGTGGTAACGTGGGTTATCACCGGAATTAATTTTACATTGCAGTTGTGAAAGTTGTAATGTCATTTTTTCATGTGCAGAACAATATATGAACTGGGCAGTGTATCGCGTTAAGATCCAGCACCTGACGCACTATTCCTAATCAATATAAATACAATGAGATTTATTCATTGAATTTGTGTGTACACTGTAAATGCAGGCACTACCTCAGTGCAATTCAATACAGGATTTTAGTATTTAGAATAAATCTCAAAGGTGCACCTTGTGTCTTTTTGCACGGCCAGGGCTACTCTGCATTTCATTATCAGCACTTTAATGCAACTAAAGTTGAGAGAAATCTAATACAGTATTCAGAAGTTGGTGCAAACTGCAGAGATCACAAGTATTCCTGCGATAAGTGGTCCAAAATGTAACACCATGGTGGATACCAGCAAATACCAGTAATAAGAACAAGAAAGAGTCACACAGCAGTTAAGAAAACAACCGAAAAGGTTCATAATTTTTTTTGTCAAAATTGTTTTGTTTTTTTAAACCATAAACTATTTTAAATGTAATTTTTTTTATAATAGTATATATAAAAAATAAACCAATAAACAAAATGTAACAAACCTAATAGAAAAAAACAAGGTGGAAGACTCCTGCGGGGACCATGGATGTCGACAGAGCCTGAAAAATAAAGCACAAAATAAGGACGTGTGTAATGCGCATATCAAAGGACTGAGAGAGAGAAACAGAGAAAGAAAAACAAGCCAGAGAGAAAAAGAGAGGGAAGTAAAGAAAGCCATTGAGAAAGGGAGAAGGGAGGGAGAGGTAGAAGGAAAGGAGTGAAGAGAGTGAGAGAGAGAGAGGAGGAAGTGAGAGAGAGAGAGAGAGAGAGAGAGAGAGAGAGAGAGAGAGAGAGAGAGAGAGAGACTGTCGCCTCCGCGCATAGATGAGTAAATAATTACCTTGTTCCGGCGGAGTGTGCAGCAGTGGGCGGACTGTACGTATGTGTCAAAACCCCCGCCAATCTCAGATGTGTTGCTGAGTCCTTAGTCATGAATGGCGAAGACCACATCAGATACTCTGTTGATCTCAGATATGTTGCTGAGTCCTGAGTCCTAAATGGCGGAGACCACATCCGATTCTGTGCGGATCTTATAGATGTCGCTGAGTCCTGAATGGCGGAGACCACATTAGCTGTTCCGGGAATGTGACAGATGTCGCTGAGTCCTGAATGGTGGAGACCACTTCAGCTTCTCCGCGGCCCGGCAGATCTCAGACATGTCGCTGAGTCCTGAGTCGTCAATGGCAAGGACCACCTCAGGGTTTGGTACCGCTAAGCCTGTGAAACTCAAGTTTGTGCCACGTGGTGGTAAGCTCATGATGGCCACATGAGTTTGGGGTGGGACTAACCCTATGCATATGAAGTCCGTGCCAAGGGGATGGTAGGCTGCTGACGGCCATACAGCTGAGGGTGCGACTAACCTTCTTCGCAACTTTTCATGGACGCTTTATGGTTGAGACCCGTGGAGCGTTCGCCAGCTAGTCAGCACCGGCAATAAAGGCTGAGACGCTGTCTATCTATTCTATTTGTGTGGTAATGTGGCCTGTGCCGCATGTGCCAGATGGGTGTGGTGTGTGTGCAAACCTGCCCTCAAAGAGTGGGCGTGAGATGTTGAGGACTAGACCACTGACCTGCACACCAACAACGAGTACGCCTGCGACAGGTAGCTATGTGGGGGCAACGTCAGAACTTAATCTGAATGGCACGTCGTAGCGTGGCGTACGACGGAACAGGGCAGGGATAGACACAATGACTCGGACGGATTGTAGTACTGCGTCTGGGAGTCGAGCGGACGGGCTGCAGCTGTTCCTCTGTGAGCCTGGGTCCGAACTGTTGATAACTCACACTATATAAGTATTGAAAAACCGTTTTGTGATTCAGTCCGTCAGCTGGCATCTGTCCGAGGCATTTGTGAAAAGATATTGGAGTTATTTCTGTGAGTGATACCCCTTTGACGCTCCCTCTCCCCACATTACCAACATACCCCCAACAACCTTCTTGGGCCCGGAAGTGTCCCTGTGCGGTTGGAGGAACAAGAATCTTAGTCATGTATAGATTTACATATAAAAAATTGTATTTAAAGAAAAGAACAACAAATAAGACTAAAGGGAGTCTGGTGCTGTGGTCGCTGCCACAAAGTTGGGGTCACTGCCGTTCAGGACTCAGGACACAGTTACACATGTGGGATTGGTTTGTGTTAATCCTAAATGGTATGCACCTGTTACAACGCATTTGTTACAACGCACTACTGTTACAACGCGACTTTTACAACGCATACCATTACAACGCATTGCGCTGGGGGGCGCTATAGGATAGGGAATAAGTATAATTTACTATCCAACACCTTCCCTAGGGTCCACGGGGACTGGAGTTAGAATAGTAAATTATACTTACCACTATCCAGCACCCCAAAGCGCTATGCGTTGTAATGGTATGCGTTGTAATGGTCGCGTTGTAATGGTAGGTAGTTGTAACGGTATGCGTTGTAACATGGTACATCCGTGTTAAATAGGGTTAGTGGCACCAGAAGCATTGAGACTGTATGAGCCTGTGATGGTGCTTGGTATGGACGGCCTCACTGGGAGTAATGTGTGTTTGCCTACTGGACTGCGTCATGTGGAATCAGGACTCTATCTGAATTGTGAGCTCTGCTGACCATAGTGTAGGCCAGAGGTAGCGATGACGAAGGGCCCACAGCCACTGCGCCTAGACACCCTAGGGTATTAGCTGTGCATTAAAAATCCCATAAATAAATGTGCATACGTTGGTGGCCCCACTGGCCTGCGTAGTGCAGGTTCAGTGGCACCACTTGTCGACAGACTTCAATCTAAATACTCCTCCCTAATCGAAGGGAGTGAGGTGCTGTTGTCGCTGCCACGAAGTTGCGGTCGCTGCAATTTAGGACTCAGGACACAGTTACACATGTGGGATCGGGTTGTGTTAAAGAGGTTTAGTGGCACCAAGTGTTGCCGCCGCTGCATATGGAAATATGCCTCACTGATCGAAGGGAGTCTGGTGCTGTGGTCGCTGCCACAGATTTGGGGTTACTGCCATTTAGGACTTAGGGCACAGTTACACATGTGGGATCGGCTTGTGTTGAACAGAGTTAGTGGCAGCACGTGTCCCCAGCCTTCCATATGGCAATATGCCTCACTGATTGAAGGGAGTCTGCTGCTGTAGTTGTCTCACAGAGTTGGGGGTCACTGCTATTCAGGACTCAGGACACAGTTACACATGTGGGATTGGCTTGTGTTGAAGACAGTTAGTGGCACCATGTGTCGCCGGTTTTTCCACAGTGTAGGCCAGAGGTAGCGGTGAGCAAGGGCCCACAGTCGCATGCATACGTTGGTGGCCCCACCGGCCTGCGTAGTGCAGGTTTAGTGGCACCACGTGTCGCTGGCCTTCGATATGCAAATATCCCTCACTGATTGAAGGGAGTCTGGTGCTATGGTTGCTGCAAAGAAGCTGGGGTCGCTGCCATTAAGGACTCAGGAACCAGTTACACATGTGGGATCGGCTTGCGTTGAACAGGGTTAGTTGGCACGACGTGTCGCCAGTCTTCTACAGTGTAGACTGGAGGCAGCGGTCACCAAAGGCTCACAGGCAGGTGACGTTGACTTGAGCTGCACTGTTTGGGAGCATTTGGTCTTCTTAAACCATTATAGTCTCTTACACAATTTGCGTAGCTACTAATCTTGAATTGTGAACCGTGTAACCCCAGTGTAGGGTGCAGGCAGGGGTCAGGATGGGCGCACAGCCATGTGGCGTTGAGTTGAGCTGCACAGTTCGTGGCACCTGGAGCACTCGGCGTGTGCGCACCCTGCAATGATACGTGGTCCCGGCGGGCCGCACTGGGAGCAATGTCTTGCCTTGATAAGGCCACGTGGAGATGACTTATGGTGCAGTGAGTTAGTAGCACCTGAAGCACACAGCGTGTGCTTCAGGTGCTACTGATGATGTGTGGTCCCGGAGGGCCGCACTGGGAGCAACGTCTCTTGCGAACTGGACTGCGTCATCTGCAATCGCCACTGCATCTGAATTATGAGCACTGATGTCCTCAGTGTAGATCGAAGACAGTAGTTAGCATAGACATCGAGGAATGCTTTTTCTCACTTCTTGACAAAATCCGAGGAAAAAGAGTACAATTCTCTGTGCAATTAATGAATCAAATTGTGAACCGTGCTGTCCGCAGTGTAGATCGAAGGCAGTAGTCGGTACAGACATAAGTCTGCGGTGCTGTGGCGCTGGGTTCGCAGGGGGCTTGTGGGGAGAAGGCCCCGTGCCAGGGTGAGGGCCGCCGCACTTGCAGACTCTTTGGTCTTCCCAGAAGTGAACCACGCCTAGGGCCAGGCCTATTTATTCATACTCCTACGCTGGAGTGGCATACGTTGGATCCGACCACTCCACTTCCAAGGGGGACAACACAGTTACATGGCCGAGATCTTCCCCACTGCCTGAGGTAACCTGGTTGCGTCCACTGTGCACTACTCTACAAGTATCAATAGTATATCTCCACATGGAGAGATTTGTGGTTTGCATAGTGAGGTCTGTGCAGCACATCAGCGTTACACTTGGCATTGTGTGCATTATTATTGATGGGTGACTTTCTTTTTTCATATATAGTTGGTTGCCACATCTCCCAAAATTCAGCTATTGTGCGGCTGAGGGACCATGGTATTTTAGGAAGGTCCATTGGCATGTTTTGCGCTGCCTCAGCGGTAGAAGCGGGGGGTGGTCTGGGGGTGAGGTTCTGGTGGTGGTGGTGCTGGGTGTTGTCTTGTGGGGTGTCGGAGCTGCATGATCAGTAGCTGTATCACGTGCTAGATGTGGCTGTGAGTTGGGTCTAATTCACGCAGTAGATAGTCGATCTCCTTATACCAGTTAAAGGTTGATGTTACTTTGTTACTGGTAAGTCGGCTTATCGTCTGCTTTTTGGATCGCATTGCAGATTTGGCTGGTTGTTTAAAATATGGGGAAGTGGTGTTTTTGTGTATTTTTGTGCACGGGAACGCCTATTTTGCATATCATTAGCGTTAGTTGTGGCTCTCGTTTGTGGCAATTTTGTTGGTGGAAGGTATCGATGGAAGAGTGGTGAGATCTGCAGTTTTCACCAGGTTGAGAATAGGATGATAATTAAAAAACAGAAAAAAATATGTTTAATGAACATTATAATTAGAAATTAGCATTTAAAATACCTTTCAAATTCACTGAAAAACCATAGGTTTAAGGAACATTATAGTTAGAAATTAGCATTTAAAAAACATTTGAAATTCACTGAAAAAAACATAGGTTTCAGGAACGTTCTATTTGGAAATTAGCATTTAAACAACCTTTGAAATTCACTGAAAAAAACCATAAGTTATACAGACGTTCTAGTTCGCATTTAAAATACCTTAGAAATTCAGAGAAAAAACATAGGTTTCAGGGATGTTCTAGTTAGTTGGACATTTCACTCATACAAAACGATAGAAATTCCGCTGTTATAGTTAGTTGAGCTAACTATAACTTGCGTCCCCATGGTCAGTGACATCACTGATGACATCTCAAATGACATCACTGATGACATTGCTTCAGGCCCCTCTACATAAGTAGAGGGGCCCGAAGCAATTTGCTGCCTGGCCCTTGAAATAAATAAATGTACATAAAGGACCGTGGGTGCGAAAGGGGCAGCAAAGGTAATGGTGGGATGAAACAAACATAAAACTGGGTAGGGAAGTTATGGGAAAGTCAGCACATAAGGTAGAGAGTAACACAGGGTGGAGGAAAAGCACGTAGAAAGAGCAACACTGTGCAGGGGCGAAGCATATGAGGAAAATAGAAACACGATGTACAAGAGGAGAAGCGCGTAAGGGAGACAGCAACATGGAGCGCAAGGAGGAAGCACATGAGAGAGAGAGAGTGCAGTACGGAGGGGGGAGAGGTGGAGAAGGACACGAGACAAACTGTAGAAGAAGAAGAAGGCAAGTCCTTAATTAAGAAGCATGCAAATGAGTGACCATAAAGTCAACTAATAGTAAGCAATAACTGGGCTCCAGGTCTACTGGAAGTCCACAACAGGTCTTTGCAACCAGATAGCTTGTGCTGTTTGATAGGTCAGACCTACAAAAAAAAGCTACTAGAGCACTATTCACCCACTGTTCCCCTCCTGAAGCCATGGGCAACACTGGCAGAGCAATGTAGACACCGACAAGTCAGAGGTCGCACTTACGACCAATAAATATACGACTCACGTGGTATCCTACTATATAATGTGTTCTGCTGCCTTCATATGTTGAAAACATCTAAACTTAGTATTTCTATACTTTGTATTTCAGGCAGCTTATTCAAAACCAGGTGCACCAATTGTGGAAACGTGGCAGAGAATTACAAGAGTCCAATATGCAAAGCTTTAGAAGGAAAAGGGTAAGTATACTTTCAATGTTCTGCGTACAGTTTATGGACCCTAAGTACATTTTTAGAGCCTACTCAGAACACTTACAAGAACATATTGCTTGAATAAAATAAGCAAGCTGCAGGCATGCATTTTCATTTTCACTTTGTCATGCATTTATTTGGAGGCTTGCACAATATTCTGCTAAAGTTATAAAAAGATTACTGGCATGACCACAATATTGAACTGTCCTTGTACACCTGTATCACATTGTATGAAGAACCACCTTTAATATTCCGCACCTAATCCTGTCGGCAATAGCTGAAATGTTCCTCTAAGGAGAACTGCACATCTTTAAGCATTCTCGTGGAAGATAGCGACTGACAAACGAGCATAGCACAGTTTTTTCCCCACCCACTGCACAGCGTTGCAGTCTATTTTTTGGCTTGCCTATGACTTACCTGCAGAGAGCATGCCACTTATTACAAGAATTACCATTAAATAGTTAATTGGCCGGCACTCGCTTGGCACAGACATTCGTGGCCACTTTATCTTACAGCTAAGGAACCTATATATCCTCATAAGGTACATTTGAAGAGATAACATTTCAAAATCAGTTGGCCGTCCAGACTAACCTACTCTTCTGGGGGGAGGTTTTCTTCTTGACTGCGTCAATGATCTGCGGTCCAAACTTTGCTGCTGCTCATCTACAGCTGTGCCCCATCTATGCAGCCAGGTTCTGCTCAAATTCTGCACGTTTGCCAATATTACTTCCTTTGAACAATGTTCACTCATTGGCTGCCTTCATTTGAAAAACTTTCTTTTGACCTGTGACTCTGTATTTTACTCTGGTATGTGCATTTCTCCTCGATTTGTCTTTTTGATGTTTTAGAGACCAATGCCCTGTTTCTGTACAAGTGCTGTGATTTTTTTTGTTTGTTCTGGATTACAAATGGAGGTGAACATACATTTACATCATAGTAACAAATCAAGCAATGTGACACATGAACATTGTGTCGACTAAATTCTCTAGATTTGAGTGCGCAACTCGGCTTTAGAAACAAGTAGAAGAGTTGCTGCTTGAGGCTGATCTACTGCAACTGCCATAGCCTACGGGTGAGCATGCATCACTTACATTGTATTAATTGACCTCATGGAGATTTTTCAAAACGTCTTGCAGTTATCTAAGTTGGTTGTATAGAAATGTACGCCTCATATTTTGACAAAACTTCACACAAGAAATCATAAATATAGATCTACTTGCATCTTTCACATGGCACTGAAATCTGACTGCTGAAGGGATGTTGAAGAGAAAATCAGCCCACTGTGTATTGCATGCCACATTCAAACATGCACTGGCAAAGCCAATAGGTTTGGTCTTGCCAGTCTGGTGCAATGGTTATTGTTTTTTTACAAGCATATGCCACAAACATAAATAGAAAAAAAGCAAGCAGCTGCCTAAACATAGCTGTCATGTGCTTACAATAAAAATCTTACAAATATAAAAACATTGTTGTGGCTGTTTTACTCGTGATTGTATTAGTAGTGTAGTGATACTAGTGATCATTTTTAAATAACAAGCCTGTCGGTTGTGCCGAGAATAAATTACCGCTTAACTAATCACTCAAATAGCAGGCAGCTCTAAATGTAGAATACTACTTAAACACTTTGTAACAGCAACTTCAGAAATTAAACGTAAAACCGATCATCATTTTAACTGGCCAACCGTACAGACTAAATAAGTAGCTAATATTTAAAATTATTATAAATCTAACTTTAAACTAGATGCTTCACTTCGAGAAATCATCTATTTTTCATTGTATCTAAACAATGTGAACAGGCGTTGTGCAGTCATTCAAACTGAAGGAGCAAATGGGAATGGACCAGATTATCCTATGCTGTGGCGTGGTGGGTTTAGTAAAGTATGATTGGCCACCTTACAGACCAATGGTTGAAGTCTGCGGACCAAAAGCCACTCTATGTATACATATTGTGTATGTGTTTTTGTTTTTGGGGAAAAATTAAGAGGCTGGCGAGACGGGTAAACCAGTCTCAAAAAGACCAAACTTAAAAGGGATTTGGGGAAGTGGAAATCACAGAAGGCAGGCACTTCCCGTCTAATGGTGAAAAAAGTAATTCTATAATTCTTTACAGTAGTAACTTTGGGTGCAAAAACAGTTCTGTGATGAAAGAGCGAGAGATACGTAACATGTACGTTGCTACTTGACGTGTGCGTACTCACGTGTGTGAGAGAGGCTTATGCTGTATTGGGTGCTGTGACTTTTACATTGCTGCTGGCCATTTTGCACTTTGCACAGCATGGCATGATGAGAGCTTGCACTGCTGCTGCATTGCAGTGTCCTTGTTGTGTATGTTAAGTGTCCCTGATGTATACAACTGTAGTGTATTGTCTCCATCTGTTCTCCATTGAGAGCAAAGCTTCAAGTGCTGCTGATGAAATGGTACCTGTTTTGTGTCTTTGTGTGTGTACTTTAAGAAAATTATTTAATTGTACAACTAAAATTGCTGTGTCAGATTGTTTTTCAGTCTTTCAAGGAAATAAGTGGAATTCTAGTTGTGGTTCAATTCAGTGCGAATATGGAATTATTATCAATCCGTTTTCATTGAAGTGTCTTTCACAGTGGCTTGCAAATGTTGGCACGTTTTTTTTTTCAACTTCTCTTTCTGGTTCACTTTAGTGCCCCAGATGCGGACACACAGGATGCCTGCCTTCCAGTAGGAGATCTTCCTCGGTGAGTAGGACAGTCTTTGTGCTAAATATTTCATCATACACTAAAGGAGCCCAAAAACAAAACTTTATTTCTACTCTGTGGAGTTTATTTGATGTCTTACTTTCGTATTCTTACTTGATTTGGAGGTGACCATGGAGAATTCCTACGCATTTGCACTTGAAGTTTGTGGTTTGCTACATTGGCTTCTTCTGAGCTCATGGTCTACTTTTTAAAAGCGTAATTTTGTTGGTCATGTGTTTGAATCTTAGCAGGCCAATCTCAGTTTCTGTCTTTCCGACGTGGATAAATTGAGTATCATAAATTGAGTAATAGTGACATCAGTTGTTTGATGCGCATAGATAAGGAAAATGTATAGGATGCTGTCGTATATATACAAACAAACACAAGTGTTTGTGATAAGTGTTTACATTCACCATTTGTGTCTGGTTTATATAGCAAGCATGATAAACTGTATCTGATGACCAAACAATTTGATTACATACGTGACAGAACTCCAGAACATGAAGCAAAACATTTTCTTTGCATGTTCAGTGGTGGAGGGTGTGGTTCACTGGTCGAAGATCATTAAAAAAAGAATGGGAACTGTGATGCTGTGCACAAAGCGGGCAGGATGAGTGAGCGTGGGCGGAGTGAAAGGTGTGGCAAACAAAATATTCTGTAAATTTTTTCAATCTTTCACCTTCATGTACCTACATATAAAATATGATACAGATTAAATAAAAAATAAATGCCAGCTAGTTTGAACATTGGGAAATGAACTATCGTACATTATAAAACCTCTGTTAGTTAATGCATTGCAGAGATCTGTGTCTGTAACCAGAGAGCCACAGAATCCAATAATTGGTTGATGCAGTGGAGACTAGATATTTGTGTATGGTTAGTGCTATGAGATCACAGTCTGGGATTATGAGTCCTTATTTTAAACTTCAGATACAGACGGTGTAAAATAGGCTGATATAAAATGTGCAAAAAGGTTCAAGAGGAAGTGCTTCCAAAAAAATATAGATTTTAGTAATACATAGGGCCATTTTTTGTAACTTCCCATTAAAAGCACACATTTCAAAGCTCAGTGGGCCACTCCCTTGAAATAAAACTTTCACCAGAAAGCTTCAAGTGATTACATCTATTAAAGCGAATACTGGCCTCAAAAAACCCTTGCAGATTGACCAGTTGCGCACATTTACTTTTCTATCAGGCAGCAGGCACCCTGGCAAGAAGGCTTGTTTAGCTGTCTGCTCCTCCCTCTGTTTCAAAGCACAGGAGACTCCCTGCCTTACACTTCTGCTGATGCATTTCAGCTCTTGGAATTACCCATCCCGGGATGATCCTCTTTTCTCTAAAAGTAAGGGAACTGTTTTACTAAAATTAGAAAAGTAGAGGCAAGTCGTACACTCCGATCCTGCCCACTTCGCCCTCTGGTGTGGTTTTAATAGTCTGGATGCTAGCAACGAATGCCATTGTGCTAGAAAATGTGAGTTTTCTTAGTATTATGGAATAATAGAAGAAACAATGTTCCTAGTAAGGGGTAACCAGACCTCCAGATGTGTAGGACAGCAATGCCTTCTCCGGATCAGTAACTTAGCAATTATATCATGGCTCCCGATGCAGGCAAGGAAAATGGAGCCTTTGGCTGCTGTTGGTGTAGTAAAATACAGCATTGTCAGGGGTCAGTGGGCCCCTCAGGACTCTGGACCCTGATGCCACTGGACCTGCTGCCCCAATGGTAGTTACGGATCAGCATCTGTTTGTGAAAAGTTAACGTCCCAGTAGAACATCTGTCAAGACGCTGTTAATAGGAACAAGGCTGTTGCAATGTTCAAATACTAATGAGGTTGCTAGCTAGTTTTCAAATCTATGCTTTAATCTACTGTTGAAACAATAAACATTGCCAGATGCTGAAAATGGCATGATTAAACTCCAAAACAATAAACAAAAAATTAAACTAGTTTAAACATGTGAAACACTAATCACTTTGCATTTTTGGAAACGTTTGAAGCAGTTTGTTTAACCATAGTTATTTACACATTTAAAATTGTTCGTAAATGTATAGCAGCATGTTATAGTCATAAAATGTATGCATCTGCATTTTGAAAAGCATAAACCTGCGAGATGCGCCCCTGATTTTGCTGGACTGAGGGCAGGCCCGGATTGGGAAGGCGGGCGATCGGGCATTGGTCGATGGGCGGGTGCCTAAGGGCACCCGACACCTCCAGAACCAGCCTACACGAAGGGATGAAAGACGTCGCCGAGTGGATGAAGAACAGCCGCCTGAAACTGAACTCGGACAAGACTGAAGTCCTCATCCTGGGACCATCGCCCTCCGCCTGGGACGACTCCTGGTGGCCCCCCGCCCTGGGCACCACTCCCAAGCCAACAGACCACGCACGCAACCTGGGCTTCATCCTGGACTCCTCCCTGTCGATGACCAGACAAGTCAACGCCGTCTCCTCATCATGCTTTCACACCCTTCGCATGCTCCGCGAGATCTTCCGATGGATCCCGACCGAAACCAGGAAGACGGTCACCCAGGCACTCGTCACCAGCCGACTGGACTACGGAAACACCCTCTACGCCGGAACCACAGCCAAGCTACAAAAAAGACTCCAACGCATCCAGAACGCCTCCGCCCGACTCATCCTGGACATCCCCCGACGCAGCCACATCTCCGGCCACCTGAGGGACCTGCACTGGCTCCCCGTCAACAAGAGGATCACGTTCAGGCTCCTCACCCTCGCACACAAGTCTCTCCACGACCTGGGCCCCAAGTAACTCAACGATCGCCTGACCTTCTACATGCCCACCCGCCAGCTACGATCCACTAGCCTCTCCCTCGCCACCGTACCACGCATCCGAAGAGCCATCGCCGGAGGCAGATCCTTCTCCTACCTGGCGGCCAAGACATGGAACTCCCTCCCCATCCACGATCGGCTGACCCAGGACCATCTCGCCTTCAGGAGACAACTCAAGACCTGGCTGTTAGAGCAGTAACGGAACCCTTCCCCCAAGCGCCTTGAGTCCCTTCCGGGTGAGTAGTGCTCTATACAAGTGTTATGATTGATTGATTGATTGATTGATTGATTGAGGGTCACCCGGGGGCCGATTTTTTTTTTTTTTTTTTTTTTTTGTTTTTTTTTGTTTTTTTTGTTCCTCTTTAAACCGCCCCAGTGGACTGACTTTCTTTCCCAGTCTCTGCCAGGCTACTTTAATGTGGCACCAGTGTCTTAGTCACTCCCCTGCCATGCTGTAAATTGAGGCTGGGGCCAGGTGTTACTTTAGCTTTGGGCCATTCTCATCTTGGCGACCTGCCTCACTTGCCCTTCCAGAAGCAGTGTTATCCCCCGCGGGACCATCACTATTAGACCATGGTGGTGCAGGAAGGGTGGGTTGTGTGCAGGGGCCTCACAGAGGGGCATGTTATATTGGGCTATTCTCACCTGCTGCCCCCCCCCTCCCCCTTCCCTCCTCCTTGGGCAGCAGCAATGTGCTTTTTGACACCTCCGTTGCCAGGTAAGTGCTCTGAGGCTATAATGGGCTGGGGAGGGGGTGAGTAAGGGAAGTGGCCTCCCTAGCAGCCAGATGTTGTCACCTCAACCCCAGCGTTTATTCGGATATGCAGGGGAGAGGAGAGGGTTGCATAAAATTGCCCTATGGTCAGATTTGAAGATGTTGTTGATACTAGGTTTGAGTGTCGGCGTCCGCTCAACATCCTGATTCTGGGCAAATCACTTAATCTCTAAACTGAAAATGAATTTTATCTTGTGTAATGTGACTGGTGCTCATGTACATTGCTCCAATGACTTTGGGATGAGTTCACACTATACAAAACTATATCGAAAAGTAACCGGACAGATTCCAGTGAGACTAAACAGATGGTGATCTATGAAAGGGATGATCAGGGAATGTGGGCCACCGTTTTGAGAGTGCCCGGGCCTAATTGTGATCCCATCTGACCCTGGCTGTTGGCTAAATAGTTGGATTTCATATTATGGATATTGGACAAACGTGAGTGAGAGAGTCTGTGTCGACCAAACTCTACATTTTTCGACAACTGAAGAAGCAGGTTCCAGTCCGGCCACAAGGTGGCAGTAGTTTACAAGAGTTGATCGAGAAAAGCTCCGTATGAAAGCTATCCCTTTCTTACCGTCACTGAGAAAGTCGCAAGCAGAGGCGATCAAAATAAGTCATCAGGGGCCATAAGTATCACGCTAAATTGCAAATGCTGAAACTCACAGAATTTCAGCGTTTGCGATCGCAATTTAGTAATGTGCTATGTATCACACAAAAAACCACTCGCAAAATAGGAAATCGCAAAATGTGCTATTCCCTATGTTGCGGATGCATTTAAGGCATCGCAAATTGTGATTACTTAAATGCAATGTAAGAAGCACAAAAAAAGTGCGATTTGGCCTTAAGGAATCGCAAATTACCACCAACTTCAAGTTGGTGGTAATTTGCAATTGTCTTTAAAAAAAAAAACTTTTTTGATTTTTTTAAAAATGCCATATGTCGCACATACAAGACCTTAGGGCATGTATGTGCCCAACATGTGCTTACATGCATATATGAATATTTCAGGGGTGCTTTTGGCACCCTTGCAACCTTGAAATTGCATTTTCAATTTGTGATTCTCTAATTGGTAATCGCAAGGTATTCCTTATTTGCGAATCTCAATTTGCAATTTGGAAATAAGGAATATGTAGGATTTGCAACATTTTTTTGAAAATCCTACATACATTGCATTTTGCGATTATCTAATTGCGATTCTGGAAAAAAACGCGATTTGAGAATTGCAAAACTCTTTTTTGTTTGATACATATGGCCCTAGGTCTCTGACCGTGTAGCAAATGTATTTAACCCTCTGATCTTGAAAATGTTTAATATCTGTCAAAGCCAGAGTCTGAGCTTGATATGAGTATGTATTAATGTGCGTATTTTGTGTACTGTAATCTGCTGCCCTTGTGTTTACTGCAATGCACTGTGCAGGAGATGTCCTTGTGCCAACCAGTGCCATTGGGATGTATTTGCAAATGTTCTTGGTTTTCGGTTGTTTGCCTTAGTGGGCAACGCTCCGCTGCTGGGTACTATTCGCTGAATAATCAAAGAAATTAGTAGATCTGCCTAACCTCATTAATTCATTTTTGGCAACGAGGAAGGGCTTTTTGTGCGCAACTCACCTTTAGAAACAAATGAAAGAGTTGCAGCTTGAGGCAGATATACTGCAACTGCCATAGTCTGGAGAAGTAGAAAAACAAATATGCAACGTGATGTGTGTGATCTTTTGCATAAAAAAAATAGCCACCTCAGTATTAAACTGTTATGTCCTTATTGGCACATTATTTATGGAGGCACACTGTCAGGCTCTGCAGAATTGGTAGAGCTATCCACTTGGATATAGACACAAATGAGTCAAATTCCAGTTTCTTGGAGTGATACGCATAGGCAAAGATTTCTGTGTTAACCATGCTCAGAAGTTCTCAACATTGTGATAATGACCTAAACCGACCTACCCATGAACTTGTCAAGAAACAATGGATTAAAAAGTATCGCTAGCCTGGTAATTAGCCAATACAAAGATGTGTGTAGGAAATTAAGTTTATTCCATCAACTGAGCACCACAGAGCAAATGCTCTCTTCACGCCCTTTTCCCCTCAACTGCTCCTGCATTGGGAACTCGCGCCATGATTCAATAAAGCTTAACCCACCAAACACACGACATCTCCTTATGTTAAAAATGAAAAATACAACAATAAAACCCTGAAAATAAAAAAAATATAAAACACTAAAAATAGTGCAAAGGTAAGTAAATGCAAAAAGCGGAAATATACATGCTTGCAGTGGTCGAAGTGAAGGGGATCTGAGGGGCACACAGTACCCATACTATTTTAATTAGGGGTAAAAAACAGTTCTTCTATTTTGTGTGAAAAGACAACTGTCCCAGGACTGTTCATTCGAACAGTTGAAATGCTTCAGCTTGGTGTAAGACATGGAGTCTCCTGTGCTGGGAAACTGAGGAGGCCCAGACAGCTAAACAAGCCATCTTGCCAAGCTGCTGCTTGCCTGAAAGATATGTAAATATGCGCAACTGGTCAATTTTCTATTCTAATGAGTGCTCGGAAGCCAGCATCAGGTTCAAACAATGGAGCCACTTCCTGATGAGACACCTTTATTATTTTTGAGAGCTATTGTAAGGGAGCTACCAGCTAAGCTGTGAAGTGTTTTTTTTAATTTTAACTTTTCTTTATTGATTTTAAGTACAGCCATATACACATTATTGGACGATAAGTTCAAGATAATAAACATCTTCACTGAGCAGGCAGTGGTTTACATTGCATCTGATACAGTACTTTCTTGTTCTGTTTGTATATGCATTTCCATTTCAACAGTGGTCGACACACACGGATCCCCTCTATATCTATTCAATTGTGACCACTTCCTATCCCATTTCTTGGGGCACCCGAGCCTTAAAAATCTCCGTTTCAGCCATCATGCATCTATCCATTCTTTTTCCCATAAAGTAACGAGCGGTATGTTCGCTCCCCCCCCCCCGCCTTTCGCCAGCTCTCGTTTCACCAACGTGTACCCTAGTGCTATAAATTGCTGTTTGACTTCCGTGAGGTCAGTCGCCTCCCAAATGTTCAACAGACCCAATTGTGGCTTCATTGCGATTTCCTTTCTCAAGGCCGCCTGCATGTGGTCCGAGAAGTGTGTGCTTTTTAAAAGACAGTTATAATTCTTTTTGCACTATATGTACAGTCTGGGTATTATTAAAGTCTATATTTTGAAAGTACTTTTTTATCTTAAACCATTGTGCTCATTTTGTAGCAGCCTACCTCATATTGTGAGTAATTAAAGTTTCAAATAATGACTTACCTATTCCCAATGCCTTCTGGGACAGACCAGACTGGGACGTTGTAATTGTGATTCTGTTTATATAGCACTTGCTACCCCTGACGAGGCATCCAAGCACTTTTTGGTGAGGAGTACGCTACTCCAGAGCACTAATCATACACAAGTCCCTATTCTCCACCGCACTAATCCGAATTCAATTCTGTGGCTCTCTGGTACCATGCACTAACTAATAGAGGTTTCATAATGTCTTGTAGTGCATTTCCCGCTGATTAACTTAACTTGCATTTAATCCTTATTTAAGCTGTGCGTTATTATATAATGAAGGTGAAAGACTGAAAAAAGTTAGCAAATATTTTGCTTTTTTTTTTAACCACACCTTTGACCATGCTCACCCATCCTGCTGTCCTTGCGTGCAGCATCACAGTTCCCATACTTTTTTTATGCACTTCTACCACTGCCTGCAATAGTCTAACATGTATCACTTTACATGCAAGAAAAATTGCATATAACAATTTACATGCACTAGTATAATATGCAAACCAATTCTTATGTGAAGGTCATAATATGCAAATAACTAAACCGGTCAACCTTCACCCCCTTAATCTTCACCCCGTTAACCATCATCCTCACACACATAATCTGACATCCACACCTTTCTCTTCTGTATTGTTTTCTCATCTGGAGATACACGTACATTACTTCCCTCAAGACCATGAGCATGGCAATTCGTAGTCTCTGAATTCACCTCCGGGCTCACATTTTTCTCCTCTCCCGACCTGACTCTGTTGTCTTCTTCATTCTGTAAATCTAAATCAAGACCAAAATCTTTACAGCACCACCAGTACAATTATCCATGTATACCTATTTTTCACCTTTCAACACAGCAATTCTCTTAATATTCCCCCTCTTTTCCATCTCTCATTTTCACCACATTGTTCAACAACTTTATTACTTCTAAAGGTTCTGAAAACTGACGTTAACATTTCTTCATTCTCCAAAATGTATTAACTTTGACCCACATACCTACAACAGTATCAGTTCACTTTTTGATCCTCTCTTGCAGCCCTACCTTGTTTATACCTCTTATGGGTGTCTTCAGTCTTAACACCTCCATATCCACATCGCATGCAGTAGATCTAACTAACCATGCTGGATTACTCTTAACCCTTTGGGTCCTACCCCTCATAATTTGAAAAGGAGAACACCCTGTGATGACATTGACTGTAGTCCTATACACCAATACAGTTTCTTGAATATGTAGCTCCCACATGTCATTGTTTTTTCCAGCTAACTGGATTGCCCCTTTAAGCACTCTATAGAACCACGCAATCATACCGTTGCCACTGGGATTGTATACAGACGTGGTACTGTGCTTAATGCCCCTCCCTTTGAAATAATCCTTGGCCTTAACTAGGCACAAACTGCAATCCGCTGTCTCTAATGATTTGAACAGGCAAATCCTCACTCTTAAACACTTTGTATAGGAAATATGACACCGTGTCCCAACCACCTTCACCTCTGGACACCTTGAGAACACATCAATAATAACAATGATATATTTAGCTTGGGAATCAATGGGATCAATGATGTCCACAGCAATGGTCTTCCAGGGATCTTTTGGAATAATGGGCTCACTCATGTTAGGTCTCAACGTCTTCAGTGATTTGTCGGCATTCGCATAGCTCACACAATTCCGGACTACACTTTCCACAAACATATCCATTATTAGTCACCTGTACCCCTTCTTCACAGTTTACTTTGTTCTCACAGTTCAGCTGTGACCCTCATGGCATTGCCTGATAATAGTACATCTTAAAGTTACTGGTGGAACCTCTCTTCCTCTTCAAATCATAAATTCATGAATGATAATTTATTTCTAATCTCCCAGAAACATCTTAATTCTGCCTTTTGTACCCCTTTCGTAGGCCAACCATCCACCATATGGTGCAATACTTCTTACAGCATAGTATCTTTTATGTACACTTCCGTCCACACTTCTTTATCCATAACCGGAATACCTTGATAATATATCAAGGCTTTGTGATACCCATCCCAGTCAACACCAACATCTTTAATTTGTAAAGGCATCTTAGACAGAAAATCTGCAGTTACATTGTCTTTCCCTGGCACATATCACTTTATAATTAAAATATTGTAGTGTCAATAACATCCCTGCAATACATGCAGATGCTTTAGCCATACTCTCTGTAGTGAGCCATTTAACCAGATGTTTGTGATCACTTTGTTGTTTGCCCACTTACAAATGATCTATATTGTTCTAAAGCCCACATGCAAGCCAGGGTTTCCTCTTGATAATTGAGTATTCTTCCTCAGAAGGTGTTAAAGCCCAGGAGTCATAGGCAATGGCTACTTCTTCACCATTTTCCTTCAACTGGGATAACACTATCCCTTTTTAACTCGCAAACTTAGTCACTACACACAGATGGTTAGGATCAAAGGCACTTAAAGCAGAAGCCTTGGCAATGGCTGACTCAACATCTTCGAACTCTTTGGCATTCGCTGGTTCACTCCAAGTTACACCTGTTTTTCAGTAATTGGTGAATATTAAAAGTTCTGTCAGAAAAATTCTGAACATATTTTGCATAAAATTCTGATAGACCTAAAAAAGATCTTCCATCATCCTTAGTCAAAGGTGCAGGAGTCAATTGGATGGCTTCCATTAACATAGGTTTGGGTTTAACACTGTCCTTATTTAAAACGTGGTCCTAATATGTTACTAATTCTACATCAAACCTGCATTTACTATAATCTATAGCTAACCCTTTTTCATTTAATATTTTCAAGACCATCTCTAAAATGTGATCATGTTCCTCGTGGTCTTTTCCATTAATCAATATATCATCATATAAAGATTTAACATTAGGTATCTTGGTGCATTAAACGGTGGAAACCTGCCACAGCTGAAGCAAGGCCAAAAGGCATCTTCTTATACTGGTAACACCCCATGGGAGTGACAAAAGCTGTGTAGTGCTTGCTGTCTCATGCAAAGAAATCTTATGATAGGCCGCAGAAAGATCTATTGTGGAAAAAAGGTAGCATTTTGACATATGTCAACATCTCTGAACCTTTTGGTAGTGGAAATTGATTAACAACAATATTATTATTTAAATGACACAAATCCTAATTTTCCCATTACTATTTCTAGCTACTAGAATTGGAGAAATCCACTCAGAAAACTCCACACTTTCAAAAATACCGCCTACTATAAGTTTCTCATACTCTTTCTACACCTCATCTCTGAGTAGAATGGGAAGGTTTCTTGCTTTGTATAACTTTGGACATTAATCTTTTTTTAAACAATCTCCTGCTTCTATTTAAATTTCCAGTTTTTCCATTAAATACTTCTGGACAATTTTTAAACCTAAATCTTCCTCTACACTCCTTTTCACCAACAGTCTTTATGCGTTCAGGACTATTTGGGTTCAACATCGTGTGTAAATTCCCCTGATCATACCAACCTAGTACAGAAGGTCCTCTTTTCGCATACATGCAGTTTTAGCTTTTCGAAACTTGAACCTGAATGTAAGCACTTTAAACTCCAGAATTTCTATTTTCTTACCAGAATACTCTTCTGATCTGACATCAGGCTCATCTAATTTACTTCTCAATCTGTCTGCAAACTTTGACTTCAACGTGTTTTTATTGATGATAGTGTATAGGAAACCAGAATTGGCGTATATTTGAAATGTTCAGACCTCCAACCATCATGTTACATAAAGGTTTTTTCTTTATCATCTAGTTATAGATATTTAGAACATTTGCATCGCTATCATTCACAAGACAAACATGATAGCACCCTCCTTCAGTTTACTAAGTTGTATAGGTTCCTCTATGCTAGAACTGATGTCATCCACATATTTTACTTCAGCATCTTTCTTCTTTTTACAGGCTTGAGAAATGAGCTACATCTCCACAATTTGAACACTTCTGTTTTAACATTGGACATGTTTTGCTATAAGTAAGATAGGATTTGCTGTCATAGCGGGAACAACTTAAACCTTCCCTAATCGTTTCTAAATACATACTATAATTTTTTTTATATGAAAGCTTTTCTTTGTTATCTTACACAATCTTCACAATTCTCATTCACATCTGTTTGAACTGCTTTGGCACCCCTACTAGACAACCCGCCTTCTTAACTAAAGCCAGAATATCCTTCAAATCTGCATCCCCATTGACTCACAATCTTTCTTGAACAGCGGGGTCTTTGACATGCATTACTACTTGAACTCTGATCAAATCTTCCTGCAAACCCCCAAACTTACAATCCAGGGCCAAACATCTAAGGACAGCAACATAATCATCTATGGGTTCTTTCCTTTCTTGTATTCTCGGAAAACAAACTAGTACCTCACAATTCCAATACAAACTTTAGGAGAAAAATAAGTCAAAATCTGTAATAGCATTTTCAAAAACATTGCTATTCATACCCCCTCCAACCTTCCTGTCATTTATTCAACACTTTTAACCCTTCTGGGCCAATTGAATGAAGAAAAATCTTTTATTTTTTGTTCCTGTGACATCTTTCCATCTTCATTGATAGTTTAAGAAATAAACTCTCCATTCTGACCATTTCATACAAGGATTGCCACCTGCAGGCCAAATGGTTGTGGAGGAGGTAATGAGAAATTACGCACTCAATGTAACTGTAAATCGTGTGTGTGCTACACCCTGAGTAACTAGTTCTCTGTGTGAAAACTAAATACAGTGTCCTTTCTTCACTCAAAGGAGCAGTAGTAGTCACAAATGAATAAGTGCTGAAGAAACACACTTAACCTCCTCAAGGGAGTAGTTCACTATGTGTTCCTGAGACCGTGTCCTTTCTTCACCCTGGAACATTGAACAATGACCAAGTAAGAACGATAAGGAAGGCAATTCCCATTAACTTTCAGATCCAGAGGAGCTTGTCGCGCTGAGGGAATAAACACATTAGTGCAGGAAAAATGTTTGAAGATTTGGAGTAATTCCCTGAACTCTGAAGTTTAGGATTAGAAAGTTCCCACTTGCAAATTTCTCCAAAATGTCCACACATTATTGTACGTATGACGACTTTTCTCCGAATGCAATGAGGTAGAAGGTAGAGTGATACGTCTCTCCGTAAGTGGGTGGTCAACTCACACTGCCAGCAAACGTGAACGCGAATGTGGGTAGCGGGTAGCGGACCTGAGATCCAAGCGTGAGCACAAAGATTCAAAAGATGCGCCTAACGTAGAAATGAATGGGTAAGTATTGGGAAGGAATATCCGCTTACGACGATGGTAATTTATCACTTAATGCAGCTATTCCTTTTTAGTAAATGAATCTTTCAGCAGCTGACTCTTCCAAGAGTGCTTGGGTCACGTGCTGGGTATTCTTTCCCTCTGTACAGCGGGTGCTTATTCTTTGGACTGAGAAACGATTCGCGTGTATTCTTGGATGTGGTGCTCAGGTCTTCGCGGCCAAATAGTTAATTAGCCTACACAAGGATTTATGTAGGAAATTGGGTTTATTCCATCAACTGAGCACCACAAAGAAAATGCTCCCTTCACGTCCTTCTCCTCACAACAACTGTCACGGTTCTAGCTCCCACATTCCATTCTGGAACTGGGAACTTGCGCCGTGACACAAAGCTTAAAGCACCAATCACACACAGCCTCTACCCGTTAAATGGAGTATCCATTTAAGTAAAACAGTTTCAGCAGTTTCTAGAGCTTTTTGTTTCTGTTTGGTACGGCATGTTTTTTTTACATCAGCGTGTTTTTCTACTTAGTCCTTGAACAGTAACCAGGTACGTGGGCTATGCTCATGAGAAATTGTATAAAGAGATCCGCAAAGCTGTTGAAAGTTGCCAGCTTACTGGAAACCATACACTATCTGCCTATCCCTCACACTATTTCATCCATCACACTTATAAGCACTGCACCCCACAACACTATGACCACACCTCAGTGATCCTCGCACACGACATGCAAACACTTCCCTCAAAACAAAGACAACACTTCCAGCCACACACCCTACACAGTATAAAATGCTGCCAATGTCGGTAAGCATTTCAGTACCCCACGTAGGGATAGTAAACACTATATAGATGTTGCAATGTAATACAATGCCTGCCCGATGCTTCTTCTTTTGTATCTTCTTCCAGATTCCTGTTTTTCTCTACAACTTTGTGTCTTCCTACTCCTACAGTGCCTTAATCTATTTTCCTTCTTCCCTACTGTAATAAGATGATCTGTAGCCGAGTAGTATTGATTGATGATGTTTATTAGATGGATTTCAGGTTAAATCAAGTAATCATTTAAGTATCATTCAAGTCTCTCCTAAGCCCCACCAGGAGCAGCTCTCTTGCTACTCAGCCCTCTCTTCCAATTGTCATCCATCCACCAGGCACACCACACATTCCATATTACCTCACACACTCAACATTCTACCATTAACCCAGATAGGCTGAGTAGCAAGACAGGTTAATGGGAAAGGCACATGGCATCCAAACCAGGATACTACACCACCTTCCCCCTTAGAAGGAACAAACAAATGAACAGTGTAAAAATGAGTGGTCATTCTACAATTAAGCTTGCATTGAAAAACTTAACTATCATAAAACATAAAAGTATACAATGCAACCACTCCTTCCCCCTTTACACGTAAAACAGAAATAGATTGATAATACATATTTTCGCAAAAAAAAATTTCAGAAGATGTAATGAATAGAATTGACCGTAACCCACACACATGCCAATTGGCCAGACCAGCAAAGTGAAAGAAACGGAAAAGTCAACAATTAAAATATGCGAACGAGAAAATCACCAAAAAGTACTTAAATAAATTACAATTCCTATAAAGTGACGTGTGCACAACGTACACTCAATAGGAATATGTAGGTGACTAAATTACAGAGTCACATGCAATGTATGCAATTTGTAACAAATAAATAAAGAAATATGAAGGTGACTAAACTATAGAGTCACATGCAATGTATGCAGCACATATGCTAACGTGTAGCATTTAACTATAAAGAATACATGTGTATAGCATTGAATTTACTATACTAAACAGCAAATTAACTTTAGAATGCTTTTAAAATTCTTGTAATCTTCTAGGATAGCAAATTAACTTTAGAATGCTATTAAAATTCATGTAAAATCTTCTAGGATAGCAAATTAACTTTAGAATGCTATTCTTCCGCTCCTTCATGTCGCCACTGTTTAACACAGGCTAGCACTTTAACATAAAAAAATAGCAAATTATCTTCAGAATGCTATTTTAAACACTTGTGAAAATAACCTACTAAATTAGCAAATTAACTTTAGAATGCCAATTGATTTCAGAATGTCACACGTAAATTGTAAGTGTATAAATATGTAGACTCTTGCAAATATTGAACTAAATACAATAAAGACTAAATACAGACTTCCTTAAAACAATAAACTAAAATAAATAAAGTGGACACCGTTGTTAGGATGAAGGACTGAGGATCATAACAGAAGGCAGTCTTAATTTCTTGTAAAATAATACAGGACTTTAAATGAGGTGAAATACATCCATAAACTGTGGAATCACTTACTTGAAATTGAAGTTCACCACAAACCATAGTAAAAAACCGAGAAACGTCCCCAAGAAGCTGAAAAATATAGTGTCCATTGTTGAATTTTGAAGAGACTAACATCAACTACTCAGAAGTTGATTGCATTACTGATCTGGCAAAGCGCTGTACTAGATTAATTGTATCTAGTTTGTGTGAAACATAAATAGGACGCGCTGTATTTAATTAATAAATTTAGCGTGCGCGTCGCTGAAGAAAGATGTGCTATATTTAATTATAAACAATTAGCGTGCGCATCGCAGAAGTAAGATGCGCTTCCTATAATTAAATAAAGATTAGCGTGCGCATCGCTGAAAAAAGGTACACAGATATCCAGTGAGATCGAGATAAGATGGCGGTAACAGCGCAATTATAACAGCGTGAGCGCTGTTGAACTGTAAAACGCAATATTTAATAATTAACAAATAGCGTGCGCATCGCTGACGTATACGCACTTTATTTAATAAGCAGAAAGGCGTGCACATCGCTGGAGGAGAGCTGAAGAGGTTGACGTGCTGGATAAAATGTACCAATATTTTCTGACAACGGACCAATCAAATGGTGAAAGGGAAGAATAATACGTGGTTGGCAGCGTGCTTCAGAGTTAATAAATAAAAACAATGACATTCCCAAAATGGAGGCACGTAGGGTGACGCCGCGCTGGACGGCTCCCGGCGTCACCAAGCTCTCTTGCGAGATGTGGCAGCAATGAAATACGCACGTAAGAGTGTGCGTGATGAAAGCAGCTCGAGACGAAGGCCAAAAAGAAGAGGCAGGTAACGGCCAACTGTCACTGCTTTAACTAAATAAATTGCCCATATCATGAAAAAGTCTCAATATAATGTACAAATAGAGTTTCACCACACAGCTGTCCACGCTTTGCATGAACCATGCAAAAGTTTTAACTAAACAATTAACATTCCCCACCGTCGTCCTGAAGAAAAATGAAAATCGTGTTACGATGACATAAAGATGCCAATAAAATTACGAACAGTAGATGGCAGCATCTGTTAGGGAACCCTCCTATTGTACCGACTCTCCGGTGTAGATCAGAAATCCCGTTTCTTCTTCATGCTCTCCCCTCTTTGTGTTTCTTCAGAGGTTGGAAGCAGGCAACAGAGAAACAAGATAGGCTCCAAAACGTTTTCTTCCCTCGTTCTGGCTTTTTAAAAATGAATGACAGCAGCAAAGCACGAAATCAGGGACAACTGAGTTCTCAAATTTGAAATACACCAATTAACAGGGGAGTAGATCCGGTAGGCAAATGGATCTACAAGTAGACAAAGGATTGGCATACTTAAATCATATGCAGGCAGTAATTGTGCATAGTAGAAATTAAGGTAGTCCCTGTCGCTCCTCATTGTTAACCAGGTAGTGTCCCTAATGTCAAGTAGGGACAGACAGGAAGAAGCGTTGCTCTGCAAACAGGCAGGAACAGGCATACTTAAGCTGTATGCTTGCAAGTACTGCACATCCAATATGGAGGGCGACCGGTGGTAGGTCACTGGTGGGGCTAACTAAGGGGTGCCAGTAAAGTTCAAATAGCTTTAAAGAAATTCTTTTTTCTTACTTGAAAATCTTGATCAAGAAGTTTCATGGAGATCCTTGAAGTAGTAAGCCGTGCAGGTAAGTCCAAAACGTCGCCAAATGTAATAAGATGATCTGTAGCCGAGTAGTATTGATTGATGATGTTTATTAGATGGATTTCAGGTTAAATCAAGTAATCATTTAAGTATCATTCAAGTCTCTCCTAAGCCCCACCAGGAGCAGCTCTCTTGCTACTCAGCCCTCTCTTCCAACTGTCATCCATCCACCAGGCACACCACACATTCCATATTACCTCACACACTCAACATTCTACCATTCACCCAGATAGGCTGAGTAGCAAGACAGGTTAATGGGAAAGGCACATGGCATCCAAACCAGGATACTACACCTACACAGGTGCAGACATAACTACTTGCAGTAGCATAGTTTCTGACCTCTCGTAGTTATGCCATTACATCTGGCTATTTCTCAGCTACGCGCACCGCCTTTACTCCTCATCCATCACATATGCAACATAGTCCGTTTCTATCCAACTAGGAACCTCCCAGTGTTGACTGCGGTACTGTCTTCCAGACTTCACATCCTCTTACTTTGCCTGCTCTTATCTGCTTACATTTATGTTGCCTTCACAGTGAGGACTCAAAACGAGGAGCAAGGCTAAAAGTTATGATCTGTCAGACCTGGCACTCTTCTGTTAGTCTTCTCCACACCTTTTTTAATAATGCTCAAACAACCCTTCATGAACAACAGCTGGGTGACTGGGCTGAGGCAGTGCCTCTTAAGGGACTGATGTAGAGGCAGAATTGTGTAATTTAAACAATGAAGATCCAAGGAAGTTGCCTTCCTTGCCCACCAAGCAGGGAAGTGGCAGCAGGTCCCCTCATTGTACTGAACAGTTGATAGGTGCTTCAGTAGGTGTCCAGGAAGTAAGCAGATCTTCAGTTTATTTATTTATTTATTTATTATAACATTACTGACAAGAGGTACTTGGAGACACTCTGCCATTTAAATATTTTTTCCTTTGATTATTTTATGCACTCACAAGCCACATGTGCTTAAGTTGGGCACTTGACATAATTAGTTTGAAGATGGTTGATTGACATTTCTTTCTTCATTGTGAGCTTTCTTTTGTTTTGCTCTTGTGTAGGTGTGAGAAGCAGGGCTGCAATGGCCTCCTTCGGCCCCACGTGATTTGGTTTGGGGAGACGCTGGATTCTAATATTCTTACAGAGGTTGAAAAGGAGCTTGATGTCTGTGACCTGTGCTTGGTGGTAGGTGCCAGACTTGGTTTCTGAGTTACCTGTTTAAAGATTCACTGCTTCACTTTCCATTGACTCTATCCTAACTCTTACGTTAAAAAGAATGGTTGCACAAGCGTAGTGGCCAATATTCATAAGTTGTATTTAAGAATTAGCCTTCATTGCAGCTTAAATAAATGTAACTGCATCTTTGTAACTCCTTGTTAACACTGCTCGTCGTTACTAAGACAATAGGTGTTTTTTTCTCTCTCATCAAATCTGACTCAATTTCTATGATCGAGAATATGGGATAAGTGCGGCTTTGTGACCTGAGAAACCCCTTTAACCTTATTGTGTAGCTTAGAATACTTTCTGAATGTTTTAAAATTAGTTTCATTTCTTATATGCTTCCTTTTTTTGCTTCAGATTAAATAAGACCCGTCTGATTGAATTCATCCAGTTTGCCTCCTGAGAAATATCGAAAGGATTTTTGTACATATTACTTTAAAACATGCATTTTGTTTTTATGTGACACCATAAATAAAAATAACCTAAAGTCCTCTTAAAGTAACTCATGCAGTGTAATGTACACACACCTTTTCATGATTCAGTACTCTACGTACAGCTTGTAAGTCTATCTTTAAGCTTTGCCTGGCTGCACACCAGAGGATTCACAGCGCATCCCTACTGTACCTGCCAAAACTGATAGTTGCTTCTGCATTTTGATCTTTATTAATGCCAGACCATATCGATGGTCCTTACACAACTTGCAGGCATCACAGGTTCACTTTATACCTAGACAGGTACAGACATAACATCTTGCAGTACCATAACCTCTGACCTCTCGAAGTCCTGCACCGATCAGTGTTTTCCCTGTCTAGTCTCTCCACCCATTGATATTGATAAATATATGTCACTCGCCAAATTAACAAGCACTGGCAGTGTCAGTAAGTCTGGTTTTGAAGGAATGTTGTTTGATGATATGAAGCATTACAAGTAAATTACATAGGTATTTGTGTGGAAGCAAAGAACTGTAGAATAGTATTGGTGTAGGTTAAAAGCTCAAGTGACAGTTACACTGTCAAGCCAGACCTAAAAGTTCGCGTAGGTTATAGACTGCCCTCCTCCCTTCTGTGCTGCTGCCAGAGAAATAAAGACACCTTCAATTATCTAGTTATCTAAGACACTTTTACAGCATTACAATGTCATGTTTGTGCCCCTGAAAGTCCAAGCTCAGCAGCTGGAAAATTAAAACAAAATGCTAATTGCTGGTGGAGGGTAAACACTTTTTTTATGGACGCACACAACTTCTGCCGAATCAAAAGATGTACTGCTAACGTCTGGGAGGAACCAAAGCCTTTCTCTTGTGGTGGTCGCATAATTGTCTGCCCAAACCATAAAAAGTATATAAAGTGTGTTTCATAGAATAAACATGTTTTCTGTAGCAGCAGTGCTTGATGAGAAGTCCGGGTTTCTTCCCGTAAATGTTCAGAGCACAGCAGAACCAGTCTATCGTAATCAAATCACAAATTATCAGAAGTTAAAAAAAGCTGTGTAATCTGATTGTCCTTATTTGTACAGATCTAAAACTCCACCTGACATTCAATGTCAGTTGGATTCACCAACGGTGTCCGTTTGGTTGGATAATTAATATTATAGTTCACTCTCCTTCAGGTGACACCATAGCTATTAGTAGCCAGGACTGAACTAGCCGTAACGGGCATCAGTTGTTTCCCTGGGAGGCTGCAGGGGTGGGGGCCAGTATTGCAGGTGGTAGGGGCCAGTTTTGTTACTGGGGGTCGGTTTTGGAGTGGTGCTGCAGTATCGGCCTCTAGTAACAAAAGCATCAGTGCTTCCCACTTGCACCCCCACCCCTTCTTCCACTCCTCTCCTCCCAGGTTGGTCCGACCAAATTGCCAGGGCTGCTTTGGGGTCTTCGTCCGGCCCTGTTCGTAGCCCTTTTACTAAGAGATTGAATGACTCTTGGCTCTTTTGAAAACCTTTTTATACATTTTTTAATGATTGTTTCTTTTATATTTGTTTATAGTAGAATTTTTTCCCTCACAGCAACCATGGACTTTATATATTTATGAAATATTGTTTTGAAGAGGCATACGATGAATGTGACTTACTGGTGTCTAGCCAGCTTGGTTAGCCTTTAGGATAACCTCTTCCAGAGTGCTGTTGTCTGCAGATATTCACCAAGTTCTGGTATAAATCAAACAAACGTTGTTTCCACTTGCATTCTTAGTTAATACATTTATCTGACAACTTAAATAACAATGGGGCTCTGGTGCGCACTTATAGTCTGGGTACACTGCTACCAGTGCCTTCATTTCTATTGGCCTGGCCATAATTTGACTGTCCTACGATCTTGTAAATTGTTTATCACTGTACTTGTACCATTAGAGTAAAAGAGGGTAATGGTTCCCCCTACTCGAGAAAGCCTTTTTGAAACATAGGGCCATGGTACAGTTTGTTTTCTTTATTTGTTGCCCACTCCAACTAAACTTATAGAGCTGGGTAGTAGGGCTCATGTCTCAACATTGCATGAAATGTTAACACTCTAGATGCTCTTTAAGCATAGTTGTGACCCATGAGGGAGCCAGAATCTGTCCTTCAGTCTGAGGAGAGTGCTGACATTAACTATGTTGTCGTCCGGATCATGGGAGGTCAATAAACTTGCCACTTTTTCACTAGGCTTTCCAATTAGAGTGCCTCAGACACCACATGTTCCTGGCTCTCTTCTTGCAAGTCCAGTTATGTCCTGACTGTTTCTTTCACCAGTGCAATTAGGCCACCATTATAAATGCCCCAGAGGTTTTTACGATAATTAACACGCCCTACATAATCCGTTTTTTATGAGTTTATAGTTTTCCAGTTGCAAGTGCAGACTCTAAAACTTTACACGCCAAAATCCACATGTCCAGGTATTTTACCACATTGATTTTCAGTATGTTTTACCTGCTGAAATTAGATCTGTGATGCAGACTTTATTACACTCAGTAATTAGTGAGTCAGTTACTCTGTAACTTGCTCACAGATGCATCCCAGTAGTACACATAGTTCCACCATGGCCAACAAAGTGATGTGGTCCATTCCACCCCTTGGATCAGACTTCTGTCTCCAACCCAAGGAAAATTCGGCCATTAAGGGTAATAACCACCAGAGGCCAGCCAATGTTAGGTGGAGGCTCTAAGCGGGGATAGTGGGTAGGCCTCTCTTCCAGCCTTGGTGCTTGCGAGGAGTTCCCTATGTGCTCCTGAGGTTTCTTGGAGTGGGGGGCAGTAGCCCCAGGTTTCTGGCACCTTTTCTCCACTCTACCTCCCACCTGTATTGGGGTGGTATCCTGAAACTGGTCCTTCAACCTAGGGTCTGTTCCCCTAGGCTGAACATAGGAGCCACACTCTGTGTCATACAAGAGTCTGCCTTGTGCAGGGCCCAGCCCTCTGTCCCTGTGACCGTGCATGGAGCCACCCTGGGTCAGAGGTGGCCTCAGCAGTGCCAGTCTTGGGGTGCTGTATTACCTGGCACTTGCAACCCCTGACCCACTGGTCATCTCACTGTGGACTGTTTGCACCCCCTATCACTCTTTCTGGGCCTCTGTACACTCCGCTGTGGAGTGGTACCCCCAGACAGCAGAATTGATAGGGTGCCTGTGCCGGCCCCCCACCCAACTCACATGGCACTATGGAGCTCCTACCAGTGGATGATCTCTAGGTACAGACCAGGTCCCCCTGCTTGTGCCCCCTTTGGGAGCGACCCAAGCTGTGGAGCTAGAAATATGGCACCCTGGATCTCCGTCCACCATAACCTTCCCTCCTATCCTTAGAAGAGACATGGGAACCTTTCCCCTCACCACACTGGGACTGACCTGTCTGGGTCACTATGTACCTCCCCCGTACTCTGATGGGGGATGGGAACCTGAGCCACCCTCCTTAGGATCACTCCCCAGTGCTGTTCCAGACACTGTGGTACTCACCAAGACGTCTGCCTCCTTTGCACGCTCCTTTGGGTAGTGAGCCTGCAATCACCCAGGTGTTGGCGTAGCTCCAGAAAACAGGGCTGAATATGTTCTTTCTAGGAATCAAATTGTACAGCCCCTCATAGTATGTTTACCTCACTACCCTTCACCCAACCATCCAGTGTCTGGCAAAGGTAACCCACAAGATACCCCCTGGACTGGTGAGACCGTTTCTGACTGCTCCTGAATCTCAACCTGTACTATTCTGGGGTGAATCCATAACTCTTGACAAGGGTCTCCTTCGTGGTGGGATACCTTAGCCTGTCCCCGCCTCTCTATGACTAGTAGGGTGTCCCTAGCATCACCAAGAATATGCCTCCACAGGTCAGCTCACCAATCCTGTGGATCCTGTGCACCTCTAGATCTATCTCCTATGCCTCACACCACCTGTCTGTCATCCCCCTTCCTTGAAGCCAGGCACCAAGTCTATAGATATGTGGATCCCTCCTTCACTGCTGGGCACTGTAGTTTTGCTGCCACCATTCTTGCTGGAATTCAACAGCTGTTTGGCGTTCAAGTCCAGCTCATTATGACTCATTTCATGAGCAACTTTCACTTTTCTCTCCTCCACCTCAAGTTTGGCCATCGGCAGCCTAATCTCCCTATTAGCTTCCCTGTCCGCCAGCTCCTCTGGGAGCAGACTTTGGGAGGACACACTGCTTTTCGGTCTGGGAGGGTTCTCCAGTTCTGGAGGCACAACAACCCTATCTCCTCTGTGCTACATCTCAGGACCTGCTTCCAGGTCTTCTCCTTGCTCCTCCACATTATTTTCCTCATTCCGGCCCTCTGTTGCTGCCAGCGAGTGGTGAACATCCCCTAAGATCCTCAGAGCTTTCTGTAGCTCCAACTTGCTGGTGTCGTGTTTGGGTGGAAGCCTCCATTCCCTCTAGAACTCCATGAGCTCAGCCACAGTGTAACTCCCCAGTTTATTCAGCTCAAATTCTATTCCTGTGGGTATGGTCACAGACGTCCAGTAGGACGAAAGTGAATTTGGTAAAAAGCAAAAAGGCCAATCGAGGAGGAATTCAAACTCAAATTGGTTTTAGATAAGGGATGGTAGTGTACACCAAATCACTGTATGGCACTGCACAAATACAAATCCTTCTCTCACCACTGATCACCTTTGTGTGTGGACAGGACACGGCCTATTCAAGTATAAATATTGTTTTAAAAATAAATATACGTACAATGTAATGTTATCTTTCATGTGCATAGTGTCCATCCAATAAAGAAGATAAAAGATTTAAACCAATTTAGTTGTTATATTAAATATGTTAAAAACATAAATCGAGACGAGAGAAAACAATAAACAATACACTCTGTCATTAATTAAGCAGCTAATTTGTACAAATATTCAATGTAGGCACATCATTCCTACAGGCTTCTCATCTGCTTTACCAGCATATTCCACAAAGTTAGCCACGTATATGCGTTGATGCATTTCAGTGTCATCCAATGAATTCAGACGTAAGCGCCACCAGTGGTGCCCCATAGTGGCAGGCTTTGTTTAAGGCCAAATCGGTCACTTTCCGCTATTGATCTTTGCATTCAGATCTTAAGCTGGAACCAATGAGGGGAAGTATTTGCATGCTAAGTATAAATGCATGTTAAAATGACAGAGTAGTCAAATAATACTGCCACTGAATGTGCCACATTCCACCAAACAATTTGCCTTCTTTGCTGCATAATTCAGTCAACCCTTCTGTATAACTTGGTCCTCCATTGCGGGATAATTGCACAGGTCCTGTTGGTAGTCTATATACTGAACCTACAAATCTTGGATCTCTTTTATTATATTATCTCTGTGTATACGTTCCAGTAATTGGAATCCTTTCCTTTTCTTTCTCATGAATAAAAAAGAAAAAAGGTTCTTTTGATAAAGATTTCAGCCTGGCAGTAATAGATTAACTTGTACCATTGCTTGAGCATTGAATCCTACCATTACACTATTTGTAACCGCTTCCTATACTACGACTATTGCCTAACTAACGTATTCTCACCAGAGTGCACCATTGTGAGTACTGTAGCAATACAATGTTACAGGCTCATTGGGCCCAGCCACATCCTTCATGGTTCGCAGCTTCTTAAAGTACAATCAAAACAAACGTGGTTCTCTCCCCTGAATATAACTTATCAACAGATGCACATAACTCTGTTGTATACTTTTTGCCTCATCTAGTTTCCTGTTTCTTTAAGTATTTGTAATCAGTGGGTGGAGGCCCTTGTTTCACATTCACTTATTGCGCTGGACCAGTTCTTCTTCCCCCAACCCTCCACAGTTTCAGCATTCTCATTAAGAGGTCCCAGCCCTTGTTAATATTCTTTGTTCAGGTGTGGTCTTGTTGAGCTAACACATGAGTACTTCCTTGTGCTTTCATCTGGTTATTACCAGTACAGTTATAGGAAGTTTGACAAAGTAACTGTTCTTGGGCTGTAAGATGGTGTGGCCCCACTTTGTAACTTTTGGCTGCCTGCAGTTACGCTGACCCAAGAAATACCCACGAAGTGATGGATAGATTGCTTGAATTAATCCCAGCCACTGATAATTACTCGGTTAGCATTGCAGTCTGTCTTTTTATGCCCACCATGCCACCTCAGACAGGAACCAGACATGTATCTCAGCCTTGGTTCTGGTCCAATAGGAACATCCCCACCTGAACATCCAGGCAAGGTCCACTGTTGATGGCGACACACACAACTGCAGCCCGGTCTCACCATAGTTAGGCCTTGTCAGTGAGGTACAGCTTGAGAGCTGCGGTACATGGAGCCTGGACCACAAGTCCGTACACACCCGTTTTAGTTGGGGCTTAGCGCTGAGGAAAGCAAAAAAGTGAAGTGTGAAATTCTTTAATCCGAGCCACTGCCAGGCCATGTGCCCTCTGAACAGGACCACAAGCAACTCCACAACGTTTTCGGGATAGTTAAGCTTTGTCAATGTTGTATAGCTTGTGTTCTATGACACAGTGAGCACTGGGCCCACGTCTTGATATTTCCCTTGAATTTAGGGTGTTGTACTGATAAAAACAAACAAGCATTTGCAATGCAATAGGTCTCGCATTTGCGAAATTTTAAGCGATTGGCATTGTAAACTGCAATGCCTTTTATTTATGTTTTCAAAACCAACACATAAATAAAAGGTTTGTTATTTACAATGCTAGTAGTTCAACGTTTTGCAAATGTTAGACCTATTCAATTGCAAATGCTTGTTGTTTTTACTCTCCAGGAGCATTTTTCTAATGTTTTACCATGACTTTAAATGGAAACTAGACCTTATTGGCTGCGCCTGGCAGCAAGGATTTCCCCTTGAGTATGTCTGCCATGGAACTCTGGCTCGGAAATTAGCAATGCTCTCAGAGCCAAGCAGTAATTGGATCCCCGCGACTGCTGCTAGAATTCAGGCACATGCTACAGTACAGCAGCTGAGCCTTGAATGCAGCCAGTCCGAGGGAGTCCAATAAGTAGTTTGTTGTGACCTGGAGGACTAACTCTGAGAAAGCTGGCGGCCCAGCCTTAAACCACATTTCTCGGCCGCTTCTCACCTCCCAGTGCATGGAAGTTTGTTTGTCAGTGCAGATAAAATTTGCTTTGTACTAGTGCGATAACGCAACAAAAAATGTTCCTTAGGGAATCACTTGCCGTTTTTTTTACAATTTCAAATATGTCACATCCGTGAACGAAATTCCATCAAAAGCAAGAGATTTTTATCAAAAGTCAAATATTTTATAGTTTTTTCATAAGATACATAAAAAACATATCTTTCTATCATCGCATAGGCATAAATCCATATGTCAATTCATGTATGACAACTCGGGTGTCTACTGCTTCATAGTTTCTCACATATGCATAAACATCTGACACTTTTTAGACATAGGGCAGATTGGTCAATATTGCCCATATACTTATGTGTATTATTCAACAATTATATACAAAATTCCAATACATTGATTAGTAATGGTATACAGTCAGAAAAGTGTCATAGCGTCGACGTTTTCGGTCTCACAAACTGTTATTCTTCAAGACCTTTATCAGGACATGTGTTGCACCATGAATTTAGCGTAAAATAATATATGCATAATCAGTAACCTATTTACAAAAATCTCTTGAATACATGAATATGTATTGTCTGCCCTCACCAAATCAGGTGATCCGAAGTGTACTACTACACCACTGCCAAAACACTACAAGTCCCAAATGTGTACAAAACGTACAAAAACGTGTATAACATCACTACACCTTCAAGCCGGATTCACCAATAGTGCTGCACGTTACCTAGTTGCTGAATGCCCAAACAGCTTACATGTGTTTATGCACTTAAATACTTACAAAAACGACCGGTAGCTAAAACCTCAATCGTCATATCCTACAAACCGAGAGACCACAGCCAACTGTAAACAACTGTAATCAACTACTACTTCACTAGAACCTAATAGTCAACGCCATGTACAATATTATTTCTATCTTACCTTCTGCCTCTTTCTATTGTGGGTCTATAGATAAAACATATGCATATACAGATCATTTCTAATGCTTTCTGTCAATATCAGTATTCTATATCAACATTTCCACAGAACAAACAAAAATCAAACAAAAGCTGTACTCATATGAAGATGGCACTATACTCTGCTCGTGTGTAATCTATGTAGGGAACAGAAAGCGTAATACGCTATTGTCACCCTGGTATTCGAATGTATTGGTAATCAAGACCTGCTCTGCCTCGTATTAATACATCCAACTTACTTTAGGTACGGTGTATGAATCAGTTCCTCTCTCGTTCGCCGGCATCAGTCGAGTGCTGCCAGCGTTTCTCTAACTCTCTATGACCTATCCCCGATCATGTGATCGGGCCACGTGCAGCGTGTCAGCCATCTTGGAATAAAAAGTACAAAGTACTGCCTGACCTTCCATAATCGGTGTACTCAATAGTCAACGTAATTCCCCAAGGTCCCTAGCGTATTGCTTCCTTGGGGTCCCTTGTGTATTGAAATGTACTCAATTGTCCGGCAATACGAAATTAATCGGAACTGATACATTATCATGACCTACAATTGTGAAGAAAGTGGCGTGTATTTCTAGATCTTACGACTGTCCCCACCTATGTTAATAATAGAGATCTCAAATTATGTTGTTTTTCAGTTGAAAAGCTACATAAATCCACAATCACTCCATTACCACAATACCATTAGAATCCGCTAGGAGTGGAACTACCAACGGGCGCGTAGAATTCAAAATTTGCTAACCTACGTGACAAGAATTTTCAATTCTATTAAGGACACGGAGGCGAGGATTATGCTTTCTCATTTCTTTATTATAAATGCTTAGCAGCCAATTAGAAATAGTATGGTAAAAACAGTACTACAATACCCATAACACCCAGGGTATCACATGGTAAACCATAGAGTAGTCAGTATAAAACGCCCCACATTCTCTTTTTTTGGCGCCTAAAGAACAGTTCAAAAAGAAAAACGATCAGTCCAAAATGAAGGTCGTAGAAGGAATAAACCAGCGGGAACCAGAAATCCACTGAGATGAAAGGCCGGATGCTTGCAGCCGTAGACAAACTGGAAACCGAAGAAAACTGTCAGGTAGGCTAAATCGAGCTGGACAGAAGCCTCTATTTAGGGTCAGAACCTGAAAAGAAGTTATAGAACCGTAATACACATTCTTTCTGTGTAGAAAAAGCATCAATAAACAAGGGTGGGGAAAAAACAAGGAACATTAAGAAACAAAGTACAATATGCAATTTGCAATAATCAATAACCATGTCAACAGTTACGAAATGCAGAAATACGGGTGGGATAATCCTCGGCTCCGTGTCCTTAATAGAATTGAAAATTCTTGTCACGTATGTTCGCAAATTTTGAATTCTATGTCAGAACCGAAGGCTCCGATAATGCTTGTTTGAAGCTGATCCACCACAACAGAAGCAATATTTGCAAATGGCTTATAATAAAAATTCTTAAACATAGAATCAGTCAGAGTCACTCCCAAAGAAAAAGCTTTAAAAGCCATAGCCCCACGTGCTGAATGTGCACCAAATATGGAAACCTCAATACCAGCCTCATTCATGAGCCATCTGACCCAACGGCCCAACATAGCTGGGGTTACAGGACGAAAAGGCTTCTGTAGAGCAATTAACAATTGACCCTGCATATCTTGATGAAAAGGAGCAGTACTCGCCTCATAATTCTTAACTCATTGAACCACGCAAAGTTTCTGATTATTGGGAAAAGATGGCTAGGTAACTGAAGACGTATTACACTTATTGCATCTGGAGATAGCAAAAGTAACACCCTCAGGTGTGAAACTACGACCTGCCAGGTCCAGTGCACGAACATCAGAAACGCGTTTGCACGAAACAAGACACAATAGCATAGTCAATTTCGCTGAACGTTGCTTGCGAGATAAAGAAGAATTGGACGGCCAGGCCTCCAAGAATCGCAAAACAATGGAAAAGTCCCATAAGGAAACATATTTTGGACAAGCTGGTTTCACCAGCCGAATACCCTTAAGCAATTTGGAAATCAAAGGATGTTCTCCAGCAGGCTTGCCATCAATAGTGACATGACCTGCGGAAATGGCCGAACGGAAATTATTAACCGTCCGATAACCTAGACCGGACGAGGCGATAGAAGCCAGAAAATTAACAATCAGAGAGACATCCGCTGAAGCGAGATCCACCTCCCGTTGAGCACACCAACCACACCTTCGTTTCCAAGCCCCTGCATAACGTTTTTGTGTGTTGGGGGACCAAGCCTCGCTGATAAATCTGGTAGCGTCTTGTGAAAGGCCTGGGACTTGCCAGCGATCCCCGAAATTCGCCATGCAACTAGGAGAAGATGGCCTGACCCGATTAGGGGATGTGGATTGCCGAGAGGGTCTATTAAGAGATTCCACCACTGGGGAAGAAGGAGCGGTACTGCACAACTCCTTTCCAGGAGAACTGGGAACCAAGCTTGAGCCCTCCACAGAGGAGTGATCAGAATCCGCTCCGACTGATAATGCTTTGTGAGAGCCAGGACCCTGGGAATCATCATAAACGGGGGGAAAGGCGTAATACAGGATCGATGGCCAGGTTTGCAGAGGCCAGGGCTTCCGGATCCGGACGCCCGCTGAAAAACTGGGGAAGCTGAGTGTTGAGATGGGATGCAAACGGATCGATCTGGCACTGACCCCAAACACGGGAGAGAGAGCAGAACCCTCGAGGGTGAAGCCTCCAATCGCTGAAATCCTGGAGATGTCGCGAGTTCCAGTCCGCAATCAGATTATTGCGACCGGGAAGATACTCTGCATTAACGGAGATCTTCCTCTGGAGACAAAAGTGCCAGAAATCCTTGGCGATTTCCGCCAAAACTCTGGACTTCGTCCCCCCCAACTTGTTGACATACCGAACCGCTGAAACATTGTCCATGCGGAGGAGTATGCAACTGTTGGTCTGATGCAGAGCTAGAAAACGGATCGCAAAAGACCCCGCTAGTATTTCAAGGCAATTTATATGGAGAGAACTCTTCCTGGGACCACCGAAACCCCCCCCCCCCCCCATCGACAATGGACCGCAACAGGCTCCCCATCCCCACAGACTGGTGTTGGACTCTATCACCACCTCCGGGGATGCTCCGAACAGGGCTCGTCCATTCCTGGATTCCATGTGCTCCAACCACCATAGCATCTCCCACCTCGCTTCCTCTGAAAGAGGGATCAGATCTGAATAGCGAAGGCCTTTCTGGAGATGACGGATCTTTAGAAGCTGAAGTGCCCGGTAATGAAGAGGACCCGGGAAAATTGCCTGAATCGAAGAAGCTAACAGACCGACAATCCGAACTATAGACCTAAACAACACTCTGTTTGGATAAAACTAAATTCAACTCCCTCTTGATGGAACGGATCTTCTGATTGGGTAAGAGGAGCTGACACGAGAGAGAATTGACCTGGAAACCCAGAAATTCTATCGATTGAGAGGGAAGGAAGACCGATTTCTGAGGATTTACCAGAAAGCCCAGAGATTGCAAAAGAGTGATGGACCATTCCAAGTGTGTCATCAATGTTCGAGGGCAATCTGCTATGAGTAGAATGTCGTCCAGATAGATAATTAGATGAACACCTCGGGCTCACAGAGATTCTAAAACGGGCCTTAGAAGCTTCGTGAAGCACCAAAGTGCTGACGAAAGGCCGAACAGGAGAACCTTGTACTCGAACCAACTCCCCTGCCATTCGAATTGCAGGAACAGACGATGAGGACCGTAAATTGGAATCAATAAGTACGCATCCTTCAGATCGAGGCGGACCATCCAGTACCCCTCCCGAAGAAGATCCCGAAGAACATGGATGCATTCCATCTTGAAGTGACGATAAACCACTCCTCCGTTGAAATCTTTGAGATTGAGTACCAACCGAGACCCGCCCCCTTTTTTCTGGACCAGGAAAACTGTGCTTGCGAAACATGAAGGGAAAAAACCAGGGGAGGAGGTGGATGGGACTGATGGAGGGAATGGTAGACCTCTATCCTGTAACCCTGAACCGTCTCTAACACCCATGCATCGCTGTAGATCAGATGCCAAGTTGGTAGAAAAATTGAATCCTGCCCCTAAGACAACCTCTGAAGCTGGAATCAATCTCACCTGAAGTGTTGGACTCATGATGTCCTCCTTTAGCACCACCGTAGCGTCCTTTTTTGTATTGACCTCTCCTTTTACGAGAGGGATAGAAGGAGGCTCTATTATTGTAGACAGAGTCCTGTCCTCCACCACGTTGGGACTGGAATCCATGTTTGGTATTCTCGTTGGACCCGCGGCCGAACAATTGTCCCCTGTATTGTCCTGCCCTTGCTAAAACTGGACGAAAAGCTTTCCGAAGGGACACTTGAGCCTTATCCAGCCCACTAAAGGTCGAAACAATTTTCGTCAGTTCCTTCAGGAACGGCTGGCCAAACAACAAGTCCTGAGCTAACGGGCCGGATTCAGATGAGGACAGTTCCGCTAGTTTGGGATCCAATTAGAGTAGAATGGAGCGGCGATGCTCGCAGGACATTGAGCAATTGGCATTCCCTAGTTGACAAATAGCCCTTTGTGACCATTAAATCAACTCATCAGGATCCACAAGAGAAGATGATTCCTTGGCCTGAAATTCCAGGTCCAAGATCTTTGTAAGAGGACCCAGCAGATCCAACATTTTATCTTGGCAGGACACCATGCCCTGTCAATGCCGCTTTTTGGGTCCTTATCATACTTATTAAGGTACGTCACCATAGTAGGATCCACCTCCGGAGTGTCGGCCAATTTATCTGCCAAGTCAGGCCTTGGACATTCCGACCGAAGGCGAGCTCTAACCTCCTTCTCAAAGTGCTGACAAATATGTGCTTGAACATATTCAGCCACGGCTGGGGACAAAGCCAAGTGGAGGAGTTAGGATGAACGATATCTGATGGCTTGAAAGTGAGTAGTTGAGGATGCGTAGGCGCATCAACGAAATGTTCCTTACGTGCTTTCTTAGAAGGTGGGGGACCATCCTGATCTGAAGACAAAGTGGTGTATATCTCATCCGTATCCGTCTGTTGAGCGTGCGAGGCCAAAGTCTCCTTGGAGGATTTACCAGCCGAACGCTCACTCTACAAAGTTTTCGCTAACTTATGAAAGTCGGACCTATGGGGATTGCTGGGAGACTTAGATGAGGAAGCACGGCCTGAAGTGGAAGGCAACCAGCCCTGTTGCAATGCATAGTTAGAGAGATGGCGTTTCAATGGAGCAATTGCGCGAACCAGCGCCTTATTCACAGAATGTTGAACGCCCTGGTCCAAAGTCTCAACTAGGTCCTGCTCCATGGAGCCAGAGGCGTCATCATCACCATAATCTTCCTCCTCAAAGTATTGTGCCATAATTACACAAAGTGTAACCAATAATGCCCACAGAGCAAGAATAAACTAACTTGCCAAAGGCAAATATCAGGGGGAATGACCAACCCCAAGGCAAGCCAACAGAAAACAGGCTGAACCTGACTGTATAAAATTAAAGAGTGGAGGGAGGGCTTGCCAATAAAACAGGCCACTCAAGGCAAAGCCTATGATGATTATACAGCCCAAAAGAGTAAATAATGTGAATTTTGGGCGTAACAGGGGCTAAAAGTGAGGGCTGTGGGCTAGAGCATTAAGAATACGCTGCTTCGGCATTAGAACTCCGTGTCAGAATGGAGGTAAACAAATAACATGGCCGCCGCGCATGCGCGGTAACGGCCGCCTGTACACACTAACGAAGAGAAGCTCACGCGCACCGCTTGCGAGCTTCCCAGCCCCCAAACTCCTGCTCCACTATCTGCAAGAGGCGCGGGCGCAAAGCGCCCGAGCCGGGGACGTGAGCACACGCTCCCGCAGCAGTCACCAAAGGAAAAAAACGAAGAAACAGCACAAAGCGGCAACATCCCAGAAAAGCGCCGGGCCGCCTCAAACACACAGCGGCAATGCGCGATCAAAACGCGAACAAGGCAGCAAGTACAAGTAAGCGCAAGGCCTATAAGAGCAATAATCAATTGAGCAAATCAATAACAAGAAAAACGTACTTATCTGGCTGCGGAGCAGCAAAGAAAGAGGATGTGGTATTCTCTGCGGGGCGCCTTATACTGACTACTCTATGGTTTACCATGTGATACCCTGGGTGTTCATGGGTATTGTAGTGCTGTTTTTTACATACTGTTTCTAATTGGCTGCTGAGCATTTCTAATAAAGAAATGAGAAAGCATAATCGGAGCCTCTGGTCCTGACATAGAATTTTACCGCCTCACGGCAAAATTCTGGCAGCGTCACGGCAAAATTCTGGCAGCGCCCAAGGGGTTAAGAATTTTACCGCCTCACGGCAAAATTCTGGCAGCGCCCAAGGGGTTAAGGCCTTCAAAATACATAGAGAAAGAGCGAGTGAGACATCCGACAGACACTCCATTATCCCTGACTGAAAGCCCCTGCACCCAACTATTTATTACAGTATAAATCTTTTAGGGGGTGGGGGGAGTAGCACCGCAAACAGCCCAACAAGATACGCCTCTTATACATACTGCATCCTACCCGACCTTTTATGTAACGTCGACTTTTATGAATAGCAGAAAAAGAATACAGCGTTGCATAGTGCGGTATTAGAATGATACGTGTGCGGGATATCTGTTTTAAGTGCTCTGAGTGACCACACTAAAAAGTCCAGCTCATTCAGGAAAACATTACCAAGAGAAACAATGAACACTTTTTCGAAGCTAAATATAGCTGCTTTTTCAAAGAGTTTCACAGAGAGATGAAATTAAACACATCTGTACGTTTTTTAAAGCTTTGCCGCCATCCAGTGGTTAAATGTCAAAAGTGCAATATATATGTAAATACAGGTATGGATGAGTAGAATAGTGGATAAAATAAGGCTGAAAACGGGTCAGTTAAGTATTCATTAATGTAAATTAAAGATCATTAATAATATACAGAAAATGGGAATTTAAAAATATACCTCACTCTGAGTAATGTTTCAGAAATATGATGGTTCACAGAGGCTTCTACTTAGTTGAATAGATTTCTGTTTTGAAATGTAAAAATGAAACTAAAAATATACAAATTATAAATGAACCTGTGGATTTGAAAAGATAATGAGTAATCGGATAAGGATGTATTTTGGAAAGCAGTGGAGGATGGGGTATTTCAGTGTTAAAAAAACAGTTCACCCTTGACAGTGGATTGGATTTGACAAGGAATCAGAGGTTCTGAAACTGTACTTTCACCATGTGTCTGTATGTTCACATCAACTGGACTATGAAGAAAAATTTACAGGACACCGTTGGCTCCGTACAGTTTGTTGTGGATATTTTGGTTGAGTATTTGGGAAGTTGTAGATTAAAATATTGGGACACATTGTTCAGTTGGTAGCACTCCAGGAGCATTCTCAGAATTACTCTAATTTTTAATTTCTTGCTTCTCATCAACGTGTAACCCAACGAGTGTGGGTAGGCCCCTTCCAAAACATATGATTTTATTTCCTCTATCAGGTCAATTAATAACGTGCATAGTTAATTAAAACCATTACACATAAAAAAAAACAATAAAACAATTACAATAAGCGCAGCATAATAAAACAATTAGTATGTTAAATTAAAGGATCTTCACTTCCCGTCGACGATATGTTAAAATGTCCTTTTCCTGCAGTTGTTAAAAATGTTGCCAGGCTCAAGTGGATTAAGCTAAAAGGGTTTTTCATGACGTGTCGACAGTATGTTAAAATGTCCAGTTCTTGCGGATGTTAAAATGTCACCAGCTTCTATTGGACTGGCGGATTCATTTCATACATCATTTTCAGTCTTGCGCTCACTGTTATCGGCCTTTACTTTCACCCCAAATATCTGTACTAATTTAACCACCTTTATATTCAGGCGTGTGTACTGGATTGAGACCCAGCAGCAGTGCTTGTCTGCAGGCTCTTATTCCAGCTTGAATAAAGAGGCCTCTCAGAAAAGTACTTCTTTCAGAAAGTAACACTGGACCGACGCAAAGGATATGAATCATCGTCTCCTTTCCCTTCCCACGAAGCCTGCACTTGTCTCCTGTTAATCTGGACCAGGCAGGAATCTGATCTCGAGTTGGTTGGACCCCAAGGCGCAGGCGCATGAGGGCTAGCTTCTGTTGGAATGGGTATCCATAATCGAAATTAGGCTGAGGTTTTAAGAGCTTGTAAGAATTGATAACTTGCCAGACATAAGCTTTCTTCATGGAAGCTGCTTTATCTTTTTGCAAAGAGGGCGAACTGGTGATTCGATTAATGTCATTTTAATTCTTTAGATGCGCCTTGAAGGTTCCTTAAATGTACCATATGGGGGGTGTGAATTGCGTCTTTTAGATTATGGTTTAGCCTAGTTTTTGAGTTGAGATTATTTCCTGCCAGACCTGGGCTGATACAGTGTTATTTCTAGCCAGATGAAAACCGTGATACATCTTGAGGAAAGCATTTTAATAGTCCAGCTGTGTTTCATGAGATTAGACTCGAGACGCAACTAGGCCTGCGCAGTATGATTTTTGAGACTGAATGTTGACCGATGGGTCTTGGCAGTTATTAGGTTTAAGGGTTTTGCTATATTCTCTGCTACAATTTCAGAGCCATATGCTATAGTGGGTAAAAGCTTTGCTCCCATCACTTTCTGTAGGGGTCCCAAAATGGTGTTGAGGGAATGTGTTTGAGAGACAGCCTTAAACTTCGTGGTCTTTATATGTGGAATGGTGCCTCCCACTCTGAGATACTTGTACTGTGAGGTACACACAAGCCGGAAACCGCCAATAGTCCAAGCACCAGGTGTTCTAATTATCGCCATAAATGTAACTACTTTAGTTTTGTAAAGTTTACTTCTAATTTGTTCTGCAGCGAATAGGTAGGTGGAGAGACTTTTTAGAAGGTGCTGCAACCCCTCAGGTGTTAAGCTCAGTAGAAGCAAATCATAGGTATATAAAATGTGGGTCCCTAGGGAGACCACCAAGTTTTGGCGGGTGTGCATTTAAGGCATTTAAACTATGGGACACGTCAAATATAAATGTTGAACAACAGTGGGGCTAGAATACACCCCTTCTTCAGATCCGTTGTCATTTATATCTTCCGTGAAAGTTTATTTCCATCTCCCAGCTTCACACGTACCCATGTTTCAGTGCTCAAGAGTTGAATTACTCTCATAATGGTAGTAGGGATCCTACCGTTTGTTAATGTCTGCCATAGTAAATTACTCAGGACCCTATTGAAAGCTGCCTTGAAATCTACTAAACTGCTATAAGGCGTAGTTTTGGAAGCCAAAGCAGTTTTCATATAGGTGTTCAGGGCAGTAAGATATGATAACGTGCCCTACCTTGAGCGAAAGTCTGATTGATTCCACGGAATGAGTTCCACAGAGTTTACCCATGCTGTTCAGCCATGCAGAACTAGATTTGCAAAGTATGTAGAGTCTAGGCCTAATAGTGCTATTAGTCGATAATTGCCAGGTTTGCATCCATCCTCACCTTTATAAATAGGGTGAATTATGGATCCATGCCATGAGTCTGGGTTTAACTGGTTCTCGAGCACCGAGTTTTATAACATGTTGAGGTTTCTTGCCCAATATTCATTATTAAACCAAAAGTGGGCAGCAGACAGGCCTCTGGGACTGGAGGCCCATCTCCCTTGCTCTTTCTTTTTATGTTTCCCAAGAATCTTACGTTTAGACCAGATGTCTCTCTTGATCCCAGGAGAGTTTTGGGGAGGTTGGTCCCGGCAGACAGGGCATGGCTCTTGAGGAGTGGCCTTTGGTGAAGATTGGGGACGCTTTTCTTTGGGGGTCGGGGACCTTACCCACTTGTGTGGTTGAATTCAAACCTTGATTCCTTATTTTGCTCAATCTTTTGCGCTGCCTCTTTGTCATCCGTCCTCGAGGTCCTATTGATGAATCAATTTTAGAGGATTTCCCTAATTCATGTATTCTGACCGTTGTGAAGCCCTGGCTGAAGCCTGCTCAGTGAGAGATGTTTTATTTTCCATTTGTATTAAATCCTCTTGTTGGTCTGTTTGATTATTTACACTTGATACTCTGAGCATGTGTAGGTTAGCGACTAAGGGAGTAGTCCCTGTATGACAAGGGGCTTCTGAGGCGGGTTCCTGCATTCCGTTGTTCGAAGGAAGGATTTCTTTGGGTTAGAATTAGTTAATTCTTCAGGTAAAGAGGTACATTTCTTCTCCTCCACACTGTCTGGTTTTGAGGAAGAGATTAGACAAATTCCATTCCGAACTGCGTCGCAGAGGATTGTTTTTCCTCGCATACTAGGATGCAGTCAGAGGTGCTCTGTGGGATTGGCAACAGGATGGCAATCCTTTCCAACCTCTATAACTTCCCTCTCAATATGCAGATTTTTGGAGGTGATCTTTATTTAGTCAATCAAACTTCTGAGGAATTGTGGTAGTGTAATCAACTTTTCCAAAGTCGGTGTGCAGTGACACATGATGAATTTAGCATCTGAGTCTCTCTGTACTCTGCAGATTATACTGTTTAAGACCTCTAATTTAGTGTCTGTGCCCGAAATAAAGACATCCATTGAATGAATGAAAATTCGAACTTTGCTTGTTGTGTCCGACAGAGTTGCCCAGTGCCATTGGGTGTTGGCGGTTTCCGTCTTGATTGGTCTTCTGAGCAGGGGATTGTTAAAGGGCGCACTCGGGCAATGGGCCGGTGCCTGAGTGGCAACTGTGGGCCGCTTTTTTGGGTAGCATGGAGGCAGATTTGGGCTTTGTCTGTGCAGCTCAGATGCCGCCACCCGCCGAGTAGGGGCCTAAGCAGTCTTTCTGGAGGCAGATGGGCCTCTATTACCTTCCTTTTGCCAAAGGAGTGGAGGTGTCCGTCCCAGGCTCTCGCTGGGCTGGCCCTTTAATGTATGCAGAATGCGCAGTAGGCAGAAGTGGCACCCCACTTACGCTGCAATAGCATTATTGTTTGATCTGCAGGAGCAGTAGAATGTATGTTAACATGATTGCCTCAGTTACTTTCAGTGCTCCAACGGCCGCGGTCCCGCGTCTGCTCCGATGACGCTCTATCTCTCGCTCGCTCTTCCCGGAACCATGAGTAGGAGGAGCATTTCAATTAACACAGTTAGAATTTCCAAATTGAGGTAGTCGCTTATAAAACCCAGAGAGTTTGTTGGCACGGTTTCCCAAAAATTGCTGACTTTTTGCAACTTATATGAATTTTAATCATATTTGGAAGTAAATAATTTTGCATATTTATCTAAAATATTTTTAAGATAACAAAGGGAAAGGATATACATTTTTAATTCTTCTGAGACGTGTAGGATCAACCACCCTCCAAACTTGCACTAAGCATTTTATCTAAATCCTCACATTCACAAATTGTTTTATAATTTACCATTAAGTGGTTTCAATATATTTGAGTTAAGGGTAGTTTATTGTCTCATATAAGAAGGGATTTGCTAACCAAATGCAGAAAGGATGCTGTGTAATCCCATATTTATCTCTTGCATTACTATCCTCAAAACCTGCTTGCCTATTGCCCTGTTTCTTTACTCCTTTTTTCCTTTCCACCACCACTTTCCTTCCTGCACCCCTATTTTAGTTTCAAGCCAAGCCCATTCACTGCTGCTGCACCCACACCTTATGGTCTGCTGCTTGCTTGCTGTTTCCCTACCCCCACTCTGGCTTTCACTATATCCTGCAGTCATGTCCTCTTTTACACCGTTTTCCTCTTTGCCTCCCTAACTTGCTTCAGTCCTGCCCAACCCAACCCACTCCTCACCTCACTCTCTTCAAACCATTCCCTCTCTGCTTCCCCCAGAAACCCACACCCTTCACCTTCCTCATAATTGTATTCCTTACCTTTGTACAGTGCTCGAGTGCTTTGCCAATTTTGTTATCACTTTACAAGTCTACTCTCACACGCACACTCCATGTGCACGTGCTCAAATATCCGTGTTTGTATACTAAGTTTGCTTAAGCCTCCTACACTATGGTCTTGTATGTCAAGCGCTAAAGAAGAGAGTATTATTCTGCTGCTATAAGTCTGTGCATTCACTCTTGTAACGCTGCTCTGAAAGGGTTGTAGTATGCATGCTTTTTTATTGACTGTCTTTAGCGCTGTAAACCTCACTTTTGCAGAGTGAATCTTTCTGGATTCACTATGCTGTGCATTATTCCGCGGTCTAGTGGTTGGGTCCGGAATCGTGGTCTTTTCTTTGTTTTTTTTGTTGTTTTTTTTTCGTAGCCCAGGTGGGCGTCGACGTCCCACCTTTTGGTGTCCGTCCTGTGACGTCGGCATGCTTCCTGCGGAAGCTCCCACCCTTGGGCGCCATATTCAGATTCTTTTTTCCGCCGTTGGGTCTGGATCGTTCCCGAGAGGGCTCCAGAGATTTGGAGAAAAGAAGAAGCAAGACTCGAGTTTGGAGAGAAAAAACGTTGGAAAAGACGAAGGAAGACTACACCATCGAAAGGACGACGAAGAAGGGGAAATTTTCGAGATTCCTCGACGCCCAGAGGAGAATGCGCAGTCAGGGGACACCCTGAACGCAGGACATGGACAACACACCATTCAAATTCTGCCGAAACTGCCATCATAAGTACGCGCAGAAGGACCAACACCCAGTCTGTAACCTCTGCCTGCCGGTCGACCACGTAAGCAGAGATTGCTACGCCTGCTCCGCATTCACCCCGAAGACCCTTTGACTGAGAGAGAGGCAAAGGGTCGCAAACTACACCATGCAGGGCAAGAGCCAACCCCCATCCCTTCGAGACCTGGGACTCTCGACTGACGAGGAGGATTACGCCGCCGAGGAAGACATCGGCTACACGGTCGTAGAGACCGATAATAAGAAGACTACTGATAAGGTAGGAGAATCGACGACCCAAAAAGGCCCGAAAGACTCTCGACAGTCCACACAAGACTCTCGAAAACACGAAGCCAAGCCCCCAAAAGTGCCGACGCCGAGAGCTTCGGCGTCCGCAGCAGCATCCAGGCCCAGCGGATCCTCTCGGAAGGACTCCCTGGCGCAGAAGGAGGGCGACTAACCAAAGTCGTCGAAAAGCCTCCAAGAAAAGGAGCGCCCGACTACGAAAACATCTTCGAAGTCGACGGCGAAAGACGCAAGACCAGCCTCGACGCCAAAAACCGCGTCGCCACCGAAAACAGTCTCGACGCCGAAATCCACCTCGGCGCCAGCTAGCGCGCCAAAGAGACCGGCACAACAACTCGACGCCGAACAGGTGGCGGAGATGGAAAGAAAGAAGAGGAGACTCGAAGCAGAGATGGAGAACATACTGCAGCGACAGAAAGATTTCGAAGACAAAATAAAATCTTACACAATCCCCTCAAGGCCGAAGTCACCAGAAGTACAGGTGGTCGAGGAGGAAGAGGAAGATTTCGAAGAAGAACAAGCGTCGGAGACCTTGGAAGATCTGGCATTTCAGGAAGAGGATAATGCCTATTACGAGGAGGAGAGAGAGGACGAACAGACGGTGTACCAAGAATCAACATACTCGGATACACAGGAGGCCGAGTGGCAGGACGTCGACGCCGAAAGTCCAGAAGAGGGAGTGGACACATATCCAGCAAGGCCCTCGCCACCGGACGACATTGGCCTCTATAATGAATGCATCAAGAACGCTGCAGCAGCGTTCAGGGTCAAGCTCGAAGAGGAGGTGCCGAAAGGGGATTTCCTAGTGGAGACACTACTTCCAATGCACACTAGGAGCCAGTACCTGCCAATGCTTGAAAGCATCAAAGGGCAAGGAAGAAAGGCATTCAAGGAGCCTGTGACTTGTAAACCAGTCACGCCAAGGACGGAGAAAAAATACAAGCACTCCTCAAAGGACCCAGCCTACATACAGGGCACGGTCGCTGCTGACTCTTATCATCACGGCAACAGCAAGAAGAAGGGCCAATGTGCCAACTACTTCGGGTCCACCCCCTGATAGAGAGCAGAAGGATGGACCTAACAGGAAGGAAGATCGAAAGGAATGCCGCTATGCACTGGCGCATGGCTAATTCCAATGCACTTCTCAACAGACACCATTACCAGATCATGGAGGAACTGGGCCAGTTGGTGAAACACCTACCTCAGGAGCAACAACAAAGGGCTTCGCTCCTGGTAGAGGAAGGCAAGAACTTGGCAAACTCTTGCCTAAAAACAGCACTGGACGGGGCAGACATGGCCAGCAGGCTTATGATGCTGGGCATCACAGAAAGAAGACAAGCCTGGCTCAGAATATCAGGCTTTAAACCGGAAGTGCAATACAACATCCTGAACACTCCGTTCAACGGTGAGACACTGTTCGGTGCAATAGTGGACAACAAGCTCTCACAGCTCAAAAAGGATAATGACACCGCAAGATCCATGGGGGCCTTGCAATTCAGGGGAGCGAAGAGAGGGACCCCGTCAAGGAGACCACACGGGAGAGGTGGGAACCAGCCGGGAACGTCGCAGGAGTCCTTCCAACATTCCCACCAAAGCGACGCCCATACACAACATGGCCATCATAAACAGCAATGGCAATACCAACATAGGGGCCAGTCCTTTCGCGGGAGAGCGGGCGGACGTGGAAACACCAGGAGGGGTGGACAGCAAACCACCTCCAAGTGACTCTGCCTCATTGACAGTGCACACCCTACAAAAAACTCCAAGGGTGGAGCACAAAAGCAAACAACTGGAGTCTCACGCACCAAAACACCACGAGCACATAACACCAGTGGGGGGAAGTTTAAAACTCTTCCTCCAGGAGTGGAGAAACATTACAACAGACAAATGGATCATCAACACAATACAGTACGGGTACTGCATAGAGTTGGAAAAAACACCACCAAGCAGAAGACCAAAGAAAAGAGCACTAGCAAAAAAGGAACTAGAGCTTCTTCAGAAGGAAGAAGAGGAACTGCTAAGAAAGGAAGCTATTGAGCCTGTACCTCCCAGGGAAAGGAACAAGGGGGTGTACTCTACGTACTTCCTGGTACCCAAAGTAGACGAAACAATGAGACCCATCCTGGACCTAAGGTTCCTCAACAAATTCATAAAGACACAGAAATTCAAGATGACATCCCTGCAAGAAGTACTCCCGCAGATTCAAACAGGGGACTTCATGGTCACCATAGACCTAAAGGACGCCTACCTACACATCCCAATGAACAGACGACACAAGCATCTGCTACGATTTGCGATTCACTCAGACCACTACCAATTCACAGCATTGTCCTTCGGACTAAAATCAGCACCAAGGGTGTTCACAAAGTGCCTTGCAGCAGTCGCAGCCCACTTAAGGAGGCAGGGGATACACGTATACCCTTACCTAGACGATTGGCTCATAAAGGCAAAGTCATACAATACGTGCAAACAGCACGCTCAGAGAGTGACAGACACACTGATCGCCCTAGGTTTCTCCATTCACTGGAAGAAATCATCCATAAACCCACAACAGGTCAAAATATTTCTGGGGGCACAAATCGACACCATTCAGGTAAAGGTGTACCCCAGCGAGAAGAGAACGAAGGCACTGTTGAAGGAGGCGCGCCTCTACCAGAAGGGGCAAGCTCTGACAGTGAGGGCGGTGAGCAAAATGATGGGCATGATGGCCTCATGCATCCACATAATACCAAATGTCCGACTGCACATGAGACCACTCCAGGAGTGGCTGCAGGACCAATGGTCACAAGCGACGGGGTGTTGGGAGGACCTAGTGGATGTGACGCACGCAGTGCAAGAGGAGATATCATGGTGGAACAAGGAAAACATAACAAAAGGAAAACTTCTAACACCACCAACACCAACAGTGACCATCACCACGGATGCATCCCAAAAGGGATGGGGAGCACACATGGGAAAACTACGCGTGAGGGGCTTGTGGACACAAGCAGATGCGGTGAAACACATCAATTACCTAGAACTAAAGACCGTTCTCCTAGCTATGAAAGCCTTCCAGACGAAGTTGTACAATCAGACAGTGCTGATCCAGACGGACAACACAACAGCGATGTTCTACATAAACAAACCGGGAGGAACACAATCTGCACCGCTGTCAGAGCTAGCGCAACAAATATGGAAATGGGCAATACCATTGAAAATAGATCTACTGGCAATACATCTGCCAGGAAAAGAGAACGTGGAAGCGGATTGGCTCAGCAGACAGACATCGGCCTCGCACGAATGGGAGCTGAATGCACAAGAAACAAAGAGACTATTCGACAGGTGGGGAACTCCGTCAATAGACCTGTTTGCAACACACCAGAACGCGAAATGCCAACACTTCGCATTGAGGCAACCAGAGGAGGGGTCCCTTGGGAATGCCCTATGGATAAGCTGGTCAGACATTTGCCTACGCTTTTCCGCCGATTCCCCTGATACACAAGGTACTCAGCAAGTGCAGGGCAAGCAACATGACCCTCATACTGGTCGCACCCCAGTGGGCCAGACAAACATGGTACTCTCAGATTATGGAAATGACACAGAGTGCACCTCACAAATTTGGGAGGAGGAAAGACCTACTCTCCATGCAAAACGGAGAGGTGTTGCATCCAGAGCCAGAAAGTCGCAGCCTGGCTCCTGAGGACATAGTTCGCACACCTAAGGCTACCTGAGAGCACCCTAAGGGTAGTTCGAGAGGCAAGAAGACCAAGCACACGTAAGTGCTACGTGGCCAAATGGAAGAGGTTCACATTATGGTGCAAAAAGGAGGGTCTGCACAATAAGATGACAAGAGACTCTACAGTCCTCAAATACCTCACACACCTGCTTGAGACTAACCTGAGCTCATCATCGCTAAGGGTACACCTAGCAGCCATTGTCGCCTACACTAGAGGGGAAACAGGCAAAAGCTTCTTTACTTCTATAATTGTAAAAAGATTCTTGGAAGGTGCAAAAAGAATAGCACCACCTAAAAGGTTACCATCACCGGCATGGAACCTCAATATAGTACTGACAGAACTCATGAAAGCACCCTTTGAACCGATGCATAAAGCCTCACTACAGATGCTAACGTTTAAAACAGCCTTCCTAGTGGCAATCACCTCGCTACGCAGGGTAAGCGAGCTGCAGGCGTTAACACTACAGGAACTCTACATACAAATTCACAACGACAGGGTGGTGATGAGAACAGACCCACACTTTATGCCAAAGGTGGTGTCCAAGTTCCACATCAACCAGACGATTCAAATACCAAGTTTCTTTCCGAAACCTACAACAAAAGCAGAAAGGGAACTGCACACTCTGGATGCGAGACGTGCAGTCATGCATTACATAGAGAGAACTAAAGATCACAGGAAAACAAAACAGTTTTTTGTCTCCTTTGCAGAAAGTTTCATGGGAAAAGCTGTTACTTAAGGAACAATTGCACGATGGATCGCGCAAACTATACAATTCTGCCACAAACAAGCTGGACAAGAACTAGTAGAGGGGCCAAGGGCCCATTCAACAAGAAATAAGGGAGCTACAATAGCCTTCTTGGCAAACACTCCCATTCAGGACATATGCCTGGTGGCAACATGGGCTTCTGTGCACACGTTCACAAAACACTACTGTGTGGACATACAAATGAACAAGGAAGCACAAGTGGGACAGAAAGTGCTGCAGCACATATTCAAGCACACAAGCTCATCTTCCACCCAGCCGCCACAATAACAACAAACCGCTACAAAGTCTATGCACAGCATAGTGAATCCAGAAAGATTCACGCTGCAAAACGAATAGTTTCTTACCTGTCGGTGTAGTTTTGCAACTTGAAGATCTTTCTGGATTCACTAGCGAACCCACCCACCTCCGCCAGAAAGATGAGGCTGGAGAAAAAAGGTGGTAATAAAAAAAAAAACTAAAAAAAAACGTCATAGAACTTCAAGAAAAACAGCGCTAAAAGAGAAAAGATCAAGAACATTGCCATACAATTCGGAAACAGAACACAAACGGGAAAGAGAAAAGAATCCGAAGATGGCGCCCAAGGGTGGGAGCTTCTGCAGGAAGCATGCCGACGTCACAGGACGGACACCAAAAGGTGGGACGTCGACGCCCACCTGGGCTACGAAAAAAAAAAAAAAAAAATACGATTCCGGACCCAACCACTAGACCGCGGAATAATGCACAGCATAGTGAATCCAGAAAGATCTTCAAGCTGCAAAACTACACCGACGGGTAAGAAACTATTCGATACGCTGCAATAGCAGTTATTGTTTGGTCTGCAGGAGCATTAGAATGCATGTTAAAATGATTGCCTCGGTTTCAGTGCCTAATTTGTGCCAGTCTTTGTTGGTGCCAAGCACCGGCACCTATTTGTAAACACCAACACTTAATTATGACTGTCCACCACATGGTGGCACTGTCTGTCTTTTTTAAGGCTAGCAAACTGTTTCACACTTCAATATATGTAAAAATCATAATGAATTAGTGTTTGTAGTCCAGTGTTAGCACTCAAGGTGGCCTGAAATAGTTCCATTTGTCGCACTTATGAAAATTAGGCCCCAGCACCTACATTTTTTCAAATTAACCACTTTTTACTTCTATAGTTCAGTAGCTTTTGCTGTCATGAAGGCTGACGTTTCAAATATTTTAGTATTGTAAGGTTGGTACCAGTTGCTGTGTTCACAGCTGAAATTGTCAAAGCAGGTCACTATAAGGTGCTGTGACCACAGCTGGAGTTTCCAGCAGGCAGCTCGCATCCTGCATTTATCAGTTCTGGTTGCATCCGGAATTTTCAGGTAGTGGCGCATGTTGTAATTCTGTTAGCAAAATGCTTTGATGACGTTACGGATATATGTATATTTCTTATATAAGGACTTGCTCCACTAATCACAGAAACAGATTTCCCAGCCAGTAAAATCAGGTCCATCGTCCTCATCTAAACCCCAATGTGTGAATTTCAACAGAAATGAATCCTGCGTGGAAATTCTCTGTACCACTTGTAATATGGGATTTGTGTACCCCACCCCCACCCCAGTTATGAGGAGTACGTCAGTCCTCTGCTCAAGAAAACATGTCAGACCAGGGTAGTGAAATGAGGAGCGACTAAGCCGGGAACTTTGCAACCTGCCCCGAACAAAGGTAACAAACAATTCAGCAATCTGCATGCTGTGATTCAGGGTGTGTAATTAGTTTGGGCATGTGCAGTAATCCTTAGGGCATGGCGTCACTCATGCCAATTATTTATTAAACCATGTGAGATCCATCTTGCTCACATCCCACCACTAGAGCCTCCTTTTATAAATAAAACTTCTTTTCCAAGTATGATAAACGCAAAATGATCTTTTCATAGAAAGAGAGACGTTTCCCCAGGTGAGCCTCAATGAGGGCCCCACAAACATGCTCCTTAGCTTCACAGAATTCAAAATGAAAAGAAAGTGTCCAATCAGGAAGGAGCCCTTATAAATTACTGGAATTAGTAGTCATTAAATATTCAAACTTTATACCACTACCTTGTTGGTAGTTCACGAGGAGTAGCTCTTTGCATAGATGTATGCAAATGACACCCAACTTTATTTGAAAGTCTCCTCCCCAGATGACTTCATTTCACTCAACTCCATCCTGATGAACACACGATACTGGCTCATTGAAAACTACCTCATGCTCAACACCTCCAAAACAAAATTCCTTCTCATTGCTTCCCCTAACCACGCCCCCAAGATTGACCTTTGGATTCATCATCTTTCAGCCTTCAACTGCTTCCCCCACATTATCGAGTCTGCCAAATCTCTAGGAATCACCCTAGACAGGCATGAGAACATGCAAAATCATATCAGCAATGCAACCAAGGCTGCTAAACACCAGATGAGTTTACTAAGGAATCTCAAACCATTCCCTCCACAGGAAGACTTCAACTGGGCAGTTCAAGCTCTAGTATTACCAAGGCTAGACTACAGTAGTTCCATGCTCTGTCGTCTCCCCAACGAAAACTTTGCTCCATTTACGGCTTCCATTAATGCTGCAGTCAGATTGACTACTGGTACAAAAAGAAATGATCACATATCCCCAGCCTTAAAATCCCTAAACTGGCTACCTTACGAAGCTAGAATAAAACTAAAGATCGCTTGCTTGACTCACAAATCACTGCACTTCAAAACCATAATCTATCAGGCTCACAAATTAGAATTATCAAGGGGTGGCTGTCCGTCTCAAATTGCAAACTCACTGCTCCTCAAACCACAAGTCTTCCACAAAAAGAGAACTCTCTTCCACCGGAAGTCCATCGAATCACATCCACCACTAATTCAAAAAAGAAGTGAAAAAAATCCTAATGATTAAGTTCCTGCCCTAAAGTCCTTGGCACAGCTGCTCTAATACCGCCCTCCTCTCTGATGCTACGACTGTCCATTACATGGTTGTACTCCAGGGATTAACACTGTGAGCAGGCCATTCCTGATGTTTGTATGGTATTTATGGAATGCTTTTCTTCCATTACCTGATCATTGCCTTTTACATGTGTGTAATCCAGTGATTAATAGTGTTGGCAGGCTATGATCTTATTGGTACTGTGTACATTGCCTGTTCTTCCCCATTATTGGATACGTCTGGACTCGTTTTTAAATGCTCTGAATCGTGCCGATATCATGCTCTCGTCTTGAAGCTGATTGTAACCATTGCTCTTGTCCCACTTCTGTATCCTACTTACCCCAACTGTGAAGCGCTCTGATACCCTCCTGGGCCATATTCGCGCTATACAACATTTTATAAATAAATAAATAGATGCAATAAAGATTTAAATAAAAGATCTTAATAGGTGCAGTGCACCCGACAAACACCTGGAGGTAGAATTTCAGCCTACAGTCTTACAGCACTTCAAAGGAAAGTTAAAAATAACTCTACATCTCAAATTGTTTCAATCCACTTTACAGCTCTGTTGTGTAGAGGTTTTTGGATCCAAAATAATCCTGACTTGTTCACACAGGTTGGCACCTCCTCCGTTGTCTACCCAGCTGCAATGTTTGCCCCGCAAGTGGCTGCCAGGGGAGTGCCAGTGGCAGAATTCAATATGGAGACCACACCAGCCACAACCAGCTTCAGGTAATATCGCATTGTAGCTGAAGTTTATTTTACATTTTAAAAGGATGGTCATTTAATTCACACATGGCAACTCACCAATTTCTTGACCAAGTTTGTTAATCAATTTTATTTGGTTTAACAGTCCTGAGGTTCAGTTGCAATATTATGGCACACACCTTGAATCAGCAATGTCACTGGGATTGCTGATCTTACGATGAGGGTTAAAGTTGTTTTGGGTGAAATATCAAAGTTAGTTTTGTTTATTGTTTTTTTATTTTACAAATTGAAGGAGATTAGGGACTTCAGAAAACTTCTAAAAACATAATATGATCTAAGTAGGGATGAATAGAAGCCATGGATTGAGCAAACCCTCAATGATCCAGGGTACTGGAGGACTCTGTCCTACAGAAATGGTGCAAACCATTTTAGTGCACCAAGTCTGAACTGTATGTGCCCTTCCTGAAAATCGAGTTAGCTGGGTCCTTGCTGAAACCGGGGAAGTGAGGGAGGTGGTAGCATGGCTAGGGTTGTTGCAAACAAGGGCCTGATACAGTCTCGTCCCAGATGAAAAAGGTGGGATGAACTGCTAATCCAGAGTGATAAACTCGATGGGCAGGACAGCCCTGTCCCTAAGGATGCGAGACCCAGTGCTGCTGACTGTTGGTCTTTGCTTACTGCGTATAAATGCACTGAATAGGTCCTCCATCTCTGCTTTAGAGTATCTACTCCTGCAAGTGACTTAAACAAGCATTTGCAATTCAATAGGTCTTGCATTTGCGAGGAGTTTGAGCTACTGGCATTGTAAATGACCATGCCTTTTATTTATGTGTTTTGAAAAGCTGCAAAGTGATGCGTAAACACGCACTTTGTACTTCTAGTCCTTGCTTACGAAAAGCAAGACTGGCAGTAAAAAAGGCAGTTACAGCCAGCCTTGTTTCTCATAAGGAATGACTATAAGTACAAAGTGCATGTTTACGCACTACCTGCAGGTTTTCAAAACACAAATAAAAATCATTGTCATTTACAATGCCTATTGTCCATCCTTTTTTACTCGCCTCGCCATGCCATTCCACTTCAGACCCAGCCATCTGCAAATCAGTCTTGACCCTGTTCGAGGAACAGAGTCAAGACTGATTTGCATATGGCTGGGTCTAAAATCCGGGGTGGCATGGTGAGCAAAAGAACAAAGTATTTAACTTAGATCTTTTGACTGGGGTGAATGTTTGATTTGCTCTGCATTCCGTCCATTATCTGTGTCTTTTGCTAACTGATTACAATAGCCTGCTTCTCTCAGATCATTATCGCAATTAAAAAAAATAATAATGTTTTATTGATTTCATTATTTCTATTAAGCATCTTTTATCCATTACAGCATCAAAATGTAGATGAACAATGGATTCTATTTGTCAACAAACAAACTTAGCGAGTCATCCGGCTTGGAAGCAGCTAGCACGATAGATACATAGAGATGGTGTTGGTGTAGTGGTGCAACACAGCCACAATTAAAACACAACAAAAAGACAAAGTGACCACTTCTTCCCCAAATACCAGGCCAAAGTGTGAGATCCACCACAACATGCCCATCCCCTCCTCTATTCACTAACTGGTGGAGCAGGACCATATATTGAGGAACTCCTTGCATTCATGTTAGTTTATCATTAGACTTTGGATCAAGTTCATGCATGTGTGTCCCCGTCATGTACACTGTTACATCCTATTCCGTTATACATTGTGAAATACATGTGCCAATTGCAACAAACCCCAATAGTATAGCTCTCACTCATAATCAGAAAATCTTACACATTTTCCCCAAATAATGTGGAAAATGAAATGACGTGACTAAATTAAATTAGCAACAGGTCTAAAGTAAGATCCAGAAGCCCTATGTGCTAATATTATAGCTGCAAATTGTGCACCAACTTTTTACGACCAGTATCCGATTTTTGCAAACTGACCTAGGTACTGTGGGGTTGACTTGCAAAATCACCATTTATGGATCTTAGAATTATCTGCCTGATGAAAATTAATCAGGCAGGACGCAAATTAGGACCTGCGCTCAATTCGCTGCAAATATAGGGATGGTGGTCTAAATGGGCCGCAGGCTACTATCTCGGTGTCCAAAATGGGAACGTTTTTTTCTAAAGCAGCTTGTGCTTTTTAGGTTTAAAGTATTTTATTGAAGCAGGGTGGGATAGGACACAGAGGGGTAAAAAACAGGTGACCCACAAGATCCGCGCTACAGTGCGCATCATACAGCCAATACAACAACGCAGTCACAATATGTGAGAGGTTCCGTCCAACTCGGGATCATAGCTTCAGCACCTGTGGGTACGGACAAACTACGGGGGGAGGGGGGGGGGGGGGGGGGGGGGGAAAGAGGGGGGGGGGGGGGGAAGGGAGGGGAGGAATGAGGAGAGGAAAGGGAGGAGAAACAACCCCGCTCCAAAAAACCTACCCAACCAAACTTAACCCCAAACAACCCTACCCCGACCCTCCCCCTGTACTGTGCCAGCATCTATAGTCTCCGCCATTGTGAACTCCCAATGAATCCCTACTATGCAACACCGACCCCACCCACTCAGGCAGGCGGGTCCGGCGGCGGCGTCAGCCTCAACAACCGCAGATATCTAGGGCAGGTAATCTCTCGGAACTCAGAACATAACAGGCTGTGAAAGGGCTCCCACAATTCCTCAAAGGTATCAGTATCCCCCAGGGCCACCAAGGACATCTTTTCCATTCCAAGAACGTGCCACAGTCTGTGCAGCCAACCAACTACCGAGGGGAGCGTCGTAGTGCGCCAGTGTATGAGAATATTCTGCACCGCTGACCCCAGCGCAATTGCAATCTGTCTACCCCTCTTGGACCTAAGGGGATACATCAACCCATTCGGCAACCCCAACAGGACATAGGCCGGGAACCTAGGCAGTTCTATCCCAAAGCATTTGTCAACTTCGCTCAGGACCTCTTCCCAGTACGGGGCCAGCAGGGGGCAATCCCACAGTATGTGCGTCAGTGTACCAGTGTCGCCACAGTTGCGCCAGCATGTCCCTGGTATCGCCCTATCCATCTCATGCAGTTTCTCCGGAGTGCGGTACCAATAGGTCGAGATTTTAGTAAAGGTCTCCGTAAGACCCGTGTGGTAGGCCGAGTGGCGCGCGCGGTAAGAGATGTGGTCCCATTCTTTATGACTCAGCTCGCGCCCAAGCTCTCGCTCCCAACGTTCCCGACCCGGGCTATGAATGAGAAATGAGGGGGGCTGCAGCATTCTATACAGGTCCGAGATCAGTTTGGCGTCCGACGTGCGAGTTATCAACCAACGCTCATACTCCGTGATTTCCCTGTGCGCCGTGTCGCGCACTTGAGGCTGTAATGCCCAATGGCGCGCCTGCATGTATCGCATGCGTTCCGTCTCCGGGAGGCCATACTCCCTCTGCAGATCCTGGAAGGAGACAACTCCCTCGGGGGAGTACAAGTGGTACAGAGTGCAGCAGCGGGCCACCCGCCAGCGTTCATAGGCTCCCTGTTCCAGCCCCGGGCCGAAATCCGGATTGCCAATGAGCGGCGTAAAGGGAGAGGGGAAGGTAGTTAACTCGCATCTAGCCGCCACCGAGTCCCATATCTGGAGCGGGACCCGCGTCACCAAGGACGCGTAAAGATTGGGAGGCCGATGGACTCTCCTCAAGAATGGGACTTCCTGCAGAGTCCGACCCGCTACCGCCTGATCTTGGAACAACCAATGTTTATCCGATTCCCACCGGCTCCACTCCACGAGGTACCGGAGCTGTGCGGCCTGAAAGTACTTCCGCAGGTCCGGTATTCCCAGCCCTCCGGATTCCGGTGAGAGCATAGCGATGCTCCTCTTGATCCTTGGCCTACGGCCCTGCCACACGAAACGTGCAATGGCAGTCTGAGTTTCCGCGAGCCACCCCGCAGGAGGGTGGAGCGGTAATGCTCTGAAGAGGTAAAGCACCTGAGGCAGTAGGGTCATCTTCACCGCGGATACCCTACCCAGTAGCGACAGCGTGCCTTTATCCCACCGGCCCAGTTCCTCCTTGATTTTAGTGCTCAGAGCTGCGTAATTGGCCTTAACCATCTCCGGGAGGGAGGGCGCCAACAGGATCCCCAAATACGGGATCTGGTCCTTGGACCAGCTCAGAGGGTAGAGCCTCTGCAGTTCCACTCTAGTGGCAGCAGAAAGCGAGATGTCTAGGGCGGCCGACTTACCCAGGTTCACCTTAAAGCCCGCCACATCAGCGAATAAGTTCAGTTCCTCCACACAGGCCGGTAGCGATCTCCGCGGGTCATCCAGCGTCAGTATGACATCATCCGCGTACAGGCTAATCGCGTGGCGAAACCCTCCCATCTGGACACCAATAATGTCCGGGTTCTGCCGAACCCTCTGGGCAAATGGTTCCATGTACAAGGCAAAGAGCAAAGGGGAGAGCGGGCACCCCTGTCTCGTGCCCCGTTCGATGGGGAAGGGGCGAGAACTGCCGCCGTTCACCCGGACCACCGCAGACGGAAACCGGTAGCAGTTAAAGATCAGGTGACGAAACTTCTCCCCTATCCCAAATTTGCTCAGGACTTTCTCAAGATAGGGCCAGTGCACCCTGTCAAAAGCTTTCTCCGCGTCAATGGACAGGAGCATCCTCTCTCCAGGGACCCTAGAAGCCTTCTCGAGAATGTGCGTCACCCTCTTTGTATTATCTACCGTTTGCCTACCGGGCACGAAGCCCGCTTGGTCCGAGTCAACCATGCCGGGGAGATGCAACGCCAAGCGTGCCGCTAAGATACTGGTGAACACCTTCAAATCGGTGTTCAGCAGCGAAATGGGACGGTAAGACCCACAGGCGGTCCTGTCCTTGCCCGGCTTAGGGATCACTGAGACCGTGGCCTGGAGAAATTCGGAGGGGATGGCTCCCGGTTCTGCGAAGGAGTTAAAAAGGCGAGTCAACAGAGGCGCCAGCTCCTGACAGAAGGTTTTGTAAAACAGCGGGATGAAGCCATCCGGACCCGGGGCCTTGCCCAGTTTGAGCCGGGATATCGCCGTGACCACCTCTTCAACGCGTATGTCGCGCTCCAAATACTGAGCCTGCTCCAGAGTCAGCGACGGAAGCGGAACCGAGTCCAGGTAGTCCCCCTCAGCCTGGGCCGAAGGGGGCTCCCCGGAGTAGAGGTCCGCATAAAAGCCGCGGAAGACATCCGCTATTTGGTCATCGGTCGTGACTCTACCGCCAGCCGGGGCCAGCAATTCCTTCACTCGGTGCTGTTGGTGCTGCACCCTGAGCTTGTTAGCCAGGAGCCGCCCACATCGATCGCCCCCTGTGTAATATTTGTGCTTCAGGCGGAGCACTGCGTACTCCGCCCGATCCGTGTCTAGGGCCGCCAGGAGCTTCCGCGCCGCCTTCAGCTGCCTCCACACCCTGGGGGCCCCTGTCCTGTGGTGAACCTGTTCCAGCTCCCTCACCTGCTGGGTGAGCTCATCTCTCTTTAGCTGCCGGTCCCTATTCTCGGCAGCGGAAATCGCGATGAATTCGCCCCGGAGCACGGCCTTCAGGGCCGCCCACTGCGTTGCACGGGAGGTGTCCCCATTGTCGTTCACAGTCTGATAAGCCAAAATGGCCGCCCTGATCTGATCCACCACCGACCGCCTATGCAAAAGCGTATCTCGGAGCCTCCAGACCCCCCTCGGTCGAACCACCGGCGGAAGAGTGAAAGTGCCCTCAACTGGGGCGTGATCAGAAAGAGAAAGGACCCCCATGTCTGCATTCGAAGCCAAGAGAAGCAGCGGGCCCGACACTAGGAGGTGGTCTAAGCGCGCATAAGACCTGTGGGCGTGTGAGAAATAAGAGTATGCGCGGGCGGTGGGGTGGAGGCCTCGCCACATGTCATGCAGATCGAGCTCCGCAAGTCGAGTACGAATCGAGCCCGAGAGCTCACCCAACTGCAGGCGCCGCTGCACAGACCTATCCAGGGCCGCATCAAAAACCAGATTCAAGTCACCCCCCAACACTATGTGCCTATCAGAGGTGAATGCAACATCGTCCAAGGCCCTGTGTAAGAATTGGTCCTGATGATCATTGGGGCAATAAATGGAGCCTACCGTCAGTGCTAAGCCCCCCACCTTGATTCTATACACCAGGAGTCTTCCCTTCTGTTCCGCTACCTTGCCCACAACCTCGCCCCTGAACCTCCTAGAGAACAAAATGGCCACCCCTGCCGTCTTGGAAGTGCTTGAGGAAAAAAGCTGAGTGGGGAACTTGGGGGTTCGCATCCGCGTGCAGTCCTTAGCCAGCAAGTGGGTCTCCTGCAACAGGCAGATATCCGCCTGTGAATTTTCCAACAGGGATAACACTGCCCGCCGCTTAACCGGGTTATTCAGCCCCTTCACATTGAGAGTAAGCACCTTAAGAGCCATCTAAGAAAGAGGTCCGGAAGCACATATCAGTAGGCGAAGCCTGGTCAGCAAACACAGAAGGCACCCTTCGAGACCCCAAAACAGAGCAACGTTGAATCAACCATTGGCACAGTACAGTCCCCAAACCCCGACATCCCACAACCCAAAACCCCCCCCCCGTCCCAACCCCAACAAAACCACACCACCCCCCGCCTCTGACCCCCCGACTAGGTCCCAAAATCGAAACAACTGCCCGCCTGCCCCATCCCCTTCCCTCGCTTCTCGAACTTTTCACAAAAACCATTGTCCCAGTCCGGCCCAAACGGGCAAGGCCGTGGAAAGTCAACCTAGTGGACGTCCAGCCACCACCTTCTGCACTCGCCCTTCCTCCCATGCCACCCCCCGAAACCCCGCACCTGCAATAAGAATGTGCTAAAGTAGACTCCCCCCGGAGTAAGTTCAGGCCGTCAAGGCCACTTCGCCATTCGCCGCGACTCTGGAGGCCTCCTGGATGGCAGCCGCCATTTCAGCCCGGATTGCAGGCGAGCCCGGGCGCTCCGCCGGGGGAGAGGTCCCCCCCTCTGCTCGTTGCCAGCCGTTGCGATTGCTACGCCTCCGTCGCGGGGCCGGGGTATCCGTGTCCGTTGCAGTGAGGCCCAGCACCTCGCAAACATCGTGAAGGGACCGAAGTTGATGTAAGACCCCATTCCACCTGAAGATCAGTCGGAAGGGGTGCCCCCAGGAGTACTGCGTTTCATGCTCCCGGAGGAAGTCCGTGGCGATCTTGAAAGATTTCCGTTTCTGTAACGTGACTGTGGATAAGTCCTGAAACAGTGTCACAGGGTGGTCCCGGAATCGAAAAGGCTGCTGCCCCCGCGCCTCACGGAGGATCCGCTCCTTCAAAGGAAAGTTCGGGAGGAATGCCAAAATGTCCGGTGCGGGCGCCGTTGCCCTGCGGGGGCGACCCACCCGGTGCGCCCGGTCAATGCGAATCCGAAAGTCCTCCGGCTCTCCCAGGATCGCTCGGAAGAGGGCCACCAGATACGCCGTCACGTCTTCCCCCTCTTCACCAGACGGCACTCCGCGGACCCGAATGTTGTTCCGCCTGGACCGGTTTTCAAGGTCCTCGGCGTGGGCCTGTAGCTCGATCTGTTGCTCCCGGAGCCGTAGGACCTCCTGCTGCAGATGGGTGATCTCCTCATCCCTGGAGTGGCCCGCTTCCTCCACCGTGTTCACCCGGTCCCCCAGGGAGTCCATCTCTCTCCTCACTTCGCGGACCTCCCCGGCCACTTCGTTCTTGAGTGCTTGGAAGTCTTCCCTCAGGGAGCTAAACAGGGACTCGAGAAAGGATCTCGTCACCGGGGGTTCTCCTCCTTCTGCCCCCCTGGCTGGAGCCGGTGAGGTCGCGGCCGGTTGGGCACCCCCGCTGCGCAGGGCGCTCCGACCCAGCATCTCCGGCAAGGTCCGGTCGCCTCTTCGCTGTCCCCTGGCTTGCGACATCGTAGAGCTAGAACAAACACTGAGGCTCGCTGATCGGCAGAGAAAGTGGCTATGTGCCAGCCGGGAGCGGTCGCAGTGAGCGCCAGAGGGGATGAGCTGCCCGGCCGGGTCCCACAAAATGGCCGCTCAGTAGTGTCGTGGGGACAACGCCCAAGATGGAGACCCTTTGTCTGTCTCCGACCCTCGAACCAGAAATCCGGTCAGGGGGTTAAGTCACAATGCAACAGCCACCGGTGTCCGCCGCATCAGGGAGAAAGCAACCTCGGAAGACTCGGTCCCCAGATCCGCACAGATAACCAGCTGAGGCGACCTCCTCCGGCAGGCCCCGTCGAGCCCCGGGCTGGCGTATCAAGGTGGCACCGACTCCGCCTCCGCTTTGCGCCTCCGCTCCGCTCCGCTCCGTACAGCTGCTGCTGGACAGCTCCAAGCCTCGTGCGGAGCCGCCGTCGAATCCCACTCCTACAGCCCACGCACCACCACGGGCTTCACACCTCAGGGGCCGATCGCCCCGTCGCGCTCCGAGGGTCGGGAGACTCGCGGCTTCCAGCTCCCCTTAGAGCCGCGCAGCGGGGTTCGACCCGGGCTACACCGGCCAAAATCTCGTCCCCGACGGCGCCAACCAGGCTCAGCAGTCTCTCCACACCTCCACCGCAGGCACCAGGCTCGGTGGCCGCGTGATCCGGGGGGGAATCAGCGACTCCAAGCGGTGCAGAAATTCAGGGGTCCGGGAGCCCTCGGCAAGTGCGACCGCTCAGCCCGCCATCTTGGCCACGCCCCAGCTTGTGCTTTTTAAAGGAATTGGTGCTGCGTTAAAAAAAAAAAAGTTTTTTATTTGGGAAAACATCGGGGAGAGCAGGCAGGGCCAAAGGGAACCCTTAGCCCTTTGTGAATCAGTTACCACTTCCTTTAAGGAATTGGTAACTTGTCTATAGTTTGTGAACAGTATACTGTGGTGACAAACAATTGACACATACCATACTGAATCTCAATTTGAAAGCAGTCACCCCTTTTACGCCCCTTCCAAATTGCAATTCATTATGGGACACAAACCCCGCTTTGAATCCACAGTCCATAGTACACATTCTGACTTGTAAAATGGATGTTGTACATTACATCAAGGAATTTTGTAGTGACAAAGGCAGTGATTTTGTAAATTGCAAGGTTTGTGATTGCAAAATACTTTAGTCCATCTGTCTTCCAGTCTTTAAAGGGTTGGCTGATGGGGTTACATTTTGGGGATTAATCAGTGATTATCCATGCGGCAAGTGGAAAATGGAGAAAAGGAACATTTTGATATATATGTGACCTTGTTGAGATTTGGTTGAGACAACCGAGTCAGGGCGAGAGTAGGAAGAGCAGAGAGTTAGGGGAACAAGTCTGAGATTCTGAATTGGTGACCAGCAGTTTCAGGGAACAGAAGGAGACACTGGCCACAGTATGAATATAGTTGTTAACCGGAGACCAGAAGGAAGGAGAGTGTGCGATGGAAGGTTTACAGAAAGGTGAGAAGAGCATGAGAAAAAGATGGATAGAGGGATGGGATACTTGTGAGAGTTCTGATGAATGGTTGTGAAACAATGTGGAAATTAACAAAATGAACAAGATGTGAAGTTATTGTCAAGCTACTCACTGTGGTCTTGCAGACTTGAGCACTAGTCTGTCCTTTCATATTAGAACACATTGTGTTATCTTGTGTGGCTCATTTTATCTGCCCTACTTGGTTCTCTTATATGATGGGCAACTGGGACTATATTATGTGGCATTTTCTGCGGGATCCATCGTTTGTTGGGTAATTTGTACAGTTCATCAACAGTTTTTGTTTCTACTCCATTGGATCTAAATTTAACTAACAAAAAGTGCAGCTGCTGATTCTTTGCAAAGGTTACCGGCCTACCTTTTAGCTGCTGAATTGCTGTATTCAGGTGTTAACTGGTACTAATGGCCTTTACCCAGACAGTATTCATAGTCGTTACAATGATATTTCTAAAAACAAAAATAGTTTTGTTTTAGATTGCACCGCATGAGTTGCCTTTTCTTGCCACACAATTTTGTCAACCCTGCCGATATTTCAGTCCAGTGTCTGCTAATTGCAGTGGCCCTATTTATATTCCAATATGCGGTATGCTCAGAAACAATTTACACATCTGTATTGATTGCCGTCTAAAACCTGGACATGGGAGAAATAAAACCTATCTATGATGAGCAGAAGGGAGTAATAGTTGATGGCCAGCATTCCTGGCCCGTCGCGCAGCCGGTGCGCCAAATGCAAGCCCGTCTGCGCCTGTCCGCGCTGGCTGGGCCCAGGGGCCACAACCCCTGTTAGTTTTTTAGGAAATAGCATTCTCTATAGCGCCCAAACTCTATATGAGATGAGAAGGGACATTAACCACAATTGTTTACACTCACTGAATATTGTTATCAGTTCCTCCCACTGCCCTTATTGTAACTTTGTGCTTCAACCTCACAATAACTATGCGCCTCCATCTAGTACTCCGTTAAGGATGTTCCTTTTAAATTGCTGCTCGCTCCTTAATCACTCATTTGAATTAGCACTATTTTTAGATTAGCTTAAACCAGACGCTCGATTCCTAACTGAGACATGGCTTCAGGCTGAAGCCGATCCCATCATTATTCAAACCCTTCCACCGAGTTATTTCATACGCAGGGTGGACCATGAGATTGGCGGAGGCGGGGGCTTAGCCATTATATTTAAAGATACTTTTAGTTGCTGGTCCACCACGGACACGCTACCTGATTGTGAGCATGGCCTTCTCTTTAGAGTTCTCACCCACAAGTACCTTTTCCGGCTTACTGCTCTATCGCTCCCCGGGAGCTACAGGGCAATTTCTTACTGCTGTTCCCATGTCTATTGCCAATTTAGCACTAGCCCGAGCTAATTTTACTGTGCTTGGGGATATTAACATCCACTTAGATGACACCTCTAACCATGTAGCCAATTAGCTAACAACGAGTCTTCTGGCATTCCAACTCAGGCAGAAAGGATTTGCCCCCACGCATGTCAAGGGCCAACTTCTTGATCATGTGATTAGTAACCAGCATAATGTTTCTATAGGCACCCCTACTCCATTCCCTTGGACAGACCATTTTTTGATTCCTCTGTTCTGGGAGATGTCTGCGACTGTTCTTTCTCAGAGTGTTACTCCGATACTGGAAAGGAAATGGTCAAAGCTTTCCATCGACCACTGGACCGTGGTTCTTGATGCTACAAGACCAATCAGCGACCCTAACCCCATTCGGGCTAACAACAATTTTAATCTATGGATTCTAAGCTCCCTTGACATAGTACTCCCTAAGAAACCCTCCTACAAGAAAAAAAGACAAAAACAGCTCTGTGGTTTTCTCCCAAGCTGAGGGATATAAAGCAGGTCTGCAGAAGATTAGAAAGAAGGTGGAGACAGAATTTTTCAGAAGCTAGGAAAGCCGACTATAGAGAGGCAATTAGGCTTTTCAAATCCGAAATTAAAACCGTTCAAACCGTATTTTATGAGGAAAAAATTAGTACAGCAGCAAACTCACCCAAGGAGATTTTTCGTATTGCCAAATCACTCTCTACCTTGCCGCAGAAACCCCCGACTACTGAGGGAGCACTAATAGGCTGCAGCAATCTGTTAGAATTTTTCTACCCAAAAGTTCAAAAGATTTGTTTGCCCTTTCTTCCCTCTCATACGGAGTCCACGGTCACTAGTATGAGAGGCCCTCACCCTAAATCCCAGTGCTCTCTAGAGCAATTTCCTCTATTGGACGCTGACTCATTGGATTTATACATCTCTAGGGTACCCTCGGGTTCTCCCTCTGACCCTGCCCCCCCTCAGCCTCTTTCCTTAGTTATGAGTTCCATCCACCCGGTAATCCTTGACATCTTGAATTCTTCCATCACCTCCGGTCTGGTGCCCCCTGCCTGGAAGTGTGCATTGATCGGGGCCCTCTTGAAGAAACCCAACCTGGACCATTCCAATCTGACCAACTATCGCCCGATTTCTCTTCTTCCCTGGCTGAGTAAGCTAATTGAAAAACACATAAATACTACTCTTGTAGATTATCTGGAATCTAACATCTTGCTCCATGAATCTCAAACAGGATTTTGTCCACAGCTCGGGACGGAGACGGCCCTTCTAGCAGTAACAGAGGAGGCAAAGAGATTACTGGACCAGGGCGGCACAGTGGCAATTATCCTCCTAGATCTCTTTGACACTGTTAATCATAACATCCTGTTCTGTTGACTCAAAAACCTAGCAGTGACAGGTACGGCACTTACCTGTTTCTAGTCCTTCCTCAGTGACCGCTTTTTTCAAGTCTTTGAGGGAGTTGCTCTGTCCAACAGGTTGCCTCTTAGTTGTGGGGTTCCTCAAGGCTCATCTTTAAGCCCCACGCTATTTAATATTTTACCGGGTTCACAAAAAACTTGCGAGAGACTACGTCGGGGTAAAGCAGGTTTGTTTTGTAATAGATTTGCTTTCTGCAAGTCAGCCAGTCTGGAAGTAAAATAAGGAGAATAAGGGGACTCCTCTCCGGTGCTCCTAGCGTCGTCTTCCTCATTCACCGGTCGGTCTTCCTCCTTCTCTCCCCGGGCTGGAAGCGTAGGTGGAAGGACTCAGGAACCCCCCCCCCATCCCTCCCCCCCCCAAAATATTAAAGGAAGGGGTAAGTATTCTTGTGTCACGGTGGAAACAAGGGAAGGGAGTGAGGGAGCAACCCAATCCAACCAGTGACACACGGCCATCGGTGAGGAGTGAGGGTGATAGGTTGGGGATTTACACTATGTACAAGCGTCGGTAAGCGGTTGGCGTCTCTACACGTCTGGCCTCTCCCGGCCCAACCTGCGAACCGCTCTCGTACCTGTGTCAGCCACGGTCCTCCTGGAGTGTGGATCAGCGAAACGTGTTCCCGGTGGCCTCTTGGCTTTCCTGTCCACTCTGGGCTTTCCTCCTCTCCTCCCTGGCTAGATGTTCGTCCCTGGCGTCTCCGTTCTCTGTCTCGATCTTGGTTCTTCCTTCCTCCGCTCTCCTCTTGCTCCTTCCAACCTCCAGTGATGGCACACACTGTGTTCCGGTTGTCGTCTTCTCTTATTGGTTAAACGGCGACGACGTACTCACTGTGGGTGGAGTCTGCAACCAGCGAGCTCCAGTTAAAGGGACCACCACTTGATTCCGTGAGGTCCGGTTGGGATGAATGGAACCACTCATCCTGTCGAGGAGAAATAAGAGGTGCAATACCATCACAGGCCTCCCACCAGTCTCTTGTCAGCCCTGTTGTTTCCCCGGGTATGCCCACTTGTGACAAATATTTATATGGATCCCCTGCCATTCGGCATAAAGATCATCACCTACGAAGATGACACTCAGCTTGTAGTGGCATTAAACCACCCGGAGAGGTCATCTTGCACACTAGGTCCCTGCCTAGAGGCGGTAGCCGAGTGGATTGAACTCCCACACCTCAAGTTAAATGGGGACAAAACCGAGTTTATGCTCCTGGGCAACTCTCCTTCACCCAACCCTGCTCTTGTGTAGCCGACTTGCCTTGTCCCTGCCCCATCTCCAAAGGAACCGATAAAGAGCCTTGGCATGTGGCTCGACAGCTCCCTTTGTTTTAATCAACAGGCCACTAAGCTCTCAGCTACCTGTAATGGCCTGATGAGAATGCTGCGGAAGAACCTCCCCCTTCTAGGCGAGAAGGATTATGGTACAAGCCCTTATTCTTTCTCGCCTGGACTATGGGATCGCTCTGTACCTGGGAGCCACCCAGTCCACCAGTCATAAATTGCAAGTGATTCAGAATGGTAATGCCCGCCAACTTCTCCAGATTCCTCGGAGACAATCTGCAAAAGTAGCACTAAGGAGCCTTCACTGGCTCCCAATCTTGGCCAGGATACAGTTTAAAGCCATGTGCTTGGCTCAGACCCATCCGGAAGACCGGTCCGTTCATTACTCACTCCCTTGTCATCCCCTATCACCCCCCTAGGAACCTTCGTTCAAGCCTCGCCTTTCTGGCCACTCCGAAGAAAATACGAAGAACCAGATGGGGTGGACGCTCTTTATCCTTGAATGCATCTAGCCTCTGGAATTCTCCCCCCCTCCCACTCTGCGGAAGGAAACTAATCTGTTGACCTTCCGCAAGCTCCTGAAAATCCATCTCTTCAAGGCATCGCTCTAACATTGCTGTACCTCTGCCGCTCGGTCCGTAGGCCTCAGGGTAGCTACGCGCTATATAAACTTTAATTCATTCATTCATGGAATAGTGGGAATAGGTTTGAGCACAGGAAAATTATAAAACAATTTCAGATTCAAGGTGTGATGCTTTAGAAGAGCTAGGCAAGAATGTGTCTGTCAGAGTTTTGGTTCATTTGACTCCCGTGCTCGTGTTGGAATCAAACAAAAATAGTCAGTCTGTGTCCGTTAATTACAGTATTGATGAGAATTACTTTTCAATCTGTTACTTTTGAATTTAGCAGAGGCATCTGAGGTTTTCACCTGGTGTTAAGTGCCCCAGCTAGAGGCCCATATCGCAGGGTTGTTACATGCAAAATAGAAGTAAGCATAGTTTGTAAGTGTTATTCCCAATTATTTTCAAAAAGGGTATACATCGCGCTCCGACGAAAAAAAATTAAAATAAAATACATTTAAATTGGAAGTTTCTCCGCAACTATATTCATGTGAAAGGCACATTGATGGTAGTGAAAGGCAACAGCCTATAGGCACATTTCTAAGACCTTTTCCAGTTGTCCATCTCATCTTGTTGCTGATAGGGTTGGATGGTACAGCTGCAACATATAGCATTCACTGTCTTCTATAAGACGCCTTGGTCAACTAGATTCTTTACAGTTATTGAAGATATTATGCAAAAAAATGGTATTCAAGGACAGAGGTTTGGTAAAGGGGCACTGGTTGTCAAATTGAGGCTTATCAATGAGAACACTCCATTTATGAAGAATCCGTAGATCTGCCACTGGTGTTTTCTGTTCTATACAGGTGAAGCGTCTTCATTGAGTGTTTTCTCAAATTTAAGGGCCAGATGAGGCATTCACTGCACTACAACTCATGAAGCCAGAATCCTCAAAGGAGTGCTGGGGTTTCTCCAGCCAGATTGCAACCAGGCCTGCCATCTCTTGAGTAAGAAAGAAAGGTGGCGGTAGATCTCAACCTGGAGCTGGAAGGAAAAAAAGCGTGGATTGCGCAGGTCACTTGTAACTGAAACAACTAATTATTTAGTTGAAGTTCCTAGCAGAGACACCAAATCACATCGCATTATTTGAGAACTGGGAATGCCACAATAGAACTCATTCTCTATAATGCCCTTAATATGGAGATATTGCCTGAGTGTTTAAACTTTATATTTAATGATTCGTTTTTAGGCATATGGAGGTAATGGACACGGCAGGGAGAAAACACATATCTTGCCATGCTATCCAGTTGATGTACACTCGTTAAGGAATCCAAAATTAAATAAAATATCTAACAGACATACAGCACTGTTCTTTAGTACTCATACATTAACAATTTCTTACGATGCATGTTACTTAATTCAATGGTAAGCCTCTTTCAAACAAGCAATGGCAAATCCAATAGGTTTCAGCTCAAATACCCGAGTTATTGGCTTTGCCAATGATTTTTTTCCATTTGCACACACGTCAAGCGGCATGTGCACATATGGCTGGTAATCTTGCAGTGGGTTTTCTGATAATGTAAATTCATTCCAAATTCACCACTTTTTTTTCCTGCTCTAACAAGTTAGAAAGGTAAACAGGAAAAGGTGAAAACAAGTAGGTGTGAAGAGCAAAAAAGGAAGCGAGTGGTCTGGCAGCAATTTGCAGCTTCTGCGCCTTCAAGAAACATAAATACTTGAATAAAAAAAATTAAAAAACATGGGTGAGTAACACAGGGAAGAAGGCAGGGGAGGATATAATGAAAAAAGAGCACATTGTGTTGGAGAGAGCAAAGAAACACATGCACTCCAGTGAAGTGCAGAATCTAAATTCATCAACAGAGAGGTCCTCCAGTATCAATTGAAAGGATAAAAATCGTCCTTTCAGAGCACTGTGTTTGCCCCTGGACAAGACTAGGAAGGAAAGTCACCAAATTGGGAGCAACCAACTGAGATAAGCAACAAAGCCATCCATTCATGAGCAAGGGGTGCACTCTAAATATATGTTGTTTTGTAAACTATGGATCTTTGCAACCGACAGCTTACAGTCCTGCCAAGCGTCACGCAACAGGTGTGACGCTCACGCATTTCAGTGCGGTGATCCGCATCACCGCACTGAAATGCATTGTCACGCATTTTCGACCTGTGCCAGGCGCGCCAGCGGCGGTCCTGTGCCCGGGCTCTCTCTGTGTCCTGAGAGAGGTGGTGCCAGCCGCCCGAGTCGGAGTGCTTAAACAGTTAACTGAGACTGCTGCAGCTCTCAGCTCTGAGAGCCGCCCGCTACAATGTATCTGAGTCTCTGCCTGCTGTCCGACTGAGGCTCCTGTTGCCCTGGAAACATATGCGCAAATCATGGCGCGAGTGGCGCCAGCGCGGATACTCAGACTCTGTCCTCGCAGTCAGTCTGCAGGGGGGCCGGGCTGCTCTGAGTCGGATACTCCGCTGCCAATCACGTGTGGCGCACATGGGGCCGGGATTAATCCGGGTGTGCCGGCCGCGATAGTGCCGTCACGTCCGGGTAAGTAGGGGGTCAAATGCTGCGGAGAAGTGGCGGGGAATTACAAGTCCAGGCTGCGCGGCACGAGACGCTGTCTCTCTGAGCGCTATGATGGCCGCACGCCCCACTTACACTGCAGCTCGCACCTTGACCACCTCTGGCAGCTCCTCAGCAGAGCCCCGGCGGCGACAGACAGAGACTCAAAGCTCTGGCCAAGCCACTGCCAGGCCGAGGTCAGAGGACTGCGAGCGTGGCCGTATCGACTCTGGAGTGGACAGAGCTGGATGAAGCAGCAGGCACAGCTGGCAGACTCGTCAGAGTGGCCAGTGTTCTTGCACATCGTCGCTGGGTGGGCAGCGCCAGCAGCTGAGCAAGTCTAGTAAGTCAGTCACTGTTTTATTTATTTATTTATTTTTATGCACTTTGCGGTGCTGCGTCACGCGGACAGTTACCCCGGGTGTCAGAGAGCGCTTCACAATTGGAACAGACAGACAACTGTACTGATACATGAGGAGAAAGTTATGAGGCAAATTATTACACAAAAAGCAAACGTGTTACATGAGGCATTGCAAGAAGTGACAACCGTGAGCAAACAAAATACAAGACATAGCACTGTCTGATCATCCTTCCGGAGTCCGAGAGCCTGCTGCCTTTAGTCATGGTTTAGTTTTACCTAATACCTCTGCAGCACGTGTTATCACAGCAGCTGCTCTGAGTGTCATCTAGGGCTCTGAATAGTGGGTATTATCATCAAGTCCGAAGTCGGGTCAGTGCATGGACATTTGCACGGTGTTCTTCACAGTGTCTTTTTTTCTGATTTGTGTAGTGGCCTGCCCGAAAAGTACTGCTGCTGAAAAACATAACTTGTATAATTTCATGGTTATGATTTCTTTTCCAGTACAGTCCGATTACAGGAGGGAGCAATAGGATTAGTCTCCTTCCATTGCTGGTGCTCTGCAACAGTTTCAAGAAGTTCTTGGAGTTTCTTGTTAATCAGTTGGCTGTAATTTCTGATATTTATAAGTTTGCCACGCCCTAAATGCATGATTTTTGCTCGCGAGAAAGTGTCACTCATAGTCGTTGAAATGTCACTCATAATTTCACTCAAATTTTTAAAATGTCACTAATGGCAATCTGAAACCTTGGCAGCTATGAGCTTAAGCTGTCTATAGCAAGGACCTAAAAGCAATGTATTCTCTGTGCTTAGTGCTTTGAAAGTAGGCATATCATTGCTCCAAGAAACCCATCTTTCAAAAAGAAAAGGCAACAAACATGTCCGCCTAAACATGTCTTTTTTCATTGCTTTGCTAGAATCTGTGGGAAAGATTAAGGTTAGCAATGGACATACAGCCACATTCGGTGTATACATTCCCATTTAATGATAATGATTGCTTTTTTTTCTGACCACTTTCCCATCATTGCAGATTCTAGTCAATGACAAGGTATAGTAGGTGCTGATTTAACCTCAGTACCGGAACCCATGCGAAGCACATTTTCATTAAAAACCAACACCATAGGACTGCAATCTCAGCGTTGACCTTCAACAAACCATAAGAAAAAGATTTCTCATAAGTAACTTCATAAAAACAAGAAAATAGATTACATTCTCCTGGGCCAATCACATTAGGATATAATGCATTAGGTGAAGCTGAGGCATACTAAAATAGTGGATATTGTCCTGTCCCTAGACTCCCTCAAAAGTGTTATTTTATATGCTCAAATTAGTGATTGAAGACACTTGGCACAGTACATGAAGTAGGAAAATCAGTAATTTGTGGTTATTGCATTGGCTTGTTTTATCAGCACCGAAGAAGGGGATGGTTGCACTAACACAGCACTACTTTCGAAAGTGAGATCACTTGAACCTCGATATAGATGGTGAAACTCTGCTTGTACAGGAGGTCTGTACAAGCAGGCCTCTTGTTTGGATACTTGTTTCATGCACAGTTGTCCACTTTCAGACCTCCACTCTCCTTCAGTCTAATGGGAATGAGATCTTCTTTCCTTCTGTTAGACACCATTGCCTTCGGGTGTTTGTATCACTTATGCCTGCATGCCTAGACCTGAAAAGGCCTTTCTGCTTAGTGGTTTATGACCCTGTGACACCCATCTAATGCTTCACTAGTCTTACTTATCCTTTCCCTCCTCTCCATCCTGCCAGCCTTCTCTCAAGGAGTCCCCCTTCTAGCTCTAGAGAATGTGTTCCATCCATGCAATATAACTTTTAGAAGATACTTTACCATTGCAGAGCTCTTTTTTCCTCTTCAGCTATCAGTAGGCAGGTGAACTCTAAGTAACAGAGTGAATCAGTTTACTCTTTCTGCTGCTTATTCTTCCCCCTCCAAACCAAAGTACTGCTTCTTCGGTTGGCAGATAGAAGATGGACCTTTGTAGATCCTTCTGCCTTTGCATCTTCCTCTCCAGGAGTGATGGACTTGCGCAAGAACGTTCACCAGAATGAAACCCCTCCATTCCTTCAAGACAATGTGAAGTCTCTAGCTGCTGTCTTTTTCCTACTCTGGTCATGCACTACCAGTTGTGCACTCTTGGAGGATGTGAGACCATCTTCGAGGCCTAGCAGCATTGTTCCTTTTTTTCCTTTGCTCTTTTTCAGCTTTTGCTCGCTTTGGTTTATGTGGACAGTGTGGTCTGAGGTGTCTCTCTTGGTGTCCCTCTTGGTGTCCTCACTCTGATGGTTGCTTGTTTGACTTTTTCAATCCTTCGTGAGAAACTGCCAAGACGCCCAGTTCTATTTCGGTCTCTTTCTGTCCTTCTGAAAACCTATTAACATTTTTTGCCAGGCACCCATTAAAATAGAGGTTCTTCAAGGACCCTCTGCTTATGTTCATTCATCTCTATTTCTCCTGCATCTCCTTCTTACAATTGTTTATTATGTTTTTCCTAAATTTATACTAGGAGAAATGTGATTTCTGCTATGCAGGAGCCCCTGCTGTTAGTTCTTTGATCTGGAGTTAGATTCCTTCAGAGTTTGGGTTGATGGCCAGGTTCCTATCCTTGGTACACTGGTTGTTCTTGGCTATTTTTGAAAACATGTGTTTTAGGGTTATCTGAGTTACATTGCTGGGGGTCCATATAGGCTTTGTAGCTCTCAGGATGAGTTTTCCCTTATGCCAGAGGTGGGGCTGTGGATGTGCCCTTGATTTTTTGTTAACAATATGTATTGTGCCAAACCTGATCTGAGCACATTGACCTGGAGAACTTGAGATTTCATGGATTTTTGGAGGAAGGGTGTCGTCCAACTACCAGTAGAAGGGACACCAAGATGTGAACGTGTATTAATTGTGTATTGTGACTTTGCCAATAGAAAAAAAACACTCAAGTTTGGATCATGCTGTCCAGTGTTAAGAAGTCCACAGTGAAGGTGGCCTACCTTGCACAACTACTGAAGAAAGCCTCTTTGTACTTGCCTCTGATAATTGTACGACAGGTCGTTTGGGTGTAGTAAGCAGTGAGTGGCTGCATGTGATTTGCCTTACCAAGTATCAGGCTCGTACAAAACTGGTGGAAAAAATTATTTAACAATGTTTAAAGCAGTGCAGGTACAGGCCATGCGAATGTAGATTACAGTAATCTTGAAAGTCATCTGTCACAATTCAAAAAATGTTATGTCTAATTTTTAAACGCTGAAGTAATGTTCAAAATGTATATGTTGTGCGACGATTTTGTTTGTCTTGTTCACATATGATAGAAACAAAATAACCTTAACATTTTGTTTCATTTCAGTTTTCATTTCCAGGGCCCATGCGGAACAACCCTGCCTGAGGCGCTTGCCCGCCATGAAAGCGAAATAATCTGAACCTGAAATTTAACCAGAATCGACAGTGAAATGTAATTGCAAAATATGAAAAAAAGGCTGTGAATTTTATAGTGGTTGATGACATTTGCCCTTCCACAAAAGCGCTTCTAACTTTGGAGATTTAACAAAGATCACTGGCACTATATTGTTCAGTGGGGTCCCACTTGCATGGGGAAAATGGAACGCTAAATTCAAGGACTAATTTTTCTTCTTCAATACTATGCGTTGCCCAACAACAAACTTTTACTATTTACTGCCAAGAAAGTTGTTCTCTTGCACCTGAAGTGAGTCCTTGTCTGACTTGCTTGTGTTTATGGCTATAGATTGGACCTCTCCCATAAGGTTAAGACTAAATGCATGGATAGCTTGTAAGGAACACCTCCTGATTTTCTTTTTTTAGAAACTGATTTACCAGTAAAAATAAAATGTGGATATTTGTGCCACCTCTCAGGTTTCTGAGTGTATCCTTCTGTGTCCTTTACATAGTCTATATTTTCTTGTGTGTTAACAGTACTAAATTGGGCCTTGCCTTACAATTCTACCAAAGCAGTATTCTAGTGACATTTGGAGCTATATGCTGAGCCACTTGCCTCCCCCCACATGTGCTCATCCACGTCTGACACCATGGTGCTGCTGCATATGAGAGTCCGCTACAGGAAGCTCCTGCCCACTAGTTCTAGCGGTCTACTTCTCTGGTTGCCTGGCGTACAGGCAGAGTCACTGCATCTGAGACGTAGAAGAGCAGCGGATACCTGAGAGCAGAGCTCTGCCTTCTGACCCGGCTGCTGTTGCGACAAATCCCCAGTACGCTCGGCGGCCCTGGTGATGTGGGCAGGCATGTACTTTACCAGACCGACTCACAAGGGTACACGCCTTTCGATCACATGGATCTACAAATTCTTCATGGAGGCAACCATGATACTAGGGATCACCAGAATCGATCTACTGGATGCCAAGTAAAGCCTGCATTTCACCTCTAAAGCCTCCATACATTACATTTTAGGAGGACTTTTAACAGGCCTGTTGTCCCCAAGAAGTGGGATTTTGGCCAGATATCAAGGATTCCGGTTAGATGCATGCTCAGACTTGTGATTTGTGTCACCAAATCATTATCTAAATGAGTTTTAACACTGTTATTGTTTTTTTAATTCTGTTTGGACACAGAAACTACTGGTTCGAGGCATATGGGCTGCAGATGGTACATTATGAATAGATCGCCATCTGGTGTTGGGCTCGGATGATTGCACTTTGTTTTTCTCTTGGAGAGTCTTTTGTATCTTGGTGACTCCTCCCTTAGTTGGTAGTGCGCATGGGCATCGGCTCCATCCTTAGATTGTTTTTTTCCGCCATCGGGTTCGGATGAAGATCGAGACGCTCCAGATCAACTTCAGAAGAAAGTGATTTTTCGGCGCGTATTCCCTTTCCAATTCGACGGTATTGTTATCGAACGCGTTCTTTTCCATTCCGACGCGTTACAAATTCAAAATAGAAGAGAAAAACTTGGATCTACGTCGAAGAACAGGAGACCTTTCTCGACGCAGTCAAGCCCGGAGTCCATGGAAAGGACTCCATTCAAAAAATGTCCATCGTTTGGTGCTAAGTTCCCACACAAGGACCTACACGAGGTGTGCAACCTCTGTCTATCGCCTGAACACGAATCCAGGGACTGCGAAGCCTGCGCAGCATTCTCCTCCAAGCTAACGATTAGAAATCGTCGAGCTCGAAGACACGAGGCTTCCAGAATGCAGGCGGAGGCAATCCCGGAGCTGTTCGGAGACGAACAAATCGAGGAAGAAGAGGACCAGTCGGGGTCGGAAGGGGACCAGTCGGAGGTTGAAGAACTCTTCGAGCAACAAACCGTGAGTGACGACGTCCCCTTACCGAAAAACCGACCCCGTGCGGTAACGACCCCGCCCTCGGGCCCGGTCAAACCGCTGAAAAAAGTTTCCGACGCCCCGCCCTCGGGCCCGGCAACGAAACCGAAACTGAAACCGAAGCACTCGGAATCCCACCATGTCGGATCCGAGAAAAGGGCGACATCGACTTCGGCACCGAGGCTACATACAAAGGAGAGCTCGGTATCGAAACATTCCATGTCGAAAAAGAAATATGATTTATCGCCCAAAAGACACTCGATACCCAAAAAGTCGGAATCGAGCAGACATTCGGTGTCGAAAACAGCAAGATCTGAAGATCGAAAACAAAAACAGCTCTCGGAACCAGGACCCTCGGTACCGATTCAAGAGCAACAAACAGATCCCAAACAAAAGATCTTGTTTATTGACCCACAAACTGGGAAAGTGGTCACGAAGAAGAGAAAGAGTGAACAGTCAGAAGATAAACCTCTTCCTTCAAAAAAGAGAACAATGGGGACGAACATAACTCCTCCTGCTTCTCCTCGTCCTAGAGACACACCCTCTTCTCCTATTCCTCACAATAGGCCACATATTCCTACACCCTCCACACCAAGACCAGCTACACCTCAGTCAGATGTAGACAGTGATATAGGGGAGGGAGAACCTCAAGGGGATGACGAATCTATCCCAGATGAGGAAGATCCATGGGAAAATTACGATGTAGGGTCAGATGAGGACAACGACCCAGAGCTATATCCCTCAAAGCCTTCACCACCTGATTATAACACAGGTTTTGTGCAGCTCATTAATAGGGCAGCAAAATATCATAAACTAGATATGCACACAGAACCTCAGATAGAGGATTTCTTGTTAGAGACTCTACCTAGTGCACAGAGAACATCAGGTACTCTTCCTATGCTGAAGGGTCTTCTCACTCACACAGAGGAAATATTCGAAAACCCAGTGAGAGCCAGGGTGTTAAACCCAAGAATCGATAAAAAATACAAAGCGGCTCCAAAGGACCCAATATTTATTAGAGGGCATGTACCTCTAGATTCGCTGGTGGTCTCAAACGCTCGTAAAAGAGCAAACTCATTATCTAGAGGAGAGGCTCCTCCACCAGATAAAGAGTCGAAGTTAATAGATGCATCAGGCAAAAGAGTAGCATCACAGGCAGCGAATAGCTGGCGTATAGCCAATACACAAGCACTACTCGCACGTTATGACAGGGCACATTACGATGAGTTAGAAAAACTTCTCACACATCTTCCAAAAGAACATCAGAAGAAGGCAGACCAATTAATACAGGAAGGTAAAATAATAACCAATACTTCCATTAAGTGTGCATTAGACGCAGCAGACACTGCAGCAAGGTCTATTAACACTAGTGTCATGCTAAGAAGGCACGCATGGCTTAGAATCTCAGGATTCAAACAAGAAGTACAAACAGCCCTACTGAACAAACCATTTGATCAGAAGACATTGTTTGGTTCAAGTACAGACGAGACATTAGAAAAGATGAAGAAAGATACGGAAACGGCTAAGTCAATGGGAGCATTGCAACAGTCAACGCACAGAGGTTCCTTTCGTAGATCCACCTATAGAGGGGGCTCAAAAAACACAGGAACAAATCAGCAATCCACATCTTTCACACCAACATCACCCAGAGGTAATTCAAGAGGTAGTTACAGAGGTAACAACAATAAGGGTAGAGGCCGCGGAAATAATAACAACCGCAACGCCTCAACACCAAAGCAGTGACTTCATAGAACTCCCCCCAGACCACATAACACCGGTCGGGGGACGTCTATCACAGTTCCTACCTGTCTGGGAAAACATCACATCAGACAAGTGGGTGAGACAAATTATCCAACATGGTTATTGCCTAGAACTCACAGCTACCCCACCAAACATCCCTCCCAAACAGCGTCCAATGAGTCAGGATCATCTGACATTGTTAAGAGAAGAAGTGCTAGCACTTCTACAAAAGCATGCAATAGAGAAGGTCCCAAAGGATCAACAAGGAACAGGAGTATTATCTCTATACTTCCTGATCCCCAAAAAGTACTGAAGAAAGGGGACTTTCTTTCTACACTGGATCTAAAAGACGCTTACTTTCATATCCCAATTCACAAAGCCCACAGAAAATACCTAAGGTTTGTGTTAGAAGGACAACACTACCAGTTCAAGGTCCTTCCGTTCGGTGTCACAACAGCACCGAGAGTTTTCACAAAATGCCTAGCTGTGGTGGCAGCACACCTAAGAAGACAACAAATACATGTCTTCCCATACTTGGACGATTGGCTAATAAAGGCCAAATCAAAGGAAGAATGTCTTCACAACACACAGAAGACAATTCAATTGCTGCACCACCTAGGGTTTACGGTGAACTACAAAAAATCACACCTGCAACCAAACCAGATCCAGCAATACCTGGGGGCTACAGTAGACACAGAAAAGGCAATAGCATACCCCAACCCAATCAGAGTACAGACAATGGTCGGGCTAATACAAAGATTTCAACCACAACACTCACTACCAGCACGAGAGTTTATGCAACTATTAGGCATGATGTCCTCTTGCATACTGCTAATACCACATGCCAGACTACAAATGCGCCCACTACAAGAGTGTCTAGCGACACAGTGGAATCAGGCTCAAGGTCAGATTACAGATCTGGTGTTGGTAAACGACCGGACGTATCGCTCTCTGAAGTGGTGGAACACAGAAAACATTTCCAAGGGACGGTCGTTCCTAGAGCCAATTCCACAAGTAATAATAACAGCGGACGCATCGCTCTCCGGATGGGGAGCGCATATGGACAAATACACAGTACAGGGGAAGTGGAGTGCGCAGCAAAAGAAACTGCACATCAACTACCTAGAACTATTAGCAATATTTCTAGCACTAAAAGCTTTCCAAATGCAAATAACAAACAAGGCAGTCCTGATCAGAACAGACAACATGACTGCAATGTATTATATTCAAAAACAGGGGGGGACACACTCTCTCCAACTGTCCAAACTAGCACAGGACATCTGGAGATGGGCCATTCCTCGAAAGATCTACCTGTTAGCGGAACACCTACCAGGAATTCAAAATCAAATAGCAGACATCAATCAATCATCAATCAATCAATCAATCATTGACACTTATAAAGCGCGCTACATACCCGTAGGGTCTCAAGGCGCTGGGGGGGAGGGGGGGTGCCGCTACTGCTCGAACAGCCAGGTCTTCAGCTTCTTCCTGAAGGAGAGGTGGTCTTGGGTCAGGCGCAGGTCGGTCGGGAGGGAGTTCCAGGTCTTGGCGGCCAGGTAGGAGAAGGACCTTCCTCCTGTAGTCGCTCTTCGGATGCGGGGGACGGCGACGAGGGTGTGGTTGGCTGATCGGAGGTGGCGTTTGGGAGCGTAGAAGTTGACTCGGCTGTTGAGGTAGCTCGGGCCTTGGTCGTGTAGGGCTTTGTGTGCGTGGGTGAGGAGGCGGAAGGTGATTCTTTTGTTGACGGGGAGCCAGTGAAGGTCTTTCAGATGTCCGGAGATGTGACTGGTTCGTGGGATGTCGAGGATGAGTCTGGCTGAGGCGTTCTGGATCCGCTGGAGTCTCTTCTGGAGCTTGGCGGTGGTACCGGCGTAGAGGGCGTTGCCGTAGTCCAGTCGGCTGGTGACGAGGGCCTGGGTGACGGTCTTCCTGGTCTCGGTGGGGATCCACCAGAAGATCTTCCGTAGCATGCGTAGGATGTTGAAGCACGCCGAGGAGACGTTGTTGACTTGCCTGGTCATGGAGAGGGAGGAGTCCAGGATGACGCCCAGGTTTCGTGCATGGTCAGTCGGTTTGGGTGCGGTGCCCAGGGCGGGGGGCCACCAGGAGTCGTCCCAGGCGGAGGGTGAGGAGCCCAGGATGAGGACCTCTGTCTTGTCCGAGTTCAGTTTCAGGCGGCTGGTCGTCATCCACTCGGCTACCTCTTTCATCCCTTCGTGCAGGTTGGCTCTGGCGGCGGCGGGGTCGTTGGTCAGGGAGAGGATCAGCTGGGTGTCGTCGGCGTAGGAGATTATGCTGAGGTTGTGTTTGCGTATGATGGCCGCGAGGGGGCTCATGTAGACGTTGAAGAGGGTGGGGCTCAGAGATGATCCTTGGGGGACGCCGCAGATGACTTCGGAGGCCTCTGACTTGTACGGTGGTAGGCGGACTCTCTGTGTTCTTCCGTCGAGGAAGGAGATGATCCATTCCAGCGCCTTGTCCTGGATGCGATGTTGCTGAGGCGCCGTACTAGGGTGCGGTGGCAGACCGTGTCGAATGCCGCGGAGAGGTCTAGGAGGATGAGGGCCGCTGTTTCTCCATTGTCCATCAGGGCTCGGATGTCATCGGTGGCGGCGATGAGGGCGGTCTCGGTGCTGTGGTTGGCTCTGAAGCCGGACTGTGAGGGGTCGAGGGATCCGTTCGTCTCGAGGAAGGCGGCCATCTGCTTGTTGACGGTCTTCTCGATGACTTTGGCTGGAAACGGGAGGAGCGAGATGGGGCGGTAATTCTTGAGTTCGGTGGGGTCCGCTGTGGGTTTCTTGAGAAGAGCGCTGAGTTCGGCGTGCTTCCAGCTCTCGGGGAAGGTGGCGGTGTCGAAGGATGTGTTGATGATGTCTCGCAGGTGGGGTGCGATGACAGCGTCGGCCTTGTTGAAGACGTGGTGAGGGCAGGGGTCGGTCGGTGATCCGGAGTGGATGGAGTTCATCGTGCGGATGGTGTCTTCGGTGCTGATCGGGGTCCAGGCGTGGAGGGTGGTGGTGGGGGGTGGTTGTTCGGTCATGGTGTGCGTTGGTTGGTTGTTGAAGCTGTTGTGTATGTCGGCGATCTTGTTGTGGAAGTATGAAGCGAGGGAGTTGCAGAGGTCTTGCGATGGGGTGATGTCGTTGTTTCCTGCGCTGGGGTTGGAAAGCTCTTTCACGATGTTGAAGAGTTCCTTGCAGTTGTGTGCGTTGTTGTCCAACCGGTCCTTGAAAGCTGTTTTCTTGGCGGCGCGGATCAGCTGGTGGTGTTTCCGGGTGGCAAGTTTGAAGGAGGTCCTGTTGTCCGGTGTCGGTTCCCTTCTCCAGACTTTCTCGAGGGCTCGGCAGTTCTTCTTGGAGCTCTTGAGTTCGTCGGTGAACCATGGGGCCTTCTTGCTGCCGGGTCTGCTGGGCGGGGTCCTCAGTGGGGCGAGTTCGTCCGCGCAGTTGTTGATCCACTTCGTGAGGTTGTCTGCGGCCTGGCTGGGGTTCGCTGAGCTGGCAGGAGGGTGATGGCTCAGGGAGGTGGCGAGCTGGTCTGCTGTGATCTTGTTCCAGCATCTGCGGGCGGCCTGTTTCTGGTGGTGGTGGGACGTCGTTCTCTTGAAGGTGAAGTGGACGCAGCTGTGGTCCGTCCATTGAAGCTCTGTGGCGTGGCTGAAGTTGATGTCTGTGCTGGAAGAGAAGACTGCTTCGAGTGTGTGTCCGGCGAGGTGGGTGGGGGTGGACACCAGTTGCTTGAGTCCCAGGTTGGCGAGGTTGGCGAGCAGGGTGATGGTGTTGCGGTCGTTGTTGTTCTCCAGATGGAAGTTGAGGTCTCCCAGGAGGATGTAGTCGGCGGAGGGGAGGGCATGCGGGCTGACGAAGTCGGCGATGTCCTCGCTGAATTGCGTGCGTGGTCCAGGGGGTCGGTAGGTCAGGGTGCCTCTGAGGGTGGTGTTCGGGTTGGTGTGGATCTGGAAATGCAGGTGTTCGGCGCTGGTCAGGGTGTTGTCGGTGCTGGTCGTGAGACGGATGGTGCTCCTGTGGATGATGGCGATGCCTCCTCCCATCTGGTTGGCGTTTCGGTCCCTCCGGACGATCTTGTAGCCCTCTGGGATTGCGATGGCGATGTCGGGAGCTGAAGAGGCGTTCATCCAGGTCTCCGTGAGGAAGGCAACGTCAGGGGCTGTGGCGTCTAGGAGGTTCCAGAGTTCGATGGCGTGTCTGTGGACGGAGCGGGTGTTGAGCAGGATGCACTTGAGGTGGGTGCTGCTGGTGTTCGTCTTGGCGGGTGCTGGTGCGAGGCTGGTCCGGATGCAGGAGAACTTGCAGGCGTGGCAGCTGAAAGGTCCGTGGGTACCTCGTGGAGCGGCTAGGTGGCATTCTGGGAGTCGGCCGGTGTTGAGTGCGGTGAGGGTGGCGGCGGAGTACGTCAGGCGGGTCGGTCGGGCTCTTCGGGGGCCAGGGGTCCTGGCGCTGGGCGCGGTCCGGTCGCGGACGGGCGCAGACGGGCTTACCTTTGGCGCGCCTTCGGCGCACAAACGGCGCGCCCGCTGCGCGTGACCGCTGCGCGTTCGCACGGTCGCCATTTAAGGCGAAGTGCGCGGGTGGACGGAGCAGCTGGGAGGCGGGAGCGGGGAGGGTACAGAAGAAAAAGGGGCGGGGCTAATGGCGGTGGCGGGAAGCGGGAGCGGGGAGGGAGAGCGGAGGGCGGCGAGGTAGGCGGGCAAGCAGGAAGGAGACAGGCACAATGGGGGTCAAAAACACGAAGAGTAATTGGAACAGAAAAAACAGGCTATAATACAGGTCAAAACACGGAGAGAAAACGGCACAGAAAAAACAAGCAACAATTCAGGTCAAAACGGGGGGAAAAAACAGTAGGAAAACGATCTTGGCCACAGAAAGAAAACAAGCACAAATTTTAGACAAAAACGGGCTAAAACCAAAGGGGAGCGCTCAAGGCGGCAGCGAGGTCGGCGCTGAGGCAGAGGCAGGCACTGGGGGCACACGCAGCAGCTGGTGGCCGTGCGGCGCGGGGGTGTCCCACAAGTGGGTCACACTCACCTGCGTCGCACGGTCGCCATTTAAGGCCAACTGCGCGGGTAGGCGGAGCAGCTGGGAGGCGGGAGCGGGGAGGGTACAGAAGAAAAAGGGGCGGGGCTAATGGCGGTGGCGGGAAGCGGGAGCGGGGAGGGAGAGCGGAGGGCGGCGAGGTAGGCGGGCAAGCCGGAAGGAGACAGGCACAATGGGGGTCAAAAACACGAAGAGTAATTGGAACAGAAAAAACAGGCTATAATACAGGTCAAAACACGGAGAGAAAACGGCACAGAAAAAACAAGCAACAATTCAGGTCAAAACGGGGGAAAAAACAGTAGGAAAACGATCTTGGCCACAGAAAGAAAACAAGCACAAATTTTAGACAAAAACGGGCTAAAACCAAAGGGGAGCGCTCAAGGCGGCAGCGAGGTCGGCGCTGAGGCAGAGGCAGGCACTGGGGGCACACGCAGCAGCTGGTGGCCATGCGGCGCGGGGGTGTCCCACAAGCAGACAGTCAGAACAAGTTCACGAATGGGAGCTGCACGACCAAATACTACAGCCATTCTTCCAAAATGGGGGCAACCAGAGATAGATCTGTTTGCAAATCATCAGAACGCAAAATGCAAACAATTCGCATCCAGGTACCCACACCAAAGGTCCCAGGGCAATGCACTGTGGATAAATTGGCCCAACAAATTTGCTTACGCGTTCCCTCCTCTACCACTAATTCCATTACTGGTGAGGAAACTGCAGCAACACTCAATGACAATGATACTAGTGGCACCCACGTGGGCAAGACAGCCGTGGTTCACCACGCTGCTACAACTCTCACAAGTACCACATCAAAAGCTAAGGTTATTACCCATGCATCTTACACAGAACCATGGAGAAATAATGCACCCAGATCCCAAACAACTGAACCTAGCGATCTGGCTCCTGAGGTCATAGAGTTTGGATATTTAGATTTACCACCAGAATGCATGGAAATCATTAAACAGGCAAGACGTCCTACCACCAGAGCATGCTACGCAGCAAAATGGAAGAGGTTTGCTATACACTGTAACAGTAAGCACATCAACCCTCTGGACGCATCCACTAAACAAATCATTTGCTATTTATTACACTTACAGCAATGTAACCTAGCATATACCTCTATCAGGGTTCATCTAGCAGCCATAGCGGCGTACCTACAAAACAGGCAACACCTGTCACTGTTTAAAGTACCAGCAATTAAAGCTTTCATGGAAGGACTCAAAAGAGTCATTCCACCAAGAAGACCACCTTCCCCAGTCTGGAATCTCAACATAGTGCTTACCAGACTAATGGGGCCACCCTTTGAACCTATGCATAGGTGTGAAATACAATTCCTCACATGGAAGGTGGCCTTCCTCATAGCTATCACGTCACTTAGAAGAGTAAGTGAACTGCAGGCTTTTACGATTCAAGAACCATTTATGCAGCTACACCAAAATAAAGTGGTTCTTAGAACAAACCCAAAATTCTTACCAAAGGTTATTTCAGCATTCCACATCAATCAGTCAGTGGAATTACCGGTTTTCTTTCCAAAACCACAAACAGTAGCGGAAAGAGCCCTACATACACTGGATGTTAGGAGGGCCATATTGTACTATATAGAAAGAACACAAACTTTCAGAAAGACAAAACCGCTATTTGTTGCGTTTTCTCCCACACATAAAGGCAATCCCATCTCCAAAGCGGGCATTGCCAGATGGATTGTAAAATGCATTCAAATATGCTACTTAAAGGCAAAGAGAACATTAACTGTTCCTCCTAGAGCTCACTCTACACGTAAACTAGGAGCATCTATGGCATTTCTGGGAAACATTCCACTAGATGACATATGCAAAGCGGCTACCTGGGTTACACCGCACACCTTCACAAAACACTATTGTGTAGATGTGCACACAACACAACAAGCTAGAGTGGGACAAGCAGTATTAAAAACATTGTTTCAGACAGTTGCAACAGACACGGGCGACCACCGCTAGGGAGAGAACTGCTGTATAGTCTATTCATAATGTACCATCTGCAGCCCATATGCCTCGAACGGAATATGCTACTTACCAGTATGCATCTGTTCTTGGCATAGAGGGCTGCAGAGTGGTACATGCCCTCCCAGCCTCCCCGGAAACCTGTGTCTGTTCCAACATTATCTTATTTAGATACACTTACATGGGCATTCTTATCTGTATTCTACTATACTACTCCATCTAACCCTACTATGGCAAAACAATCTAAGGATGGAGCCGATGCCCATGCGCACTACCAACTAAGGGAGGAGTCACCAAGATACAAAAGACTCTCCAAGAGAAAAACAAAGTGCAATCATCCGAGCCCAACACCAGATGGCGATCTATTCATAATGTACCACTCTGCAGCCCTCTATGCCAAGAACAGATGCATACTGGTAAGTAGCATATTCCTTTTGTAAAGTACTGCTGGGTTGGAGCCCCAGAACTGGGGGACCGACCACCACCACCACCTACTGGTGGTGGTTTCTGGTGAAGAAGTCAGCCTGCCAGTGGCTTATCCAAGTAACTGTTTAGGAGGTCACCGGGAACAGTGCACCAACAGCAAGGATTCATGATGAACTGTGGTCGCAGGTTTTGTCATCACATGAGCTCAGGGCCTATAAGACTAGCTTCATTATGAACCTTTTTCTGCTTTCCTAGGGCAGCTTATTTGATTAGATGCCATTACTGCCTCCAAAGAAATGTGTGACAGCATAGAAAACCTATATAACTAAACAATACCAAGTGAAGATAGCTGATGTGAAAAGCACAAGAATCCACTAATATATAAAAATGTTCGTATGTAAAGTTCTCTGCCATCCCATTGGTTGTTTGTACTCTATAAAAACTGCATAAATAAAATAACTTTCAGTCAAGAGTAAGTGAGGTGGGGAGGATGACCCTATTGAGTTGAGCTCAACTCTGCCTCTTGTGAATAATGCTCACTGATTCATTGGAACACCGTCGGCGAGAGAGTGGCAAATGTTATGTTATGTTATTAATTTTTTATATATTTTATATATAATTTTTTATATAGCGCACGGATGCCGCAGCTAAGACTTAGTGGATTTGTTTTGGGAATATACTACACTGGGACAACAGACTAGAAGGGGGGCATGTAACCATCAAGTAGGACCAGACTTTGATATGATCAAAAGAGAGAACACAATGATGGCAGAAAACCAAGGGACCACAGCAGTGATCGTCATTGCGCCGATGGGTGGGATGTCAGAGAAGAAGTCCAGAGATTGCTCAGCATCTGTCAAGATGCTGCAAAGTGCAATAAGAGTTCTAAAGTGTCTGGTGTTTTTGGGGCCTACCATTATGGCAGAGAGAGCGGGAAAAAAGCCATGGAGGAATGGGAGGCCGAAGAGGAACCGTGTAAATTCTAAGACACAAAAGAGGGCTAACAATCAAGGAGACAGGACCTTGATGAGGAGGGTGGGGTTGGAAACAGACCGGGCGACTCCAAGGGATGGTCTGGGAGAGACTGATGCACCACATCGCCCATAGGCAAGACACAACAGGAACCAGTTTGAACCGGTTTGAGCCAGTTTTAACCGGTTTGAGCCAGTTTGAAACAGTTTGAACCGGTCTGAGCTGGTTTGCGCCAGTTTGTGCTGGTTTGAGCCTGTATAAGCCGGTTTGAGTTTGAGCCTAGTTGAGCCACTTTATCCTCTCATTTAGTCACGTGTATTCTGTTATCCACTAGAGGACACTATCGCTCAAGTTTGGATAATTGGTAGGCCAGCCAATGTTTAAAAGACACGTGTAATTTCGGATTGGCTACTTTGCCCGCGAGCAAATTGTAATTGAATATCTGCCTGACTTCCAAAGAGGATATGAGCAAAGCAAGTTACGAAGGGTTTAGCACTACTGGTATCAAAACTGCACTGCTGTCGGTGTTCGCCTGAAGTGCCAGCATCCCTTGCACTGAAATGTCAGTTGAACCAGTCTGCAATTATTGTTTAGGCGCTAGCCCCAGCCCTCCAATCACTAAAATGCCTTTCATGCTTACTGCAGTTTTTTGTTGCAGTTTTATAAAGCGCAAACTCAGCCCGAAGGTACCGAAGTGCTTTACACTAGCACTAGTTGCATTACACAAGGGCACATTCATTCTTGGTAGCAGGGTCAAATTGGTAAGGTGGGCAAAGGCGATGGCTGGTATCTAAGATCCACTGTTTTGGCCAAATGGTGGACTGTATGAGCTGTGTCTGTGCAGTTCACATGCCGCCAGCGGCCCAGCAGTGGCCTGGGCGGCCTTTCCGTAGGCAGATGGGCCTCTATTACCCCCCTTTCACCAAGGGGTGGAGGGAGGTGTCATTCCTAGTCTCTCGCTGGGCCTTCCCATTATTTAATGCAGATTGAGCATGGGCAGGATGCCTGGGCAGAAGTGGCCTCACTTGTATTCATGTGTGGTTCATCATTGTGACAAATCCGTAAACAAATAGACCTGGCAACATTTGAATTTTTTTTATCTTAGTAACGTTTAGAAAACATGCCTCTTTTATAAGAATCCTCCTCCTTTTTATAACACTTAAAGCAATGAAGTAGTGGTTTGAAAAAAGACAGTCGACAAACGTGAGCCACTTTTTTTTAGGGCACCCGGGCCAATTTTATATCCCAATCCAACCCTGCTTGGTAGGCACAGCTCGTTCTGTTGTGATTTCAGCAATAGTGGTATCTAGACCACACTGTTGTTATGCCTTGTAATGGCAGGAGTACAACCAATTTATAAATATATTTCACCCTGTAAAGGGGGGGTTCGTGCCAAGAGCTACCTTCAAGGATATTCTGTCATTTCAACGAACCTCGACACAGAAAACTGCACTACCATTGTTTCACTGCTGTATATACCTCTTGTAAAAACATTTCTTGTGTTCAAACTTCTTGTACATTTTCTTCTTTTGTAATGATCTACCATTTTGTAATTCTCGACCTCATGTAACTATTTTTGGTAATTTCAATCTCTCTGTAATTTACATGTAACATCACATGTCTACTGTAAATCTCTCTAGCCTTTGGCTAATGTCAGCGTTACATATATGCATGCATAAATATATGTGCATGAATAATAGGAGGCACTCACACCTGCCCAGGCCACTTAAGGCCTTGATGGGTGCACCCCAAATCATTCTCCTCCATCTTGTGAGTTGCAGCCTACCTGTGCCCCAGATTTCAGTGAGCAGAGTCCAGGAAGTAGTAAGGAGACAGACTAGTGCTGTCTCTTCCCAAGACAATAAGTAGTTTAAAAAACGATTTTCACTTTCTGTGTATACTGTCTTTGCCTGTGGTTGTTACAGTGTAAAATTGTGGTTTTAGCCTGCCTAAAATCGCATATTTTATCACCTGTGTTGTGTTTTAAACTTGTGGTTTTCCCTGCCCATGAATGCCTCCATTTAGCGTGTTGAATTGTGGGATTTGATTTCCAACCTCTGTAGTTTGTCCCTCTCATTCCTTGGTGACAACTCTATTTTCCCTCCAAATTTCTCCTTTGCTCTGTGCTGAGACCTGTATGTTAAAACAGTGCTCGCCCAGCCACCATTTTGTGTTCACAAGCCAGGGAAACCAGCCCACCTGCCTCCCCACCAACAGGTATTTTCTACATCCGAGGGTGCTTCTGTGAGCTGTTTAAACTGTATTTACTGGTGCCTGTGCACTTCGTTTTTTGGCCAGCAGAGGGAGTAAAGTTTTATTCAAACAGTATTGTTAGATTTCAAGTTAGTCCAAAGTGTGGATTGAGCCTGTCTGTCTCCTAGGAGATTCTGAACAGGAGAAGCAGCTTCCAACTCCCTGGTCAGCAAACCTTGTCTGAGGTCGCTGGGACCTTATATGGTCTGCTAGTGGTTGGTACATGTCTACATTGATTGGTGGTTGTGTCTGGTGTTTCTATTGGATTAGGGTTAATGTCCTCATTTTTGGGTATTTGAGGGTTTGGATTGGTTTCTGGGTCTGTGATTCAATCATTGTAGGGTTGACACTAGGGTTAGGATTTCTATTGTAAGTAGGGACTAGGGCTTCCTATTTATTGGTCGTTGGGAGTAGTTTGCGACTAGGGCTAGGGTTAGACCTTTAATTGGAAGTAGCGATTAGGGCTTCTGGTGTTATTGGTTGCTGGATTAAGTATGGGACTTCGAGTAGGGTTAGGCTGTCTATTGGAAGTAGGGACTAGGGCTACCTATGCCATTGGTTCCATGGACTTGTTTTGGGACTACTGGTAGGGCTAGGGCCTTTATTGGACGTAGAGATTAGGGTTTTTGAACTGATTGGGTGCTTGGACTAGGGCTAATATTGGCTGTAAGGTCCTCGTCTCCTATTTGTTATAGATTTTTGAGGCTAGTGTTGTGATTGGATAGTGTTAGGGCTAGGGTTCCCTTTGGCTGAAGGGGTCTCCTGATTACTAGCGCTATAAAAGAGGCCAGGGTTAGAGTGTCTCAGCCCGGATGTCGAGGCTAAGGGAAGCGAGGACAAGGGCAGTGCCTGTTTGAGCCTGTTTAAGCCAGTTTAAGCCAGTTTAAGCCAGTTTGTGCTAGTTTGAGCTAGTTTGAGCCGGTTTGAGCCTGTTTGTGCCAGTTTGAGCCTGTTTGAGCCATTTTTAGCCTGTTTGAGCCGGTTTGAGCCAGTTCGAGGCGGTTTGAGCCGGATTGAGACAGCGAGCCTGTAGGCCTGTTTGTCCCGGTTTGAGCCGGATTGAGCCAGATTGAGCCAGTGAGCCTGTTTGAGCCGGTTTAAGCCTGTTTAAGCCTGTTTGGGCCGATTTTATCCAGTTTGAGCCTGTGAGCCGATTTGAGCTGGATTGAGCCAGTGAGCCTGTTTAAGCCTGTTTGAGTATTTGAGCTGGTTTGCGCCGGGTTGTGCCTGTTTAAGCCTGTTTGAGCCGGTTTGACCTAGTTTGAACCAGTTTGAGCCTGTTTGAGCTGGTTTGAACTGGTGTGAACCGGTTTGAGAGAGTTTAAACCAGTTTGAGCTGGTTTGAGCCAGTTTTAACCGGTTTGAGCCAGTTTGAACCGGTTTGAGCCAGTTTGAGCCAGTTTGAGCCGGATTGAGCCAGTTTGAACATGTTTGAACCGGTTTGAGAGAGTTTAAACCGATTTGACCCAGTTTGAACTGGAGCAGGTTTTAACCGGTTTGAGCCAGTTTTAACCGGTTTGAGCCAGTTTTAACCGGTTTGAGCCAGTTTGAACCGGTTTAAGCCAGTTTGAACCGGTTTTAACCGTTCTGAGCCAGTGTGAACCGTTTTGAGCCAGTGTGAACAGTTTTGAGCCAGTTTGAACTGTTTTGAGCCAGTTTGAAGCGGTTTGATCCGGTTTGAGACAGTTTGAGCCAGTTCGAACCGGTTTAATGCGGTTCTAACAGCCGGTTTGAGCGGTTCAGGATTCCAGCCGGTTTGAGCCGATTTGAACCGGTTTAGGATTCCAGCCGGTTTGAGCCTGTTTGAGCCAGTTCGGGATTCGAGCTGGTTTGAACCGGTTTGAGCAGGTTCATGATTCCAGCGGATTTGAACCTGTTTGAGGTGGTACTGGATTCCAGCTTGTTTGATCCGATTAGAGCCAGTTTGGGATTCCAGCCGGTTTGAGCCTGTTCTGGATTCCAGCTGGTTTGAGCCAGTTTGAACCGGTTTGTGCCAGTTTGAACCGGTTTGTGCCGGTTTGAGCCAGTTCAGGACTAGGGTGGGAAATGCTGCCCTTTTTCTCATTTAGAAATACCCAGCCCACACCATCCACATCCACAAACAGAGCAACACACTCACACCAAATGTACACCACGCACAACACTATGCACAGATTAATGTACCAGCTTGCACCACCAACCCAACAAACCACATCTACACACCCTACTATCCTGACTACCATACTTATCCACCATCACCCACAAACAGTACACATCTCTATCCACTAACCAATACACATCACTATCATAATGCCAATCAACACCGTACATAACTACATCCCATTCAGACACACACTCCCTGCTGTAATTACACCTACAGACCACCTTTTATCAATAACAAACATATAATGATCCTTCCATCAGTTGTCCATCAAACACCCTCCTCTCCCTTCCACCATAATAACACTAACACACAACACAAACACTGCACACCACCACACTTTGTAACTCTTGAAACAAAGCAGTCTAAGATAAACACTCTCACGTCTACTTCATTCCCTCCTACACACAACTTACACTCTACTCATAAGCACATCACCACCCCCTCTACGTCACAACCTCCTCTCACGAACAATACTACACAACCAAATCCAGTGCATGAAACCTATACATCAGCACCCCTTTTCACTACACCTCAAAAGCAAAACATATCACACACACCAGCACAACAAGATCTTCAGAGCACAACACCTCATAATACTTACCATCTCAAAATACATACAAATACCCACCTTTCACACCACTTAAAGGAACAAACTCCAATGTAGCTGTGGGCTGCTCGGCGTGCTGCGCCTGGGGTTGCTCCGGATGAATCGCTGCCCGCCATTTTGTGATTGTGGCCTGGTGACATTGAACGGCCCTCCAGTGCCCTGCCCTGCTGTGTTGGGTTGCCGGGGGACGGAGAGGCTCGGCACTGTTGGCTGGTGGAGCTGGTGGAGCTGGCGGGCTCCTAACCCCGGAGGCGACTGCGGGGGATAACCGGGAAGAGGGCGGCGGACTGGAGGCGGGGACCGCCATCTTGTGCATTGACCAGCGGAGCTCTCCCTTATAGTCTGACTTTCCCTGTGGAAATCTGAGCCTCTCCGCGGCGCTTGGGGGCGTCTGGCGCAGACCTCGGCTCAGGAGAAGCTTTGTGTGCACATCTATGGGCCCTAGTGTTGGTTCCCGGCCCGGCGCTTGAAGTGCGCACCTCTGCCCTCCTTTTGTGTGCGCTCCCGTTGGGGCCTGGCATTGCGGACATCCAGATATCCTGGCACACGGAGGGCTGTGACCCCGCTGCGGTTCCTGGCACCACAGTATCCTGCTACTGGGCGCTGAGGCAAGAGGGCCCTGGACGGCGGCGCCAGAGGCCTACGTCTCAGGGACTGAAAGCCGGTGGAGATTTTGCCGTCACGCACCTTGCCATAATTGTCTAGGGGGTGAGTGAACTTGTGGACCGCTGCATGGCTGACTCTGTGAGAGGTGTGAGGGGGAGGCTGTTGAGGGGCTGTGCTGGGGTGATCGTGCATGCCATCCTACCCTAGTGCAACTGCTGGCCACCGCGCTGTCACCTTTTGCTACCTTGATACCCGATACCTGACTCTGCAGATCCGGGAGCTTGTGATCAGTCCTGGGACTGAGGTGGGTGTTTCAGCAAGACTAACGGTGGTGGGGGGCAGGTTGGTACACATCCTGGGTCCCTCTACTGCATGGGTGATCTGACCTGTCCCAGTCTACAGAAGTGGGGGTGCTGGTAGCTTTGTAGTTTTGAGACCACTTTGCTTGGGCCTGGTGTGCGGGAGCTGGGCCTGCTTGGATCTTACTGCGCCTATAGGGTGCCGGGCCCACGGGGAGAAGGTTGGAGACTCCCACCTTGGGTCTGGGCTTCAGGCAGGAGCCCCCGGTCCCTACTACCTGAACGATCAAAGTGTTGGAGGGCGAGAGGAGAGGACCTTCGTTTCCTATGTTGGCAGTGAGGTGGTTGCACTCGGTGAGCCTCCCCAGATCACTGCGAAGCTGGCGATGACGCGCTCCAGGGGGGGGCAAGGCCGATCCGGCCACTGCCCCCAGAGACAATACTGTTATGGCAATGTGGGGGAAGGTGGGCATGTCTACTACCAATGAGGGGGCATCCCAAGCGACCGGGGATTCGATGCCAGTCACCCAGGCGTTCATGACTTCCTTTATGTCGGAGCTCAAAATGGAGATCGGCTCCCTAAGGTCTGAGGTAAACACTTGCGTGAAGGAGCTCCGGAGTGAGGTGACAGCCCTGGGGGATCGAGTGGATGGCCTGGAAAGGATGATGGATGCCCACACCGAAGATCAAGAGCAGCTGTGGCAGCGTCTGGGGATCCTGGAGGAACAAAATATAGAGCTCCAGGTGAAGCAGGAGGACTTGGAGAACAGAAGCCGTCGGAACAACTTGCGCATCCGGGGTGTTCCGATTGGAGAAGAAGGGAAGGACATCATGACGTATGGGGCGCTGCTCTTACACGAGGTCTGGGGTGACGAGAATGCCTCCCCGCTGGCTTTGGACCGAGCTCACCGTGTTTCTGGGCCCGCGGGGAGGCCGGGCCTCCTTCCGGACATCCTGACGCGGGTCCACTTCTTCACAGAGAAAGAGGTCATATGGAAATTGGCACGTGGCAAACCAGACCATTGCTACAAGGGACATAGGATACAAATCTTCCAGGATCTGGTCCCCAACACTCTGAAGAGACGGCGAGCTTTCAAGCCTGTAACAGAAAAGTTACGAACTCTAGCTATACCCTACCAATGCAGTCACCTGTTCGCCCTCATCTTCCAGTGGGAGTCTAAACGGAAAGTGGTGCATACCTACACTGAGGCGGCACAGATACTTCACCTGCCGACATCGCCACCGCGAGTCCGTCCCGCCCGCGAAGACAAGAGAGGGTGCCGGTCAAGCCGTCATGGACCACAGTAAAGCGCCAGAACTGCACACCTCCCCTTGACGGGTGGTCGATGTCCCAGACCAAGCAGGACATCATTGCGCATATCAGATCTCTGGAGGGGGATTGGGAGGAGCCAATCTCACGCCCCTCGACGCCATGACCTGGGGGGGCATTGATTAGCCTGCTAACTGTGCGCCCTCTGCGCGCTTGCATTTCACCCCTGGCGGGAAGTACTTCACACGGTACTACAGATTCCTTCCCCGGCTCCTGAATTAGAGGTGGGGGGTAGCGGGAGCCCCTGAAAGAAAGTTAGACCTTTGAGATCCTGCAGACCCGCCCGACTGTTCCTCCGGGAGTGACATCTCAGAGAGCGCCCAAACCCTTGAGTGTAGGCTGCCCTGCTCTAGGGACAGTGAATCACGGCCCTGTTGCCCGACGTTGTTCAGAAAGTGTGGCCTGACTGGCCGCTTTTTTTTTCTTTTCTCCCCTTCTCGCTCTACTCTCCCTTTTCTAGTTTCCTACTTGCCTATTCCTTTCTTCCTCCTCTCTAGGGGCTCTTGGCGGGTGGCACTCTCATCGCAGCATCTCATGGGGGCTCTGGTGGGGGTTCCTTGCAGCGGTGGGGCACTAATGGCGCGTAGAGGGGGGAGGTGGATGTCCCCCGTTTTGATCCTTGTAGCGGTGGGGCACTAATGGCGCGTAGAGGGGGGAGGTGGATGTCCCCCGTTTTGATCCTAACACAATGGCAAGCCTGCCTAGCCCGCTAAAGATCCTAACACTCAACGTAAAGGGCCTTAACTCCCCTAACAAGCGAAGACAAGTGTGGCACTATCTCCTCCAAAACAGTCCTGACATTATATATCTGCAAGAGACGCACCTACTGCAGGCGGACATTAAGCGCATGCAACACCCAACCAGGCCCTTACGGTGTGGGGATGGACCCTTTCTTCGGGTGAATGTGGAAGTTGGACGGCGTCGCTACACTCTGTGTAATGCTAATGCTAATGTTAATTAGTTCTTATATAGCGCTGGTTCACCATCAGGTCTCTTCGCGCTTATAGAGGAAAGAAATTACAACAGACAGTGCATATGAGCCAGAGTGGGCAGGCTTATTTTGTGGTCAGTGCCTCCAGGAACAGGATAGTCTTAAGTTTTTTCCTGAAAGGAAGGAGACCCGGTTCTTTACGCAAATTTCCGGGAAGATTGTTCCAAAGCTGTGGAATCAAAGTGGAAAAAGCTATCTCACCCTTACGAGCCGAATAAAACCGTGGGATAACCAGCTTGCAGGCTGCAGAGGAACGAAGAGTCCGAGCAGGAGTATAACTCATCAGGCGATCCCTGATGTATGCTGGGGCCTGACCATAGATGGCCTTGTGGGCATTGCAAAGGCCCTTAAAAAATGCTCGCTGCCTGATAGGTAGCAATGTAATTTAGAAAGCAATGGGGAGGCATGAGACCGTCTGGGTAGATTGAAAATGAGGCGTGCTGCATAGTTCTGCATAACCTGTAGTCTTCTTAATAATTTCCAGGGGAGGCCGATGTAGAGGGCATTCCTGTAATCTAACCTGGACAGTATTGTGGCAGAAACAATGACCTGGAGGGAGAGAGTAGTGAGAAGAGTGACAAGCTTCCGCAAACTCCTCAATATCCCTGTACAGGTACCACCCACTGCTGACACTTAGTTGTTCATAGAGAGGTCGGCGTCGATTTTGATGCCCAGACTTCTAACCACTTGGACTGGGGTGGCGGTAACTCCTAGTTCCCGCGGCCAAAACAGGTCACACCAGGGGCTGTTGATGTATGGAACAGCCAAAATTTCCATCTTGTCTGGATTTATTTTAAGTGAATTGTCTGTCATCCAGCTCTCTGTAAAACGCAGCACTTCTTGTACGTAATCCTGATTAACTCTAGAGTTGTTGATCCGTACAAGTAGCTGGGTATCTGCGTAATTGAAAACCTGGCAGTCCAGTTGAGCCAAACTCTCCACCAGCGGTTGAAGATATAGATTAAAGAGCAGAGGTGAACCCTGTGGAACACCGCATGTCAGGGAGCCGGTGATCGATACCTGATCACCTAACTGTACCCTCTGCGTCCGGTCAGTCAAGAATGATTCACGCCATTGATAGGCAGGTCCCTCTACCCCTACATTAGCTAGGCGGGAAAGGAGGATTTTATGGCTGACCGTATCGAATGCCGCTGAAAGATCTAATAAAATCAGGGCACTCTATACTTTCTTGTCAGCCATTACTCTCAACTCATCCAGGACAGATAGCATCACCAGCTCCGTACTGTTATGAGCTCTGAAGCCAGCTTGTCTAGGATGTAACAACCTTTGTTCCTCAAGAAAGTTGGACAGTATCTTGAGGACATGTTCTTCAAGTACTTTGGCTAAGTACGGGAGCTGGGAAATCGGCCTGTAGTTTTTGAGGATAGAGGTATCTGCGCCTGACTTTTTAAGTAGGGGAATAACTCTGGCCTCTTTCAGCGCAGGAGGGAGGGAACCTGTATCCAAGGAGGTATTCAGTAATTTGAGAATGGGGCCTTCTAAACTCAGCAAAGCCAGTTGGAAAATTCTTGGTGGGCACGGGTCTGCTGGTGAACCTGATTTCACCCGGTTTACAAGGGGAAGTAAAGATTGAACATCTAAGGGAGGAAAATTGGCAAGACAAATGTCAGGAGGAGGGGGGCTATAGATTGAAGAGGGGAGCCACGGCTCAGTGGGGAATTTTCTATTTCGAAGAGGATGTCATCAACTTTTTGTAGAAAGAAAGCCTGGAAAGCATCACAATCAATAGGAGTAACTGATGACTTTGCTTCCATATTATGACTGAGTTCTTTCAAGATTTTAAAGGTTTCTTTTTGCTTATTTGTAGCATTCTGCCTTCCTTTCTGTGATTGCATATTTATAGGAGGAGAATATAGATTTATATAAATTAAGGTCTTCCAGCTTATAGTTTAGCCGCCACCTCCTCTCGGCTTGGCGAAGCTTTTTTTTTAAATCTCTGAGTTTATCATTAAACCAAGGGGCGCCGTGCTCTTGATTTCTAATTTTTACCTTTCTCACTGGTACTATTAGGTCAAGGGCAGAACAAACAGTAGCCGTAAGTTGGTCATTCTCTTGTGCCAAGTTACATGGATGAGGGTAGGTACCAATAACTGTATGAAGGGAGGAGGCTAAATGGCTAGCTTCAACCTTCTTGAGTTGCGAATTAGTCTCCAGGCTAAAGGTGACCGTAGTAGCTGGCAGTCACTCGGGACCCAGCAGCTCAAAAGAAAGTGATCGGACCAGGCACACGGGTTAATTTTTAACTGTGTAGCCAAAGGCTGTGACGACCAAATAAGGTCCAGAGTATGGCCTTTAATGTGTGTAGGACTATCAACTAACTGACAGAAATATAGTTCTTTCATCCCAGAATCAAGATAACGTACTGTGGGATCCTTTGAAACCCTGTCCCACTGAAAGTTAAAATCGCCTACTATTAGAAGTCTTTTATAACGGGTACATAGGTCCGTAACAACTTCCATAAAGAGGTCTGTGAAAGTAGGAGGGGACTGCAGGGGGCGATAGACTACCATAAATAGGAGACAAGAGTTTTTAAACAAGATTTTACCCCCTAATAGGTCTGACCCCTCAAGATGTTCAGCAAGGGCTTTAGTAATCGTGAGATGTTTCTTGAAGATAATGCCCACACCTCCTCCTCTTTCATTTCCCTGCCTATTGAGCCATAGTGCTTCATAGCCGTCTGGAAGGGCCGCAATGATATCCTGGGCTGAGGAGTCCCCTAGCCAGGTCTCCGTAAGAGCCAGGATATCGATATCACTCTCATGAAGCAGGGTAAACACTTCTAAATGATGTTTATGCAGGGAGCGTGTATTCAGGACTCTTATATTGAGTCCGCATGGTTTACCAGAGGCGGGTTCCAGCTTGAAAGCCACTTCATCTCTCAGGATCCGGTGTTCCTGGAACCTCTCAAGGGTCCGCCCATCCAAATGATTGTAATCCGATGACAGGGATTTTAAGAATGTAGAAGAAGAGCTATACTGGGAACTAGGGGGGCTGGCCCCTGGTCCCGGCAGGGCGCAGACGGGCTTGCCTTTGGCGCGCCGCCGGCGCGCCCGCTGCGCTGACTGGACATACTGCCTGATATAGGAAGTGAGGGAGGGAGGGAGGGAGGGGACCTCGACACTGACGCTGCCAAATAACTAGAGCGTCTACAGCCCCAGCGCTACTTTTCAGGCATGTCTAATTATAGATACCGCGTTAGCGCTGAGGTTGTAGGATATGCACACAAGTTGAGCAGTTAAAAACTAAAATAAAATTTTTCAATAAGGCGCATGACGCGCTGAAAACAATTTATTTAAAATAGCATTTTCCTCAAGAAGCGTGTCCTGCGCTAAGGCAGATTGTATATTTAAAAAGCAAAAACCGAACCCACTGCTCAGCAGAGAACTGCGGTAGAATTCAGCTCTCTAGACCCGGATCAAGACCACTTCCTTCTAAATATAGGAAGTGAGGGAGGGGACCTCGACGCTGACGCTGCCAAAGAACTAGAGCGTCTATAGCCCCAGCGCTACTTTCAGGCGGGTCTAATTATAGATACCGCGTTAGCGCTGAGGTTGTAGGATATGCACACAAGTTGAGCAGTTAAAAACTAAAATACAATTTTTTAATAAGGCGCATGACGCGTTGAAAACAATTTATTTAAAATAGCATTTTCCTCAAGAGGCGCGTCCTGCGCGAAGGCAGATTGTATATTTAAAAAGCAAAAACCGAACCCACCGCTCAGCAGAGAACTGTGGTAGAATTCAGCCCTCTAGCTAACATATATGCCCCTAACCAGTTGCAAGACCGCTACCTCCGAGACCTCATTCGGGAGCAGGTGCCAAGTGGAGACCCCTCGTTAATCTTGGGGAGAGACTTCAATTTTGTCTGGAACCCAGCAGTAGATCTCAGTGAGGGCTACTTTAGCAGAGCAGGGGCTATTTCCTCAGCGCTGCACAAGCAGATTGACGACCTAGGGCTGCTGGATGCTTGGTGCTACCACTCCCCAGACCAAAGGGGCTATTCGTTCTATTCACATGCACACCGCTCGTACTCCCGGATCGACTACCTTTTTATCTCCCACGCCCTCTCTCTGGACGCCCTTGGGGTGGCTATGTCTGACATCTCGCTCTCTGATCATGCCCATGTTGCCCCACCTGGGAAGCAAGGTGGCGCCTGCCGCCGGGTATCCTCCAGGATGCGGCCGACGTTGAAAGCATTAGAAAGGCCATTGACTCCTACTTTGTTAGCAACGACCTACCGGAGACACCTTTCCCGGTGGTGTGGGATGCCTTCAAGGCCATGATACGGGGACATATTACGTCACTCTAGATCGCACGAGCGTGCGAGGCTCGCTCACTGGAGACCAGACTGGTGGGGGACATCAAAAAGGAAGAAGTGCGAGACCAGGCCCATTCCACCCTTAAATCAAGAAGGCTACTGGCCAATCTCCGAGGACAACTTAGACTCCTCCGCACTAACAGAGCGGAGAATTCTCTCTTGGCATTAAAGCAGAGATCTTTTGAAGGAGGTGATAAGGTTGGGAGGCTGCTGGCGGGACGACTGAGGGCACGCACGGCCAAGGCACATATCGCCAACGTCCAATTGCCGGATGGGACGAGGGCTACGTCAGAGAGGGGCAAATGCGAGCCGTTTCAAACCTACTACTCGGAGCTATATCGGTAGGAGGTACCCCCTCTAGAGGTAATTGAGGAGGTGCTGGGAAAGTATACCCTGCCACCTCTACACCTGCACTACGCGAAATCTTTAGAGGAACCCATCTCCCCAGAGGAGACAACAGAGGCCATGCGGGAGCTCCCGCTGGGGAAAGCCCCGGAGCCTGATGGTCTCCCCCCTGTCTTTCTATCGCATGTTCCAAGTGCAGCTTCGGCCCCACCTTCTTAGGTTATACAACTCCTTTACAGATGAGGTGGGACCGTCCCCTGATATGGCGGAGATAGCTCTGATTCTCAAGCCCGGGAAAGACCCTGCTTTATGTGCGTCATACCTCCCGATCGCCCTGCTGAACACTGATTTTAAAGTATACACCAAACTGCTGGCGAGACGTCTGGATCCCCATATGCCAGGCTTAGTAGACCCGGACCAGGTTGGCTTTATCCCCCAACCGACAGGGTGCGGACAATGTGCGTAGAGTGGCCCACCTAGTGGGCAAAGCACATCATTGGAAGATACCGGCCTGCCTTCTATCGCTTGATGTGGGAAAGTCTTTTGACGGGGTGGACTGGTCCTTCCTGCGAGCGGTCTTGAGTAAGCTGGGAATAGGTCAGAAGATGATAACCAGGATCATGGTGCCGTACCTTGCCCCGCAGGCCAGGATCTAAGTCAATGGCAAACTCACAGCGCTGTTCCCCATCTCTCGGGGCACCAGGCAGGGCTGCCCGTTTTCACCCCTCCTATTCGCCCTTGCCATAGAGCCCTTAGCGAATTGGATCAGACAGAACCCCAAAATACATGGTATCCGCATAGGGGGACAAAGTGGCGCTGTTTGTGGACGACCTTCTCCTTACGCTGACAAACCCTCGGGACTCCCTTCCGGAGCTGCACTCAGTGCTGTGCCACTTTGAACGGGCTTCGGGTTTGAAGATTAATCGTAGTAAATCGTGGGCCCTCAATCTCACCATTCCTATGGACGAAATACCCCCTCTGGAAAAGCTTGTCCTATACCGGTGGGCGGCCCAACATATACGAAACCTTTGCCTTCAATTAACTCCCTCCCTGGACTGATGGACACAAGCCAACTGGTGAGACTGTAGGCGATCGGTACTTGAAGATCTACGGCGATGGAAGCCGCTAGTACCGTCGTGGCTGGGCAGACTCAACGAGATTAATATGTCCATTCTCCCGAAAAATTCTATACCTTTTTCTGTGTCTTCTCACGCCCATTCCGCTGCACCATATACGTGGCCTTCCGCGTGAACTCACCAATTTTATTTGAGGGGGCAAGAGGCCTCGATTCTCCCAGTCCCTCCTGATGGCACCACTGGACAGGGGGGGCTTGGCGTGCCCCAACCTGGTGGATTATTACTAGGCAGCGCACCTCGGCTTTATTGTGGAGTGGGGTGTTACGGAGAGTGAGAAGGGATGGCTACACATGGACCGGGCAGTGACTGGACGTACCATCTGGGATCTCCCGTGGCACCATAGGGCGGCGCGCTCTTGGAGCGCTTATATGGCTATGCCAACAAAAACGGTCCTAGAGATCTGGGACAGGATAGCGATCCGCAGGGGCCTCACGACCTTCCCTTTGCCGCACACGCCGATTGAGGGGAATCCGTCTTTCCCACCGGCCCACCGCACAAGTGCCTTCAGCAAGTGGTCACAAGGGAACTGTAGGGTGCTTACGGACCTGTTTGAAGGGGGGCGCCATTAAGTCCTTTCCTCATTGCAGAGAGGAGGTTCGAGTCAACCTCGATGCGGGGATGCAAGACACCCAGTTGCGGCTTTGGGTGTCTTAAGGCGAAACATACCAGGCGGCCAAGCGCGCCTTCACCCCGTTCGAGCGACTGGCCCATTCCTTCACTGACTCGAAAGGTCTGGTCTCGCAGATACATCGAATCCTGCAACATCCAAAGACGCCTCCCGTTCAACCATACCAACAACGCTGGCAGACAATGTCAGGCACGGACATTGCTCCGGCGCAGTGGCGTCGCCTGTGGCAAGATATTCCCAAAGTATACCGTAGAATTCCGCAGCAGGAGAATGCCTATAAGATCATGACCCAGTGGTATTATACGCCACAGTGCCTATGCAAAATGTTCCCAACCTCCTCTCCAATGTGTTGGCGGTGTAGGTCTGCGATCGGGGATTTTATCCATATCTGATCGGCGTGTCCGTTGCTGGCCCTCTACTGGAAGGAGGTCCTAAGCCACATCAGGGGGGGTCTTGGGGTTCCCTCTGCCTGAGATCACGAGCACACTTTTGCTGGGTATAAAACCTGCGGGCCTGGGGGCACTGACCCGGAGAGATTGGATTCTGGCGCTTCAAATGCTGGGAGCTGCCAGGCAGCTGATAGCCTTAAATTGGAAAAACACCGAGGCTCCTCCAATCGCAGCCTGGTTTGTGCGCCTATGGCATGTCATCACAATGAAACTCTTTACAGCTAGGTTGCAAGCCCGGGACTTTAAGGCTGTTTGGCGACCTCTGTTTCGATACCTATGCAATGTAGAACATGCGCGTCATATGCCTGCTAAGCTTCGAGCGCTGCGACTCTGAGGAATCGTGGCACCCCCTGATCCCATTAGACTGCTTTCATAGGCGCCCTGAGGCACTCAGCCCCAGCTTCCTGGAGTCCTACCCTAGGTGCCCCTTGCCCCTCTTCGCCCCCTCACTTCTTTGTCACACTTTACTTATTCCTTATGTCTCTCTAGATCTATTCTCTTTGCGCCTCTGCTACTGTTACATTGCTTTTCAATTCGTATTCGGCCCTAGGGGTCAGGCTATTAATTGAATGAGACTAAAAGCCTGAATACTAGACCAAAGGACACGGCCGACCTCAAGGGGTTGTAGGCGAAACGCTGTGTAACGGTATGACGATGTTTGAAAATAAAAAAAGATTTGAAATAAAATGTCTTCCTAGCATGCTGGATGAAGAACACGATTCAGAACAGCTACACAACTGCTATCCTAATACAGCTAAATACCAGCACTAAAAACACACCTGCTACACACCCACACAATACTGATCAATCTTCTACAAAACAAAGTCCCACTATCACCAAAGGCCACTCTCTACACTGTCTACTAATAAATGCTCGATCCCTCTCTAAAAACAAGCATCACACCTACGATCTTCTCACTGATGCAAAAACAGACATACTATTCATAATCAAATCATGGTTGGGAGAGGATAATGCTCCAGTCCTGCATGAAGCCATTCCTCTAGGCTACAAATATTCACCCAAAATCGTATTGCCAAAAATGGAGGTGGTCTAGCTGGTGTATTCAGGCAAACAATACATATCACTAAAGTTGACAACATCTCCATAAAGAATTGTGAGGCTCTTCTTACAAGATGAAATCCTACACCGTCTTCCACCTGTAACTTCCTGCTCCTTTACAGACCTCACCTAGCAAGGCAACATTCCCAGACGCACTTCTAGACACAGTTTCAAACCTGATAACAATACACTCCAACCTATGTGTTCTGGGTGACCTCAACATTTGGTTTGATAAAACCAATATGAACCATCCAAAAACAATAATCACCGGCCTAGACGCATTGAACCTGCATCAGATTGTCCACAATCCGACACACACCGCTGGACATATCCTAGATGTCATTTTTACTAATACTGAACTAGTTACCTTTCAAACTATACCTCCAGTCACATGGTCAGAGCACCACCTGCTTGCTTTCCAACCTAAAACAACACTCAGCGACTCACCTAAAACTACCTATCGGCCACTAACATCCAGTATAAATCTGGAAACCATAACTTCTGTTCTGAATGTATATGAGTGGCTACACGAAGCTTTTGACATCCTGATACCACTCCAAACCACACAACAAAACAAAAGAAAAAAAACGCCTTGGCGAAACATAGAAATAAAAGACATAAAACAACAAATTTGAAAGCTGCAACGTACCTGGCTCTAAACAAACGCCAAATGAGACAAACTTCACCTACAGAAAAGTAACGGATTATAAAAAGTCGGCTGTCAAAAAAGCTAAGAAAAAATACTATTCAGACAGAATTCAAAACACTAAATGTGCAAATAAAGAATTTCTATAAAATACTCAATGAATTTCAAAAACCAAATTGCTTAGAAGGAACTCATCCTGTTACTCAAGATTTCACGGACAAACTGGCAAATCATTACACGGACAAAGCAGACACGTTGGACTCGTACTTAAAACAGAAACAAAGCACCAGCACTAACCCTTGTACAAAACAACTATCCAAGAATGCTCTAATCTAGCCTCTCCGTTCCTTCCAACACATCTCACACAATAAATTTATGGACCTGGTCAAAGCAAGCAGGCCTGCCGGCATCCCTTCTCACCCCTGTCCCCCACAAACTTTCAAGACAATTTTTTTAACAACCTCTGCTGCCATTACAGTAAGAAGAATCATCAATGATTCCTTAACTACCGTACTGTAATATTTCCAGAAGAACTCAAAAAGTGATTACTGTCTTTGCATATGGTTGTTGTTACAGTTTAAAATTGCAGTTTTGACCTGCCTGTGATTGCATATTTTATCACCTGTTTTGTGTTTGAAACTTGTGGTTTTCCCTGCCCATTATTGCTTGCATTTACTGTGTTGAATTGTGGGATTTGCAGTCCAACCTCTGTAGTTTGTCCCTCTCATTCCTTGGTGACAAATCTGTTTTCCCTCCAAATTTCTCCTTTGCTCTGTGCTAAGACCTGTTTGTTAAAACAGTGTACCCCCAGCCACCATTTTGTGTTCACAAGCAATTGAGGCCAGCCCCCCTGCCCTCCCCGTAACAGGGATATTCTACATCAGAGGGTGCTTATGTGAGCTGTTTAAACTGTACTTAACTGCGGCCTGTGCACTTCATTTTTTTGACAGCAGGGGGAGTAAAGTGTTATTCAAACAGTATTGTTAGATTTCGAAGACTTTACCTGCAGAAGTCCAAAGTGTAGATTGAGGATGTCAGTCTCCCAGGAGATTCTAAACGGGAGAAGCAGCTTCCAACTCCCTGGCCAGCAAACCACCAACCCAACCAAACCACATCTACGCATACTACTATCCCAACTACCAAACTTATCCACCATCATCCACAAACAGTACAGAACTCTATCCTATTCCACTAACCAATACACATCACTAACACAACGCCAATCAACACCGTACATAACTACATCCCATTCAGACACACTCTCCCTGCTATATACACCTAACAGACCACCTTTTATCAATAACAAACATATAATGATCCTTCCATCAGTTGTCCAACAAACACCCTCCTCTCCCTTCTACCATAATAACACTAACACACCACACACACACTGCACACCACCACACTTTGTAACTCTTGAAACAAACCAGTCTAAGTTAAACACTCTCACGTCTACTTCATTCCCTCCTACACACAACCTACACTCTACTCATAAGCACATCACCACCCCCTCTACGTCACAAAATCCTCTCACAAACAATACTACACAACCAAATCCAGTGCATGAAACCTATACATCAGCACCCCTTTTCACTACACCTCAAAAGCAAAACCTATCACACACACCAGCACAAAAAGATCTTCAGAGCACAACACCTCATAATACTTACCATCACAAAATACATACATATACCCACCTTTCACACCATATAAAGGAATAAACTCCAATGCCAAGCTTTCACTCTTCCACCACACCTAACACAGATACAGCAATACAGCACCTCTCTTCTAACCGCCTCTCACCCATTGGACAAATTAAAACATTACGACATGACCCACATGCTGCACCACCTCCCCTGACTCTTACACCTTCCGCCTAAAACACACGCAAAAAATATAAGCAACATGCCACACCTCATAACTTTGTTTCCCCAAGTCTACCTCAAAACAATGTTATACCACAAAAGCAACACAGCACTCCAACTCACTCTCAAACACCATCTCCAACACATACACATGCAGACCCATCAAAATGTCTTCATAGCATGCTGGATGAGGAACACGAAACAGAACAGTTACACGATTGCTATCCTAATACAGCTAATACCAGCACTAAAAACACACCTGCTACACACCCACACAATACTGATCACACTTCTACAAAACAACGTCCCACTATCACCAAAGGCCACTCTCTACACTGTCTACTAATAAATGCTCGATCCCTCTCTAAAAACAAGCATCACACCTACGACCTACACACTGATGCAAAACCAGACTTACTATTCATAACCGAATCATGGTTGGGAGAGGATAATGCTCCAGTACTGCATGAAGCCATTCCTCTAGGCTATAAAATAATCACCCAAAATCGTATTGCCAAAATGGAGGTGGTCTAGCTGTTGTATTCAGGCAAACAATACATATCACTAAAGTTGACAACATCTCCATAAAGAATTGTGAGGCTCTTCTTACAAGATGCAATCCTACACCATCTTCCACCTGTAACTTCCTGCTCCTTTACAGACCTCACCTAGCAAGGAAACATTCCCAGACGCACTTCTAGACACAGTTTCAAACCTGATAACAATATACTCCAACCTATACTTTCTGGGTGACCTCAACATTTGGTTTGATAAAACCAATATGACCCATTCGTTTGAGCCGGTTTGAACCGGTTCGAGGCGGTTTGAGGCGGTTTGAGGCGGTTTGAGCCAGTTTGAACTTGTTTGAACCGGTTTAAGCCAGTTTGAGACGGTTTGAGCCAGTTTGAACCGGTTTGAGCCTGTTTGAACCAGTTTGAGCCAGTGAACCGGTTTGAGCCGGGTTGAACTGGTTTGGGCCGGTTTGAGCTGGTTTGAACTAGTTTGAGCCAGTTTGAACCGGTTTGAGACCGTTTGAGCCAGTTTGAACCGGTTTGAGCCAGTTTGAGCATTTGAACCGGTTTGAGCCAGTTTGAACTGGTTTGAGCCAGTTTCAATCAATCAATCAATCACTGCATTTATAAAGCGCGCTACTCACCCGGGAGGGTCTCAAGTCGCGGGGGGGGGTATGTTACTGCTCGAACAGCCAAGTCTTGAGCTGTTTCCTGAAGAAGAGATGGTCCTGGGTTTGCCGAATGTAGGTGGGGAGGGAGTTCCAGGTCTTGGCTGCCAGGTAGGAGAAGGATCTTCCTCCGGCGGTGGCCCTGCGGATGTGTGGTACGGTGGCGAGGGCCTGGCTGGTTGATCGTAGCTGGCGGGTGGGCGTGTAGGAGGTCATGCGATCGTTGAGGTACTTGGGGCCCAGGTCGTGGAGAGCCTTGTGTGCGTGGGTCAGGAGTCTGAACGTGATTCTCTTGCTGACGGGGAGCCAGTGCAGTTCTCTCAGGTGTCCGGTGATGTGGCTGTGTCGGGGGATGCCCAGGATGAGTCGTGCGGAGGCGTTCTGGATGCGCTGGAGTTTTTTTTTAAGTTTGGCTGGCCACCAGGAGTCGTCCCAGGCGGAGGGTGATGATCCCAGCATGAGGACTTCCGTCTTGTCCGAGTTCAGTTTAAGGCGGCTGTTCCTCATCCAGTTGGTGACGTCTTTCATCCCTTCGTGTATGTTGGCTCTGGCAGTGGTGGGGACGTTTGTGAGAGCGAGGATCAGCTGGGTGTCGTCGGCGTAGGAGATGATGTTGATTGTTGAGGTCGTGTTGGCGTGCGATGGCTGCGAGGGGGCTCATGTAGACGTTGCAGAGGGTTGGACTGAGTGAAGATCCTTGTGGTACGCCGCAGACGACTTCGGTGGCCTCGGATCTGAACGGGGCGAGGCAGACTCTCTGGGTTCTTCCGGCGAGGAACGAGATGATCCACTCCAGTGATTTCTCTTGGATTCCGATGTTGCTGAGGCGCTTCACTAGGGTGCGGTGGCAGACTGTGTCTAACGCCGCAGATAGGTCCAAGAGGATGAGGGCCGCTGTTTCTCCGTTGTCGATCAGGGTTCTGATGTCGTCGGTGGCTGCTTTTAGGGCGGTCTCGGTGCTGTGGTTGGCCCGAAACCCGGACTGCGAGGGGTCCATTTGTCTCGAGGAAGGCGGCCAGCTGTCTGTTGATGGTCTTCTCGATGACTTTGGCCAGAAAGGGAAGGAGCGAGATGGGACGGTAGTTCTTGAGGTCGGTGGGGTCCGCTGTTGGTTTCTTCAGGAGGGCGGTAAGCTCGGTGTGCTTCCAGCTCTCCGGGAAGGTGGCGGTGTGGAAGTAGGAGTTGATGATGTCCCAGAGATGGGGTGCGATGATGGCGCCGGCTTTGTTGAAGACGTGGTGTGGGCAGGGGTCGGTTGGTGATCCGGAGTGGATGGAGTTCATTGTGCGGGTGGTGTCTTCGGTGTTGATCTGAGTCCAGTTGCAGAGGGTGGTGGTGGCGGGCGTTGGTTCGGCGGTAGGGTGCGTGGTCTGTGCGTTGAAGCTGTTATGTATGTCGGCAATCTTGCGGTGGAAGAACGTGGCGAGTGAGTTGCCGAGGTCTTGCGAGGGAGTGATGTTGTTGTTGTTTCCGGCGCTGGGGTTGGAGAACTCTTTGACGATGCTGAAAAGTTCCTTGCTGTCGTGGGCGTTGTTGTCCAGTCGTTCTTTGAGTGCCAACTTCTTGGTGGCACGGATCATCTGGTCTGCGCCGGTTTGAGCCGGTTTGAACCGGTTTGAGCCTGTTTGAACCAGTTTGAGCCACTTTGAGCCGGGTTGAACCGGTTAGAACCACTTTGAGCGTTTGAACCGGTTTGAACCAGTTTGAGCATTTGAACCAGTTTGAGCCAGTTTGAACTGGTTTTAACCAGTTTGAGCTGGTTTGCGCAAGTTTGAGCCAGTTTGAGGCGGTTTGAGCCTGTTTAAGCCGGTTTGAGCCTGTTTTGAGCCTGTTTGAGCCTAGTTGAGCCACTTTATCCTCTCATTTAGTCACGCGTATTCTGTTATTAATCCACTAGAGGACAGTATCGCTCAAGTTTAGATAATTGGTAGGCCAGCCAATGTTTAAAAGACATGTGTAATTTCGGATTGGCTACTTTGCCCGCGAGCAAATTGTGATTGAATGTCTGCCCGCCTTCCAAATATGATATGAGCAAAGCAAGTTACGAAGGCGTTAGCACTACTGGTATCAATACTGCACTGCTGTCAGTTTTCGCCTGAAATGCCAGCATCCCTCGCACTCAAATGTCAGTTGAACCCGTCTGCAATCATTGTTTCGGCGCTATCCCCAGCCCTCCAATCACTAAAATGCCTTTCATGCTTACTGCAGTTTTTTGTTGCAGTTTTAGAAAGCGCAAACTCGGCCCGAAGGTACCTAAGTGCTTTACATGAGCACTAGTTGCATTACACAAGGGCACATTCATTCTTGGTAGCAGGGTCAAATTGGTAAGTTGGGCAAAGGCGATGGCTGGTATCCAAGATCCGCTGTTTTGGCCAAATGGTGGACTGTATGAGCTATGTCTGTGCAGTTGACATGCCGCCAGCGGCCCAGCAGTTTCCTGGGCGGCCTTTCCGTAGGCAGATGGGCCTCTATTACCCCCCTTTCACCAAGGGGCGGAGGGAGGTGTCATTCCTAGTCTCTCGCTGGGCCTTCCCATTATTTAATGCAGATTGAGCAAGGGCAGGATGCCTGGGCAGAAGTGGCCTCACTTGTATTCAGGTGTGGTTCACCATTGTGAACAAATCCATAAACAAATAGACCTGGCAACATTTGAATTTTTTTTATCTTAGTGAAGTTTAGAAAATATGCGTCTTTTATAGGAACCCTCCTCCTTTTTATAACACTTAAAGCAATGAAGTAGTGGTTTGAAAAAAGACAGTCGACAAATGTGGGCCACTTTTTTTAGGGCACCTGGGCCAAATTTATATCCCAATCCAACCCTGCTTGGTAGGCAAAGCTCGTTCTGTTGTGATTTCAGCAATAGTGGTAGCTAGACCACACTGTTCTTATGCCTTGTAATGGCAGGAGTACAACCAATTTATGAAAACATTTTACCCTGTGAAGGGGGGGTTCGTGCCGAGAGCTAGCTTCAAGGATACTCTGACATTTCAACTAACCTCGACACAGAAAACTGCACTACCATCATTTCAGTGCAATACCCTTGTAAAAACATTTCTTTTGTTCAAACTTCTTGTACATTTTCTTTTTTTGCAATGATCTACCATATTGTAATTCTCGACCTCATGTAACTATTTTTGGGAATGTTTGGTAATTTCAAACCCTCTGTAATTTACATGTAACGTCACATGTCTACTGTAAATCTCTCTAGCCTTTGGCTAATGTCAGCGCTACATATATGCATGCATAAATATATGTGCATGAATAATAAGAGGCTTTCACACCTGCCCAGGCTCCTTAAGGCCTTGATGCGTGCACCCCAAATCATTCTACTCCATCTTGTGAGTTGCAGCCTACCTGTGCCCCAGATTGCAGTGAGCAGAGTCCAGGAAGTAGTAAGGAAACAGACTAGTGCTGTCTCTTACCAAGACAAAAAGTTGTTTAAAAAACAATTTTCACTTTCTATGTTTACTGTCTTTGCCTTTGGTTGTTACAGTTTAAAATTGTAGTTTTAGCCTGCCTACAATCGCATATTTTATCACCTGTGTTGTGTTTTAAACTTGTCATTTTCCCTGCCCATGATTGCCTCCATTTAGCGTGTTGAATTGTGGGATTTGCAGTCCTCTGTAGTTTGTCCCTCTCATTCCTTGGTGACAATTCTATTTTCCCTCCAAATTTCTCCTTTGCTCTGTGCTAAGACCTGTATGTTAAAACAGTGCACTCCCAGCCACTATTTTGTGTTCACAAGCCGGTGAAACCAGCCCCCCTGCCTCCCCCCCCAGCAACAGGAATTTTCTACATCAGAGGTGCTTCTGTGAGCTGTTTAAACTGTGTTTACTAGTGCCTCTGCGTTTCGTTTTTTGGCCAGAAGAGGGAGTAAAGTTGTATTCAAACAGTATTGTTAGATTTCAAGTTAGTCCAAAATGTGGATTGAGCCTGTCTGTCCCTAGTAGATTCTGAACAGGAGAAGTAGCTTCCAACTCCCTGGCCAGCAAACCTTGTCTGAGGTCGCTGGGACCTTATATGGTCTGCTACTGGTTGGTACATGTCTACACTGATTGGTGGTTGTATCTGGTGTTTCTATTGGATTAGGGTTACTGTCTTCATTTGTTGGGTATTTGAGGGTTCGGATTGGTTTCTGGGTCTGTGTTTCAATCATTGTAGGGTTGAGACTAGGGCAAGGGTTAGGATTTCTATTGTATGTAGGGACTAGGGCTTCCTATTTTATTGGTTGTTGGGAGTAGTTTGCGACTAGGGCTAGGGTTAGACCTTTAATTGGAAGTAGCGATTAGGGCTTCTGGTGTTATTGGTTGCTGGACTTAGTATGGGACTTAGAGTACGGTTAGGCTGTCTATTGGAAGTAGGGACTAGGGCTACCTGTGCCATTGGTTCTATGGACTTGTTTTGGGACTACTGGTAGGGCTAGGGCCTTTATTGGACGTAGAGATTAGGGTTTTTGAACTGATTGGGTGCTTGGACTGGGGCTAATATTGGCTGTAAGGTCCTGGTCTCCTATTGGTTCTTGATTTTAGGGCTAGTGTTGTGATTGGATAGTGTTAGGGATGGGGTTTCCTTTGGCTGAAGGGGTTTCCTGATTACTAGGGCTATAAAAGAGGCCGGGGTTCAAGTGTCTCAGCCCAGGCGTTTGAGACGGGTTTAGCCTGTTTGAGCCCGTTTGAGCCAGTTTGAGCCTGTGAGCCGGTTTGAGCCTGTTTGAGCCAGTTTGAGCCGGTTTTAGCTGGTTTTAGCCTGTTCAAGCTGGTTTGAGCCGGTTTTGAGCCTGTTCGAGCCTGTGAGCCAGTTTCAGCCAGTTTGAGCCGGTTTGAGCCAGGTTGAGCCGGTTTGAACCGGATTGAGCCAGTGAGCCTGTTTATGCCAGTTTTAGCTGGTTTAAGCCGGTTTGAGCTGGTTTGAGACTGTTTTGAGCCTGTGAGCCCTTTTGAGCCGGTTTGAGCCTGATTGAGCTGGGTTTAGCCTGTTTAAGGCAGTTTTAGCCTGTTTGAGCCGGTTTGAGCCAGTTTGAGCCGGTTTGATCCCGTTTGAGCCGGTTTGAGCCTGATTGAGCAGGTGATCCTGTTTTAGCCGGTTTGAGCCGGTTTGAGCCGATTTGAGCAGGTTTGAGCCGGTTGAGACGGATTTAGCCAGTGAGCCTGTTAAAGCCGCTTTTAGCCGGTTTTAGCTTGTTTACGCCGGTTTGAGCCGGATTGAGCTTGTTTAAGCCGGTTTGAGCTTGTTTATGCCGGTTTGAGCCTGTTTGAGCCAGTTTGAGCCTGTGAGCCGGTTTGAACCAGTTTGAGCCGGTTTGAACCAGTTTGAGCCAATTTGAGCCGGTTTGAGCCGGTTTAAGCTAGTTTGAGCCGGTTTGACCCGGATTGAGCCTGTGAGCCTGTTTTAGCTAGTTTGAGCCTCTTTAAGCCGGATTGAGCCTGTTTGAGACAGTTTGAGCCTGTGAGCCGGTTTGAGCCAGTTTGAGCCGGTTTGAGCCGGTTTGAAGCGGTTTGAGCCGTATTGATCCAGTGAGCCTGTTTAAGCTGGTTTTAGCCTGTTTAAGCCCGTTTGAGCCAGTTTGAGCCGGTTTTAGCTTGTTTACGTCGGTTTGAGCCGGATTAAGCCTGTGAGCCTGTTTGAGCCGGTTTGAGCCTGTTTAAGCCGCCTTGAGCCTGTTTCAGCCTTTTCGGGCCAGTTTGAGCTTGTTAGCCAGTTTGAGCCGGTTTGAGCCGGTTTGAGCCTGTGAGCGATTTGAGCCAGTTTGAGCCAGATTGAGCCAGTGAGCCTGTTTAAGCCGGTTTTAGCTTGTTTAAACCGGTTTGAGCCTGTTTGAGCCTGTTGAAGCCGGTTTGAGCCGGTTTGATCTGTGAGCCGGTTTTGAGCCAGTTTGAGCCTGTTTGAGCCGGTTTGAGCCGGTTTGAGCCAGTTTGAGCCAGTTTGAGCCTGTTTGAGCCATGTTATCCTCTCATTTAGTCACGCGTATTCTGTTATCAATCCACTAGAGGACACTATCGCTCAAGTTTAGATAATTGGTAGGCCAGCCAATGTTTAAAAGACACGTGTAATTTTGGATTGGCTACTTTGCCCGCAAGCAAATTGTAATTGAATATCTGCCTGCCTTCCAAACAGGATATGAGCAAAGCAAGTTAAGAAGGCATTAGCACTACTGGTATCAAAACCACACTGCTGTCAGTGTTCGCCTGAAGTGCCAGCATTCCTCGCACTGCAATTTCAGTTGAACCCGTCTGCAGGCATTGTTTCGGCGCTAGCCTCAGCCCTCCAATCACTAAAATGCCTTTCATGTGAAGCTTTTGACATCTTGATACCACTCAAAACCACACAACAGAACAAAAGAAAAAAAGCGCCTTGGCGAAACATAGAAATAAAAGACATAAAACAACAAATTAGAAAGCTGCAACGTACCTGGCTCAAAACAAACGCCAAACGAGACAAACTTCCCCTACAGAAAATTAACAGATTATACAAGTCGGCTGTCAAAAAAGCTAAGAAAAGGTACTATTCAGACAGAATTCAAAACGCTAAATGTGCAAATAAAGAATTCTATAAAATACTCAATGGATTTCACAAACCAAATTGCTTAGAAGCAACTCATCCTGTTACTCAGGATTTCACCGACAAACTGGCAAATCATTACACGGACAAAGCAGACACGTTGGACTCGTACTTAAAACAGAAACAAAGCGCCAGCACTAACCCTTGTACAAAACAACTATCCAAGAATGCTCTAATCAAGCCTCTCTGTTCCTTCCAACACATCTCACACAATGAATTTATGGACCTGGTCAAAGCAAGCCGGCCTGCCGGCAGCCCTTCTTACCCCTGTCCGCCACAAACTTTCAAGACAATGTTTTTAACAACCTCTGCTGCCATTCCAGTAAGTAGAATCATCAACGATTCCTTAACTACTGGAATATTTCCAGAAGAACTCAAAAAGTGATTACTGTTTTTGCATGTGCTTGTTACAGTTTAAAATTGCAGTTTTGACCTGCCTGTGATTGCATATTTTATCACCTGTTTTGTGTTTGAAACTTGTGGTTTCCCTGCCCATGATTGCTTGCATTTACTATGTTGAATTGTGGGATTTGCAGTCCATCCTCTGTAGTTTGTCCCTCTCATTCCTTGGTGACAAATCTGTTTTCCCTCCAAATTTCTCCTTTGCTCTCTGCTAAGACCTGTGTGTTAAAACAGTGCACCCCCAGCCACCATTTTGTGTTCACAAGCCAGTGAGGCCAGCCCCCCCTGCTCCCCTCACAACAGGGATATTCTACATCAGAGGGTGCTTCTGTGAGCTGCTTAAACTGTACTTAACTGCGGCCTGTGCACTTCGATTTTTGGCCAGCAGGGGGAATAAAGTTTTATTCAAACAGTAGTGTTAGATTTCGAGTTAGTGAAGACTTTACCTGCAGAAGTCCAAAGTGTGGATTGAGCCTGTCTGTCTCCTAGGAGATTCCAAACAGAAGAAGCAGCTTCCAACTCCCTGGCCAGCACACCACCAACCCAACCAAACCGCATCTAAACACCCTACTATCCCAACTACCACAGTTATCCACCAGCACCCACAAACAGTACACAACTCTATCCTATACCACTAACCAATACACATCACTAACACAACACCGTACATAACTACATCCCATTCAGACACACTCTCCCAGCTGTATACACCTAACAGACCACCTTTTATCAATAACAAACATATAATGATCCTTCCATCAGTTGTCCAACAAACACCTTCCTCTCTCTTCTACCATAATAACACTAACACACCACACACACACTGCACACCACCACACTTTGTAACTCTTGAAACAAACCAGTCTAAAATAAATACTCTCACGTCTACTTCATTCCCTCCTACACAGAACCTACACTCTACTCATAAGCACATCACCACTCCCTCTACATCACAACCTTCTCTCACAAAAAATACTACACAACCAAATCCAGTGCATGAAACCTATACATCAGCACCCCTTTTCCCTACACCTCAAAAGCAAAACATATCACACACACACCAGCACAACAAGATCTTCATAGCACAACACCTCATAATACTTACCATCACAAAATACATACATATACCCACCTTTCACACCACATGAAGGAACAAACTCCAATGCCAAGCTTTCACTCTTCCACCACACCTAACACAGATACATCAATACAGCACCTCTCTTCTAACCGCCTCTCATCCATTGGACAATTTAGAACATTACGACATGCTGCACCACCTCCCCTGACTCTTACGCCTACCGCCTTAAACACACACAAAAAATATAAGCAACATGCCACACCTCACAACTTTGCTTCCCCAAGTCTACCTCACAACAATGTTACTCCAAAAAAGCAACACAGCACTCCAACTCACTCTCAAACACCATGTCCAACACCTACACATGCAGACCTCTCAAAATGTCTTCTTAGCATGCTGGATGAGGAACACGATACAGAACAGCTACACGATTGCTATTCTAATACAGCTAATACCAGCCCTAAAACACACCTACACAATACTGATCACTCTTCTACAAAACAAAGTCCCATTATCACCAGAGGCCTCTCTCTACACTGTCTACTAATAAATGCACGACCCCTCTCTAAAAACAAGCATCACACCTACGACCTTCTCACTGATGCAAAACCAGACATACTATTCATAACCGAATCATGGTTGGGAGAGGATAATGCTCAGGTCCTGCATGAAGCCATGGACTAAGTGTAGGGTTAGGCTTTCTATTGGAAGTAGGGACTAGGACTACCTGTGCCATTGGCTGCTTGGACTTGGGTTGGGATGTATTAGCCTGGATCGCCAAAGAGCCATTATTGAGAACATTAAAAGACAAATGACTCTAAGACAATGACTACTATCACCCCCTACTGTCCCTCCCGCACCCTGAGGTCTACCCACTTCCAGCTTCTAGTCATCCCTCGCTTCAAACTCACTAAATCTGGTGGTCGCAGCTTCTCTCACCTGGCCCCCAAGCTATGGAATTCTCTTCCACTTTCACTCAAGACCTCTTGCTCGCTCCTTTCTTTTAGGAAATCTTTAAAAACTTTGCTCTTTTCACATCCCCACTAAACTCCTCTTGTTCTACCTCAGTATCCTATCAGCGCCAGGAAACTCATGGTGACAGTGCGCTCAATAAATTTCTTTTAACATTAACATTAACTCTTCAGAGATAAGCAGTTGTGCATACCTGAGAAAGGGCTACAGAGTCAAACCTTACAATGGACTCATGATTCTTCCTTAAGTGGACACATGGGCATTCAAAAGACGTTACAGGCCATATCCAGATATTTTTGGTTGGAGAGGATACGGAAAGACACGGAAGAGTAGGTTTCTAGATGGCTCATTTGTACTCAAGCTAAGGCACAGCATCAACGAAGTTGTAGATTGCTACGACCCATACCGATACCCCCTGCTCCATGGCACACAGCGTCCATGGATTTCATAGTGGAAATGCCTCTCAGTTTCGGTAACAACACCATACTGGCGGTTATAGACCATCTGACTAAGATGGGTCACTTTATAGCATTGACTAAGTTGCCCACGTCAGGAGAATTAGCCACTGTCTTTTTGCAAAACATAGTACGGTTACACGGTGTTCCCTCCGTTCTTATCACAGATAGAGGGACGCAGTTCACTTCCAAATTTTGGAAGGCTCTGTCTGAAATTATGAAGATCGACGCTCGACTGTCAACAAGTTATCATCCACAGACAGATGGCAAAACTGAGAGGCTCGATCAGACATTAAAGCAGTACCTAAGGTGTTTTTTCCCTCCAGCAGGGTGAGGAATGGAGAACGCTTTTGTGGATGGCCGAGTTCGCCTACAATAACGCTACTCATTCTTCTTTGGGAAGTTCGCCCTTCTTTTGTCTTAACGGGTATCATCCCAATTTTCTACCATTTGAACAACTAGGGCTTTCCACACATCCCTCCATTCAAGAACACCATCCTCACCTCACATCTATCATACAAGATGTCAAAGGGCATTTGGAGGCAGCCAGAAACCACGACAAAATACACGCAGACAGAAAAAGAACCCCTGAACCAGCATTCACTCTGGAAGATAAGGTGTGGTTGATTACCAGATATTTGAAATTTAAGGGGAATGCTCGTTTGCAGCCTAAATTTGTTGGTCCGTATCCCATTGTTGCAGTGGTCAATCCAGTGGCCATGAAGTTAAAACTCCCCTCCTCTTGGCACATATACCCTGTGTTTCACGTGTCTCTACTGAAACCATATGTGCAGGGTACCAGAACTTCAATGAGACCTCAGCTTCTGGAAATTGAAAGGGATGGTGCGTATGAGGTACGGGCTATCCTTGATTCCAGGAGGGTGAGGGGTGTCTTGCAGTATCTGATTGATTGGCAGGGATATGGGCCTGAGGAACGCTCTTGGGAACCACAAGCCAATCTACACTGTCCAGGGCTTCTGAGGCATTTTCACACCTTGTTCCCTTCTAAGCCTGGTGGACCGCCGAGATGTCGGTCATTGAGAGGGGGTTCTGTCACGATTTAGGCGCCTTAGTCTCTAAGACTACATATCCCAGAATGCCTGATATGTAGTCTGTCTTCTAATCACTGTCCCTCCACTTGCTACTTCTTCCTATAATTGCCCCTCCCAGGAGGTCTTCGGTGCATGTCACCTGTGTTGTATGCAGTTCCTGGTCTTCGTGGAAGCTGACTTGCCATATTGTACAGAACCTGAGGATCCTGTGAATTTTGTTCCCGTTACCTTTTTGGGACGGACAAATACTGGATTAGTTGTGCATTCCGACCTTGTTTACTTGACCTCCGCTGAGAGCCGCGCTGTAAGAGCCGCGCTGGGAGCGTCGCTGTGAGACGTTCTCTACCGCGGTGATTCTCGAACTCTGGGAATAGGTTTCCTTACCTTTGTGAACTACGGAGACACTTGGTAAACAATGTTAGTGATGAAACTAACGTGAGAGCTGTTGCGAGGCTCTAGTCTTATTTTTCATTATTTTTACATTCTTTTGGGCCCTAGGTATTTGCTGGATCTTCAAGACACCACAGAGCTGTTGAGTGGCTCGGATTGAGTTCACAGGAATTTTGATTAAGAAGGGAAGAAGCATTGTTTCCCAGTTATTTTTTGAGACGTTTGGAATCACTATGCAAAGAGACATCGGTCGTAAGCTAAGTAGCTTCCTGCTTTATTGACTAATATCCACTGAAGGCTAAGGCTTTAGCTTTCCAGAACTGTTGATCATTTGAACTTCTTTTCTTTTACCTTTGCTTTATTTTTTCCTTTTGTTTTTTTATACCTGGATGCTTGTGGCAGTTAACTTAAGTGAGTGGGTCTCTATACCCCTATAATATAGCTAATGCTTGTAGGGGTTAGGGATGTATTCATGAATGCTCCTTGTGTCTTAATGCAGGAAACAGAATGCAGATCTAACATGTAACAAGTACCCTGTCATCACTTGCTGTAGATGGTTTCTGGCTGCCAGTCCTTTATGTTTTATTTCTCAATTTTTTTCCCTTCCCCTGGTGAGGTCCTCTCTGTGGAGTGTATATACTAGGGAAGAGAGAAACTAGCAGCACCATCGCTTCTGCTGTACCTGCTTCATAAGGTTAAGTCAATCTGCCTTAATTGTGACACATACACATGCAGACCCATCAAAATATCTTCTTAGCATGCTGGATGAGGAACATGATACAGAACAGCTACACGATTGCTATCCTAATACAGCTAATACCAGCACTAAAAACACACCTGCTACACACCCACACAATACTGATCACTCTTCTACAAAACATAGTCCCACTATCACCAAAGGCCACTCTCTACACTGTCTACTAATAAATGCTTGATCCCTCTCTAAAAACCCTCTCTAAAAACAAGCATCACACTTACGACCTTCTCACTGATGCAAAACCAGACATACTATTCATAATGGAATCATGGTTGGGAGAGGATAATGCTCCAGTCCTGCGTGAAGCCATTCCTCTAGGCTATCAAATAATCACCCAAAATTGTATTGCCAAAAATGGAGGTGGTCTAGCTGTTGTATTCAGGCAAACAATACATATAACTAAAGTTGACAACATCTCCATAAAGAATTGTGAGGCTCTTCTTACAAGATGCAATCCTGCACCGTCTTCCACTGTAACTTCCTGCTCCTTTACAGACCTCACCTAGCAAGGCAACATTCACAGACGCACTTATAGACACAGTTTCAAACCTGATAACAATACACTCCAACCTATGCCTTCTGGGTGACCTCGACATTTGGTTTGATCAAACCAATATGAACCATCCGTTTGAGCCGGTTTGAACTGGTTTGAGACGGTTTGAACCGGTTTGAACCGGTTTGAGCCAGTTTGAACCGGTCTGAGCCACTGGCTCAAACACCAGTTTGAGCCAGTTTGAGCTGGTTTGAACCGGTTTGAGCCAGTTCGAACCCGTCTGAACTAGTTCGAAACGGTTTGAGCCAGTTTGAACCGGTTCGAGGAGGTTTGAACCAGTTTGAACCAGTTCTAGCCGGTTTGAGCCGGTTCAGGATTCCAGACGGTTTGAGCCGATTTGAACCGGTTTGGAATTCCAGCCGGTTTGAGCCTGTTTGAGCCAGTTCAGGATTCCAGCCCGTTTGAGCCGGTTTGAGCTGGTTTGAACTGGTTTGAGCTGGTTCGGGATTCCAGCCGGTTTGAACCTGTTTGAGGTGGCTCTGGATTCCATCCGGTTTGAGCTGGTTTGAGCCAGTTTGAACAGGTTTGAGCCAGTTTGGGATTCCAGCCGGTTTGAGCCTGTTTGAGCCGGTTTGAGCCAGTTCTGGAATCCAGCCGGTTTGAACCGGTTTGTGCCGGTGTGAGCTGGTTCGGGACTAGCGCCAGAAATGCTGCCCTTTTTCTCATTTAGAAATACCCAACCCACACCATCCACATCCACAAACAGAGCAACACACTCACACCAAATGTACACCATGCACAACACTATGCACATATTAATGTACCAGCATGCACCACCAACCCAACCATAACACATCTACACACCCTACTATCCCAACTACCACACTTATCCACCATCACCCACAAACAGTACACAACTCTGTCCTATACCACTAACCAATACACATCACTAACACAACACCAATCAACACCATACATAACTACATCCCATTCAGACACACTCTCCCTGCTGTAATTACACCTAACAGACCACCTTTTATCAATAACAAACATATAATGATCCTTCCATCAGTTGTCCAACAAACACCCTCCTCTCCCTTCTACCATAATAACACTAACACACAACACACACACTGCACACCACCACACTTTGTAACTCTTGAAAAAAAACAGTCTAAGATAAACACTCTCACGTCTACTTCATTCCCTCCAACACAAGTCAAGTCAAGTCCAAGGATTTATATAGCGCGCTACATACCCAGAGGGTCTCAAGGCGCTTGAGGAAGGGAGGGGAATTACTTATCAAATATCCAAGTTTTAAGTTGCTTTCTGAATGCTGGGTGGTTCTGAGTGAGACGAAGGTGAGTGGGGAGTGAGTTCCAGGTTTTAGCAGCCAGGTAGGAGAAGGATCTACCTCCCATGGTGGTTTTATTGATGCGAGGTACGGTAGCAAGGGCTTGGTTGGAGGAGCGTAGCTGGCGGGAGGGGGTGTAGAAGGAGAGTCGTGTGTTGAGGCAATCGGGTCCAAGTTCGTAAAGTGCTTTGTGTGCGTGGGTTAGGAGGCGGAAAGCAATCCTCTTATTGACGGGGAGCCAGTGGAGTTTTTTCAGGTGACTGGAGATGTGGTCTGTACGCGGAATGTCTAGTATGAGTCTGGCTGATGCGTTCTGGATGCGTTGGAGTTTTTCTGGAGTTTTGCGGTGGTACCGGCATATAGGGTGTTTCAGTAGTCCAGGCGGCTTGTGACCAGTGCATGGGTGACCGTTTTTCTGGTTTCGGTGGGGATCCAGCAAAATGTTTTTTTGAGCATGCGAAGAATATTGAAGCAAGAAGATGAGACGGCGCTGACCTTTCTGGACATCGAGAGTGAGGAGTCTAGGATGACGCCCAGGTTCCGTGCGTGATCCGTCGGGATGGGTGCTTTTCCAAAGGCCTCTGGCTACCAGGAGTCATCCCAGGCGGAGGGGGAGGTTCCTAAGATAAGGACTTCTGTTTTGTCTGAGTTAAGTTTCAGACGGCTATGCTTCATCCACTCGGCTACTTCTTTCATTCCTTCATGTAGGTTGGTTTTGGCGGTGCTAGGGTCTTTGGTGAGTGAGAGGATCAGTTGGGTGTCATCAGCGTAGGAGATGATGTTGAGGTTGTGTTGGCGTGCGATGGCTGCGAGGGGGCTCATGTATACATTGAAGAGGGTGGGGCTGAGTGAGGATCCTTGTGGTTCGCCGCAGATGACTTCAGTGGCCTCTGACTTGAATGGTGGGAGGCGGACTCTCTGGGTTCTTCCGGTGAGGAACGAGGTGATCCATTCCAGTGCTTTTCCTTGGATTCCGATGTTTCTGAGGCGCTGTAGAAGGGTGCTATGGCAGACTGTGTCGAAGGCTGCGGAAAGGTCGAGGAGGATGAGGGCGACTGTGTCTCCATTGTCCAGTAGAGTTCGAATGTCGTCTGTTGCGGCGATGAGGGCGGTCTCCGTGCTGTGTTTGGCTCGGAAGCCGGACTGTGAGGGGTCGAGGGATTTGTTGGTTTCGAGGAAGGCGGCGAGTTGGTTGTTGACAGCTTTCTCGATGACTTTGGCTGGGAATGGAAGGAGCGAGATGGGTCGGTAGTTTTTGAGTTCGGTGGGGTCAGCTGTGGGTTTTTTCAGAAGGACGCTAAGTTCGGCTTGTTTCCAACTTTCTGGGAAGGTGGCGGAGTTGAGGGAGCAGTTGATGACGTCTCGGAGGTGTGGTGCTATGATGGAGTCAGCTTTGTTGAAGATGTGGTGAGGGCATGGGTCTGTGGGGGATCCTGAGTGGATGGAGTTCATCAGGCGGATGGTGTCTTCAGTGGAGATTGGGTTCCAGTCATTAAGGGTGTTCAAGGGGGGTGAAGGTCCTGCAGAGGGTTGGGTGGGTTGGTCTCCGGATTGGTTGTCGAAGCTGTTGTGGATGTCTGCGATTTTGTTGTGGAAGAACGAAGCTAGGGAGTCGCAGAGGGCTTGAGAGGGGGTGATGTTGTTGAGTTGGCTGAGGGGTTGGTAAACTCTTTGACGATATTGAATAATTCCTTGCTGTTGTGGGCGTTGTTATCTAGTCGGTTTTTGAATGCGGCTTTCTTTGCAGTCCGGATCAGTTGGTGGTGAGTGCGGGTGGCGTTTTTGAAGGCGTCCCTGGTGCTGGTGTTTGGGTCTTTTTTCCAGGCCTTCTCGAGGGAGCGACAGAGTTTCTTCGATTTCTCAAGATCATCGTTGAACCAGGAGGCGTTTTTGCTGCCTAGTTTGGTTTGACGTTTTTTCAATGGTGCAAGGATGTCGGCGCTGTTGGATAGCCATTGGGTGAGGTTAATGGCTGCTTGGTCGGGGTTTGAGGAGTGGACAAGTGGATTTTGAAGCAGCGATGAGGAGATCTGGTCGATGGTGATTTTGTTCCAGTTTCTTCGTAGAGTAGGTTGAGGATGGTTGTGAGTTGTGGTCTTGTTGTAGGTAAAGTGAACGCAGCTGTGGTCCGTCCAATGGAGAACTGTGGTGTGACTGAAGGAGACATGTTTGCTGGAGGTGAAGATAGGGTCGAGTGTGTGACCTGCGATGTGGGTGGGGGTATTAACAAGTTGTTTGAGTCCGAGGTTGGCGAGATTGTCCAGAAGGGTGGTGGCGTTGCTGTCATTGCTATTTTCCAGGTGAAAGTTGAGGTCTCCCAGTAGAATGTATTCCTCGGAGGGGAGGGCGTGTGGGGTGATAAAGTTGGTGATGTCGTCGCTGAATTGTGCGCGGGATCCTGGAGGTCGGTAGAGTAGGGTGCCTCTGAGTGTGGTTTGGGATCGGTGTGGATCTGGAAGTGAAGGTGTTCGGCGCTGGTAAGGTTGATGTCTGAGCTGGTTGAGGTGCGGATGGAGTTCTTGTGGATGATAGCGATGCCTCCTCCTGTTTGGTCGGTGCGGTCCTTACGGATGATCTTGTATTCTTCCGGGATGGCAATGGTGATGTCTGGGGCTGATGAGGCGTTCATCCACGTTTCTGTTAGGAAGGCGACGTCGGGAGAGGTGGTGTCAAGTAGGTTCCAGAGGTCGATGGCGTGTCTGTGGATTGAGCGGGTGTTGAGCAGGATGCATTTTAGGTGGTTGGAATCAGCTAGCTGTTGTGTGTTCGTGGATGAGGAGTTGTTCTTGGTGCCGTCGAACTTGCAGGAGTTACATGAGAAGGGTCCATGGGTGAGTCCAGGAGCGGCTTGGGCGCAGTTGGGGTGACGGCCGGGGTTTAGGGCTATGAGGGTGGTGGCGTCGTATGTAATGCGGGAGGGCTGGGCATTGCGTGGATCAGGGTGTCTGGCGCTGGGCGCGGTCCAGGCGCGGACCTGCGTAGACGGGCTTACCTTTGGCGCACCTTCGGCGCGACTGGGGCGCGAAACGCTGCGCGTGAACGCTGCGCGCTGATGCATTAGTCATATATGGATGGTGGAGGGGGCGGAGCGTGGGAGGGGCAGCAGGGAGGCGGGAGCGAGGTCTAGGGAGGGTCAGGGACGGTCAGCAAATCAACAAAATGGCTGTCTGGTAAACAAACGTTGCGAGCGTCTCAACCAACAAAAGCCACACTGAAAATGGAGCGCTATGCAGGGCAAGACTATCTGAGGCCAGCAGAGGAAAGCGCTATATCAGGTGAAGCTACAAAGCACTATGCAGGGCTAATAACTAATCACCACACTCGAGATGTAATTCTATTAGGCAGCAAGGCAGCAAGGCACAGCAGTGTGACAAAGCGCAGCGCAGCTTTAAATTCCAGAATACAATGAAAATAAAAAGAAATGCGAGGCAGAATTCAGCTTCAATAAATACGATACCAGCCAGGAGAGGAGAGGAGGGCGGGAGCGACCGTTTCTGGTGTTAGCAGGGCGGTCACAGTTCACTACGAGGATGTGGGCAGCCTGTAACAACCTATGCTCTACTCATAAGCACATCACCACCCCCCTCTACATCACAACCTCCTCTCACAAACAATACTACACAACCAAATCCAGTGCATGAAACCTATATATCAGCACCCCTTTTCACTACACCTCAAAAGCAAAACATATCACACACACCAGCACAACAAGATCTTCATAGCACAACACCTCATAATACTTACCATCACAAAATACATACATATACCCACCTTTCACACCACATAAAGGAACAAACTCCAATGCCAAGCTTTCACTCTTCCACCACACCTAACACATATACAGCAATACAGCACCTCTCTTCTAACCGTCTCTCATCCATTGGACAATTTAGAACATTACGACATGACCCACATGCTGCACCACCTCCCCTGACTCTCACACCTTCTGCCTTAAACACACTCAAAAAATATAAGCAGCATGCCACACCTCACAACTTTGCTTCCCCAAGTCTACTTCACAACAATGTTACACCACAAAAGCAACACAGCACTCCAACTCACTCTCAAACACCATCTCCAACACCTACACATGCAGACCTATCAAAATGTCTTCTTAGCATGCTGGATGAGGAACACGATACAGAACAGCTACACGATTGCTATTCTAATACAGCTAATACCAGCCCTAAAACACACCTGCTACACACCCACACAATACTGATCACTCTTCTACAAAACAAAGTCCCACTATCACCAAAGGCCTCTCTTTACACTGTCTACTAATAAATGCTCGATCCCTCTCTAAAAACCCTCCCTAAAAACAAGCATCACACCTACGACCTTCTCACTGATGCAAAACCAGACATACTATTCATAACCGAATCATGGTTGGGAGAGGATAATCCTGCATGAAGCCATGGACTAAGAGTAGGGTTAGGCTTTCTGTTGGAAGTAGGGACTAGGGCTACCTGTGCCATTGGCTGCTTGGACTTGGGTTGGGACTACTGGTAGGGCTAAGGCCATTAAGTGGACGTACAGATCAGGGTTTTTTAACTGATTGGGTGCTTGGACTAGGGTTAAGATTGCCTGTAAGGTCCTGGTCTCCTATTGGTTCTAGATGTTAGGGCTAGTGTTGTGATTGGATAGTGTTAGGGCTAGGGTTCCCATTGGCTGAAGGGGTCACATGATTACTAGGACTATAGAAAAGGCCAGGCTTGGGGCATCTCAGCTAAGGGCGGAGAGGACCAGGGTTGTGCCTGTTTGAACCTGTTAAGGGTGGAGAGGACAAGGGTAGTTGCCTGTTTGAGCCTGTTAAGGGCGGAGAGGACAAGGGAAGTAGCCTGAGCCTGTTTGAGCATGTTTGAGCCGGTTCTGGATTCTAGCCGGTTTGAGCCGGTTTGAGATTCCAGTTGGTTTGAGCCGGTTTGAGATTCCAGCCGGTTTGAGCCAGTTTGAGCCAGATTGAGCCAGTTTGAGCCGGTTTGAACCGGTTTCGAGACGGTTTAAGCCAGTTTGAATCGGTTTGAACCGGTTTGAGATGGTTTGAGCCGGGTTGAGACAGTTTGAGCCAGTTTGAACCAGTTTGAGCCAGTTTGAACTGGTTTGAGCCAGTTTGAACCGGTATGAGCCAGTTTGAGCTGGTTTGAGCTGGTTTGAGCCGGTTTGAACCGGTTCGAGATGGTTTGAGCAAGTTTGAGCCGGCTTGAAGCGGTTTGAGCCAGTTTGATGCGGTCTGAGCCAATTTGAGCCAGTTTGAACAGGTTTGAGCCAGTTTGAGCCAGTTTCAGCCTGTGAGCCGGTTTGAGCCTGTTTGACACTGTTTTATCCAGTTTGAGCCTGTGAGCCGGTTTGAGCCGGTTTAAGCCGGGTTGAACTGGTTTTAACCAATGAGCCTGTTTAAGCCCGTTTCAGCCAGTTTGAGCCGGATTGAGCCAGTGAACCTGCTTAAGCTGGTTTGAGCCGGGTTGAGCCGGTTTGAACCGGATTGAGCCAGTGAGCCTGTTTAAGCCGGTGTTAGCCTGTTTAAGCCGGTTTGAGCCAGTTTGAGCCGGTTCGAGACAGTTTGAGCCGGTTTGAGCCAGTTTGAGCTGGTTTGAACCAGTTTGAACCGATTTGAGACAGTTTGAGCTGGTTTGAACTGGTTTGTACCGGTTTGAGCCAGTTTGAACTGGTTTGAGCCAGTTTGAGGTAGTTTGAACCGGTTTGAACTGGTTTTAACCAGTGAGCCAGTTTGAGCCAGTTTGAATCAGTTTGAACAGGTTTGAGCCAGTTTTAGCCGTTTGAGCCTGTGAGGCGGTTGGAGCCAGTTTGAGCCGTTTTGAACAGGTTTTAACCAGTGAGCCAGTTTGAACCGGTTTGAACCAGTTTTAACCAGTAAGCCAGTTTGAAATGTTTTGAACTGGTTTGAGCCAGTTTGAACTGGTTTGAACTGGTTTGAGCCAGTTTGAACCGGTTTGAACCAGTTTGAACTGGTTTGAGACAATTTTAACCGGTTTGAGCCAGTTTGAGACAGTTTGCACTGGTTCGAGCAGGTTCAAGCCAGTTTGAACTGGTTTGAACCGGTTTTAACCAGTTTGCACCAGTTTGAACTGGTGTGAACCGGTTTGAGCCAGTTTGAGCCAGTTTGAACCTGTTTGATCCAGTTTGAACCGGAGCAGGTTTGAACCGGTTTGAGCCACTTTGAACTGAGCCGCCTTGAACTGGTTTGAGCCAGATTGAACCGGTTTGAGCAGGTTTGAACCAGTTTGAACCAGTTTTAGCCGGTCTGAGCCCTGTTGAGCCGGTGTTAGACGGTTTGAACCGTTTTAGTTTCAAAAGTGTTTTTATTGAAGATTTCAGCAGGCATATATTGAGACATCTCAGCAAGAAAAACAAGCACGAGGCATAGATAGCGGGCGGGACAGACAAGCATGTCTTCCCTAGTATGCCAGAACAAGCAAAGTACATATGACCAAGAAGCAGTTCGACATCGTGAGTATAAAAGGGCTGTATAGCAAGCGAGCGACAAAAGGAAACCAACAGAAACCAAGAACTCCCCTGCCCTCCCCCCAGAGCCCCCCACCCCGACCAGTGTGCTCTTGAGTGCCAATGTGACCAGCAGTGTGCCACAGAGGTTCAGTGTGGCCGATTGTGAAGTCACCGAGAATCATCGGCGGTGCTGGTAAGACGTAGGACTCGAAGGTATTTAGGGCATGTAATTTCATTGAACTCCTTGGACAGGAGGGTTAGCAAAGGAAGCCACGTCTTCCGAAATGCTTCGGTTGAGTTAGTGAGAGTGGCATGGATGCGCTCCATCCCAAGGGTGAACCAAAGTTTATGGAGCCATCCCGTGTGTGTAGGCTTAGTCGTGGACCCCCATAGTGATAATATGTGCTGCGTGGCTGCCAGCATGGCGATGCCCATCTGCCGGCCACGCAGTGACTTTAAGGGGAATGTTAATGCGTTAGGCAGACCTAGCAAAGCGTATGCAGGGAATCTCGGGATCTCAGTCTCGAAGGTGGAGTCGATCTCATCCAGGACTATTTTCCAAAAGTCTCCCAATTCCAGGCAGTCCCAGAGGATGTGGGTCAGGGTGCCCTTTTCCCCACATCCCCTCCAGCAGAGTTCGCTGTGCGTCGGGTTTTCTTTATGTAGCCGGACTGGGGTGAGGGGCCAGTACATGGCTAGCTTTAATGCTGTCTCCCTCGCCTTGGTGTTGCGCGTAGTATGTGAGGCTCTATAGTATATGTACCACCATTCTTTGGGTGACAAGGCCCTACCCAGTTCAGCCTCCCAGCGCTTTTGGCTCGGTGTTTTAGCCGGGGTGGGTGGAGGTGTGAGCATTTTATAGAGTTCGGAAATGAGGTGTTTGTCTGTAGTTTTAGTAAGCAGCCATTTCTCAAAGGTCGTCATGGGGCGGCTCACTAGGGCAGTGATTTAGGGATTAGTGAGCCAGTGTCGAAGTTGAAGGTACTGGAAAAAATGAGGATTTTCTATACCATACCCTTGTTTATTGTCCGCGAAGGGAAGAAATCCCTGCAAATCAAAAATGTCACCTGCAGCTCGACATGCCGTGCCTCGCCACTGAGGGAACGTGCCTGCGCTATCACCCGGAGAGAAGTCAGGGTTATCTAATATGGGAGTAAAAGGGGAGGGAAAAGTGGTCAACCCGTGTCTATGTGCCACCCAGTCCCATACCTGTAGAGTCGTGCGTGTGATAGGGGATCGTAACATGTATCTCGGTCTATGTTGCTTAGCAAGAAATGGAACTCTCCATAGCGGCGTTAAACCATGGCCCATTCCTGGAAGAGCCATCTCTTCTCTGACTCGGGCTGGTACCATTCCACTAGGTATCGGAGCTGGGATGCTTGGAAGTATCGCAAAAGGTTCGGGACACCGAGACCACCCTCATTCATGCTCTTATACGTCAGCAGTTTGTGAATGCGTGCTCTCTTCCCCTCCCAGACAAAGCTAGACAGCAAGTCCTGTAGGGTTTTCAAAGTACCTGCTGGGGGCATAATTGGGATTGTTTGGAACAGATATAAAATCCGCGGCAGAATTGACATTTTCACTGTTGCCACCCTCCCCAACAGAGAAAGAGGTTACTTGGACCATCTCGTCAGGTCCGATCGGATCTGGGTGGTGAGAGTGGTATAATTAGTGGAAACCGTGAGATCTGTTGAGGGAGTTAATGTAATCCCCAAGTAAGGTATTTGGGTGGCGAGCTGAAGGCCGCTCCCGTGTCCTATAGCTGGGGCCCGTGGACGTGCGTGTTTGCCTAAAGGTAAAATTAAGGATTTGTCGATATTGATGCGGAAGCCAGAGACTGCTCCGAATGAGGCAAGTTCCTCCATAAAGGCGGGTATGGAGGAATCAGGGCGGTTCAGGGTGGCTATGACATCATCCGCATAGAGACTGATAGGATGGGGCTCGCGTCCGAAGTCGATGCCCTCGATCCTTGGGTTGTCCCGGACCCTCTGTGCTAACGGCTCGATATACATCGCAAAGAGGAGGGGGGAGGGGGGCACCCCTGCCTGGTGCCATGCTGGATCTCAAACGGGTGTGAGTGCAAGCTACCCAAGCGGACCTTGGCCTGCGGGCGATGGCAACAGCTCGCTATGCGAGAGCAGAATCGGTCGCTAAGGCCAAACCGACGGAGTACATGTTGTAAGTAATTCCAGTTCACGCGATCGAACGCTTTTTCTGCGTCGATAGCGAGCAGCGCCGAGTCCGAGGCCTGAAAGTGCGATTTGTCAATAAGGTGGAGCACCCGTTTAGTGTAATCACTACATTGGCGGCTGGGGACAAAGCCCGACTGATCTGGTTCCAAAATTCCGGGGAGGCACGGGCCAAGACGTGCGGCAAGGATACCCGTAAAAAGCTTCAGGTCAAGGTTTAACAGCGAAATAGGACGAAATGCGGAGCAGTGCGTGGGTTTCTTCCCGGGTTTTGGCAGCACCACCGCCTCAGCGGCCAACATGTCCAGAGGTATAGCCCCCACTCCCTCAAATGAATTTGAAAGGCGGGCAAGCACCGGGGCCAGCTGTCGGTTAAAGAGCTTGTAAAAGCCTGCCGAAAAGCCATCCGGCCCCGAGGATTTGAGCTGGCGTAATCTGGATATAGCAGCTAAGACTTCATCCTGGCGGATAGGGGAGTCCAGAGCCTCCGCAGTAGTCTCGGGGATTGCGGTGATGGCCGTCGTGGCTAGGTAGGCCTCGATGTCCCTGGATGAGGTCTCCTCCTCCCCGTATAGGGAAGCATAGTAGGAACGAAATGCTTTGGCTACCGGGGCGTCGTCAGTGAGCACCTCGCCGTCGGTACCCACCAGAGTATTGATTTTAGTCCGTTGGGTCTTGGCCTTCAGAGCGCTGGCCAGTAAACGACCCGTTTTGTTCCCTCCGACATAATAAGTATGTCGTAGGCGGAGAGCTGCGAATTCTGCTCTATCAATATCTAGACTGGCTAATTGGGCCTTAGCCGCCTTTAGCTGTTTCCACACACAGGGGGCACAGGTGCGACTGTTAACTTGCTCCAGCTCCGCTACTTGTGCCGTGAGGTCTTCCCACTTGCTTTTGCGGTCTTTGGCCTCCGCCGCAGCAATAGCTATGAGTTTGCCACGTACAACCGACTTCAGGGCTCCCCAGAGAGCTGTCACCGAGATGTCGGGTGTGTCATTGGTGGACAGGTAGTTATCAATGCATTCACCAATACGTTTAGTGACATCAGGCCGTTGTAGCAAAGTTTCGCGGAGGCACCGCGGGCCACGGGGACGGCGGGCCACTCGAAGAGTGAGCGAGAGTTCCACTGCAACATGGTCAGAAATGGCCGCAGGCACTATGGTAACCTCCTCAAGAATCTTAAGAAGGTCCGAGGAGCCCAGGAAGTGATAGAGTCTGGCGTAGGTACGATGCACATGTGAGTAGAATGTGAATTGTGAGGCGGTCGGGTGTTGGGCCCTCCAGAGGTCTATCAAGTCCCTATCCGATAGCCATTCACGACCGTTGGAAGACAAAGCCCCAGTCCCCCCGTAGCGGTGCCCGGATCGATCGGCGTGCATATCCATAACAACATTAAGGTCCCCGCCCAGGAGTAGAGGTGTATGCGGGGTCTGGAGAGCTTCAGAAATGGCGCCTTTCAGGAAGGTCTCCTGACCTGTGTTTGGGGCATAAAGGGAGCCAATTGTGAGTGTTGTGTCACCCAAACAAAGTGTGTGCACCAAGAGGCGGCCCTTGATCTCCCCCACCCTGTTTCCCACCCTCCCCCGAAAAGATCTAGAGATTAAAATCGCAACCCCGGCAGTTTTCGTTGGAAGGGAGGAAAAGAATTGCTGCGGGAAGGCTCGCGAGCGCATCCTATGCCAGTCTTTCTGCAGGAGATGGGTCTCTTGTATTAGGCAAACATCCGCTCCAGAGTTCTCCAAGTAGGAGAGAACAGCTCTCCTCTTGATCGGGTTGTTTAGCCCTTTTACATTAAGTGTTATAACCTTAAGAGCAGTGTCTGTCATCGTGCAGGGGACATGTGACGCAGCGCAGAGTGGACTGCAGTCGTGCTATAGGAGCATGCGGTGGTATATAGCAGGTTGTGTAGTTCTCGGTTTCCCTGTGTGCCTGGTCTTGGACCTTGTATGTAGATATGCGACCCATGTCGGCATCGGCACATCAGTGAGGTATCTCCCGGCACAAGGATAGAATTAGTTTGGCACACTGGTCCCCACCCTGGAGCCTTCTCTAACCCAACAAACCCCCCCAAAAAAAACCATAGCCACCAAAATATGCAGGTCAGTACACATAGATGAGAATGGTCGTGAGCGGCGGCTCTGCAACAAAACCCCCAACCCCGCCCCCCTCCACCCAGTCCCAACTTCCCTGAAACCTGTAGTCCCAATCCTGTCGATTCGCGCAGGATCGTGGTAGAGAACATTGAAGGGGTCATCTCCGATGGCGGCCTCTCCCGCCTCCCCACCCACCGTTTGGGAAGAGCATTTGCGATGCATAGTCTCCCTAGCGGAAGTGTTCATTACTCTGGGGAAGAAGTTTCTTTGGCCACCTCCGCCACCACAGTCTCACGTTCCCGGGAGATGACAGAGGCATCTGGTTTGAGGCGCCGGTATGGGGATGGTTTGTGATGCACAGTCTGCCAGCCTCCCCTGAAAGAGCCCTGCGAGCTCCTGAATACAGGTTCAGTGTCAACTTGGTCCAGACCCAGGAGGTCACATGTGTCTTTGAGAGACCGCAGCTGTTGCAGTCATCCATTCCATTTGAATGTTATCCGGAATGGATGTCCCCAGGAGTACGGAACCTCCTTCTGCCGTAAAAAGTCAGTCACTGGTCTGAATTCTTTCCTTTTATGGAGAGTAATGGAAGAGAGATCCTGGTAGAGGGCAATAGAATGACCCTGGAATTGAATGGGTTGGGCTCGCCGGGCTTCACAGAGGATCCGTTCCTTCAACGGAAAGTCCGGGAGGAAAGCCAGGATGTCCGGCGGTGGGGCCGGGGCTCTACGGGACAACCCCACTCGGTGCGCTCTGTCAATGCGGATGGGAAAGTCTTCCGCTTCCCCTAGGATGCTCCTGAAGAGGGCCTGCAGGTATGCGGCGACATCAGTCCCTTCTTCTTTCTGAGGTACCCCCCAGACCCGTATGTTGTTGCGATGGGAACGGTTTTCAAGGTCCTCAGCGTGGGCTTGGAGGTCTAGTTGTTGGTCAGTGAGCCACAGGACCTCTTGTTGGAGTTGTTCAATTTCGGCGCTCCTGGTTTGGTCAGCTTCTTCGACTGCGACCACTCGTTCACCGAGGTCCTCTACATCGCGCCGGAGTTCTTTGACTTCTCCTGCAACCTCTTGCTTCAGAGATTTGATTCGCGGAGCGAGTTGAATAGTGTCTACAAAAAGGATTTGGTGATGGGCACTTGGGCATCCATGGCCGTGGGCCGTGTCTTCCCCGTCCCGGGGGATGGTGGGTCCTTGCCAGACCTGGGCTGTGATTTAGCCAGTAATTCAGGGAGTGTCTGCGACCCCTTCTTGCTCCTTTGTCCCGCCATGGCGTGGGAGGATGTGGGGCCCGACAGGCAGTAAGTCAATGGAGCTTGGGTCCTGGTGGGGGGCAGCGAAGCGGCGGTAAGGGGGCAGAGGGTGCGCAAGCGTCCAGGCGGCTACTCCTTGTGGTGTTCAGGCCAGGACCAGTGCGGTAAGCCAATCACCCATCAACCGGGGGGGGGCAGAGAGATGGCGCCCACCCGAACCGGCAGGTACCCTGCCCGATGAGAGATCGAGGTGCGGGGAATGTGGCTCCACCACCCTGCGGGATGCGCTCGGTTCAGCTTTCAGTACCATGCAATATCGGCCCTCACAGTCAACCCTTTGCCGGGGGCTCGATTGTGCCCCCCGAATTCTCCCCCTTGCCCCCTTCCACTCTCCTCACCTGTGGGATCTCAGCGTGCTCGGGGTTCCTTGCTCACAAGGCAGTCCCAGCGTCGGAGGTGTGGCCCATTGGGCTCTCCAGAGCCATGCAGCTATGCTCCGGACTGTTGGGGGCCTCCAGAGGTCTTGGGGGAGCAGTATCAGGGGCTTCGCAGGTGTCAGGCCCTTTCAGGTGCTCAGGCCAGCCTCCCGGTCAAGGAACTCGAGGTGGGCGGGGAGTAGGCCCGAAGCCGGGGCATCGATTTTCACAGCCGCCGGCCGGGCCCTTCAGGCATCCACTGGGCCGCCTGGACGGCGGCCACCACCCCCCGGTAGTTGTGCTGGCAGGGGGGGGGTGCTCAGCGTGCACCCCGCTGGAAAGGGCAGCCCGGCCCACGGTTCGCCGCCCCGGCGGGCTGCGAGGAGAGGTGCTGGTGCTCCGCTGGCAGGCCCGAAGCAGGGGCCTCGCGTTTCGCGGCCGCCGGCCAGGGATGGCCCCAGTCCCGGGAGGAGGTGTCGGCGGGGTGGATGGTTCCCGGAGGCTCCGCAGGTGCAGTGGCGGCTGCGGAGCCCGGTAGGGCGCCGCTGGGTGCACTGGATCGTCCGCACCCCAGGAAGGATCTGTAGACCGCCGGCAGCTGCTAAGGGATCGTGCACCCGCCGGTGCGGCCGCTGCCACAGAGCGCCAAGTCCCGGTCCCGCGGCGGTCCCACCGCGGCAGTCACCGGGGCAGCGGTCGTGCTGTGGAGTCCCTGCAATCAGGCAGTTGGCCCCCACCTTCGTGCACAGGTTGTGGGAGATTTTGGGCGATTTTTCGGCGAAATGGCGGGATCCGTCAGGGAGCTCCGGAGACCTGCGTCCGATCACGCCGCCATCCTGGACACGCCCCCGTTTGAACCGTTTTGAGGTTTGAACCGGTTCGAGACGGTTTGAACCGGTTTGAACCGGTTCTAGCCGGTTTGAGCCGGTTCAGGATTCCAGCCGGTTTGAGCTGATTTGAACCGGTTTACTGCAGTTTTTGTTGCAGCTTTATAAAGTGCGAATTCGGCCCGAAGGTACTGAAGCGCTTTACACTAGCACTAGTTGCATTATACAAGGGCACATACATTCTTGGTAGCAGGGTCAAATTGGTAAGGTGGGCAAAGGGCAATGACTGGTATCCGAGATCCGCTGTTTTGGTCAACATGGTGGACTGTATGAGCTGTGTCTGTACAGTTGAGATGCCACCAGCAGCCCAACGGGGGCCTGGGCGGCCTTTCCATAGGCAGATGTGCCTCTATTACCCCCCTTTCACTAAGGGGCGGAGGGAGGTGTCATTCCTAGTCTCTCACTGGGCCTTCCCAATATTGAATGCAGATTGAGCATGGGCAGGGTGCCTGGGCAAAAGTGGCCTCACTTGTATTCAGGTGTAGTACACCATTGTGAACTAATCCATAAACAAATAGACCTGGCAACATTTGAATTTCTTTTATCTTAGTGAAGTTTAGAAAACATGCCTCTTTCATAGGAACCCTACTCCTTTTTTATAACACTTAAAGCAATGAGGCAGTGGTTTGAAAAAGACAGTGTACAAATGTGAGCCACTTTTTGTTAGGGCACCTTGGCCAATTTTGTACCCCAATCCAACCCTGCTTGGTAGGCACAGCTCGTTCTGTTATGATTGCAGCAATAGTGGTAGCTAGAACCCACTGTTGTTATGCCTTGTAATGGCAGGAGTACAACCAATTTATGAAAACAATTTACCCTGTCAAGGGGGGGGGTTCATGCCGAGAGCTAGCTTCAAGGATACTCTGATATTTCAACTAACCTCGACACAGAAAACTGCACTACCATCATTTCAATGCTGTATATACTTCTTGTAAAAACATTTCTTTTGTTCAAACTTCTTGTACATTTTCTTTTTTTGTAATGATCTACCATTTTGTAATTCTCTACCTCATGTAACTATTTTTGGTAATGTTTGGTAATTTCAAACTCTCTAATTTACATGTAACATCACGTGTCTACTGTAAATCTCTGTAGCCTTCGGCTGATGTCAGCGCTACATATATGCATGAATAATAAGAGGCACTCACACCTGCCCAGGCCCCTTAAGGCCTTGATGGGTGCACCCCAAATCATTCTCCTCCATCTTGTGAGTTGCAGGCTACCAATGCCCCAGATTGCAGTGAGCAGAGTCCAGGAAATAGTAAGTGCTGTCTTTTCCCAAGACAAAAAGTTGTTAAAAAAACAATTTTCACTTTCTTTGTTTACTGTCTTTGCCTGCCTACCTACAATCGCATATTTTATCACCTGTGTTGTGTTTTAAACTTGTCGTTTTCCCTGCCCATGATTGCCTCCATATAGCGTGTTGAATTGTGGGATTTGCAGTCCAACCTCTGTAGTTTGTCCCTCTCATTCCTTGGTGACACTTTTATTTTCCCTCCAGATTTCTCCTTTGCTCTGTGCTAAGACCTGTATGTTAAAAAAGTGCACTCCCAGCCACCATTTTGTGTTCACAAGCCAGTGAAACCAGCCCCTCTGCCTCCACCCCCAGCAACAGGGATTTCCTACATCAGAGGTGCTTCTGTGAGCTGTTTAAAGTGTGCTAACTAGTGACTGAGCACTTCGTTTTTTGGCCAGCAGAGGCAGTAAAGTTTTATTCAAACACTATTGTTAGATTTCAAGTTAGTCCAAAGTTTGGATTGAGCCTGTCTGTCTCCTCAAGGATACTCTGCTATTTCAACTAACCTCGACACAGAAAACTGCACTACCATCATTTCACTGCTGTATATACCTCTTGTAAAAACATTACTTTTGTTCAAACTTCTTGTACATTTTGTTTTTGTAATGATCTACCATTTTGTAATTCTCGATCTCATATAACTATTTTTGGTAATGTTTGGTAATTTTAAACCCTCTGTAATTTACATGTAATGTCACATGTCTACTGTAAATCTCTGTAGCCTTCAGCTAATGTCAGCTCTACATATATGCATGCATAAATATATGTGCATAAATAATAAGAGGCACTCACACCTGCCCAGGCCCCTTAAGGCCTTGATGGGTGCACCCCAAATCATTCTCCTCCATCTTGTAAGTTGCAGCCTACCTATGCCCCAGATTGCAGTGAGCAGAGTCCAGGAAATAGTAAGGAAACAGAATAGTGCTGACTCTTCCCAAGACAAAAAGTTGTTTAAAAAACAATTTTCACTTTCTGTGTTTACTGTCTTTGCCTGCCTGCCTACAATCACATATTTTATCACCCGTGTTGTGTTTTAAACTTGTTGTTTTCCCTGCCCATGTTTGCCTCCATTTAGCGTGTTGAATTGTGGGATTTGCAGTCCAACCTCTGTAGTTTGTCCCTCTCATTCCTTGGTGACACTTATATTTTCCTTCCGGATTTCTCCTTTGCTCTTTTTTTTATTTTATTATTTTTTATTGAAGTTCATGGTGCATTTAACAAAACAATTAATTAATCACAAGCAAGGTATAAGAACATCTGATACAATTAAATGATCACTCAAATATAAACAGCTAAAAACACATTACATGACGTGGGAATAAAAAAGATGCAGAAGATCTACCAATAAATATAACAATACAGTACATTTCAAGTTCTTACTCTGTCCTCCAGCCATTCCTTAACCGGGGCCCATTATCGTCTTCCCATCTCCCATTTTTTAGCACCTTTAAGTTCATAGGGACAAGACTCAATATTATAAATACCTAAAAGTCTAGAGATCCACATCTGAAAAGAGGGGGCTGTAACATCCTTCCATCCGGCCGAGATCAAGATTCTGAGCACAGCAACCGACATAAAAACCAAAGCGGCCTCATCCTCTGTTAAAACCAGTTTAGAATCTGAGCCAAATAACATCAATGTTGGGGATAGATCGATCTTATGACCTAGCAGCCCCTCCCAAAATGTTGTTACTTCATCCAGAACAGGGGCCAGCCGCTCACAAGTAAAGAACATATGTAATAAGTCTGCTTGCCCCTTATTGCATCTCGGGCAGCGATCGTCATTCCTGACACCCCAGGCAAATAATTTGGCCGGTGTATGATACAGATTAAAAACTGTTTTAAAATGCTGAGCCCGTAAATTTGAAGCCCGAAAGATCTTTTTATTTAACCATAATGCCAGGTCCAGATCTACATCCGGTTTTCCCAGTTTAATTGCCCAGTCAATTTCTACTTTTCCTACATCATCCTGTATTCTAGACACCAGGAGATTATAAACCTCTTTGATCTTCCTGCATCCTCTTCCCATGACCTCAACCACAGGGAAATCTACAAGGGGCTTAAGTTTTGGCCTATAAGCCTGTATGATGCACGAAATTTGGCCATAAATAAGCCACTGATTTACAGGAAGGCTTATCTCCTTTGCATGTCCTCAAACCCAATTATCTTGTCTCCTACCATTAGGTCTCCGATAGTCTTAACCCCCAAACCCTTCCATATTTGTAGGTTCCTATAATTTCTTAACTGAGGAAAAAGACTCGAATTTTCCAGAAGAAGAGAAGGGTTAATTTTAGGGACATGAAAGAATTTTAAGATTGTTTTCCATGCTTGCCATGCCCCAACAGGGTCTTAAATCGTGCCATCTTATAGAACCTATATTCCAATTCTGTCAGCAGGAGACCTGTTGCTTTCCCCCGCATCAACAGTTTAAAAATTGGAGGGGGGCCCTGACTGTCTGAATTAGTCGAGCCAGTGTCACATTGAAACAATATTGACATCTGGATCAGGAGACAAGACCAGTTATACAGTCTCAGGTTGGGGAGTGCCATCCCACCCCTTTCCCTCGGAAGGGACATAAGGCTTGTCGATCGTCTAACCTTACCATACTGCCATATGAACCTAATAAAGGCAGACTCGAGTTGCTTCAGAATTTTCTCCTCAATGTATAGGGGAATCGCTCTAAATAGGAACAACACCCTGGGAAACATCACCATTTTAGACATTTACCCTCCCAACCAGAGAAAGATGAAGAACATCCATCCTTTTCAGTTCGGTCTCTATAGATTTAATTAGGGGGGGTAGTTCTCTTCCACTATATTACCCACTGAAGCATTGATCTTTACCCCTAAATATATAGCGGAATCAACATATCTTAAGTCAGATCTCTGTATATTCTTAGAGCAGATTATCTGGGTTTTAGATTCATTTAAAAGATATCCAGAGTCTTGACCGAAAACGTTAGCCATCTGTACCAACTCTGGAAGTGCCTGCTGCGGATTTGTTGTGCTAACCGCCAGATCATCAGCGTAGGCTAGAATCTTATTTTCATAGTCGTTATAGATCACTGGAGAGATTCTAGGGCATTCTAAAATTTTCTAAATGAGAGGGTCTATGTACAGAGCGAAAAGTATGGGGGAGCAGGGACAGCCCTGCCGCGTCCCTCTACTTATCTTAAACTTATCTGACTTCTCCCCATAACCGTAATTGTTGCCACTGGATCCATATACATAGCCTTGATAGCCCTGATAACATTCGGTCCAAAGCCTCTCCCAGCCAAAATACCACAAAGGAAGCTCCACCCCACCCGGTCAAAAGCTTTTTCTGCGCCGAGCAGGATCATGGCCATCTCTCCCCCCGCGGCTTCCTGGGCGTCAAACAAAGTTATCGCTCTACAAGTATAATCTGTCGTACCACGCCCAGGAACAAAACCATGTTGCCACGGGGAGACGAGGCCACCTATGATCCTGCCCAACCTCTTTGCCCAGATTTTTTTTTAAAGTTTGGTATCAGCATTTATTAAGGATATTGGCCGGTATGACCCTGGTTTCTCAGCTGGTTTCCCTTTCTTATGAAAGACTGTAACATTAGTTTCTTTCCTCGAGTCCGGGACCACCCCCGAATACAATATCCCATTAAATAAATCTACTAATAGAGGAACAATCTCACTTTCCATTGCTTTTTACACCTCCAAGGGGAGACCATCAGGGCCAGATGCTTTCCCTGGTGCTAGCTCTCGCAGGGCAGATAAGACTTCCGAAAAATTTAATATCCTTATCGAGGGCTGTTCTTGTTACATCATCCAAGCAGGGGCCATTGTCGATACATCCCTCCACCTGATTGTTATTGAAAGGATCCTCTTCATATAATTTCTGATAGTAGTTTTTAAACACCATCAGAACATCCTTTATCTCAGTATATGTTGTCCCTTCCACTTCTATACATACAATTGCATTATTTGATCTTTCCTGTCTAATCCAAAGAGCAAGTGCTCTACCAGCTTGCTCTCCTGTTTCGTATCTTTTTGCCCTCGAGGATTGGTACTCCCCAATTGCTTTCTGAGCAACCTCCTTCTGCAATGCCGCTTTTACTGCCAGCAAGACACCCTGACTAGCCTCACTATTGCCACCTGAAGCAATATCCTTTATATGTTGTTCTTCTGCCTTAACCAGCTTATCCATTAATTTCTCTACTTCGCACCTATCTTCTCTTCTAAGCCTGGCAGCACAGCTGATCGTTTCTCCTCTTAAAGCGGCTTTAAAAGCCTCCCAAACCCCATTCCGAGATGTGCTGTATCTATTTGCCGCAAAAAAATCTCCAGCCCATATATTCAAATGATCAACAAATCTACTATCCGCCAACAACCTTCTTTCAAACGTCCAGTTTGCTTTAGACCGTTCTAACCCTCCCATATCACAGTTTAGCAACAGGGGGTTATGATCTGAAATAACCCTTGGAAGTCTAGATATCTTAACTTTTTCAGATTCTAAAACAGAAACAAAAAAGTAATCAAATCTTGAATATTTCTGGGCTGGATTAGAAAAGTAATTATATCCTGCATTTGAAGGATCTTTAGCTCGCCATACATCCTGTAGCCCATGAGAGCCTATCATAGCTTGAATCGCCTTTAAAACTCTGGGTTTTCTCCCCTGATACAGTATACCCGTCCCCCATTCAGATGAAATATTTAAGTCTCCTGTAAAAACCAAAGGAGAGGACCAATTGGCAAGCTCAGTTTCTAAAAAATCATAAATTTCCGGATCGTCCTCATTAGAGCCGTATACCGTACAAATAGTAAGGCCCAATTCCATCTCGATAATCACCCATCTTCCATTGCTATCGACTTTCACTTTCCTAGCTTTCCCTGGACTTTTCTTTCCTAAAATAGCAACCCCCCCTAATAGTTGATGTTTGTGTTGTACAGGCTAATAATTCAAATCCGTTTATGAAAAGCAAATTTCTCTTAGACCAAGGGAGGTGGGTCTCTTGCAAACAGAGAAGATCTATTCTATTATGTTTTACCACATATGCTAATTTCTGTCTTTTCCTCCAGTCGTTTAATCCCCCCACATTCATTGTACAAATATTAATGTGTGCCATCAAATTGAGTGTAGCAAACTATACCGAAAAAACGTTCAGAAATCTTTTTCCTTGCTGGCATTCTTTGTCCATTACCAATTCTGCACTATTCCCTCCTTTTTTTTATTTTTTAACCCCTTCTTACCCTCCCCTCCCCCTCCCTTTCCCTCTCCCCCCCGGACACCCACACACAGCACCACCCGCCCCTCTTGCCCCCCTCCACCCACCCTTCCTATTCTGTGAAGCGCACTGACCTAGTCTGTGAATGTGATGGTTCGCGATGTGTAGTGAAGGCTGGTTTAAATCAGATCCCACAATATCAAACCAGAAAACCAAGGAGATTAACCTAACCCAGTTTGCCCAAATTCTTGGAGTCGAGCCAATCCAAATTCGCCCGAAACATCTAATGATACATAAATGGTGAGTCTCCTAAACAAATTTTATACACCAACATTCGTGAGCGAACCACCATAGAACTGTCAAAAGCCCTATCGGGCAAATTTACAACCAAATGTCCTATGTCCTATTATCCTAAGGAGTCCAGGTATTGTTTCACTTTAATCTCGGAGGAAAGAAATAGAGTTTTCCCATCATTAATGATTTTCAGCTGTGCCGGGTTAAGTAAGAACGCCTGAAGCTTCTTGTCTTGAAAGGGTTTTATCAGACACCTTAACCGCCACCGTCTCTCCACTGTTGCATGGCAGAAGTCTGGTTTTACAAAGAACTGAAACCCATCGCAATTCCTTTTAGAGTTTGATCTTGCTAGATCCAAAATTGCTTGGCGCAGGATAAAGTTTCCGAAAAAGATCAAAATCGCCCTAGGTTTATCTCCTTCCTTTGAGTTCCTGTTGACTTTGAACGGCGTACTGTGAACTCTCTGCAGCTCTGAAGCCCAATTCCAGCTAGTGAGCTTGGGGAATGCCTTTTCAAAAAGTCTGATTGTAAATGACTTAACATCAGACCCCTCTGCCCCCTCCGGAATTCCCAAAAGCCTCAAGTTGTTCTGGCGGAGCCTGTTCTCCATCGCTTCTAGCTTTCATTGTATATCGACAACCCAAGAGCTTTGAGCATTCACCTTGGCGACAGCCACCTCCACTTCCGCTTCGGTAGATACAATTCTATCTTCAAGGGTAGAGACTCTATCACCAGTGTTCGCACATGCCTTAGATAGCTTTCTAACAACACCCCTGGTTTTTCTCATCGCAGCCTGTGATTTCCGATTTTTTTGTCGAGTCTCCTCCCTATGGGCAATTATTTCCTGATGGATTGTCTCCAGCAAAGTCATTTGAGCCAACTCAATATCCGCATTATCATTTGCAGGGGCGGTCTGATCTAACTGTAATTTGCCTTGGGGGTCGCCCTGATCCTTTACCCTCACCCCGGGTACTTTCATTGCGGTGGCCGGCTTTTCGGTTTCTGGGTCGCTCTCTGAGTCCCCAAAGGAGCTACAGCCCCCCTCCTCTTCATCCTCAGTCCACTCCCCACCATCCGATGCAGAAAGGAAGGCTTCACTCTGAGCGCCATCCCCACCTCCACCAGCCTCGTCTCCTTGCTCCAGGAAAGCCTGCTGCTCCCCACCTTTAAAGTCGCTCTGTCTTTGTTCCAGAACTTGAGGCTGAGAGAGGGCTAGATGCTCAGGTATCTCTCTCAGAGGTGCTTCAGAGTTTTCCACCCTAATTCCTGTTTTTAGCGATTTCAAAACCCCCTGTGCATCAGCCATTAGCTCCTCTACAGAGGAGGCACCTCCATCCAAAGCCCCATCCATATTGCCTTTTAATTTGTCATCTACCCCCAACTGGGGTGAAAACAATACCTGAGAATCAGTCAAATTATCGGGGGCTATATATCCACTGAAACCTCCCCTGTAACAGTCCCGGGCAATCCCCCCGGTTCCTTCTCCTTACCGACTTTGTTAAACATGTAAGGTATCATGGCTGTAGTCTGCCTGGTCCGGGCTGTAGTCTGCTGCTTGCCTTTCATATTCTCTCGTGCAGGTACAGGTTCTCCTGCGGCTTTTGCAGAGTTCTCCTCTCGCTGATTTCTCCTTTTAGCAGCCGCCACCGCTTTCGACGTTTGATGTAGCTTTGGAGCCATATCCTCCCGAGGATCTCCTTTTTGTGCCACTGACCCGCTGTGGTATGCGGGACGCTTCTTGTCAGAGCACTTCACACCGCACCCAGAGCTCCAGCAGAGCTGAATCTTTCTCGCGCGGCTCCGCCCTCCGGCGAACGTCTGACGCTGCAAGCAGGGAGAGAGAGCGACCAGCACAGCCGATACCTCCCGCAGCAATCGGGACGCAGACCCACGGCAAGAAAGCAATGTAATCATGCCGTGCTTTACCTCCGAGGTAGACCGAACAGACCCAGCAGAAACCTGAACGATGGAACAATGGTACGTGGTGCAAACTCAGACCAGCATAGCTTTAGGCTCCTCTCCGCTCGCCAGCCCTCACAACACTATTGCATCAGCCACAACTAAGCGGCCGCCATTTAGCGTGTTGAATTGTGGGATTTGCAGTCCAACCTCTGTAGTTTGTCCCTCTCATTCCTTGGTGACACTTCTATTTTCCCTCCAGATTTCTCCTTTGCTCTGTGCTAAGACCTGAATGTTAAAACAGTGCACTCCCAGCCACCATTTTGTGTTCACAAGCCAGTGAAACCAGCCCCCCTGCCTCCACCCCCAGCATCAGGGATTTCCTACATCAGAGGTGCTTCTGTGAGCTGTTTAAAGTGTGTTAACTAGTGCCTGTGCACTTTGTTTTTTTGGCCAGCAGAGGCAGTAAAGTTTTATTCAAAAAGTATTGTTAGATTTCAAGTTAGTCCAAAGTTTGGATTGAGCCTGTCTGTCTCCTCAAGGATACTCTGATATTTCAACTAACCTCGACATAGAAAACTGCACTACCATCATTTCACTGCTGTATATACCTCTTGTAAAAACATTACTTTTGTTCAAACTTCTTCTACATTTTCTTTTGTTGTAATGATCTACCATTTTGTAATTCTCGACCTCATGTAGCTATTTTTAGTAATGTTCGGTAATTTCAAACCCTCTGTAATTTACATGTAACGTCACATGTCTACTGTAAATCTCTGTAGCCTTCGGCTAATGTCAGCGCTTCATATATGCATGCATAAATATATGTGCATGAATAATAAGAGGCACTCACACCTGCCCAGGCTCCTTAAGGCCTTGATGGGTGCACCCCAAATCATTCTCTTCCATCTTGTGAGTTGCAGCCTACCTATGCCCCAGATTGCTGTGAGCAGAGTCCAGGAAGTAGTAAGGAAACAGAATAGTGCTGTCTCTTCCCAAGACAAAAAGTTGTTTAAAAAACAATTTTCACTTTCTGTGTTTACCGTCTTTGCCTGCGTGCCGACAATCACATATTTTATCACCTGTGTTGTGTTTTAAACTTGTCGTTTTCCCTGCCCATGACTGCCTCCATTTAGCGTGTTGAATTGTGGGATTTGCAGTCCAACCTCTGTAGTTTGTCCCTCTCATTCCTTAGTGACAATTCTATTTTCCCTCCAAATTTCTCGTTTGCTCGGTGCTAAGACCTGTTTCTTAAAACAGTGCACTCCCAGCGACCATTTTGTGTTCACAAGTCAGTGAAACCAGCCCCCCTGCCTCCCCCGCCCCCCCCCCAGCAACAGGGATTTTCTACATCAGAGGGGCTTCTGTGAGCTGTTTAAACTATGTTCACTAGTGCCTGTGCACTTCGTTTTTTGGCCAGCAGAGGCAGTAAAATTTTATTCAAACAGTGTTGTTAGATTTCAAGTTAGTCCAAAGTGTGGATGGAGCCTGTTTGTCTCCTAGGAGATTCTGAACAGGAGAAGTAGCTTCCAACTCCCTGGCCAGCAAACCTTGTCTGAGGTTGCTGGGACCTTATATGGTCTGCTAGTGGTTGGTACATGTCTACACTGATTGGTGGTTGTATCTGGTGTTTCTATTGTATTAGGGTTAATGTCCTCATTGGTTGGGTATTGGAGGGTTCGGTTTGGCTTCTGGGTGTGTCAATCATTGTAGGGTTGAGTCTAGGGCTAGGGTTAGGATTTCTATTGTAAGTAGGGACTAGGGCTTCCTATTTTATTGGTTGTTGGTAGTATATTTGGGGCTAGGGTTAGACCTTTAATTGGAAGTAGCGATTAGGGCTTATTGTGTTATTGGTTGCTGGACTAAGTATGGGACTTAGAGTAGGGTTAGGCTTTCTATTGGAAGTAGGTACTAGGGCTCCCTGTGCCATTGGTTCCATGGACTTGTTTTGGCACTACTGGTAGGGCTAGGGCCTTTATTGGACATAGAGATTAGGGTTTTTGAACTGATTGGGTGCTTGGACTAGGGCTAATATTGGCTGTAAGGTCCTGGTCTCCTATTGGTTCTAGATTTTAGGGCTAGTTTTGTGATTGGATAGTGTTAGGGCTAGCGTTCCCTTTGGCTGAAGGGGTCTCCTGATTACTAGGGCTATAAAAGAGGCCAGGGTTCGAGTGTCTCAGCCCTGGCGTCAAGGCAAAGGGTAGGGAGGACAAGGGCAGTGCCTGTTTGAGCCTGTTTGAGCATGTTTAAGCCTGTTTGAGCCTGTTTAAGCCAGTTTGAACCTGTGAGCCTGTTTGAGCCAGTTTGAGCCTGTGAGCCGGGTTGAGCTGGTTTGAGCCTGTGAGCCAGGTTGAGCTGGTTTGAGCCTGTTTGAGCCTGTTTGAGACAGTTTGAGCTGGTTTAAGCCGGTTTGAGCCTGTTTGAGTTGGTTTGAGCTGGTTTGAGCCACTGAGCCTGTTCGAGCCTGTTTGAGCCGGTTTGAGCCAGTTTGAGCCAGTTTGAGCCTGTTTGAGCTGGTTTGAGACGTTTTGAGCCAGTTTGAGCCGGTTTGAGCGTGTTTAATCTGGTTTGAGCCTGTTTGAGCCTGTGAGCCTGTTTGAGCCAGTTTGAGACGGGTTGAGCCCGTTTGAGACGGGTTGAGCCGGTTTGAGCCGGTTTGAGCCGGTTTGAGCTGGTTTGAACTGGTTTGAGCCGGTTTGGGATTCCAGCCTGTTTTAACCTGTTTGAGGCAGTACTGGATTCCAGCCGGTTTGAGCTGGTTTGAGCCAGCTTTGGATTCCAGCCGGTTTGAGCCTGTTTGAGCCGGTTCTGGAATCCAGACGGTTTGAGCCAGTTTGAACCGGTATGTGCCGGTGTGAGGCGGTTCAGGACTAGCGCCAGAAATGCTGCCCTTTTCCTCATTCAGAAATACCCAGCCCACACCATCCACATCCACAAACAGAGCAACACTCTCACACCAAATGTACACCTCGCACAACACTATGCACAGATTAATGTACTAGCATGCACCACCAACCCAACCATACCACATCTACACACCCTCCTTCCCAACTACCACACTTATCCACCATCACCCACAAACAGTACACAACTCTATCCTATACCACTAACCAATACACATCACTAACACACCGCCAATCAACACCGTCCATAACTATATCCCATTCAGGCACACTCTCCCTGTTGTAATTACACCTAACAGACCACCTTTTATCAATAACAAACATATAATGATCCTTCCATCAGTTGTCCAACAAACACCCTCCTCTCCCTTCTACCATAATAACACTAACACACAACACACTCACTGCACACCACCACACTTTGTAACTCTTGAAACAAACCAGTCTAAGATAAACACTCTCACATCTACTTCATTCCCTCCTACACACAACCTACGCTCTACTCATAAGCACATCACCACCCCCTCTACATCACAACCTCCTCTCACAACCAATACTACAGAACCAAATCCAGTGCATGAAACCTATACATCAGCACCCCTTTTCACTACACCTCCAAAGCAAAACATATCTTGCACACACCAGCACAACAAGATCTTCAGAGCACAACACCTCATAATACTTACCATCACAAAATACATACATATACCCACCTTTCACACCATGTAAAGGAACAAACTCCAATGCCAAGTTTTTACTCTTCCACCACAACTAACACAGATACAGCAATACAGCACCGCTCTTCTAACCGCCTCTCATCCATTGGACAATTTAGAACATTACGACATGACCCACATGCTGTACCACCTCCCCTGACTCTTACACCTTCCACCTTAAACACACACAAAAAATATAAGCAACATGCCATACCTCACAACTTTGCTTCCCCAAGTCTACCTCACAACAATGTTACACCACAAAAGCAACACAGCACTCCATCTCACTCTCAAACACCATCTCCAACACTTACACATGCAGAGCTATCAAAATGTCTTCTTAGCATGCTGGATGAGGAACACGATACAGAACAGCTACACGATTGCTATCCTAATACAGCTAATACCAGCACTAAAACACACCTGCTACACACCCACAAAATACTGATCACTCTTCTACAAAACAAAGTCTCACTATCACCAAAGGCCTCTCTTTACACTGTCTACTGATAAATGCTCGATCCCTCTCTAAAAACCCTCTCTAAAAACAAGCATCACACCTACAACCTTCTCACTGATGCAAAACCAGACATACTATTCATAACCGAATAATGGTTGGGAGAGGATAATGCTACAGTCCTGCATGAAGCCATTCCTCTAGGCTATCAAATAATTACCTAAAATTCTATTGCCAAAAACTGGAGGTGGTCTAGCTGGTGTATTCAGGCAAACAATACATATCACTAAAGTTGACAACATCTCCATAAAGAATTGTGAGGCTCTTCTTACACGATGCAATCCTGCACCGTCTTCCACCTGTAACTTCCTGCTCCTTCACAGACCTCACCTAGCAAGGCAGCATTTCCAAACACACTTCTAGACACAGTTTCAAACCTGATAACAATACACTCCAACCTATGCGTTCTGGGTGACCTCAACATTTGGTTTGATAAAACCAATATGACCCATCCAACAACAATAATCACCGGCCTAGACGCATTGAACCTGCATTAGATTGTCCACAATCCGACACACACCGCTGGACATATCCTAGATGTCATTTTTGCTAATACTGAACTAGTTACCTTTCAAACTATAACTCCAGTCACGTGGTCAGACCACCACCTGCTTGCTTTCCAATATAAAATAACACTAAGCGACTAACCTCAAACTACCTTACATCCATCTACCTATCGGCCACTAACATCCAGTATAAATCTGGAAATCATCAATTCTGTTCAGAATCTATATGAGTGGCTACAGGAAGCTTTTGACATCCTGATACCACTCAAAACCACACAACAGAACAAAAGAAAAAAAACGCCTTGGCGAAACATAGAAATAAAAGACATAAAACAACAAATTAGAAAGCTGCAATGTACCTGGCTAAAAACAAACGCCAAACGAGACAAACTTCACCTACAGAAAATGAACAGATTATACAAGTCGGCTGTCAAAAAAGATAAGAAAAGGTACTATTCAGACAGAATTCAAAACCCTAAATGTGCAAATAAAGAATTCTATAAAATACTCCATGAATTTCAAAAAACAAATTGCTTAGAAGGAACTCATCCTGTTACTCAAGATTTCACAGACAAACTGGCAAATCATTACACGGACAAAGCAAACACATTGGACTCGTACTTAAAACAGAAACAAAGCACCAGCACTAACCATTATACAAAACAACTATCCAAGAATGCTCTAATCAAGCCTCTCCGTTCCTTCCAACACATTACACACAATGAATTTATGGACCAGGTCAAAGCAAGCAGGCCTGCCGCCAGCCCTTCTTACCCCTGTCCGCCACAAACTTTCAAGACAATTTTTTTAACAACCTCTGCTGTCACTCCAGTAAGAAGAATCATCAATGATTCCTTAACTTCTGCAATATTTCCAGAAGAACTCAAAAAGTGATTACTGTCTTTGCATGTGTTTGTTACAGTTTAAAATTGCAGTTTTGACCTGCCTGTGATTGCATATTTTATCACCTGTTTTGTGTTTGAAACTTGTGGTTTTCCCTGCCCATGATTGCTTGCATTTACTGTGTTGAATTGTGGGATTTGCAGTCCAACCTCTGTAGTTTGTCCCTCTCATTCCTTGGTGACAAATCTGTTTTCCCTCCAAATTTCTCCTTTGCTCTGTGGTAAGACCTGTGTGTTAAAACAGTGCACCCCCAGCCAACATTTTGTGTTCACAAGCCAGTGAGGCCAGCCCCCCCCCCCGTAACAGGGATATTGTGCATCAGAGGGTGCTTCTGTGAGCTGTTTAAACTGTACTTAACTGCAGCCTGTGCACTTCGTTTTTTGGCCAGCAGGGGGAGTATAAAGTTTTATTCAAACAGTATTGTTAGATTTTGAGTTAGTAAAGACTTTACCTGCAGAAGTCCAAAGTGTGGATTGAGCATGTCTGTCTCCTAGGAGATTCTAAACAGGAGAAGCAGCTTCCAACTCCCTGGCCAGCAAACCTTGTCTGAGGTCGCTGGGACCTTATATGGTCTGCTAGTGGTTGGCACATGTGTACACTGATTGAAGGTTGTATCTGGTGTTTCTGTTGCGTTCGGGTCATTGGTTGGGTATTTGAGGGTTCTGATTGGTTTCTGGGTCTGTGATTCAATCATTGTAGGTTTGGGACTAGGGCTAGAGTTAGGATTTCTATTGGAAGTAGGGACTAGGGCTTCCTATGTTATTGGTTGTTGGGAGTAGGGTGGGACTAGGGCTAGGGTTAGACCTTTAATTGGAAGTAGCTATTTAGGTCTTCTGGTGTGATTGGTTGTCTTCTTAGAATGCTAGATGAGGAACACGATACAGGACAGATACACGATTGCTATCCTAATACAGCTAATACCAGCACTATAACACACCTGCTACACACCCACACAATACTGAGCACTCTTCTACAAAACAAAGTCCCACTATCACCAAAGGCCACTCTCTACACTGTCTACTAATAAATGCTCGATCCCTCTCTAAAAACCCTCTCTAAAAACAAGCATCACACCTACGACCTTCTCACTGATGCAAAACCAGACATACTATTCATAACCGAATCATGGTTGGGAGAGAATAATGCTCCAGTCCTGCATGAAGCCATTCCTCTAGGCTATCAAATAATCACCCAAAATCATATTGCCAAAAATGGAGGTGGTCTAGCTGGCGTATTCAGGCAAACAATACATATTACTAAAGTTGACAACATCTCCATAAAGAATTGTGAGGCTCTTCTTACAAGATGCAATCCTGCACCGTCTTCCACCTGTAACTTCCTGCTCCTTCACAGACCTCACCTAGCAAGGCAACATTCCCAGACGCACTTCTAGACACAGTTTCAAACCTGATAAAAATACACTCCAACCTATGTGTTCTGGAAGACCTCAACATTTGGTTTGATAAAAACAATATGACCCATCCAAGAACAATATGTTTGAGCCGGTTTGAGCCGGATTGAGCCAGTGAGCCTGCTTAAGCCGGTTTGAGCCGGTTTGAGCCGGTTTGAACCGGTTTGAGCCAGTTTGAGCCAGTTTGAGCCAGTTTGAGCCAGTTTGAACCGGTTTGAGCCAGTTTGAACTGGTATGAGCCAGTTTGAGCCGGTTTGTACCGGTTCGAGATGGTTTGAGCCTGTTTGAACCAACTTGAACCGGTGTAAGCCAGTTTGATACGGTCTGAGCCAATTTGAGCCAGTTTGAACTGGTTAGAGCCAGTTTGAGCCTGTGAGCGGGTTTGAGCATGTTTGAACTTGTTTGAGCCTGTGAGCCGATTTGAGCCAGTTTGAGCCGGACTGAGCCAGTGAGCCTGTTTAAACCGGTTTTAGCCTGTTTAAGCTGGTGTGCGTCGGTTTGAGCCTGTTTTGAGCCTGTGAGCTGGTTTGAGCCAGTTTGACCCGGTTTGAGCCCGTTTAAGCCGGTTTGAACTGGTTTTAGCCAGTGAGCCTGTTTAAGCCTGTTTCAGTCGGTTTCAGCCAGTTTGAGCCGGATTGAGCCAGTGAGCCTGCTTAAGCCGGTTTGAGCCGGTTTGAGCCGGAATGAGCCAGTGAGCCTGTTTAAGCCAGTTTTAGCCTGTTTAAGCTGGTTTGAGCCTGTGAGCCGGTTCGAGCCAGTTTGAGCCGGTTTGAGCCAGTTTGAACCAGTTTGAGCCAGTTTGAAACAATTTGAGACAGTTTGAGCCTGTTTGAACCAGTTTGTACCTGTTTGAAGCGGTTTGAGTCAGTTTGAACTGGTTTGAGCCAGCTTGAGCTAGTTTGAACTGGTTTGAACTGGTTTTAACCAGTGAGCCTGTTTAAGCCCGTTTCAGTCGGTTTCAGCCAGTTTAAGCCGGATTGAGCCAGTGAGCCTGCTTAAGCCGGTTTGAGCTGGGTTGAGCCGGTTTGAGCCGGATTGAGCCAGTGAGCCTGTTTAAACCAGTTTTAGCCGGTTTAAGCTGGTTTGAGCCTGTGAGCCGGTTCGAGCCAGTTTGAGCCGGTTTGAGCCAGTTTGAACCAGTTTGAGCCAGTTTGAAACAATTTGAGACAGTTTGAGCCTGTTTGAACCAGTTTGTACCTGTTTGAAGCGGTTTGAGTCAGTTTGAACTGGTTTGAGCCAGTTTGAGCGAGTTTGAACTGGTTTTAACCAGTTAGCCTGTTTAAGCCCGTTTCAGTCCGTTTCAGCCAGTTTAAGCCGGATTGAGCCAGTGAGCCTGCTTAAGCCGGTTTGAGCTGGGTTGAGCCGAATTGAGCCAGTGAGCCTGTTTAAACCAGTTTTAGCCGGTTTGAGCCTGTGAGCAGGTTTGAGCCAGTTCAAGCCGGATTGAGCAAGTTTGAGCCAGGTTGAGCCGGTTTGAGCCAGGTTGAGCCGGTTTGAGCCGGTTTGAGCCAGTTTGAACCAGTTTGAGCCTGTTTGAACCAGTTTGAGCCTGTTTGAACCGGTTTGTACATGTTTGAACTGGTTTGAGCCAGTTTATGCTGGTTTGAGCCAGTTTGAGCTAGTTTGAACCGGTTTGAACTGGTTTTAACCAGTGAGCCGGTTTGAGCCAGTTTGAACTGGTTTGAAGCGGTTTGAACCGGTTTGAGCCAGTTTGAACCTGTTTGAGCTAGTTTGAACCGGTTTGAGCCAGTTTGAACCAGTTTGAACCGGTTTAAGCCAGTTTGAGCCAGTTTGAACTGGTATGAGCCAGTTTGAGCCGGTTTGTACCGGTTCGAGATGGTTTGAGCCTGTTTGAACCAACTTGAACCGGTGTAAGCCAGTTTGATACGGTCTGAGCCAATTTGAGCCAGTTTGAACTGGATCGAGCCAGTTTGAGCCTGTGAGCGGGTTTGAGCATGTTTGAACCTGTTTGATCCAGTTTGAGCCTGTGAGCCGATTTGAGCCGGATTGAGACAGTGAGCCTGTTTAAACCGGTTTTCGCCTGTTTAAGCTGGTGTGCATCGGTTTGAGCCTGTTTTGAGCCTGTGAGCTGGTTTGAGCCAGTTTGACCCGGTTTGAGCCCGTTTAAGCCGGTTTGAACTGGTTTTAGCCAGTGAGCCTGTTTAAGCCTGTTTCAGTCGGTTTCAGCCAGTTTGAGCCGGATTGAGCCAGTGAGCCTGCTTAAGCCGGTTTGAGCCGGTTTGAGCAGGAATGAGCCAGTGAGCCTGTTTAAGCCAGTTTTAGCCTGTTTAAGCTGGTTTGAGCCTGTGAGCCGGTTTGAGCCGGTTTGAGCCAGTTTGAACCAGTTTGAGCCAGTTTGAAACAATTTGAGACAGTTTGAGCCTGTTTGAACCGGTTTGTACCTGTTTGAAGCGGTTTGAGTCAGTTTGAACTGGTTTGAGCCAGTTTGAGCTAGTTTGAACTGGTTTGAACTGGTTTTAACCAGTGAGCCTGTTTAAGCCCGTTTCAGTCGGTTTCAGCCAGTTTGAGCCGGATTGAGCCAGTGAGCCTGCTTAAGCCGGTTTGAGCTGGGTTGAGCCGGTTTGAGCCGGTTTGAGGCAGTTTGAGCCGGATTGAGCCAGTGAGCCTGTTTAAGCCAGTTTTAGCCGGTTTGAGCCTGTGAGCAGGTTTGAGCCAGTTTAAGCCGGATTGAGCAGGTTTGAGCCAGGTTGAGCCGGTTTGAGCCGGTTTGAGCCAGTTTGAACCAGTTTGAGCCTGTTTGAACCGGTTTGTACATGTTTGAACCGGTTTGAGCCAGTTTGAACTGGTTTGAGCCAGTTTGAACTGGTTTGAACCAGTTTGAACCGGTTTGAGCCAGTTTGAACCGGTTTGAGCCAGTTTGAACTGGTATGAGCCAGTTTGAGCCGGTTTGTACCGGTTCGAGATGGTTTGAGCCTATTTGAACCAACTTGAACCGGTGTAAGCCAGTTTGATACGGTCTGAGCCAATTTGAGCCAGTTTCAACTGGTTCGAGCCAGTTTGAGCCTGTGAGCGGGTTTGAGCATGTTTGAACCTGTTTGAACCTGTTTGATCCAGTTTGAGCCTGTGAGCCGATTTGAGCCAGTTTGAGCCGGATTGAGCCAGTGAGCCTGTTTAAACCGGTTTGAACTGGTTTTAGCCAGTGAGCCTGTTTAAGCCTGTTTCAGTTGGTTTCAGCCAGTTTGAGCCGGATTGAGCCAGTGAGCCTGCTTAAGCCGGTTTGAGCCGGTTTGAGCCGGAATGAGCCAGTGAGCCTGTTTAAGCCAGTTTTAGCCTGTTTAAGCTGGTTTGAGCCTGTGAGCCGGTTCGAGCCAGTTTGAGCCGGCTTGAGCCAGTTTGAACCAGTTTGAGCCAGTTTGAAACAATTTGAGACAGTTTGAGCCTGTTTGAACGAGTTTGTACCTGTTTGAAGCGGTTTGAGTCAGTTTGAACTGGTTTGAGCCAGTTTGAGCTAGTTTGAACTGGTTTGAACTGGTTTTAACCAGTGAGTCTGTTTAAGCCCGTTTCAGTCAGTTTCAGCCAGTTTGAGCCGGATTGAGCCAGTGAGCCTGCTTAAGCCGGTTTGAGCCGGTTTGAGCCGGAATGAGCCAGTGAGCCTGTTTAAGCCAGTTTTAGCCTGTTTAAGCTGGTTTGAGCCTGTGAGCCGGTTCGAGCCAGTTTGAGCCGGTTTGAGCCAGTTTGAACCAGTTTGAGCCAGTTTGAAACAATTTGAGACAGTTTGAGCCTGTTTGAACGAGTTTGTACCTGTTTGAAGCGGTTTGAGTCAGTTTGAACTGGTTTGAGCCAGTTTGAGCTAGTTTGAACTGGTTTTAACCAGTGAGCCTGTTTAAGCCCGTTTCAGTCGGTTTCAGCCAGTTTGAGCCGGATTGAGCCAGTGAGCATGCTTAAGCCGGTTTGAGCTGGGTTGAGCCGGTTTGAGCCGGTTTGAGACAGTTTGAGCCGGATTGAGCCAGTGAGCCTGTTTTAGCCGGTTTGAGCCTGTGAGCAGGTTTGAGCCAGTTTAAGCCGGATTGAGCAGGTTGAGCCGGTTTGAGCCAGTTTGAACTGGTTTGAACCGGTTTGAGCCAGTTTGAACCTGTTTGAGCTAGTTTGAACCAGTTTGAACCGGTTTGAACTGGTTTGAACCGGTTTGAGCCAGTTTGAGCAGGTTTGAACCGTTTTGAGAAGGTTTGAACTGGTTTGAGCCCGTTTGAACTGGTTTGAGACAGTTTGAACCGGTTTAAGCCTGTTTTAACCGGTTTGAGGCAGTTTGAGCCAAAGTGAGCCGGTTTGGACCGATTTGAGCCAGTTTGAACCGGTTTGAACCAGTTTGTAACTGAGCAGGTTTGAACCGGTTTGAGCCACTTTGAACCCGGTTGATCCGGTTTGAGCCAGTTTGAACCGGTTTGAACCAGTTTGAACTGGAGCAGGTTTGAACCAGTTTTACCCAGTTTGAGCCGGTTTGAGCCAGTTTGACGTGGTGTGAGCCGGTTTGAACTGGTTTGAGGTTTGAACCTGTTCGAGACGGTTTGAACCGGTTTGAACCGGTTCTAGCCGGTTTGAGCCAGTTCAGGATTCCAGCCAGTTTGAGCTGATTTGAACCAGTTTACTGCAGTTTTTTGTTGCAGTTTTATAAAGTGCGAACTCGGCCCGAAGGTACTGAAACGCTTTAAACTAGCACTAGTTGCATTACACAAGGCCACATTCATTCTTGGTAGTAGGGTCAAAATGGTAAGGTGGGCAAAGGGCAATGATTGGTATCCGAGATCCGCTGTTTTGGTCAACATGGTGGACTGTATGACCTGTGTCTGTGCAGTTGAGATGCCACCAGCAGCCCAATGGGGGCCTGGGCGGCCTTTCCATAGGCAGATGGGCCTCTATTACCCCCCTCTCACTAAGGGGCGGAGGGAGGTGTCATTCCTAGTCTCTCACTGGGCCTTTCTCATTATTGAATGCAGATTGAGCATGGGCAGAATGCCTGGGCAAAAGTGGCCTCACTGGAGCAGGTTTGAACCAGTTTTACCCAGTTTGAGCCGGTTTGAGCCAGTTTGACGTGGTGTGAGCCGGTTTGAACCGGTTTGAGGTTTGAACCTGTTCGAGACGGTTTGAACCGGTTTGAACCGGTTCTAGCCGGTTTGAGCCAGTTCAGGATTCCAGCCAGTTTGAGCTGATTTGAACCAGTTTACTGCAGTTTTTTGTTGCAGTTTTATAAAGTGCGAACTCGGCCCGAAGGTACTGAAACGCTTTAAACTAGCACTAGTTGCATTACACAAGGCCACATTCATTCTTGGTAGTAGGGTCAAAATGGTAAGGTGGGCAAAGGGCAATGATTGGTATCCGAGATCCGCTGTTTTGGTCAACATGGTGGACTGTATGACCTGTGTCTGTGCAGTTGAGATGCCACCAGCAGCCCAATGGGGGCCTGGGCGGCCTTTCCATAGGCAGATGGGCCTCTATTACCCCCCTCTCACTAAGGGGCGGAGGGAGGTGTCATTCCTAGTCTCTCACTGGGCCTTTCTCATTATTGAATGCAGATTGAGCATGGGCAGAATGCCTGGGCAAAAGTGGCCTCACTTGTATTCAGGTGTGGTTCACCATTGTGAACTAATCCATAAACAAATAGACCTGGCAACATTTGAATTTCTTTTATCTTAGTGAAGTTTAGAAAACATGCCTCTTTCATAGGAACCCTACTCCTTTTTTATAACACTTAAAGCAATGAGGCATTGGTTTGAAAATAGACAGTGAACAAATGTGGGCCACTTTTTTTTAGGGAACTTTGGCCAATTTTGTATCCCAATCCAACCCTGCTTGGTAGGCATAGCTCGTTATGTTATGATTGCAGCAATAGTGGTAGCTAGACCACACTGTTGTTATGCCTTGTAATGGCAGGAGTACAACCAATTTATGAAAACATTTTACCCTGAGAAGGGGGGTTCATGCCGAGAGCTAACTACAAGGATACTCTGATATTTCAATGAACCTCGACACAGAAAATGCACTACCATCATTTCACTGCTGTATATACCTCTTGTAAAAACATTTCTTTTGTTCAAACTTCTTGTACATTTTCTTTTTTTGTAATGATCTACCATTTTATAATTCTCGATCTCTTATAACTATTTTTGGTAATGTTTGGTAATTTCAAACCCTCTGTAATTTACATGTAATGTCACATGTCTACTGTAAATCTCTGTAGCCTTCAGCTAATGTCAGCGCTACATATATGCATGCATAAATATATGTGCATGAATAATAAGAGGCACTCACACCTGCCCAGGCCCCTTAAGGCCTTGATGGGTGCACCCCAAATCATTCTCCTCCATCTTGTGAGTTGCAGCCTACCTATGCCCCAGATTGCAGTGAGCAGAGTCCAGGAAATAGTAAGGAAACAGAATAGTGCTGTCTCTTCCGAAGACAAAAAGTTGTTTAAAAAACAATTTTCACTTTCTGTGTTTACTGTCTTTGCCTGCGTGCCTACAATCACATATTTTATCACCTGTGTTGTGTTTTAAACTTGTCGTTTTCCCTGCCCATGATTGCCTCCATTTAGCGTGTTGAATTGTGGGATTTGCAGTCCAACCTCTGTAGTTTGTCCCTTCATTCCTTGTTGACACTTCTATTTTCCCTCCAGATTTCTCCTTTGCTCTGTGCTAAGACCTGTATGTTAAAAAAGTGCACTCCCAGCCACCATTTTGTGTTCACAAGCCAGTGAAACCAGCCCCCCTGCCTTCACCCCCAGCAACAGGGATTTCCTACACCAGAGGTGCTTCTGTGAGCTGTTTAAAGTGTGTTAACTAGTGCCTGTGCACTTCGTTTTTTGGCCAGCAGAGGCAGTAAAGTTTTATTCAAACAGTATTGTTAGATTGCAAGTTAGTCCAAAGTGTGGATTGAGCCTGGCGGTCTCCTCAAGGATACTCTGATATTTCAACTAACCTCAACATAGAAAACTGCACTACCATCATTTCACTACTGTATAAACCTCTTGTAAAAACGTTTCTTTTGTTCAAACTTCTTCTACATTTTCTTTTTTTGTAATGATCTACCATTTTGTAATTCTCGACCTCATATAACTATTTTTGGTAATGTTTGGTAATTTCAAACCCTCTGTAATTTACATGTAACGTCACATGTCTACTGTAAATCTCTGTAGCCTTCGGCTAATGTCAGCGCTACATATATGCATGCATAAATATATGTGCATGAATAATAAGAGGCACTCACACCTGCCCAGGCCCCTTAAGGCCTTGATGGGTGCACCCCAAATCATTCTCCTCCATCTTGTGAGTTGCAGCCTACCTATGCCCCAGATTGCAGTGAGCAGAGTCCAGGAAGTAGTAAGGGAACAGAATAGTGCTGTCTCTTTCCAAGACAAAAAGTTGTTTAAAAAACAATTTTCACTTTCTGTGTTTACTGTCTTTGCCTGCCTGCCTACAATCACATATTTTATCACCTGTGTTGTGTTTTAAACTTGTTATTTTCCCTGCCCATGATTGCCTCCATTTAGCGTGTTGAATTGTGGGATTTGCAGTCCAACTTCTGTAGTTTGTCCCTCTCATTCCTTGGTGACACTTCTATTATCCCTCCAGATTTCTCCTTTGCTCTATGCTAAGACCTGTATGTTAAAACCGTGCACTCCCAGCCACCATTTTGTGTTCACAAGTCAGTGAAACCAGCTCCTCTGCCTCCTCCCCTGCAACAGGGATTTCCTACATCAGAGGTGCTTCTGTGAGCTGTTTAAACTGTGTTTACTAGTGCCTGTGCACTCCGTTTTTGGCCAGCAGAGGCAGTAAAGTTTTATTCAAACAGTATTGTTAGATTTCTAGTTAGTCCAAAGTGTGGATTGAGCTTGTCTGTCTCCTAGGAGATTCTGAACAGGAGAAGTAGCTTCCAACTCCCTGGCCAGCAAACCTTGTCTGAGGTCGCTGGGACCTTATATGGTCTGCACGTGGTTGGTACATGTCTACTCTGATCCGTGGTTCTATCTGGTGTTTCCATTGGATTAGGGTTAATGTCCTCATTGGTTGGGTATTTGAGGGTTCGGTTTGGTTTCTGGGTCTGTGATTCAATCAGTGTGGGGTTGAGACTAGGGCTAGGGCCAATTTGCACCAGTTTGAACTGGTTTGAACCGGTTTGAGCCATTTTCAGCCTGTGAGCCGATTTGAGCCTGTTTGAACCTGTTTGATCCAGTTTGAGCCTGTGAGCCGATTTGAGCCAGTGTGAGCCTGATTGAGCCAGTGAGCCTGTTTAAGCGGGTTTTAGCCTTTTAAGCCGGATTGAGTTGGTTTGAGCCTGTTTTGAACCTGTGACCTGGTTTGAGCCAGTTTGAGCCGGTTTGATCTGGATTGAACTAGTTTTAACCAGTGAGCCTGTTTAAGCCAGTTTCAATCGGTTTCAGCCAGTTTGAGCCGGATTGAGCCAGTGAGCCTGCTTAAGCCGGTTTGAGCCGGGTTGAGCCAGTTTGAGCCGCATTGAGCCAGTGAGCCTCTTTAAGCCGGTTTTAGCCTGTTTAAGCCAGTTTGAGCCTGTGAGACGGTTCGAGCCAGTTTGAGCCGGTTTGAACCGGTTTGAGCCAGTTTGAACTGATTTGAGCCAGTTTGAACCGGTTTGAACTGGTTTGAGCAAATTTGAACCGGTATGAGCCCATTTGAACTGGTTTGAACCGGTTTGAGCCAGTTTGAACCGGTTTGAGCCAGTTTGAACCGGTTTGAGCTGGTTTGAGACAGTTTGAACTGGTTTGAACCGGTATTTAACCAGTTTGAGCCAGTTTGAACTGGTTTGAACTGGTTTGAGCCAGTTTGAACCGGTTTGAGCCTGTTTGAACTAGTTTGAACCAGAGCAGGTTTGAGCCGGTTTGAGCCGTTTTGAATCAGTTTGAGCTAGTTTGAACCGGTTTGAACTGTTTGAGCCACTTTGAACCGGTTTGAACCGGAGCAGGTATGAACCTGTTCGAGCCGGTTTGCACCGGTTAGCACAGAGCAAAGGAGAAATCTTAAGGGAAAATAGAAGTGTCACCAAGGAATGAGAGGGACAAACTACAGAGGTTGGACTGCAAATCCCACAATTCAACATGCTAAATGGAGGCAATCATGGGCAGGGAAAACGACAAGTTTAAAACACAACACAGGTGATAAAATATGTGATTGTAGGCAGGCAGGCAAAGACAGTAAACACAGAAAGTGAAAATTGTTTTTTATAATACCTTTTTGTCTTGGGAAGAGACAGCACTATTCTGTTTCCTTACTATTTCCTGGACTCTGCTCACTGCAATCTGGGGCATAGGTAGGCTGCAGCTCACAAGATGGAGGAGAATGATTTGGGGTACACCCATCAAGGCCTTAAGGGGCCTGGGCAGGTGTGAGTGCCTCTTATTATTCATGCACATATATTTATGCATGCATATATGTAGCGGTGACATTAGCCGAAGGCTAAAGAGATTTACAGTAGACATGTGACATTACATGTAAATTACAGAGGGTTTGAAATTACCAAACATTACCAAAAATAGTTATATGAGATCGAGAATTACAAAATGGTAGATCATTACAAAAAAAGAAAATGTACAAGAAGTTTGAACAAAAGAAATGTTTTTACAAGAGGTATATACAGCAGTGAAATGATGGTAGGGCAGTTTTCTGTGCCGAGGTCAGTTGAAATATCAGAGTAATTCTCAACCTCATGTAACTATTCTGATGGGTGCACCCCAAATCATTCTCCTCCATCTTGTGAGTTGCAGCCTACCTATGCCCCAGTTTGCAGTGAGCAGAGTCCAGGAAGTAGTAAGGAAACAGACTAGTGTGAGGTACTGGGTTTTTAAGAACCCAGCGGTGCCAGGAACACACCGAAGACTTCGAGTCCTTCCTGTTTTAGACTACAGAAACACAGAGTCTTCTTGGTGAAGTCAAAGATCGTATTTATTGGCTGCAGCCAGTAACAGGTATCCTAGAAGTACAACACGGTGTATGTTCTCAGGAGACTGCTCAATCTTACAAAGCCAGCCTTCTCTTTTTATACAAAATATTATGCTTTGGCAAACATTCCTTATTTTACAGTTGACCATTCACCTATTTTCACTACAAAGAAAAAGCAGAGTCATGATGACAAGGCCATATTTCAGTTTGTTCAGCCCACAATCAAGTTTCAAAAGACCTTTATTCGAATTTCATAAAATTCATAAAAGTACCGAATACAGCAATAAAGCACATTTATATATAATACAGACAAAAGATAAAAAGAATTAGTACATAAAAACAATTCTTAATGTCATAAAAATTCATACAATAACTATACAATAAATTTCATTTCATTACTGTATTTACACAGTGACAACATTGTAACTAGTTTCTGATTTCAGGGATTTTCCATTGTCTTGCGCGCTCGTATGGCTAATCTTAAACAAGTGCTAGTGCGGCAGTGTCCAAAGTGAGCAACATCATGTAAGATTCTTTGAGTGTGAGAGGTCTGTATTTTTTAAAATAGGGGGTTAGGAACCATTTGATAAATCTCAAATAGAATTTGCAGAAAAATAGAAAGTGCAGATCATCCTGTGTGCTCACACCATCACAGGGACATGGAGTGAGATCAGCGCTATGTCGGTACCCCAAAGGAAAAGACAGCAAAAATTTTACAGTTCCTGCCCTCAAACGGAACAGTAAAGATCGCTCCCAACTAGACATAGGGAGGGAGAGATAGGGTGGCAGAGTTTGCCTACAGAGACCATTTCCTATATATTTCATAACGCTTGATTTCTGGGATTCTCTACCTGTGCGACCATTTCTATAAAGTGCATAAAGTGCATTTTGAACCTCAACTTTGTCCTTTAGTTCAATTGTCAGTGGGTCAGTGAACAAGGTGCCTCTATCAACTTCATTAATGATTTAGAAACTTCTGTGAACCAAGGAATCTTCATGACATGTTCACAATTTAGGCAGTCCTAATGATATTTTGTGTGAGGACAGCAGCATCATTCCTCCAGATTCTAATCCAGAAGAGAGCTGGTCTTGCTCTGATAAAATCACTTATGTAGGGAAGGTTAAGTTCATTATGACAAATAAAATCTGATGAGGAAATCGGTGCGCCCAGCACTGTTCTACAAAAACGGTTTTCCTCTCTTTGAATACAAATGCTGCTTCCCGACCCCCATACCTCTGCTCCATACGTAGCGACAGGTGAGCACTGTAGTTTAAAAATCTTTAAAATAGCCTTAGTGGCACCAATTTTCTTTGGGCGAGGGAGACTCAGAACAGAATTGTTGGCTTTCAAGAACTTGCACGTGGCGTGGGCCAAATGCCCACTCCACGAGCTGTTCGTAGCGAAAACCAACCCCAAACAAGGACATTTAGGAACAGATTCTAATTTATCTGTGCCTATTCGAATTGTGTTGAGTTTCCTTTTGCCCGGTCCACAGGACATAATAAAAGATTTATTAAAATTTACCTTCAAGTCCAGACCCTCCATGAAATTGACAAAACTATGTGCAAGCAGACGGAGAGCATTAGGAGTGCGGGCCATAAGCACCGCATCGTCTGCGTATAAAAGCACAGGTAGGGGATTACCTAAGATCATTGGGACATCTGAGGTGGCTTTTTTCAAACAATTGGATAAACCATTGATATAGATAATGAACAACAGGGGTGCTAAAACGCACCCCTGTCTCACCCCCTCCCTATCTCAATGGCTCCCGAGACCTCTCCACCCATCCCAATACGTACCCGTGCTTTCAGGTCAGTATGGAGATAGGCTAAAAATCTGACGAGAGTGTCATCAAGGCCATTGGATGAGAGAATTGACCAGAGCTTGGATCTATTCACAAGATCAAAAGCGGATGAAAGATCCATGAAAGCTAGGTAGGTAGGAGATGAGCGGGCAATGCAATATTTATCAATTATCAGTTTCAAATTTAGACATTGCTCCACTGTTCCTACCCCACTCCTGAACCCCATCTGACAAGGATCTAAACAGTCAGTGTCAACCGCCCATTCCAATACCCTATTATAAATTATATGTCCTAAAACTTTTAGGGTGTTGGACAAAAGAGAGATAGGACGATAATTTGCTGGATCTGATCTGTCTCCCTTTTTATAAATTGGGACAATGATACTGGTAGCCCAAGTAGCCGGCATGGCTGCTTTTGGGAGACTATTAAAAATGTTAAGAAATATTGGTGTCCACAAATCGACATTATGTTTAATGATATCGATGGGGAAGCCATCTGGTCCAGGTGCCTTGTTTCCTAAACTCTCTTTTATAGCTATTTTAACTTCATGGTCCAAAATCTTTGAACCATCCAATTGGCCTGAATTAGGGAGAAGATACTCATCGGAGGGGGCTGCATAGATTTTGGAGAAGTGGCTCTCCCATGCTGCACTTGTTATATTGCAGCTTATTTGTGTGAGCTCTTTACCCATTTCCCTCGTTCTCCTGACAGCGGACCAAAATGGGCCACTGCAACCCAAGTTTGCGCTAATTAACAACGAGTCCCAATGATCGGACAACAAGTTAGCCTTCCTTTCCGATATTTTATTTTTATAATTTTTCCTGGCAGCTTGAACAACAGCTTTGCACCTTGGTTTGGCAGAGAGTGCCTTTCTTAATCCTCTGTTGGCCAAGGAGCAAGATGAGTCAAACCACCTTGGCTCTTTTTGTTCTTTCGGAAGTGGGACTGACAGGAGGGTTTTAATAGTTGAGTATAAAACTTCAAAATCTGCAATCAATTTATCATGGTTTCCTATAGGGAACAAGCAAGATTTTATCAGATGTGGATATGTCTCTTGTACACTGTCTAAGATGGCCCCACAATCAATTCCCCTCCATTTTAATCGAAGACCATCAATTGAGGGTGTAATATCCCTTTCCCCATTTAAGTTCATAAAGATCGGACTAGATGCAAAATTTAAAATCACCAACAATGGATTATGATCACTAAAGGATGTTTGCACCACAGAAGTTTTTGCTATACAATCTGTTAGCAGTGGTGATGTGAATACATAATCAATAATGGAACTACTATCCCTGCTAATAAACGTGGGGGCATAGGGGAAATTCATATTATACCCTTCTCTCATAGCATCAGCAAGGTCAAAATCGGATAATATTCTGAACAATTCCGATCCCCTGCGATCAACTAGGTCAGGGTAAATAGAATCAACAGACCCATAATTCTCTGTTAGTTTCACATTAAAATCGCCCCCTATTAGAATACCAGTCTTGGTGTCTGCTGATGAAGAACATTCAAACATACTTAAAACCTTAGATAATGTCAAAAAATTCTTGTTCGGTACACCATAAAAATCATTATTATAAAAATTAATTAAATAGATCGTGGTCTTTGACTTTGATTTATATTCAAGAATTTGGATATTAGGATTAGCAAGGTTATCAAACTGCAAATCTCTAATTGTACCACCTGCCAGAATTCTAATCCCGATGGAAAGGCCACCCACTGCTCGACCGAAACTAGGTTTTGGTGATGTTAGGCTGAAACAGTGGTAGCCCTCTATGTACAAATTCCCAACGGCCCATGTTTCTTGAAACATAAGAATGTCCACATCATTAATTATCTCAATCCATGCAGGGTCCGACAACTTAGATTCCAGTCCTGCAACATTCCAGCTTAATATTGATAAGCCATAGGTAGTACAACGTTTGTCAGGTCTACTCCCAGTATTCCCAGTTTTATGATGGGTTAGTTTATAAGGAATGGGCAAAATGCTGTCGAATAACATCATTTCTGTAGGGCCATTCTGGTCCTGACAAACTGCAGCTGGAATTGTAGGTCCCTCTGATTTACAGGCTTCAATTTGGCCATACATTTCATTTTGGGCCGATGTACCCAGTCAATCCTGTTCATCTAAATTGGAAAAATATTCGAACCGGTTGTGAGTAGGGATGTTAAATGTTGGCCTAACTTCAGTTGTCGGTGTAAACTGATAGGGGTCAGGAGCTGGGTAAGACCTATCTCTATAATTGTATTGATGCATGGCTGGGAATTGTGGATAATGCGGAGGATGGGAAATGGGAATTGACATTGGGGCCTGATTATGCCAATTGCGGGTATTCATGTGGGTAATGTTGGGATTCTGGTTCTGAATGAAAAGCAGTGATTTAATCCTTGCTCCAAAATTCAAATCTTGATAGGGAATTGTGGAAGATAGCACCAGGAGACTCTTGAAGGAGAATACAGGAGTTTATTAAGATAAAAGACACGGCTACGTGTCTCGACTAAACGGGGCCAGAGAGCAACTGCCTGTCATGGAATCTGACGGGGCAGATTCCATGACATCGCAGGACGCTCCAAGACACGTCACCACACATCTCCCCTTTTCAATGAAAAGAAGAATAAACAACATAACAGCAGGAAGACAATAACAAGTACTAGAACAATATTACAAATAATTCAACAATAGATCAAATACTGGATTTCCTTTCTTCCAATGGAAAAAAAAACAATTAATCACAAACAAAATCTTCTAATTTTTAGGCAAACATTTTGTACGCAAACTTTTCCTCTTACTTGCATCTTCAATTTTTCCATTACTAACATCTGACGGGGCAGATTCCATGACATCGCAGGACGCTCCAAGACACGTCACCACAGGAATTGTGGGGTAGTTCACTGTGGCTTGTTCAGGGGGTATCAGATGTCTGTAGAAATAACCTAATGGAAGGAGTGTGGTGTTAAATTCCCAGGGCGAGGGTGATGGGGCGCTGGCAAGTGTTTTCTCTGCCCATTGTGGGCTTTTGAAACTTATAGTAACACAGTCACCCTCAAACTTTTTCCTGAGTGGGCCTATCCAGCCCACTCGCTGAGTGTTAATGATCTCCCTTGCACCATCTATGGGATAATCGCAGTTTGCGATTAACCAGTGTAGAGTTTTATTTTTAAGAGATGTGGGAGTTTCGTCCTGGTCCTTCCTTAATTTGGAGACATTTACTAACACCAATACATATGCTCCGCATTCCGGTGGAAGGTTTATGCGAGAGGGAACTTGCCTGACTGTTTTTTGTGGTGGTTGGGCCGTGAAGGAGCTACTTACGGGGTTCGCAGGTTGGCCTGTAGTGGTCCCATTTGATGGTTTGGTATTATGGTCCTTCCTCTTGTCTGAGGCTACATTGTTGGTACTAAGGGTAGCTGTTGGCTGACTAATGGTTGGAACATTTGATTTCACTGATGTAGCTGATGGGACTTTGGGTGCATTATTTGTATTTATAGTTGGTGCTTGAGAAGTGTTAGGTTTGGTACCTATTGTTTTGGTAGTACTATGATTAGTTGCACCATTTACAGCACCTTCTTTGAATAGATTCTTAATAGGGATACTCAGTTCGGCTATTTGCTTTTCTATCCGAGTAAGCCTACTTTCAATAGGAGATAAATAAATACTTAATAATTCACCCAACCTTTCCAGCATGCGATCGTTCGCATTTTCAGTGTTGTCATTTGTTGTATTATTAATGTCTGTTGTTCCACCCTGCTGCTCCTTCTCTCTTTCCTCCCCCTGAATGATCTCCGTGACCCTGCTCATATTTTGCTTAAGGCCATAATTGGTACCTTTCCCAGTTTTTCTTTTTGTCAGACCATATTTCCTAACCTTTGTAGATCGGGACTTCGGTGCATATGATTTTTGTTTTTGAATAGCACCCTCACGTCTGCCTCTTAATTGCCTTGTATTATCAACAGATATTACTTCAGGAGTGGGATTGATAAGCAAATCTGGGGTCTTCTCCAGATCCATACTAATATCTGTGTCTGAGTCTATCAAAGGAATAGAGGCTGATAAGTTTACCTCACTTGGGATAGTATGGATGTCAGCACATACATTTAATAAGGGTCTGATATTGTTGGGCAAGACCTGTGCAGGTGTGGTGGCAGCAGCAATAAGACCAAGGGAAGAACGTTTAGCATGGGCCAGATCTTGTGAGACCCTGCGTTCTAAGAGAGAAATACCCTGGTTTATAGCGTCGTTGGCCTTAGTTATGAAATTGTCGATAGGGCCATTACTGATCCTCCCCCTGCAGCAGCTGTTTTACTGCGACTGCCCCTTGGAGACATAATGGAAATGGCATATACTAGTCCAAACACAATATAAACTAACGTCTGTTTGGACAAGACGGTAATAATAGACAAAGCAGGTACGAAGGACAAAGAGCTAGGAGGAGAAATGGATTACCACTCAATACACTGAGCAAGATGACTGAGAATCAGCAAGCAGGTGGGTCCAACCAAGATATGGAACAGTAATGACATTAGCAATAATCCTCAGAGTGAATATAACAGCTCAAGCATGTAGGCTAGATTTAAACAAGTACCTTACGGGGAAAACATTAGGGAGGTAGCCCCGTCCCGTCCTCCTCGTGCCTCTGAGGGCCACAGAGGGCCCGCCCTTTGCCCGGGCTTAGCCCGGCGACACCAGCGCGCGTCCTGCGACGTGGGAAGAGCCTCCTGTTCTTATGCGCCTCCGGGCGCTGTGGGCTGACGCTGCACCCGGCGTCCCCGGGAAGAAGCAGGGGACGCTGGGAAGTGTAGTCTTTGGCCGCTCCTGCGGCGCTGGAAAGCGGCGGTGAATTCCGCGGGACCCGTGCCTCTGGACCTCCACGAAGCCGAACAGTGTCCCCACTGGTGTAAGCCCCGCTCCTCAGCAGGAGCCTCCTGCTCTTATGCGCCTCCGGGTGCTGTGGGCTGACGCTGCACCCGGCGTCCCCGGGAAGAAGCAGGGGACGCTGGGAAGTGTAGTCTTTGGCCGCTGAAAAGCGGCGGTGAATTCCGTGGGACCCGTGCCTCTGGACCTCCACGAAGCCGAACAAACAGTTGCCCGCTGCAGCCCACAATCAATTACTCGGCAAGGCCCAGTATTTTCATCAGATATCGACGAAACCCCAATAAAAACGGGCACCTCCTCCTCCTAAAGCAAGTCATAAAGAAAGAAACAGGGACAGGTGTGTGTAAGATTAGGCAAAGTTTATGTGCGATGAAAGGTTTATGACATGTTGTGCTTTGATGCTAATCTCATTCGGCCACTGGGAAAGGAACTAGCTGAACAGGTTTGGCTTCAGGCAGTGGACTCAGCTCGCCCAGGTCACAGAGGAGTCAGCAAAGGTGTACGTATCCTTCTGACTCGATTTTGGCTTTAGTCATTTAGCCTAGGTGAGGGCAATCACAAAATGGCTGCCGTTCACAAAATGGAACCCGAGGGTTCACGACGGAAACTCTGATTTCAGGGTGATTTCATCACCCGAATATGACGGAAATGCTTGTGCTTAGTATTCTAACCATTCGCGGTCTGCTGATACCAAAATCGTCATGATACGACGATGTATATAACACGGGTCCAGAATTTTCAGTACCACAGACCCTCCTTTTGCCCTTACATAGGCAATAACCTATACTCACTCCAGGGGCGCAACTAGGTCTTAATTTCGGGGGGGGGGCTAACATGGCAGAGGAAGGGGCGTGGCTAATGTAAATCAATGGGGCGGAGCTAAAATGGCAGATAATCAGGATTGGTTAATGCTCAGGTCAAGCTGAGAAAAAAATTTGGTAAATTCTGCATTTGAAACTGGACAACAATTAAAGCACACATTTTTGTTAGTTTGATGCATTGCCCCCCAAAACCCATACTCACCCTGAATCTTAAAATTACCCCTGGCACACCAAAACACATACCCGCGCTGAACCCTAAAATTAACCCCCTCACACCCTAAAACCCATACCCGCCCTGAAATCTGTAATTACCCCTGGCACCCCAAAACCCATACCCATCCTATCCCTAAAATTATCCCTCCCCGGCACCCCAAAACCCATACCCACCCCACACCCTTAAATTACCCCCTGGCACCCCAAAACCCAATACCACCCTGAACCCTAAAATCACCCCCCTGGAGCCCCAAAACCCATACCCGCCCTGAACCTTAAATTACCCCTGGCACCCCAGAAACCATACCCATGCTGAACCATAAATTCCCCCTTGCAGCCCAAAATCAAAACCCACCCTGAACGTTAAAATTAACCCAGGCACCCCAAAACCCATACCCATGCTGAACCATAAATTCCCATCTGGCACCCCATAACCCATACCCACCATGAACCCTAAAATAGCCCCCTGACATCCCAAACTCACACCTGCCCTAAACCCTAAAATTACCCCTGGCACTATAAAACACATACCCACGCTGAACCCTAAAATGAATCCCATGGCACCTCAAAACCCACACCCACCCTGAACCTTACAATTACCCCTGGCACCCCAAACCCCATACCCATGAACCCTAAAATTACCCCTGGCACACCAAAACACATACCCACGCTGAACCCTAAAATGTCCCCTGGCACCCCATACCCACCCTCAACCATAAATTCCCCGCTGGCACCCCATAACCTATACCCACCCTGAACCCTAAATTTGCCCCCGGACACCCCAAAACCCACACCTGCCCTGAACTCTAAAATTACCCCTTGCACACCAAAACACATACCCACGCTGAACCCTAAAATGTCCCCTGGCACCTCATACCCACCCTGAACCCTAAAATAGCCCCCTGACATCCCAAAACCCACACCTGCCCTAAACCCTAAAATTACCCCTGGCACCCCAAAACCCATACCCATGCTGAACCATAAACCCCCCCCCCCCCGGCACCTCATAACCCATACCCACCCTGAACCATAAATTCCCCCCTGGCACCCCATAACCCATACCCACCCTGGACCCTAAAATTGCCCCCTGACACCCCAAAACCCACACCTGCCCTGAACCCTAAAATTACCCCTGGCACACCAAAACACATACCCACGCTGAACCCTAAAATGTCCCCTCGCACCCCATACCCACCCTGAACCCTAAAATAGCCCCCTGACATCCCAAAACCCACACCGGCCCTAAACCCTAAAATTAACCCTGGCACCCCAAAACCCATACCCATGCTGAACCATAAATCCCCCCCGGCACCCCATAACCCATACCCACCCTGAACCATAAATTCCCCCCTGGCACCCCATAACCCATACCCACCCTGAACCCTAAAATTGCCCCCTGACACCCCAAAACTCACACCTGCCCTGAACCCTAAAATTACCCCTGGCACACCAAAACACATACCCGCTCAGAACCCTAAAATTACCCCCTGGCACCCCAATCCGTAACCCACCCGTAACCCACCCTGAACCATAAAATTACTCACTGGCACCCTAAAACCCACACCCACCCTGAACTCTAAAATTACCCGCTAGCACCCAAAAATAAATGAACACTACAAACTTACACTACATTTGCATATTTGGAGGGGACTGTCCTCTTTGACGTTTCTATGTATGTAAGTCAAGAACAACATTCACAGTAACCTAGATATGTAGGCAGTAGGTATTGCTGTGCTGAAAAATGCATTAAAGTTACTGGAACTTACACAAAAAACTGCTGCCTGCTCTTCTGATACTATACTGCGGAGTCTGGCTGATCAGCAGCACTGTGTCCTGGCATCCAGCCCCTCCCGAAGGTCTCACTGTGTAGATCAATGTGGGTCAAATGCACAGACAGCAGGGGGAAAGGGATGGCCAGTGCAGGTGAAGCTTTTCCTTTGTAAATTAATTCCTGCAGGCGCCATAGCCCAGGGTTTGCTGTCTGTGCACTTGTATGGAATACACATCTATACAAGTGCACAGACAGCACACCCTGTGCTTAGTGCCAATATCGGCCCGTACCTGCTTACACACAACCCCCCCATCCCACAATAACGGACACCACACAAGTTGATGGAGAAAGTTGTTGCAGTTTTATTAGCATATACATTATGCCAACATGTTGGGTTAACTTACGGGCGATCCAGAGCAGGCCGCCCCTCGCGACCCGCCCACCTGACCGAGCTATAACCCCCGCGGTGTTAAACTTAGGGGCGTTATCAGTTTGGGGGGGGAAGGTCTAACCCCTACCCCCGGCGAACCTCTCGTTCGCCCATTTACTCAAACCCCCCCCTCGGGGGGCAGAGCGTTGGCAACCCCCGGTTGCTCAGGTACACAACCGCCCGAAGGACTAACGGGGCGCAGTCAGTCCCCCAGGATCCTTTTACTGTGGATCTCCCTGGGGGATATATCGCTCACGCACCCTTCCGGTGCTCCTGTAGAGGGTACCCTTCTATACCTTCCTGTATTGGATCGCCCTGTAACTCCGCCAAGGCTCTCGGCGCGGCAGCCGCCGTCCGAGAGTCCCCCCAACCTTTATCTTTCCTCTATTTACAACCCGCTGCCCTCATCGCTTTAGATAGGTGCAGCAGGAAAATGGCTATCCCTACTTCTGATATATGGACGCCATCCTCATCAAAACAACCCCTACATTTGGTGTGCAACAAACTGTCTTATGAAGCTGAATCCCCTCTGCTCTGTGAATTTGCGCATGGCACTGTTCACTCGTCTGCGATGGCCACCCCTGATCTAGCGCCCTTCCAATGCAGTCTTGGTGTGATCTTGGACCACCCTACTTCGCACGGCCCCAACAGATTGCTCAAATCGCTCAGCGTGCCCCTCATTAACTGCAGCAGGGCCCTGCGCTCCAAGGGGACCAATTCCTCACCTCCCAAATGTACAATTAGCAAGTCTGGTGAAGATTCACCCCCGTCCAATAGTTGCTGAAATACGTGCTGCAGGCTACTCCAATGCAAGTCGGGCAACACTATCCACCTGATTTTTGTTGTAGCAAAACCATGCTTCCATTTTCCGCTATCGGCCCACCGGGCTACCCTTTGGATACTCACATTTCCTGCCACCCAGACCGATTTCCATGAACTCCCAAATAACTGCCAACTGTGCATACAGGTGTCCCTCAAGTGTGCCATCCCCAAGACTGTTTCTATTCTGTACCGCTGGCTGACCAGCAACCAACGAGCCCCTATCAGGTAACAACACCACTGCCACTGGCATGGTGTCCCCTGTCTAGCAAGTGGCCTTCCACGCTTACTTATACTTCTTGGTGACATATTCACCATCAAGGTCACGCCAGGCGGCTCACTCCCCTGACGCCGACCCTTTGTAGGCTAACCAACTCCTCTCATGTTTAGCCTCACTGGAAAGACACTTCACTTCCAAACTCATGGGAACCTAAATGTAAGACCATCACCTCTCAACCATGCCTGCCAACTGCGTTCTGGTGTTGGCTTAAAACACTGTGTAGAGGATCTCCTCATGTTTGACACTTGTACAAGATCTCCCCCTGTGCCTGGCCGTCAATGGACCCTTACGGAGCTTGTAACAAGCCGCCTATACAACTGTATATATAAGTTGTGCAACTAAGAGAATTATTCCTTCCTCGCTCTTACTTCCTGGCATGTGCACCTTGCCAAAGGAAACCTTACCTTAGTACCCAAAAAGAACTAAGTAGATACTATCTAGGCGAAAGCTTACCCTAACACATAGCCACGGGCCCTCCACTGCGTGACAACTCTGTTGATTTTTTTTTTTTTTTGGGCTGTTAAAATTGCCTGGCCACTAACGAGCCCTTCACGTAACCGCAGCCACATGGCCAACTAAGTGCCAATCTGTGACCCATGAATTACAAGTTAGAGGCATACTGTAACAGCCCGATCCAAAGTGGTTGCCGAGCTGAGAGGTCTTAGTGGGATCAGAGTGTAGGAGGTATGTGAGTGGCTCATGCAGGCCCAATTTTTTGTGCAACCTGATAATGCATCCCCATGGTGCCAAAGGGCCAGAGTAAAGTAAACTGTTAATGCTGTGGTCCAACTGGTGATTGTCTCAGTGCGGGCCAAGATGCAGCGGTTAATGTGAGGCCTATGCCGGCCCACTAATCTGCAGGGCTATCCAGCTCGTTCAGGTAAAGTGCTGAATATTGCCTGATATATAGCCGGAGCACTTCACTACAACAGTCGAATTGCTTAGTTGCCCAAGCTGAGGAAGCCCCAGTTAAAGCTTTCTTGCATAGCCAACAACGAACTAGCCACCCCTTCAGAGGTACACGCGTGACACTGCTATGTGTGACGTTTCATATTACAGTGCATGATGAGTGACATTGAAGGACTAAGAAAAACACTTTCCTGCTAGCACCCAACATTGAAGATGAGGGAGACCCAATGGCAGCATTGCGCCCCTCAGACCCGCAAGCATTGTAAGCAGACCAAGGATCAGGCTGCTTTTGTCAGACACTCCATAAGTTGGAGTGTGCATGTGTGAGGCAGTAACCTATGCACGAAAACTTGGGCGTAAAAGTGCCTGGTCTTGAATGAGACTGCGTAGCTCAAATGGCACGGAGTATCACAAAATTACACAGTCAGTCAGAACTGCCTGGCCCCGTGAGACCGGAGATTTTAAGAGAAGTCCTCCATATACCCACAATGCGGACCCGCCCAGTCGTCCACCGTTCTACCCATGAGGTTATTAGTCCATTCACCTGGGAGCTGTAGCCCGACAGGCAAATAAGCCTTTGTCGCGGTTTGTTCAATGCCTAATGTTGTTAAACCATCACTGTGGGTATCAGGGAATAAAACAAAATTCCACCCTCCTGAACTGACCAGCCTTCGCCAAGGAAATGGTCCCAACAAGGGTTTTTCGATGTTCTACAGGTATCAGAGCCCCCTCCCGTCCCCCAGTGGATGGGGCCTCGTAGGTTCAAACTACTAATAAATGATAAGAGAACAAACGGCACAATCAACCATTAATGCCAAAGGGATGCGTTATATGCCCTAATCAACCCGTTGTTGAGCTGAAAACACATTTCCCATTTGCTTTCGCATTAAATGCAAGCGAACACCCTACTCACTGTACCGTAAAACACATTGCCCAGACCCAAGTGAGAGAGGACATCCAATTCTGCCCAGGGCTGCCTAATAAGTCCCTGCTCCCAGTTTACTATCCACGTATTTCTCTCATGAGTGAAACCAGCACGCGACCCATACCCCATATAGTAATGACAACTGGGGAGAGCATGGGAATCCCAGACCCCAACACACTGTCCACAGTGTGCTATGACCCTTATACCTGTTGATAATTCAGGTGGCATCCAAGTCGGTGGGGCGGCTCTCGTGCGCGGTTCCTGCATAGAGACAGAAAACATTGATTAAATTGTCCCCCCCCCCGATCCACGCTTTGCCTTCTCTGCACTGAAACATGGCCCTCGATACCCCACACGCTACCCAGGCCATTTGTGATTACGAGCACTAATTGGTCAGCATTACCTGCACCCTTCCACAATAAGTTGTCCTCTCTTAATAATGAATAAAGTCCATTCATAAACAAAACACTCCTCTTTTTGGCTCTGCAGGTGTCTACCCAAGTGTCCTGATGCCAAGAGAGGCTTGCCCATGCTTGCAGTATTATCCCTCTAACTGAGTGGATCCTCTGTTGTCGCATGCACCCATTACCAACTTCTGGAAACAGGCAACTTGCTAACAGTCTGTTTTGATCCAAAGTTTGCACGAGCTGCCCTAATGCTTAACTAACGTTGAATATTACGTCAGCCTGACTGCCTAGCATGTACCTCACTTTTACTATATAAGCTAATGTAATAGACACCCAAGATCCATTCTCCTCTTGTAAAGCCAAGTGCAGACTTCTTCTACTATCAGCTCTTGTAGAAGCTTTCTTCTTCCCCAAGAGTTCGGCTCCAAGGTGTTAGCCCAATTCCTCCTGGAAGACCCGCAATGTCCTTGTTAAACTTTTAATTCCTTGGTAGCATGGTTCCCCTCGCACCATAATAATATATCAGGAATGATGGATGAAGACACTAATCCAAAACACCAGTAATATGCTCATTTTGATCATTGATGCTAATAGATATCAGTTATTAATGATGTAATCCGTAGGATATGCTATGTACACCCCACCTAGACAGTTGTGTGGACCTTACACGGCATGATGGACAATGACGTTAAGTACATTGCAACAATACACGCCCCACCATCAATTTACTACTTTGTACACGTGCCAAACCACAACACAGGTCGATTAGATGGCTGCCATGCAGTGATCCACTACGTCCTCCTCTGACCGATACCTGCATGGAAATAGATAACAGACATCCAAGCCCACTGGCCGTGCTCGAGAAGCCCATGGTGTTTAGTTACCTTTGGCGTGTACTCGTATGAATGACCCAACCCTTCTCCATATGCAAAGGCTCCTAAGGCATATCTGATGCCTAATCATTTAATAACACCAACTCAAACCCGGTGAAGCATTCCACGTTCTCCTTACCAGCAATTCTAATCTCGATGAGCAAATGAACACTGGAATCATGTTAACATTGGGTACAGCGGCAATGTGTTACCCAGTTTAAGGAGCTCTCCCTAGTAGCAATAAACGCTATGTAATGAAATAACACTACAATTAGACTCTCCTGCCGCCTTACATGTGTAGTGTCAGACGCATGTAGAAAAGAGTACTATTGCCCTCTCATGTCACCAATAACGAATGCTTTTTAAAAAAAAAAAATGTATTATCTTGTACATTGTCAGTCCCCAAGTGGTTACTCTGTATCGTACAGCCATATATCCTGCGGATGAGGAGGGGGAGGTCTCCTGTCAACCTGAACCATTGGTTGATACCTGCAGCTAAAAGGTAACATTGCCAACGTACCATCCGCTATATTAAGAGCCCCTGGGTATGTGTTTATCATGGTATGGGTAAAAACCCACAAGAAAACTGGGGAAGCAACGGGAGATTCAAGTTGCTGAGTGTAGTAGGCCGCACCGGCCACTGTAGAAATAGCTTGCATACATAAATATGGTAAATATAGTATCAACTCCACGGGAGTATATATGTGTACGCCAACGCCCCACTTTTTTTGGCAATGATCAACCTAAAATTACGTATGAGAGAACTGTCATAAAATTAAATAAAGAAACTTGGCAGGTCCTAGAGATGAGGCAACACAGGGAGCAGGCACACAAATTCAAGCGCAGCCAGCACAACTGTACAAGCAAAGTAAGAATAACATGACAAATTCCCAGTGGCAAACGCACTTCCCAGCAAACAATCAAGCAGCAACTGTGTCCAATATAGCCGGCCCAATGAAACAGTGGGACAAACCAAATTGCCCATGCGATTTCCGCCACAATGTGGGATCCTACATATTTCTCTCGCTGGAATCCTGCAGTGATAAAATGCAAGTGATCTATCCCTTCAGATCACACCCATGACACAGACTCCCCAGGTGTGCCGCCCATTAATGCCAGCATCCCCCTCAACTCAACCCTGTCCAGTTAATTATGGCCCAAGAACAATACTACACAACCAAATCCAGTGCATGAAACCTATACATCAGCACCACCTCAAAAGCAAAACATATCACACACACCAGCACAACAAGATCTTCAGAGCACAACGCCTCATAATACTTACCATCACAAAATACATACATATACCAACCTTTCACACCACAGAAAGGAACAAACTCCAATGCCAAGCTTTCACTCTTCCACCACACCTAACACAGATACATCAATACAGCACCTCTCTTCTAACCGCCTCTCATCCATTGGACAATTTAGAACATTACGACATGACTCACATGCTACACCACCTCCCCTGACTCTTACACCTTCCACCTTAAACACACACAAAAAATATAAGCAACATGCCACACCTCACATCTTTGCTTCCCCAAGTCTACCTCACAACAATGTTACACCACAAAAGCAACACAGCACTCCAACTCACTCTCAAACACCACTCCAACACTTACACATGCAGACCTATCAAAATGTCTTCTTAGCATGCTGTATGAGGAACACGATACAGAACGGGTTGAGCCGGTTTGAACCGGTTTGAGCCGTTTGAGCCTGTGAGGCGGTTGGAGCCAGTTTGAGCCGGGTTGAACAGGTTTTAACCAGTGAGCCATTGTGAGCCAGTTTGAACCGGTTTGAACCGGTTTTAACCAGTAAGCCTGTTTGAGCAAGTTTGAGCCACTTTGAACCAGTTTAACCGGTTTGACCTGGTTTGAGCCAGTTTGAGCCACTTTGAACCAGTTTGAACCGGTTTGACCCTGTTTGAACTGGTGTAAGCCAGTTTTAACCGGTTTGAGCCAGTTTGAGCCAGTGTGAGCCGGTTTGAACTGCTTTGAGCCAGTTTAAACCGGTAAGAACCGTTTGATCCAGTTTGAACCGGTTTGAACCAGTTTGTACCTGAGCAGGTTTGTACCGGTTTGAGCAAGTTTGAGCCAGTTTGAACCGGTTTGAGCCTGTTTGAGTCAGTTTGAACCGGTTTGAGGCAGTTTGAACTGGTTTGAGCCGGTTTGAGACAGTTTGAACTGGTTCGAGCCAGTTCGAGCCAGTTTGAACTGGTTTGAACCTGTTTGAGCCAGTTTTAACCAGTTTGAACCGGTTTGAGACAGTTTGAACTGGTTTGAGCTGGTATGAGACAGTTTGAACTGGTTCGAGCCAGTTCGAGACAGTTTGAACTGGCTTGAACCGGTTTTAACCAGTTTGAGCCAGTTTGAAGTGGTGTGAACCGGTTTGAGCCAGCTTGAACCAGTTTGAGCCAGTTTGAGCCGGTTTGAACCCGTTTGATCCAGTTAAATCGGTTTGAACCGGTTTGAGGCAGTTTGAGCCAGTTTGAACCGGTTTGAGCCAGTTTGAACTGGAGCAGGTTTGAACCGGTTTGAGCCAGTTTGAACCGGGTTGAGCCGGTTTGAACCGGTTTGAGCCATTTGAGCCTGTGAGGCGGTTGGAGCCAGTTTGAGCCGGGTTGAAAAGGTTGTGAGCCGGTTTGAACCGGTTTTAACCAGTAAGCCAGTTTGAGCAAGTTTGAGCCACTTTGAACCGGTTTAACCGGTTTGACCTGGTTTGAGCCAGTTTGAGCCACTTTGAACCAGTTTGAACCGGTTTGACCCTGTTTGAACTGGTGAAGCCAGTTTTAACCGGTTTGAGCCAGTGTGAGCCGGTGTGAACTGCTTTGAGCCAGTTTAAACCGGTAAGAACCGTTTGATCCAGTTTGAACCGGTTTGAACCAGTTTGTACCTGAGCAGGTTTGTACCGGTTTGAGCAAGTTTGAGCCAGTTTGAACCGGTTTGAACCGGTTTGAACCAGTTTGTACCTGAGCAGGTTTGTACCGGTTTGAGCAAGTTTGAGCCAGTTTGAACCAGTTTGAACCGGTTTGAGCCAGTTTGAACTGGTTTGAGCCTGTTTGAGTCAGTTTGAACCGGTTTGAGGCAGTTTGAACTGCTTTGAGCCGGTTTGAGACAGTTTTAACTGGTTCGAGTCGGTTCGAGCCAGTTTGAACTGGTTTGAACCGGTTTGAACCGGTTTGAGCCAGTTTGAACTGGTTTGAGCCTGTTTGAGTCAGTTTGAACCGGTTTGAGGCAGTTTGAACTGCTTTGAGCCGGTTTGAGACAGTTTTAACTGGTTCGAGCCGGTTCGAGCCAGTTTGAACTGGTTTGAACCGGTTTTAACCAGTTTGAGCCAGTTTGAAGTGGTTTGAGCCTGTTTGAGTCAGTTTGAACCGGTTTGAGGCAGTTTGAACTGCTTTGAGCCGGTTTGAGACAGTTTTAACTGGTTCGAGCCGGTTCGAGCCAGTTTGAACTGGTTTGAACCGGTTTTAACCAGTTTGAGCCAGTTTGAAGTGGTGTGAAACGGTTTGAGCCAGTTTGAACTGGTTTGAACCTGTTTGAGCCAGTTTGAACCAGTTTGAGGCAGTTTGAACTGGTTTGAGCCGGTTTGAGACAGTTTGAACTAGGCGGTTTGAGACAGTTTGAACTAGGCGGTTTGAGACAGTTTGAACTGGTTCGAGCCGGTTCGAGCCAGTTTGAACTGGTTTGAACCGGTTTTAACCAGTTTGAGCCAGTTTGAAGTTGTGTGAACCGGTTTGAGCCAATTTGAACCAGTTTGAGCTGGTTTGAACCCGTTTGATCCAGTTTAAACCGGCTTGAACCTGTTTGAGGCAGTTTGAGCCAGTTTGAACCGGTTTGAATCGGTTTGAGCCAGTTTGAACCGGTTTGAGCCAGTTTGAACCGGTTTGAGCCAGTTTGAACTGGTTTGAACCGGTTTGAGCCCTTTTGAACTGGTTTGAGCCCTTTTGAGTCGGTTTGAGGTACTTTGAACCGGTTTGAACCGGTTTGAGCCAGTTTGAACTGGTTTGAACCGGTTTGAGCCCTTTTGAACTGGTTTGAGCCCTTTTGAGTCGGTTTGAGGTACTTTGAACCGGTTTGAACTGGTTTGAACCGGTTTGAGCCAGTTTGAGCCACTTTGAACCAGTTTGACCCAGTTTGAACCGTTTTAAGCCAGTTTTAACCGGTTTGAGCCAGTTTGAGCCAGTGTGAGCCGGTTGGAACTGGTTTGAGCCAGTTTAAACTGGTATGAACCGTTTGATCCAGTTTGAACCGGTTTGAGGCAGTTTAAACTGGTTTGAGCCGGTTTGAGACAGTTTGAACTGGTTCGAGCCGGTTCGAGCCAGTTTTAAATGGTTTGAACCGGTTTTAACCAGTTTGAGCCAGTTTGAAGTGGTGTGAACCGGTTTGAGCCAGTTTGAACTGGTTTGAACCTGTTTGAGCCACTTTGAACCAGTTTGAGGCAGTTTGAACTGGTTTGAGCCGGTTTGAGACAGTTTGAACCAGTTTGAACCCGTTTGAACGGGTTTAAGACAGTTTTAAACAGTTTGAGCCAGTTTGAGCCAGTGTGAGCCGCTTTGAACTGGTTTGAGCCAGTTTAAACTTGTTTGAACCGGTTTGAACCGGTTTGAGCCCTTTTGAGTCGGTTTGAGCTACTTTGAACTGGTTTGAACTGGTTTGAACCGAATTGAGCCACTTTGAACCAGTTTGAACCGGTTTGACCCGGTTTGAACCGTTTTAAGCCAGTTTGAACTGGTTTGAGCCAGTTTAAACTGGTATGAACCGTTTGATCCAGTTTGAACCGGTTTGAACCAGTTTGTACCTGAGCAGGTTTGTACCGGTTTGATCCAGTTTGAGCCAGTTTGAACCAGTTTGATCCGGTTTGAACTGGTTTGACCTGGTTTGAGCCAGTTTGAGCCACTTTGAACCGGTTTGAACTGGAGCAGGTTTGAGCCGGTTTGAACTGGTTTGAATCAGTTTGAACCGGTTTGAGCCAGTTTTAACCGGTTTGAGCCGAACCAGTTAGAGCTGGTGTGAGCCGGTTTGAACTGGTTTGAGGTTTGAACCGGTTCGAGACGGTTCAGGATTCCAGCCAGTTTGAGCTGATTTGAACAGGTTTACCACAGTTCTTAGTTGCAGTTTCATAAAGTGCGAACTCGGCCCGAAGGTACTGAAGCGCTTTACACCAGCACTAGTTGCATTACACAAGGGCACATTCCTTCTTGGTAGCAGGGTCAGATTGGTAAGGTGGGCAAAGGGCAATGACTGGTACCCGAGATCCGCTGTTTTGGTCAACATGGTGTACTGTATTAGCTGTGTCTGTGCAGTTGAGATGCCACCAGCAGCCCAACGGGGGCCTGGGCGGCCTTTCCATAGGCAGATGGGCCTCTATTACCCCTGTTTCGCTAAGGGGCAGAGGGAGGTGTCATTCCTAGTCTCTCACTGGGCCTTCCCATTATTGAATGAAGATTGAGCATGGGCAGGGTGCCTGGGCAAAAGTGGGCAAAAGTAGCCTCACTTGTATTCAGGTGTGGTTCACCATTGTGAACTAATCCATAAACAAATAGACCTGTCAACATTTGAATTTCTTTTATCTTAGTGAAGTTTAGAAAACATGCCTCTTTCATTGGAACCCTACTCCTTTTTTTTAACACTTGAAGCAATGAGGCAGTGGTTTGAAAAAAGACAGTCAACAAATGTGGGTCACTTTTTTTAGGGCACCTTGGCCAATTTTGTATCCCAATCCAACCCTGCCTGGTAGGCACAGCTCGTTCTGTTATGATTGCAGCAATAATGGTACGCTTTGGAATGGCAGGAGTACAAACAATTTATGAAAAAAATTTACCCTGTGAAGGGGGGGTTCATGCCGAAAGCTAGCTTCAAGAATACTCTGATATTTCAACTGACCTCGGCACAGAAAACTGCACTACCATCATTTCACTGCTGTATATACCTCTTGTAAAAACATTTCTTTTGTTCAAACTTCTTTTTTTTTTTTTTTTACATTTTTTGAAAACCTTTATTCGTGCATATTAAAAGAACAAATACGGGCCTACAACCATCAGGCCGGCCACGATACGGTTAAGCACTGATGCAAACATTACGGCCCCTTAGCATCAACGGTCAAAATTAGCAACGATTTGTGAATAGTACACTGGAGAGACCCATGACACCAGGGGGTAGGAGAAATGAAGGTTAATTTTAAAGTTTTTCATATATTTTATCAGGGAAAAAGGCAGTGAAGAATAAGAACCAAGGAGATTCGAGTCCACACGGTATCTTCACAACACGGGAGAGCGGCAACATCATTAAAAACAACAATGGAAGTAAAATCCCAGGCAGTGAGGCAGTGCAATTCTACAACAGGATAGTCACATCAGCAATTACGCACCCCTCCAGTGCCGCCTCCACTCAGTCAACCCCACACCCGGACCCAGAATCGAAGCAAGTATAGCGCAGAAACATAAAAGGAAAAAAAGGCCCATAGAACTAATTAGAAATAGTAAGTTACCCCCCCACCCTACACCAATGCGGAGGCTACGGCCTGCCCCCCCCCCCAGCATAGTGCCTGTCGCCCTTTAAAACCCGAAATATAGACAAGAAAGAAAGGAAGAATAGAATAAAAGGAAGATAGGAAAACGTTTACACCTATGATAAAGGGGGTGAGAAAAGAATAAGACTATTCTAATCTAAACTCCCAAAAAGAAGAAGGTGGGGAGGAGCCTACGTAACATCAGAGCGCCCGAAACCCTCGGCCATCTATAGCTTCCAAACACTGAAAACCCACTGCACCAAAAGCAGTCGTGTTAAAATGAGTTGTCACAACATTATAGATGGAGGAAGACAAATCGCGACGAGTGCGCACAACATATACAGAGCAGTTCCATTCCCAGTCCAGCCCATCCGTGAAACCATGGCAATATAAATCAGTCTAGCCCTGGCCTGATCGCGGGCGTGAGATTAAGCCAGCCCCTACATGAAGGCCCCGCATCCCATGCAAACAAAGACAATATGGCCGCTTAGAAGAAGAAAGTGAAGCAGGAGCATAAAATGGCCGCCGACCATCTGTAGAGGTCCCTTTGTCCACCACACAAAGTCCCAACATGGCATCTAAAGCGCAGGAGTTCCACAGGAAAGAAGACGAAGGCCACAGTAAATGAGTCCTCGAGGATGTTAGGTGCTGCCCAGCCGGATACTTCTGCAGACGCGGTGAGGCAGGCAACAATGAAACAGGCAGCAATGAACGGGGAAACAAAGTATCAGCAGCTGAGCGGGAGAGCGATTGATCCTGGGTGCCGGGAAAGCCAGTTGCAGGCACCAGTGTAGCACGATCACATGCATCCATTGTGTCCCCGCATGAAGACAAAGGCAGACCCACGCCTTGCTGGTGCCAAACGAAACGCTCACGACCCGCAGCCGACAGCATGGAGTCAAACTGCTCACTCAGCGCCTGCAAACCAGCACACATTTGCAAACGAAAGTCCCGTAGGACGGCCAATACGGAGCCGCGGGACAGTGGAAGCTGCATCCCCACATCGGTATCAATCCGGGACGGCACTGTAGAGCTGGTGCCTGATGGAGGGAGGGCGAAGCAGGCAGCGGGCAGGACCGGGGTATCACCCCCCAGCCGCGGGCAGGCAAATAAAGCCACGTTTACCGCAGGACGGTACAATGGCCAGGGGGGAAGGTTGCAGCAAAAAGTCAGTTCCCCTTAGGTCCGCGCCGCCACAGGGAACGTCAACAGTCGCCACCCTACCCTCGGGTTCCCTTAGCAGCCGGGTGGACGATAGGAGAATGGGGTCGGCAGCCTCCCACAGCGCGGTCCACAGATCAGGGCAGGAGACCCGTTTCTCCGGGGCTTACCTCACAGCCCCAGTCCTTCAGGCGCAGGATACAGTAATTGTCTGGCCGTCACCTCCCAGGCACAGCTGGCGGCAGTCCGTGATGTAAAATGAAGTCAGGACCGCGCGGCTCGGGTCGGCGCTAGCGGGTCCGGTGACTGCGGAGCCTCCAGGGGCCGGCAAAGGCAACAATGGAGCAAGGGTCCAGGGCGGAGAGCAAAATCCCACACAACTCCGGCATCCGGGCAGGCTGAGACTTCGGGGAAGTAGCGGCGTGGTCAGCGCGTCGTCGCACACGTTTCACCTCGAGAAACGGTGAGGATAGGAATCAGGATATTGTTACGGGGCCAAGGGCCGACGGAGCCGGGCGCTCAAGCGTCTGCTCCGGTCGCCATCTTGGCTCCTCCCCCTTGTTCAAACTTCTTGTACATTTTTTTTGTAATGATATACCATTTTGTAGTTCTTGACTTCATGTAACTATTTTTGGTAATGTTTGGTAATTTCAAACCCTCTGTAATTTACATGTAACATCACATGTCTACTGTAAATCTCTGTAGCCTCCGGCTAATGTCAGGGCTATATATATGCACGCATAAATATATGTGCATGAATAATAAGAGGCACTCACACCTGCCCAGGTCCCTTAAGGCCTTGATGGGTGCACCCCAAATCATTCTCCTCCATCTTGTGAGTTGCAGCCTACCTATGCCCCAGATTGCAGTGAGCAGAGTCCAGGAAATAGTAAGGAAACAGACTAGTGCTGTCTCTTCCCAAGACAAAAAGGTATTTTGTAAAACAATTTTCACTTTCTGTGTTTACTGTCTTTGCCTGCCTGCCTACAATCACATATTTTACCACCTGTGTTGTGTTTTAAACTTGTCGTTTTCCCTGCCCATGATTGCCTCCATTCAGCGTGTTGAATTGTGGGATTTACAGTCCAACCTCTGTAGTTTCTCTCATTCCTTGGTGACACTTCTATTTTCCCTCCAGATTTCTCCTTTGCTCTGTGCTAAGACCTGTATGTTAAAACAGTGCACTCCCAGCCACCATTGTAGGTTCACAAGCCAGTGAAACCAGCTCCCCTGCCTCCCCCCCAGCAACAGGGATTTCCTACATCAGAGGTGCTTCTGTTAGCTGTTTAGACTCTGTTTACTAGTGCCTGTGCACTTCGTTTTTTGCCAGCAGAGGCTGTAAAGTTTTATTCAAACAGTATTGTTCGATTTCAAGTTAGTCCAAAGTGTGGATTGAGCCTGTCTGTCTTCTAGGAGATTTCAAACAAGAGAAGTAGCTTCCAACTCCCTGGCCAGCAAACCTTGTTTGAGGTCGCTGGGACCTTATATGGTCTGCTAGTGGTTGGTACATGTCTACAGTGATCGGTGGCTGTATCTGGTGTTTCTATTGGATTAGGGTTAATGTCCTCATTGGTTGGGTATTTGAGGGTTCGGTTTGGTTTCTGGGTCTGTGATTCAGTCATTGTAGGGTTGAGACTAGGGCTAGTGTTAGGATTTCTATTGTAAGTAGGGACTAGGGCTTTCTATTTTATTGGTTGTTGGGAGTATATTTGGGACTAGGGCTAGGGTTAGACCTTTAATTGGAAGTAGCGATTAGGGCCTCTGGTGTTATTGGTTGCTGGACTAAGTATGGGACTTAGAGTAGGGTTAGGCTTTCTATTGGAAGTAGGTACTAGGGCTGCCTGTGCCATTGGTTCCATGGACTTGTTTTGGAACTACTGGTAGGGCTAGGGCCTTTATTGGATGTAGAGATTAGGGTTTTTGAACTGATTGGGTGCTTGGACTAGGGCTAATATTGGCTGCAAGGTCCTGGTCTCCTATTGGTTCTAGATTTCAGGGCTAGTGTTCTGATTGGATAGTGTTAGGGCTAGCGTTCCCTTTGGCTGAAGGGGTCTCCTGATTACTAGGGCTATAAAAGAGGCCAGGGTTCGGGTGTCTCAGCCCGGGCGTCGAGGCTAAGGGTAGCGAGGACAAGGGCAGTGCCTGTTTGAGCCTGTTTAAGCCTGTTTGAGCCTGTTTAAGCCAGTTTGAACCTGTGAGCCTGTTCGAGCCTGTTTGAGCCGGTTTGAGCCAGTTTGAGCCTGTTTGAGCTAGTTTGAGTTGTTTTGAGCCAGTTTGAGCCGGTTTGAGACCGTTTAAGCCGGTTTGAGACTGTTTGAGACTGTTTTGAGCCTGTTTGAGCCTGTGAGCCGGTTTGAGCCAGTTTGAGCCAGTTTGAGCCGGTGTGAGCCTGGTTGAGCCGGTTTGAACTGGTTTGAACACGTTTGAGCCAGTTCGGGATTCCAGCCTGTTTGAGGCAGTTCTGGATTCCAGCCAGTTTGAGCCGGTTTGAGCCTGTTTGAGCCGGTTCTGGAATCCAGCCGGTTTGAGCCGGTTTGAACCGGTATGTGCAGGTGTGAGCCGGTTCGGGACTATCTTATACCACTAACCAATACACATCACTAACACAACGCCAATCAACACCGTACCTAACTACATCCCATTCAGACACACTCTCCCTGCTGTAAATACACCTAACAGACCACCTTTTATCAATAACAAACATATAATGATCCTTTCATCAGTTGTCCAACAAACACCCTCCTCTCCCTTCTACCATAATAACACTAACACACAACACACACACTGCACACCACCACACTTTGTAACTCTTGAAACAAACCAGTCTAAGATAAACACTCTCACGTCTACATAATTCCCTCCTACACACAACCTATGCTCTACTCATAAGCACATCACCACCCCCTCTACGTCACAACCTCCTCTCACAAACAATACTACACAACCAAATCCAGTGCATGAAACCTATACATCAGCACCCCTTTTCATTACACCTCAAAAGCAAAACATATCACACACACCAGCACAACAAGATCTTCAGAGCACAACACCTCATAATACTTACCATCACAAAATACATACATATACCCACCTTTCACACCACATAAAGGAACAAACTTCAATGCCAAGCTTTCACTCTTCCACAGATACAGCAATACAGCACCTCTTTTCTAACCGCCTCTCATCCATTGGACAATTTAGAACATTACCACATGACCCACATGCTGCACCACCTCCCCTGACTCTTACACCTTCCGCCTTAAACACACATAAAAAATATAAGCAACATGCCACTCCTCACAACTTTGCTTCCCCAAGTCTACCTCACAACAATGTTACACCACAAAAGCAACACAGCACTCCAACTCACTCTCAAACACCATCTCCAACACTTACACATGCAGACCTATCAAAATGTCTTCTTAGCATGCTGGATGAGGAACACGATACAGAACAGCTACACGATTGCAATCCTAATACAGCTAATACCAGCACTAAAACACACCTGCTACACACCCACACAATACTGATCACTCTTCTACAAAACAAAGTCCCACTGTCACCAAAGGCCACTCTCTACACTGTCTACTAATAAATGCTCGATCCCTCTCTAAAACCCTCTCTAAAAACAAGCATCACACCTACGACCTTCTCACTGATGCAAAACCAGACATTCTATTCATAACCGAATCATGTTTGGGAGAGAATAATGCTCCAGTCCTGCATGAAGCCATTCCTTTAGGCTATCAAATAATCACCCAAAATCATATTGTCAAAAATGGAGGTGGTCTAGCTGGTGTATTCAGGCAAACAATACATATCACTAAAGTTGACAACATCTCCATAAAGAATTGTTGGGCATATTATCAAGGGGGTTTATCTCTGCTTTTTTGGCTTTAAAAGCCAAGAAAGCGGAGATAAAATTATCTCCCTATTACCTAGCTGTCACTAACACCAGTTAGCAACAGCTAGAAGGAGATAGCGACCATCTTGGGCCCCACTTTGCATGTCAGAGAAATTTATCGCTAATGACATGCAAAGTGGGCGTGCCAAGATGTTAGCGACTGGAAACAGTCGCTAACATTGCTATCTCCTATTACCAACTTTTGGAGATATTCGCGCTAAGCGCGAATATCTCCAAAAGCTAACACCTTGAGGTTTGAACTGGTTCGAGACGGTTCAGGATTCCAGCCAGTTTGAGCTGATTTGAACAGGTTTACTACAGTTTTTGTTGCAGTTTTATAAAGTGCGAACTCGGCCCGAAGGTACTGAAGTGCTTTACACTAGTTGCATTACACAAGGGCACATTCATTCTTGGTAGCAGGGTCAAATTGGTAACGTGGGCAAAGGGCAATGACTGGTTCCTGAGATCCGCTGTTTTGGTCAACATGGTGGAATTGGAAGTAGCGATTAGGGCTTCTGGTGTTATTGGTTGCTGGACTAAGTATGGGACTTAGAGTAGGGTTAGGCTTTCTATTGGAAGTAGGTACTAGGGCTGCCTGTGCCATTGGTTCCATGGACTTGTTTTGGAACTACTGGTAGGGCTAGGGCCTTTATTGGATATAGATATTAGGGTTTTTGAACTGATTGGGTGCTTGGACTAGGGCTAATATTGGCTGTAAGGCCCTGGTCTCCTATTGGTTCTAGATTGTAGGGCTAGTGTTGTGATTGGATAGTGTTAGGGCTAGGGTTCCCTTTGGCTGAGGGGGTCTCCTGATTACTAGGGCAATAAAAGAGGCCAGGGTTCGAGTGTCTCAGCCCGGGCGTCGAGGCTAAGGGGAGGGAGGACAAGGGCAAAGCCTGTTTGAGCCTGTTTAAGCCTGTTTGAGCGTGTTTAGGCCAGTTTGAACCTGTTTGAGCCTGTTTTAGCCGGGTTGAGCCTGTTTGAGCCGGTTTGAGCCAGTTTGAGCCTGTGAGCCGGATTGAGCTGGTTTGAGCCTGTTTGGGCCAGTTTGAGCCGGTTTGAGCCTGTTTGAGATGGTTTGAGCTGGTTTGAGCTGGTTTGAGCCAGTGAGCCTGTTCGAGCCTGTTTGTGCCTGTTTGAGCCCGTTTAAGCCAGATTGAGCCAGTGAGCCTGTTTAAGCCGGCTTTGGCCTGTTTAAGCCGGTTTGAGCCTGTTTGAGCCGGTTTGAGCTGTTTTGAGCCTGTTTGAGCCTGTGAGCCGGTTTGACCCAGGTTGAGCTGGTTTGAGCCGGGTTGAGCCGGTTTGATCCAGTTTGAGCCAGTGAGCCTGTTTAAGCCGTTTTTAGCCTGTTTAAGCTGGTTGGAGCCAGTTCGATCCTGTGAGCCGGTTTGAGCCAGTTTGATTCGGTTTGAGCCGGATTGAGCCAGTGAGCCTGTTTAAGCTGGTTTTAGCCTGTTTAACCCGGTTTGAGCCTGTGAGCCGGTTTGAGCCAGTTTGAGCCCATTTGAGCCGGATTGAGCCAGTGAGCCTCTTTAAGCCGGCTTTAGCCTGTTTAAGCCGGTTTGAGCCTGTTTGAGCTGGATTGAGCCAGTGAGCCTGTTTGAGACAGTTTGAGCCTGTTTATGCCAGTTTGAGCCTGTGAGCCTTTTTGAGCCGGTGTGAACCTGTTTGAGCCGGTTTGAGCCAGTTTGAGCCTGTTAGCCGGTTTGAGCTGGTTTGAGCCTGTTTTGAGCCTGTTTGAGCCTGTGAGCCGGGTTGTGCCAGTTTGAGCCGGTTTGAACCAGTTTGAGCCGGTTTGAACCAGTTTGAGCCAGTTAGAACCGGAGCAGGTTTGAACCAGTTTGGGCGGGTTTAAACCGCTTTGAACTAGTTTGAACTGGTTTGAGCCAGTTTTAACCAGTTTGAGCCAGATTAAACTGGTTTGAACCGGTTTTAACCAGTTTGAGCCAGTTTGAACCTTTGTGAACCGGTTTGAGCCAGTTTGAACCGGTTTGAGCCAGTTTGAGCCAGTTTGAACTGGTTTGAGCCAGTTTGAACCGGTTTGAACCGGTTTGAGCCAGTTTTAACCAGTTTGAGTCAGTTTGAACTGGTTTGAACCAGTTTGAACCGGTTTGAAACGGTTTGAACCAGTTTGAGCCGGTTTGAGCTGGATTGAGCCAGTGAGCCTGTTTGAGCCATTTTAGCCTGTTTAAGCCAGTTTGAGCATGTTTGAGCCTGTTTGATTCAGTTTGAGCCTGTGAGACGATTTGAGTCAGTTTGAGCCGGTTTGAGCCAGTTTTAGCTTGTTTAAGCTGGTTTGAGCCGGATTGAGCCTGTGAGCCTGTTTGAGCCCATTTCAGCCTGTTTAAGCCGGTTTGAGCCTGTTTGAGCCTGTGAGCCTGTGAGCCTGTGAGCCGGTTTGAGCTGGTTTGAGCCTGTTTTGAGCCTGTTTGAGCCTGTGAGCCGGTTTGAGCCAGTTTGAGCCTATTTGAGCCGGGTTGAGCCAGTTTGAGCCGGATTGAGCCAGTGAGCCTGTTTAAGCCAGTTTTAGCCTGTTTAAGCTGGTTTGAGCCTGTTTGACCCTGTGAGCTGGTTTGAGCCAGTTTGAACCGGTTTGAGCCGGTTCGAGCCGGTTTGAGCCAGTTTGAGCCAGATTGAGCCAGTGAGCCCGTTTAAGCCGGTTTTAGCCTGTTTAAGCCGGTTTGAGCCTGTGAGCTGGTTTGAGCCAGTTAGAGCCGGTTGGAGCCGGTTTGAGACGGATTGAGCCAGTGAGCCTGTTTACGCCGGTTTTGTCTTGTTTAAGCCGGTTTGAGCTGGTTTTAGCCGGATTGAGCCTGTGAGCCTGTTTGAGCCGTTTTGAACCTGTTTAAGCCGGGTTGAGCTGGTTCGAGCCAGTTTGAGGCGGTTTGAGCCAGATTGAGCCAGTGAGCCTGTTTAAGCCGGTTTTAGCCTGTTTAAGCCGGTTTGAGCCGGTTTGAGCCGGGTTGAGCCGGTTTGATCCAGTTTGAGCCAGTGAGCCTGTTTAAGCCGGTTTTAGCCTGTTTAAGCTGGTTGGAGCCAGTTCGATCCTGTGAGCCGGTTTGAGCCAGTTTGAGTCGGTTTGAGCCGGATTGAGCCAGTGAGCCTGTTTAAGCTGGTTTTAGCCTGTTTAAGCCGGTTTGAGCCTGTGAGCCGGTTTGAGCCAGTTTGAGCCCATTTGAGCCATATTGAGCCAGTGAGCCTGTTTAAGCCGGCTTTAGGCTGTTTAAGCCGGTTTGAGCCTGTTTGAGCTGGATTGAACCAGTGAGCCTGTTTGAGACAGTTTGAGCCTGTTTATGCCAGTTTGAGCCCGTGAGCCTTTTTGAGCCGGTGTGAACCTGTTTGAGCCGGTTTGAGCCAGTTTGAGCCTGTGAGCTGGTCTGAGCCTGTTTTGAGCCTGTTTGAGCCTGTGAGCCGGGTTGTGCCAGTTTGAGCCGGTTTGAACCGGTTTGAGCCAGTTTGAACCGGAGCAGGTTTGAACCAGTTTGAGTGGGTTTAAACCGCTTTGAACTAGTTTGAACCGGTTTGAGCCAGTTTTAACTGGTTTGAGCCAGTTTAAACTGGTTTGAACCGATTTTAACCCGTTTGAGCCAGTTTGAGCCAGTTTGAACCTTTGTGAACCGGTTTGAGCCAGTTTGAACCTATTTGAACTGGTTTGAGCCAGTTTGAACCGGTTTGAACTAGTTTGAGCCAGTTTGAACTGGTTTGAGTCAGTTTGAACCGGTTTGAACCAGCTTGAACCGGTTTGAAATGGTTTGAACCAGTTTGAGCCCTTTTGAGCTGGATTGAGCCTGTGAGCCTGTTTGAGCCATTTTAAGCCATTTTAAGCTGGTTTGAGCATGTTTGAGCCGGTTTGATCCAGTTTGAGCCTGTGAGACGATTTGAGTCAGTTTGAGCCGGTTTGAGCCGGATAGAGTCTGTGAGCCTGTTTGATCCCATTTCAGCCTGTTTAAGCCGGTTTGAGCCTGTTTGAGCCTGTGAGCCTGTGAGCCGGTTTGAGCTGGTTTGAGCCTGTTTTGAGCCTGTTTGAGCCAGTGAGCCAGTTTGAGCCAGTTTGAGGCAGTTTGAGCCTATTTGAGCCGGTTTGAGCCAGTTTGAGCCGGATTGAGCCAGTGAGCCTCGTGAAGCCGGTTTTAGCCTGTTTAAGCTGGTTTGATCCTGTTTGAGCCTGTGAGCCGGTTTGAGCCAGTTTGAGCCGGTTGGAGCCGGTTTGAGACGGATTGAGCCAGTGAGCCTGTTTACGCTGGTTTTGTCTTGTTTAAGCCGGTTTGAGCTGGTTTTAGCCGGATTGAGCCTGTGAGCCTGTTTGAGCCGTTTTGAACCTGTTTAAGCCGGGTTGAGCTGGTTCGAGCCTGTTTGAGGCGGTTTGAGCCAGATAGAGCCAGTGAGCCTGTTTAAGCCGGTTTTAGCCTGTTTAAGCCGGTTTGAGCCGGTTTGAGCCAGTTTGAACTGGTTTGAGCCAGTTTGAACCGGTTTGAACCGGTTTGAGCCAGTTTTAACCAGTTTGAGTCAGTTTGAACTGGTTTGAACCAGTTTGAACCGGTTTGAAACGGTTTGAACCAGTTTGAGCCGGTTTGAGCTGGATTGAGCCAGTGAGCCTGTTTGAGCCATTTTAGCCTGTTTAAGCCAGTTTGAGCATGTTTGAGCCTGTTTGATTCAGTTTGAGCCTGTGAGACGATTTGAGTCAGTTTGAGCCGGTTTGAGCCAGTTTTAGCTTGTTTAAGCTGGTTTGAGCCGGATTGAGCCTGTGAGCCTGTTTGAGCCCATTTCAGCCTGTTTAAGCCGGTTTGAGCCTGTTTGAGCCTGTGAGCCTGTGAGCCGGTTTGAGCTGGTTTGAGCCTGTTTTGAGCCTGTTTGAGCCTGTGAGCCGGTTTGAGCCAGTTTGAGCCAGTTTGAGTCAGTTTGAGCCTATTTGAGCCGGGTTGAGCCAGTTTGAGCCGGATTGAGCCAGTGAGCCTGTTTAAGCCAGTTTTAGCCTGTTTAAGCTGGTTTGAGCCTGTTTGACCCTGTGAGCTGGTTTGAGCCAGTTTGAACCGGTTTGAGCCGGTTCGAGCCGGTTTGAGCCAGTTTGAGCCAGATTGAGCCAGTGAGCCCGTTTAAGCCGGTTTTAGCCTGTTTAAGCCGGTTTGAGCCTGTGAGCTGGTTTGAGCCAGTTAGAGCCGGTTGGAGCCGGTTTGAGACGGATTGAGCCAGTGAGCCTGTTTACGCCGGTTTTGTCTTGTTTAAGCCGGTTTGAGCTGGTTTTAGCCGGATTGAGCCTGTGAGCCTGTTTGAGCCGTTTTGAACCTGTTTAAGCCGGGTTGAGCTGGTTCGAGCCAGTTTGAGGCGGTTTGAGCCAGATTGAGCCAGTGAGCCTGTTTAAGCCGGTTTTAGCCTGTTTAAGCCGGTTTGAGCCGGTTTGAGCCGGGTTGAGCCGGTTTGATCCAGTTTGAGCCAGTGAGCCTGTTTAAGCCGGTTTTAGCCTGTTTAAGCTGGTTGGAGCCAGTTCGATCCTGTGAGCCGGTTTGAGCCAGTTTGAGTCGGTTTGAGCCGGATTGAGCCAGTGAGCCTGTTTAAGCTGGTTTTAGCCTGTTTAAGCTGGTTTGAGCCTGTGAGCCGGTTTGAGCCAGTTTGAGCCCATTTGAGCCATATTGAGCCAGTGAGCCTGTTTAAGCCGGCTTTAGGCTGTTTAAGCCGGTTTGAGCCTGTTTGAGCTGGATTGAACCAGTGAGCCTGTTTGAGACAGTTTGAGCCTGTTTATGCCAGTTTGAGCCCGTGAGCCTTTTTGAGCTGGTGTGAACCTGTTTGAGCCGGTTTGAGCCAGTTTGAGCCTGTGAGCTGGTTTGAGCCTGTTTTGAGCCTGTTTGAGCCTGTGAGCCGGGTTGTGCCAGTTTGAGCCGGTTTGAACCGGTTTGAGCCAGTTTGAACCGGAGCAGGTTTGAACCAGTTTGAGTGGGTTTAAACCCCTTTGAACTAGTTTGAACCGGTTTGAGCCAGTTTTAACTGGTTTGAGCCAGTTTAAACTGGTTTGAACCGATTTTAACCCGTTTGAGCCAGTTTGAGCCAGTTTGAACCTATTTGAACTGGTTTGAGCCAGTTTGAACCGGTTTGAACTAGTTTGAGCCAGTTTGAACTGGTTTGAGTCCGTTTGAACCGGTTTGAACCAGCTTGAACCGGTTTGAAATGGTTTGAACCAGTTTGAGCCCTTTTGAGCTGGATTGAGCCTGTGAGCCTGTTTGAGCCATTTTAAGCCATTTTAAGCTGGTTTGAGCATGTTTGAGCCGGTTTGATCCAGTTTGAGCCTGTGAGACGATTTGAGTCAGTTTGAGCCGGTTTGAGCCGGATAGAGTCTGTGAGCCTGTTTGATCCCATTTCAGCCTGTTTAAGCCGGTTTGAGCCTGTTTGAGCCTGTGAGCCTGTGAGCCGGTTTGAGCTGGTTTGAGCCTGTTTTGAGCCTGTTTGAGTCAGTGAGCCAGTTTGAGCCAGTTTGAGGCAGTTTGAGCCTATTTGAGCCGGTTTGAGCCAGTTTGAGCCGGATTGAGCCAGTGAGCCTCGTGAAGCCGGTTTTAGCCTGTTTAAGCTGGTTTGATCCTGTTTGAGCCTGTGAGCCGGTTTGAGCCAGTTTGAGCCGGTTGGAGCCGGTTTGAGACGGATTGAGCCAGTGAGCCTGTTTACGCTGGTTTTGTCTTGTTTAAGCCGGTTTGAGCTGGTTTTAGCCGGATTGAGCCTGTGAGCCTGTTTGAGCCGTTTTGAACCTGTTTAAGCCGGGTTGAGCTGGTTCGAGCCTGTTTGAGGCGGTTTGAGCCAGATAGAGCCAGTGAGCCTGTTTAAGCCGGTTTTAGCCTGTTTAAGCCGGTTTGAGCCGGTTTGAGCCAGTTTGAGCCGGTTTGAGCCGGATTGATCCAGTGAGCCTGTAAGCCTGTTTGAGCCGATTTTAGCCTGTTTAAGTCATTTGAGCATGTTTGAGCCAGTTTGAGCCTCTTTGAGCCAGATTGAGCCAGATTGAGCCAGTGAGCCTCTAAGCCTGTTTGAGCCGGTTTTAGCTGTTTAAGCGGTTTGAGCCTGTTTGAGCCTGTTTGATCCAGTTTGAGCCTGTGAGTCAGTTTGAGCTGGTTTGAGGCGGTTTGAGCCATTGAGCCTGTGAGCCTGTTTGAGCCGGGTATAACCTGTTGAAGTCGGTTTGAGCCCGTTTGAGCCTGTGAGCCTATTTTAGACGGTTTGAGCCTATTTGAGGCACTTTGAGCCTGTGAGCCGGTTTGAGCTGGGTTGAGCCGGTTTGAGCTGGTTTGAGCTGGTTTGAGCTGGTTTGAGCTGGTTTGAGCCTGTGAGTCAGTTTGAGCCAGTTTGAGCTGGTTTGAGCCGGTTTGAGCCATTGAGCCTGTGAGCCTGTTTGAGCCGGGTATAACCTGTTGAAGTCGGTTTGAGCCAGTTTGAGCCTGTGAGCCTATTTTAGCCGGGTTGAGCCTATTTGAGCCACTTTGAGCCTGTGAGCCGGTTTGAGCTGGTTTGAGCCTATTTGAGCTGGTTTGAGCCAGTTTGAGCCGGTTTGAGCTGGTTTGAGCTGGTTTGAGCCTGTTTGAGCCTGTTTGAGCCAGTTGAGCCAGTTTGAGTTGGTTTGAGCTGGTTTGAGCCTGTATGAGCCAGTTTGAGCCGGTTTGAGCCGGTTTCAGCTGGTTTGAGCCAGTGAGCCTGTTCGAGCTTGTTTGAGCTGGTTTGAGCCAGTATGAGCCATTTTGAGCCGGTTTGAGCTAGTTTGAGCCAGTTTTGAGCCTGTTTTTTTTTCACAACCAATTTTATCGAGCAAGGGAGCAATAAAAACGTGGCACCCCCAAGGCCGGAGATCACCACAGCGATATCGGTACAATAAATCACATAGGTAGCAAATGTCCAAGCAGGCCTTAAGAATAGGCTCAGTATGAAGAACATATCCCAGCCGATGGGTGCGGGGAAGGTCCCAGCTCAGGACCTCGGACAGACAACTCCACACACCTCTCCAGAAACCAGACAGCCGACCACACGACCACACAGTATGTATCAGGGACCCAGGCACCGTCTCACAGCGCAAACATTCCGAGGATGCAATCAGCCCAGCTCTCCACAATCGTTCACGGGTATAGTAGGCCCGATGCAAGTATTTAAATTGGATGAGTTGGAGAGGTACAGCAATGGCGGTTCCACGTGGGGATTCTAGCGCCTCCCTCCAATCGTCCTCATCGAGAGGGCCGACGTCCACTTCCCATGCCGCCCGAAGAGAGTGTAGCGTAGAGGAGCAATGAATGATGAGCGTCTGGTATATCCGGGAAACCTTTCTGTCCACCAGATCCCCCATAAACACCTTTGCCTCGACCGGGCTGAACTCCGGTAAGGAGTCTAGGCTGGCAATGCTCGGGGTGAGGGCATGGCGCAGCTGCAAGTAGCGGAAAAACTGGGACTGAGGCATTTGGAACTCTGTGCGGAGCACCTCGAACGATTTAAGGGTAGTGCCGGACATGACCTGGCCCAGTAGCGTGATACCTATTGCCTCCCAGCCCTCAAAACCGGCCAGGGCCGCCAGCTCCGGGAGCAGACCATTGTGCCAGAGCAGCGTCTCGGCCGTTAACTTACCCCACCAGCCCATGCGGCGCAGGGCCTGCCTCCACACAGCAAAGACCACTCTGGTAACCGACGGCAGTACGCGACGCAAGCGGGCTGAATACAGAATGGTGTGAAGCGTATGCTTACCCATAAGCGACCGTTCTAAGGCATACGCCGGGTCATACCCTATCACTGTACCACCATTCATTAAGAATAAGCAGTTGGGAAGCCTGGTAATAGGAGAGGAGGTCAGAGGTGGCCAGGCCACCACAATAAGTAGACAAGAAGCACGTTTTCAACGCCACCCTGGCCGCACCACCAGCCCATAGGAATCGACCCAGCACTGAATTGACCTGGCGAAACCACTGCGGGCCGATAGGGTACGGGAAATTCTGAAGTTGATATAGCAGACGCGGAAGCGCCACCATTTTGAAGATGGCCGATCTTCCAAAGATGGTAAGGGGCATTCTGGACCAAGTCTTGACATCGGCCTGGACCCGTTCCCACACTGGCAGGACGCCACGATCCCAAGCCACGACGCGCGACTCCGAAAGATATATGCAGAGGTACTTCAGACCATCCGTCGCCACCCGCAGTCCCGCAGCCCAGGGGTCAGTCACGACTCCGCCGCCCAGCACCCATAGGGTCGATTTATGAAGGTTGAGTCGAAGGCCGGAGATCTCGCCAAAGACGCGCATGACCTCCAGAACCCAGGGACCCGAGCGTTGTAGGTCGGTGAGAAAGACAAGGACATTGTCCGCATAGAGTGCGATCCTATCTACCAGGTCGCCATTCCAGACAAACCCGCGTAACTGGGCATCAGCCCGCACCCGGGACGCCAGGGGCTCCATCGCAAGGGCGAACAGGTACGGGGACAATGGGCAACCCTGCCGGGTGCCCTGACCAATTCGAAAGCGCCCGGAAGTGGCCCCGGCCACTCGGACTGAGGCTGTGACGTTGGTGTACAGCAATCGCAAATACGACAGGAACACCGGGCCAAGGTTAAGGCAGGCCAGGAGTGTAAACAGGTATGCCCAACTCACAGAGTCGAAGGCCCTGTCCATGTCCGCCAGTAGGAGCGCCGCCTGCTCATCCCGAGCACCCATGGCGTCAACCGCCGCCTGCGCCCGCCGGATATTATGGCGAGTAGCTCTACGGGGCATGAATCCGGCCTGGTCAGGATGGACCAGGTCTGTAATAAAGGGCAGCAGTCGGTTCGCCAAAGCCTTTGCCAGGATTTTGGCCTCGATATTTAAAAGAGAAATGGGCCGGTACGAGTCGTGCCTGTCCGGCGCCCTGCCCGGTTTCAGGAAAACTACAATCTCAGCGTGGCACCAATCGGGCGGCAGTTCCCCCTGGGCCCGTGCCGCCTCAAGCGCGCGCCTGTACTGAGGCCCCAGCTGGAGGTGGAACTTTTTATAGAATTCGCACGGGTACCCGCTCGGGCCCGGTGCATTCCCTGTATTCAGCTGTCCCAGCGCCTCCCCGAGCTCCTCAGCCGTGAGCGGGACGTCTAGCGCAGTTCTAGTTTCATCGGAGACGGCCTGCGGCAGCAGGTCATCGAGATAGGCGGAAATCTCCTCCATCTCTAGGTAATCCCGGGAGGCGTACTGCGTCTCATAATAATGGGCAAAGCTAGCTGCAAGTACGGCCGGGTCCGTCACTACCGAACCATCCTCCGCGATGAGACCCGGCAACGTGAGAGGCTGGAAGGTCGCCTGACACAACCTGTGAAGCATTGAACAGGACTTGTCGCCCCATTGATAAATCCTGCTACGCGTGGCGAGCCACGCCTGCCTGGCCACGTCATGTAGGACCGAGGCGTAGGATTGCTGCGCCTGCAAGAGCTGACGTACCGCGTCTTCGCCACCCCCATCCCGGCCAAGCTGTTCCAACTCCTCCACGCGAGCGGCGGCGGCCGTAATGGCCTCCCGATGCTTCCGCCGTGCAGCTGCACACCAAGCGATATCAACGCCCCCTATCGTGGGCTTCAGCGCCTCCCATGCCACCATTGCATCCACATCTCCCACAAGGTTATCTCGCCAATAATTATCAATCGCTTCACGCAAGTGATGCACATACTTAGGCTGCTGTAGATGCCACGAAGACATCCGCCAACGAAACGGCTGTCGCTTCGAGGGGAGGTCTATAGTAGCCACAACTGGGGAGTGGTCAGACAGACCTCTGGGTAGGATCGCAGCGTCCCTCACACGGCTCAAAAAGGCACCAGGCATAAAAATATAGTCAAGTCTCGAGAAGGAACCATGCACCGCCGACACATACGTGAATTCACGCGCAGCAGGATGAAAATGGCGCCACACATCGACCCAGCCCAAGCTATCCGCTGTTGCACGCAGTCTAGTATGCGCGGCAGCAGGGGGGGGATCCACAGCAACAGGCACCTGTCTCTGGCGGTCCGAGCCCACATCCATAACCTCGAACCAATCGCCCCCAACCACAGTCAACACATCCGGGATTTCATCCCATAACGTAAACAGTCTCTCAGACAGGGCCCACTGCATGGGAGGGGGGGCATAGACGCTACCAAAGACCACCTGCTCGGCACCCATCAGCCCCTTAATAAAAACATAACGGCCCTGAGGGTCAATCCACTGCTTTTCATGCACATACGCCACCCTGCGATGAACCAATATAGCCACCCCCCGTGAGCCCCTCGCGAAGCCTGCATGGTACACTTGCTGGAAGCCGAATCTCTGGAGGCTAGGCACCTCTATTACCCCCCTTTCACTAAGGGGCGGAGGGAGGTGTCATTCCTAGTCTCTCACTGGGATACAAAATTGTCCATGGTGCCCTAAAAAAAAAGTGGCCCACATTTGTCGACTGTCTTTTTTCAAACCACTGCCTCATTGCTTTAAGTGTTATAAAAAAGGAGGAGGGTTCCTATGAAAGAGGCATGTTTTCTAAACTTCACTAAGATAAAAAAAATCAAATGTTGCCAGGTCTATTTGTTCATGGATTAGTTCACAATGGTGAACCACACCTGAATACAAGTGAGGCCACTTCTGACCAGGCATCCTGCCCATGCTCAGTCTGCATTAAATAATGGGAAGGCCCAGCGAGAGACTAGGAATGACACCTCCCTCTGCCCCTTGGTGAAACGGGGGTAATAGAGGCCCATCTGCCTATGGAAAGGCTGCTCAGGCCACCGCTGGGACACTGGCGGCATGTCAACTGCACAGACACAGCTCAAACAGTCCACCATTTGGCCAAAACAGCGGATCTTGGATACCAGCCATCGCCTTTGCCCACCTTACCAATTTGACCCTGCTACCAAGCATGAATGTGCCCTTGTATAATGCAACTAGTGCTCGTGTAAAGCGCTTTGGTACCTTTGGGCCGAGTTTTGAGGTACCGGGTTTTTAGGAACCCGGCGGTGCCAGGGGGAACACCCAGAGACCTCTTAAGTTCTTCCTGTTCTGGACCACAGAAACACAGAGTCTTCTAGGTGATATCAAGGATCGAGTTTTATTGGCTGCAACCAAGTAACAAGTGTCCTAGAAGTACAACAGCACAGTGTGTATATTCTCAGGAGACTGTTCGTTTTTACAGAACCAGCCTTCTCCTTTTATACAAAAATATCAGCTTCAGGCAAGAATTCTTTGGTTTACAGTATGGTCATATACATATTTTCACAACAATGAAAAAGCAAAGTCATGATGGCAAGCCCACATTTTCGTATGTCCAGTTTGTGATAGATGACCCAGCCAGGCCCAGAACTTCCATCAGATATCGAGGAAACCCCAATAAAATCGGGCACCTCCTCCTTGTAAAACTAGCCATAAAGAAGAAACAGGGACAGGTGTGGGTATGATAAAGCGTGGTTTGTATGCGGTAAACGGTTTATGACATGTTGTGCCTTGATGCTAATCTCGCTCGGCCAATGGGATGGGGACTGCCCGAACAGGTTTGGCTTGAGGCAGTGGAGTCAGCTCGCCCAGGTCACAGAGGAGTCACGAAAGGTCTACGTGTCCTTTCAGCTCGAGTTCGGCCTTGGTCAATTGACTATGTAAGGGCAACCACAAGATGGATGCCGCTCACAAAATGGAACCCGAGGGTTCAAGACAGAAACTACTATTTTAAGGTGATTGCATCGCTCGATCACGACGCAAATGCACAGGTATAATGTCCTAATCATTACCGGTCTGCCGATACCAAATTCGTCATGGTTCGATGATATTTTTCTGACACTAGTGTTGGGCTTCAGTACCATATTATAGCAGGGTCCAGACTTTTCAGAACCACAGACCCTCCTTTTGCCCTTATATAGGCAATAACTCATGCTAATCTGAGTCCAAATCTGTATACATGAAGTCATTAAGATGCTGCTGTAGCATCATCCTGTTGCTCAGTTCGTCCCTTGACACAGGCTTCCTCACACATGGTGTAGCACAGAGGCCACATATTGCAGGAGCGCACTGCACACACAGGCAGAACAGGAACAGAATGGCTAAGATCATTCCAATGAATATCAGAATTTTCCATCCCCAGGCAGATATCAGTTCCCAGAACCACCCCAGCAAGGGCCAGTCCCCTTTATCCACGTGAATGGATTCAGAGATCTTATGCAATTTGGAGATGGCCTGGTACACTGTCGGAGCATTATCTGGGATAAAAATCCAGCAACTGGATTGGATCACTTTGCATACCACACCACGGTCTGCAAGTATGACATCTAGGGCAATCCTATTTTGAAGAGTCATAAGGCGGTCCGACTGGAGCTCTGCAGTCAAGTTACTAAGGGCACCAGCCGTTTCAATCACGGCGGATTCCACTACCCTCGTCAATTGGCGAATGTTCCTGCTGTTCACCATAGGCCCCCAAAATGGCAGAAAACCTTTTGCGAAATCTCCACACTCCTGTTCCGCAGTGTCGTCTTTACCCACGACACCCCTAACTGTCCTTGTCCGATGGTAGTCTGCCTCGGCCGTGTAGGTGGGTGGCAACAGGAACGAGACAAAACATGTGCCCGAAAAGTCTGGGGGCAACCATGTATATGCTCTATCGTGGCAGACGAAGTAGGTGCCCTTAGCTGCTAGGAATGCAGGGGAGGTCTGAGACGAGAAAACGTAAGTTTCAGTACAGACACTCTTCCCTAACTGAGCTCTAGGGTTTTTGCCATTTCCCTGCAGACATAGGTGACCTTGATGGGGTACTATCCAGATTGGGGAGGATTTCTTTGCTTTCTGGCTCTCACTCAAGGAAATCCCATACTTAGTTATGTTCCATCTACTGTATGACTTAAATTCATCTTTGGGAATCGTTCGATGCGTGTCGATATCCCTGCTCATATTTGTGATTCCTGCCACTAGTGCCTTGTTGCTTGAATTTCTTCCTGTGGGACGCGGGGGATACGGGTCTATGGCAAACAGGAACATTGTCTGGAAAGCCCACAGAGAACCATAGTAACTAAATGGCAGGACAAAGTATGGGATACCCTTATCTGTCGTGTGTGGCATAAGTCCACATACCAACAATTCGTGGTGTTCATTACAGACTGGTGCTGGTGTAGGAGCTGGACGAATGAGTTATTTACAAATTCTAATCTTCTGGCAGACTCGTGTTCAGGTAGAGGATGAAAGGGATGTGGGGAAACAGTAGGAGGAGGTGTGTTTACTGCCCTAGCGTGCAGCGTAGGCGCGCAGCGGGCACATCGTAGGCACGCTGGAAGTGCGCCAGAGGTAAGCCCGTTTGCGCCCGTTCGCACACAGGTCGCGCCGGGCGCCGGAAACTCTGGCTTTTCTACCTTTCCTCGCACTGTTTACTCTGGTTTAGAACTCAGGCAGATTAACAGATTGACCCAGCAGAATATGCCCGCCCATAGGCTGGAGTCGCTTGCTTGTGGTCTTTTGAACGTGAGGTCCCTATGCAAGCATCACACTGAGATAGTCTTTCTCATTGAATCGCTTGGCCTGGACGTGCTCTTTATCACGGAGACGTGGACAAGGGCAGACAGCAATGTGGAGCTAGGACTGACTTGTCCTGTAGGTTACAAAATCAGGCATACTCCCCGCCTGAAGAACAGAGGTGGAGGAATAGGTTTCATCTTCAGAGAAACCATATCGCTTACTCAGCTAGAGGTCAAGGAGGTGCAGGGCTTTGAATTGATGGGCTTTTCCTTTACAGACCAGAAAGGGGTATTGCAGTCAGGGGTGCTATGCTATAGGCCCTCGGGCAGTACAGTATCCACTCTGCCTGACTTCATCGACCTTATCCATGACCTCGCTAATTCTCACTCTAGGTTACTTATCCTGGGTGATTTTAATTTGTGGCCGATTGGTCCAGCACACGCGGCTTATAATGATCTTTGCCAGGCTTGCAGCAATATTCAGCTGCAACAGCTGGTACTTTCTACCACTCATTTGAAAGGCCATATTCTGGATTTAGTCTTCGCTGACAGCATGCAGGTATCGGTGACCGGCACTTCCCCGCAATGTTGGACGGACCATGCTTTGGTCTCTTTTTCCCTCCATCTGGTAGCCGAGTCCGCAGATGTTGCTCGGTCGAAAGCCTGTAAGGTGGGTAGGCCTGGGTCTAGGCTCTTAAAGGCCGCGGCTCTACCTAGCCTACTCCCTGGTGAATACGTGCTGGGGGACAATGCAGAAGAAAGTTACAACAAGTTATGGCTGCAAATCTCGAACTCCTTGGATCGGGTGGTCCCTCTCCGTAGGTCAAGGGACAGACAGATAAAGGCCAAGCCCTGGTACTCCAGCGATCTTCGACAATTGAAACTGCGGTGCAAACGGGCTGAAAGGGCCTGGAGGAGACACTATTTGCATCCGGATAAGACCATCTTCAAGCTAGCTCAAACGGAATATGAAGCACAGATTAAACGGGTGAAAGCCATCTACTTTGAGGAGACTTTGAATCAGGCTCCTAACAAGTCACAGGCCTTGTTTAGGATTGTTAGCGATCTCTCCAAGCCCGTCTGTGCTTCGAATAACATCTTGGCTTCTCAGGCTTTATGCGACTCATTGGCAGGTGCATTTGAAGCTAAGATAGCTACTATACTGAGCGGTCTTACCCCATTTGACTCCCAGACCCCGCTACCCCGGGTTTGTCCATCTACCCTGGCCGACCCTGAAGATCTGCCGGTTCAGCCTCGGCTTAGCCGCTTTTCTGTCCCATGTTTCGAGGACTTTTGCAGACTAGCACTAACGGTGTCCTCGGGCTCTTCTATGGACCCACTTCCTCATAAAGTTTGGAAGCTCTTTCAGAAGGAACTTTTCTATCCTCTGTACTCCATCTGTCTCCAGTCTTTTGAATCTGCTTTGGTTCCAGACTGCTGGAAAACAGCAGTGGTGTCCCCTCTCCTGAAGAAGCCCACCCTTGATCCCTCCTGCCCGGAGAATTACAGGCCCATCTCACTGCTCCCTTTTCCAGTTAAAATCATGGAGAAGGTGGCCACCCAGTCTCTGGTTTTCTAGTCAGTCACAGCCCTCCATCCCTGATAATAATGAAAATCTGTTGTGCAAGTTTATTATAGAATCCACACCTTGCTGTACAGCTGGTAAAACTTAAGGATGGGCCAAAGGTGCCAGCTGTCGTGTGTACGCAGGGATCGTGCCATGCGACCACCCAGCTTGGGCTACTGGCATTATATCATTACCTGGTCTTACTCTTAATTGTTCGGGTTTATGGAAATAACCCAGCGGGAGAGCCCAAATTACTGAGCCTAACTTGCTGGGGACTCTATAAGTATCCCCAAACAAAATCCTACCTGCTGTATGGGGATTATGAAAATTGATAATGATACAATCACCCCTGCCTATTTTGCTGAGGCTCCCGATCCAGCTAACCCTGCGGACCATAATGATACATTAACAGTATTATTTTAGAGCCAGTGAAGTGTTTTATTTTAGAGCGTCCCATAATCCTCGCTATGGAACATTCCCCAACACCACTATGTAGGGGGTAGATTCAGGTGGGAGGTCTATTACTGGTAAAGTTGCTTGCTGTACTTCACTATACTCTAATTTCCCATCCCTGGCTTGAGGGTAATTGCTGGTGGTACTACTATGTCCAGTACCACTGCTACAAGCGGGTATAACCCTACTTAACCCTGCTGCAGCAGTCCCATCCTCATGCCTTGCAAAGACTTCAGAAGAAGGTAATAGGTGGGTTGGATGGGGAACCACAGCAATTGGGCTAGGTGCTTGAACGGTCCTAGGCCCAGATACCATTGAACTGCTCTGACCCGGGTCAATATTTAAACCCCCAGCAAAAGATGGCATGGGGTTCTGGAGTGCAGAGATATGTGCTCCTCAATCTCGGCCAGCCTCTCGATGATAGGGCCCAATTTTGCATCTAGTAGATTAGACAGAGATGCCTGCAGTGTAGCTAAGACCCAAGGATGAGGGAATAATAGGGGGGCTACAATAAGTCCAGAGGGTTTAATACTCAAGGTAGATTTCATTTTTTTTGGGTGTCCGCCCATAGATTGCATTTTTCTTTTAGTGCCACCCCCCGACTGCAGAGCCCCACTCGCTGTCTGTGCTACCTTATCTCTCGTTGTAGCAAGGGGTGGTTTCTCTATACTACTCAAGGAGCTAACCACATCTCCAGTGCAGTCCCTCCCCTTTCCTGATTTATCACTAATTACAATAACAGGAGATGAGGGAGCCACCAAGATCGGTGCATCAGGACAAATAAGTATCGAGATTGAAGACCCAGCATAGTGCTCAGAGTCCACGCATATGTCTCCGTGTAAGCTCATAGATGACAAGGGGCAATGACCCCGGGTAACAAGTCAGACAGATCCAACAGTCACTTCAGACAGTTCAGTCTCGGGAACACATAGGCGCTGAATGTTATTTGGGGACCTCGAAAGGCGTCTATTTACCAACTCAATTTCTTTATCCAACACAGAGGCTGCCCTTTGCAAAAAATAATCCATAGTAGAAACTGTTGTAGGAAATGTAACGTTAGTAATTATGACTCGCAGGCAGTGGTGGATGTACTGTGCACATTTATTGTAATTATATAAGAACTTCTCCGAGGAGCGCCGGCCGGCGCTCTGCTCCGTTGAATCTCAAGCGCGCAATGAAATGCGCGCGCACCCCGGCGCCAACATGGCCGCCGTACGTCACGTCAGCGTGACGTAGAACAACTAGAACGCTACATATCTCCCCCTTTTACCAAACCCAAGATCAGTCACTTACAGTTCGCCGTCTAGTTCAAAGTCTCGGAATCGGGCAGGCCTTACAATTTGTCTTCCTCTCCTTGTCACCTTACCAATGTTCTCTCGAGCACCTTGACCCTGCGTTTCCGTATCTTCCGCTCCTCCGCTCATTGCTCCTTCATCATTTGTATTGCCTCCCGACACATCCATCTCGGCTCTCGGAGTCTCGCTCCCTTCTTCACCTTCCTGCTCTTCTCTTACACTTGCTCCATCTTCTTGCTCACTTCCACTGGGCCTATCTTCCCCGATCACGTCATCCATATCTACACCTTCCGAGGACTGCCGTCCCCACCTCACAATCTTGTTGCACCTGGCCATGCGGTCCTGCGACCACACATTTCCATCGCTGAGCAGAGCCGCTCGATCGTATACTTCCTTGACTTGCAAGGGCTTGCTATACTTGCTGTCTCCTTTTCTTTGTAAGGTGGCTAGCCTTACTCTTACCCACTCTCCTCTTTCCAATTGAGTGTCCTTCACATTCCTGCGTTTGTTGTAGTTGTTAGTGTAGATGGCTTGTGCTCTTTCCAGATTGGCCCTTACTACGGCTGGAGACCACTCGCTGGTTACCACCTTCTCCTTCCAGACCCTGTTGTCATGCGTGAAGGGCTCACGTCCTCTCAATATCTGAAACGGGCTGTACCCCGTGCCTGTGGGGGTTATTCTGTAGGCCCATACCATATTCTCCAACGCTCTCTTCCAGTCCTTATTGTTAGAAATGGCCGCTTGTATGGCTCCCATCACTACTCTGTTAAATCGTTCGACTAAGCCATTCCCCGCTGGATGGTAGATGGCTGTGTGCTTTATGGAGATGCCATTCCTTTCCATGAATTGTTTCCATCTTTCCGACGTGAACTGAGGTCCATTATCGCTTAGGATTGACTTGGGAATTCCTTCTCTGGTGAACGTTTCAGACAGGAACTCTAGAATGTTCTCCGTATCCATAGATTCACTCACTTTTATCTCTGGCCACTTGGAATAACGGTCTATGAGGACGCAGACGTAGTTCTGTGTGCTCTGGTCATCAAGCACCGGTCCTAAAATGTCTATAGATAACTCTTCCCATGGGTTTAAGGGATTGTCGAATTTTCCTAGAGCTGGACGTAGTGGTCTCAACGTTTTGTCGGCCCCTTGGCATTGGGAACACTCTCTGACGTGCCTCTCTGCTCTTGCGTCCATTCCTGGCCACCAGTAATTTTGTTTCGCTCTGGCCTTGAGCTTCCCTATTCCAAGATGGCCTTCATGTAATAAGTCCAGCAATTTGTTGGTGAGATTCCTTGGGGGAACTACCTTGTCTCCCCGGTAGATGAATATGCCCTTGTCTCCTACTGACAGTTCCTCTTTCACCTCATAAAATGGTTTGAGGTTTGTCCTCACCTTTTTCTTCTCTGGCCAGCCTTGTATGATGTGCATCCTTACATCTTTGATGTCGGTGTCTTCTTCGTACGCTTCCATCCATTCTTGTATGCTAATTACCTTCTCTTGGTCTTCTATGAGAGCCACCATTTCCCCTCCATCTGCTGGATCTTCTTCTCCAGGCTCCATGGCTGCTGCTCGACTCAGGTAGTCCGCCACTCGATTCTTGTTCCCTGGGATGTACTCTACATCATATCTGAATTCCAGCAATTTTAATGACATTTTCGATATCCTGGGAGTGGCACTGGCATGTCCGCACGATGTTAGTACCTTCACTAACGGCTTGTGGTCCGTCTTTAGCAGGAATCGGGTGCCCCATAAGAATTGCCGGAATCTCGTCGTGGCCCACACTACCGCTAGCATCTCCTTTTCGATGACGCTGTACTTGCTTTCGGTCTCTGTCACTGCCCTGGAGGCGAAGCTGATTGTCTCCATGTCCCCTCTTCCTCGGTCTTGCATGAGTACTGCGCCTAGCCCCTTGTCGCTGGCGTCGGTGATGAGCACGGTGATGCCTTGTGGATCATACCCCTTGAGCGGTATGGCTCCCGAGATCTCCTTTTTGATGACTTCAAACTCTGCTTGGGCTTCCGGTGTCCACTGAAACGCCGTGCTCTCTCTGGTCAGCAGCCTCATGTTGTAGGTCTTGGAGGCGAAATGTACCACAAATTTGCTATAGTACTCCGCCATTCCCAGGAACGACCTGACTTCCTCCTTGTTCTTGGGGGGCGGTGCTTCAGCAATGGCCTTCACGTTCTCCGCCTTGGGCGTGATCCCCTGTTGTCCAATTTCGTGACCTAAGTATGTCACTGATTGCAGGCCCAACCGACATTTCGACCACTCTGCCGTGAGGCCTTTGGCTTCCAGTGTTTGCAGTACCTTCTCTAGTTTTCGGTCATGATCTCTCCTGTCTCTTCCCATCACCAGAATATCATCCTGGAAATACTGGACGTCTTCACAGCCTCTGAATAGTTGGTGCATCATTTTTTGAAAGACGGCTGCCGCCGAGGCCAGCCCAAACGGCATGCGACAGAATCTGTAGCATCCAAACGGGGTAATGAACGACGTTAGGCTTTTGCTGTCCGGGTGCAGTGCTACCTGGTGGTAGGCTGACGTAAGGTCGATGGTGGAGTACCACTGAACCCCTCTGGTTTTAGCCAACATCTCCTCTATCCTGGGAAGGGGAAATTTCTCCACCACTATGTTTTTATTGAGTTCTCTCAGGTCCACACAGAGCCTGACCTTCCCGTTGGGTTTCATTACGACTACCAAGGGCGCCAGCCATTCGGCGCAGGTAATTGGCTCTATGATGCCCTTCCTTTCTAGGTCTTGGAGTTCCGTCTGGACCGCTTCCCTCACTGCGATGGGCACGTTCCTCACCTTGTGTGCCACTGGAATGGCTCCTTCCTTAAGCACTATTCTATGTTGGAATTTCTCCATTCTTCCTACCGTACCCCCGAACACCTTCGGGTAGTTCTTCTTCCATCTGTTCAAGTCTGGCCATTCCTCCTGTTCCGTGAGGAGAATTTGTTCCTTCCCTCCGGGGTCGAGTTTTATGCCGAGATCACCCTGGTCTAGCCATCCTAGGACGGAGGGTCCTTTCTCTGCGACATATAGCTTGCACCACGCCGATCGGCCTCTGAACTCAAACAGTAGGTGTCGGAAGCCTAACATGGGAATGCGATCCCCGTTGTAAGTGACTGGCCGTATGTCTAGTTTCTCCAGTTCTGGGCCCAACTTGGGTTGGAATTCTTCTTCCCACACTGCTCTCTGCACGATGGTGAACGGAGATCCAGTGTCTGCCACAACTGTGATGGTGATGCCGCCTATGGACATGTCTAAGACTGGTTTGGTAGATCTCTTGCCGTCCACGCTCAACACTTGGTCGTATATGCATAAGACGGTGACCACTTCTTCCTCCGTGGCTTCCTCGGGGTCTTCTTCGCCTTGGTCAACGTATTTCACCATTCCCTTCTGCTGTTTCTTTCGACATACCTTCTCGTAGTGACCTACGATGCCGCAGTGTAGGCACTTGGCCCGGAATGCCGGACATTTTCTGTCATGGGCTTCATGGGACCAGCTTCCGCACCTGTAGCACGTTTTCTTGTTCTCACTGCTCGCCTGTTTCCCTTGCCATCTGCTGATTCCTTTGGTTACTGGTTGCTTGTTTCTTTGGTCTTTACGGTGATCTTCCTCCTGTATTCTGTTCACCATGGTAGGAGCGGCTACCTCTTTCTTGGTTGCATTTGCGCATCTCTTTGCGAGTTCTGCTCTCTTCACTATGACCAACACGTCCTTGAGCGAAGTGTCGCCGCTCGCCCACAGTTTGTCCTGTACATTTGCACTCGTGGTATGCATGACCACCTGGTCTTTTATGAATTCGTCCTCCCACAGCGCGTACTTACACGTGGCTGCCAGTTTTCTCAATGCTGCTACATATTCTTCGATCGTTTCTCCCGCCTTTTGTTTCCTTTGCTGGAAGTTATATTTATCCACAGACACACAGATGGTGGGGCGATACCTTTCGTCCAGGTCCTCCACTGCGTGTGCATATACATCATCGTCTGTGTCTTCTCTCTTCTTCGGTACTAGACTCTTGTATATTCTCAGTCCTTCTGGTCCTAGATTTAGTAGTAGGATTCGTTTCTTTCTCTGGGGAGTGAATTTTTCTTCACTTTCATCTTCTAGGACCCCTATGAAGTTATCTATATACTCCTTCCAGTCCTCCCACTTCATTAGAGGCTCTCCGGGTTTCGGTAGGAATTGTACCGGTGCAATTGCATATCCCGCCGGGGTACTCATCTTCACTTCCTTACCGCCTGTCCCGTCGGTGGGCTTTCCTGGGGGGCTGCCTGGGGTACTGTTTTCGTTCCCTGTTTGCTTGTTCCTCTGGGGGCTCTTGTCGCTGGACCCCACTTCCTCCTCCTTAGTAGCCAGCGCAGCGCTCCCTGTGCGTGCGTGACGTAGAACAACTAGAACGCTACAGGAAAGTCCGACTTCCCCTTTGCCGGGTTAGCAGGGACAGGCACACCATTGCGCCTGCCCATAGTTAGTATGAAATATAAAATCAGTTAAGAATTAAAAGAAGTTAAAAATCAGAATGTCATGTAGCCAAGAAAAAAAAGAAAAAAGAAGGTGAAAACAAAAGACACCACCACATCCAGGTAGTCGCTAGTGGGCCGAGAAAATGGGTGATCTGCGCAACAGAGTGCACACGTCTAAATAGCCACAAACAGTACTTCTATGTCCTTACACTGTGCCTTGAGGATCAGCCGCAATATTAATAAATAGACACAACTGAAAACTAATTACCGACTATTTGGAAACACCATATGTCAGAAATGGGGCACAGCCAAACCTCCATATCTAGCATAAGCGGACCAGCCGGTGGGGGGTCGAGGCAGCGCTTTATAGCGCGATGGTCCTGCCTCCCCCAGCCGCAGCTGTGGGCAATGAGAACGCTGTGTTGCACCCTGGGACTCTGAGTCCCACCAGGGTGTAGTGGCTGTGTAGCGGCGATGACCAATTTATTAATCCCACATTGTTCCCAAAGCAACACGGGCACAGTCAGCAGTCCTTGGCCAGCAAGACCCAAGGAGATCACAGGAGGTTTGCAGGAAAGTCCTCAAGCCCGTCCAGGTAGGCCGTATTTCAGGGGCCACACACAGGTGAGAGCTGCCTGCTGAGCCCCACCCGCCCTGCAGCAAATGGCTGATTTGCGAGCTATGCTCCGTCAACCCCCCCAGACAGCACCTCCTCACCTCCACTGCAGCAGCCAGGCGATATCCTCACGAGGGAAGCTGCAAAGTTTAGAGGTCCGGCAGGAAGGCCCGGGGGCGTGGTCGTTTCGCTGAGCTGGACACCACAGCAGATGCACCTCAGCCGCGGTACTCCTCTCCACCTCCTAGCACCGCTCCCGAGCTTCTGCTCCCTCCCCCCGCCTCACAGGGAAGAGATTTCGTTCCCGATAGCAGGGTCCACGGATCTCACTCCGGATGAACTGTTCAAAATTGCTCCTGCTCCCTGCCGCCTACCAATCATGCCCCCCCTGCACGTCTCCTCTCCTCATGGTTGCTGCATAGTACCACCATGGCGACACTTCCCACTCCCAAGACCTAGCATGCATGCAAATAAATACACACCACACAAATTTGTTATTGGGAAAAACTGGTGCAGGTTTATTACATACAACGTTATGTAATATGGTGGGTTATCTTACGGGCGATCCAAGGGCAGGCAGCATACTCTCCAGCTGCCCGCCTGATGAGCCAAGCAGCACTGGGGCGAACCCCATCTGTGCTGCCCTTTCTGGTGATCCTCCTCCCAGATCACGTGACACTTATTACTCATGCCCCTTTCATGGCGGAGCGTAGCAAGGCTAGCCACTGGTTGTTCAGGCCCACAACTGTCCGAAGGACAAACGGTGCGCTGACATGGTTTCCAGGAACCTCTCATGAGGCTCCTGGGCTCTGGCACCCCTATGTGCCGTGCAGAGGTACTCTTCTGTACCCAATTGCTTCCAGATCGCCCTGTAACTCCGCCACAGCTCTGGTGGCAGCCACCGTCGCTGACAGGGCCCCCCACCAAAACAGCTCCGTTCTCACCTGCAACTTCTCATATACAGGCCCCCTTCCAAAATTGGGCAGGAGACCCAATCTATATCCCAGTCACCCTTGACGTTAGACTGCCAGAGTCGCTGACGGAGGCCTTTCAGGCAAGTGAACTTGTGCGAAGAACTAATTCTCTCATGGGAGAGTTCCAATGCTTTACATGACTCTGCCCAGTGCCACTCGGGCGGGGCGGATTCGGGCCCTATGGTTCACAAGGCCCCCTGAATTTGCTGGTCGCACAGGGCTGCACGGTGCACAGTAATTCTGCTTTCTGAATCATGCCGCACCTAGTTGTCCATAACGTAAGTATGTGACAAAGAGCAAGGGATCGCCAATTAGCTCCTTCTGTGGTTGATCCCCCTGGGCCTACCGACCCACAGAATGTCTGAATTATGCCATGCCCACTGCCGGCCATATGGTGCCTATCTCTAAGGACTGACTCGGTCCTGCTTACCCCCTCCCTAGCCTATTCCTGAATAGGGGGTCTGGGGGCTCCACCTCTACACACTGAGCAGCCCCAGGGTGGAATATAACCTGCCCTGCTGAATTTAAATTCTTGTGGCACACTGGACAAGCCACAAGCTCTCTTACATAGTCTTTCATGCTTGATACCTTGCTTCCCCACTTCTTGCAGTTTCCGTTGACTCTGGACTTGCCCAATGCTCTATTACGTAGTCGTTGGTGCTTGACACCTTGTTCCCCCATTTCCTGGGATGGCAGCACAGGAAGATCTTAAACAATCAGTTTGTTGTGCTACCACAAACCGTATCAGTCATGAGAACCTAAGAAGCCCCAATTATCACCTGGGCGTACCCCTCAACTCGCTGTCTATAGGGTGGGTGTTTATTTCTCACCTGAGCAACAGGTAGCATGCCCTTAAGTACAGAGTGCACCTACTCCGCTACATCGACCTAAACCTTTGCCCAGGCAGTTCTGTTTTTGAATAGTGTCAACAAATGAATGACGTCCTTCTGGATTGTGTGACTGTACGTCTATTGAGCCTCTACCACTGTGAGCCCTGCTATGCCTTGTGTTTCCAGCCCCACCTCTGTCAGACTACTCTGCCCCCAATCCGTGCTACTACCTCAGATCAAGCAGTGTCATAAAATAAAAGATATGCCTTCGATGGTTGAGAGCTTCAAAGGATGCCTGCTCTCTTGAGGGGGAATGATGCACATTTGCGCTGGTGGCCATTGTCCAGCTGTATCCACCAAATACCTATACCTTTAAGCTAGTACTACTGGCTTTGATGCTTCTTTTGGGAGGAAAGGGTGTGTGGGCTGCCAGATGATACTATAGGGCCGCCCTCCTGAGTGGCCTCCTGCGGTGGCCTCGGGCAGCCAAAGACTTTGCAGAGCAGAGAACACTATGATGTATTTTCCTCGAGCTCATGCAGTGGGAATGAAACTTTTCTCTGTGTATTGTAAAGTACCTAGTTTGGAGGACCTTCTCCTATAGCTTCCTGATGCTCACTGCTTGACAGTACTTATTGCCGAGCAAAAGATACATTATGAGTAAAAGGAGGGAATACCTTTACTTATCATCCAAAAAGTGACAGGTGCCCTGCCCCGGCAACGACGTAGATCGGGGTATGAGAGCACTCCCTAGAACTGATGTTGGTGACGGTGGGTCACCTGGGTTGTGACATCATGTATTAGTCCTGTGTTAAGGTCCTAGCGCCATGTGTTAGGGATATGTAAAATTGAAGCCCTAGCTGTGCGTACAAAGTATCTAATATAGCTAGCCTGGGCATGTTCAAACAGGGACAGCAGATCTGTGGCAGCTGTGTGCATCAGCAAGTGGAGTTGGGAATAAACAGACAGCTCCAGCACTCAGACTCACAACTGCCTGACCCAAAGGGGGCTGATTAAATGTGGGATGTCAAATGATAAAGTGACACCAAACATAAGCAGTACAATGCTGAATATTGAAGCCCCATTCCATATTTCTAAGCCCCCCTCCATAAGGTGTGGGGGGCCTCTAATTAGCATGCAGTGACAAGCATAAAAAGCCTCCTCAGGACTCAAACACAAACCCACATTTGACTGGGTGTGAGTGTTTGATTGATTCAGATGCTCCGTCCATCACCACCCCCTTTTGTACCACATTCATAAGCCACCATTTTTTGAACTACGTATTTGGAGTTAGCGTTGAGCAGGATTGCCCCAGGCCATCAAGGAGAAAAGAATGGCCCAGGAGAACAAGGCACAAAGTACCGGTGCAAACCATCTTCTGTGTGTTTAAAGCCTTTGGGGTATTGCATTTAATGTGAATAATGGTGATGGTTTTGGGGGTGACGCATGGTTGCAGTCTTAAGGTTTTTAAAGGGTGTTTAAGGCCTTGAGGGATTGCATTTAATGTGAATAATGCTAATGGTGACACATGTGGGGTACTAGATTAGCTTAACAGAATGTTTAATGTCTTCTGTGGAATGTCATGCAAAGTGTTCGCTTATGGAATTTCCTGCCCTGTGCATCCATGTGCTGTTTGTATGTTTCCTTTTGAAAGCTCTCATTTGTTCCATGTTCTGAAGATCTGCTGTTAGTCAGTTACACTGCTGATCTTCAGAGGGTGGATGCTCCAATAAACTTTTCTGCAACTTATTCTGGATTTCTTGTGGATTATTATTTAAACCCACTACTACTACATGGATGAAGTCTTAAGTTTTTAAAGGGTGCTTAATTTCCTGGGGGGGGGGGGGGGGGGGGGGAGGTGCATTTAATGTGTATAATGCTGATGGTTTTGGGAGGACATATCGTTGCTGTCTTATGGTTTTTAAAGGGTGATTAACGCATTGTGGGGTTGCATTTAATATGAATAATGGTAGAGGTTTTAAGAATGCACAGGTGTTTGACACTTTAAGGTTTAAAATGTTATTTAATGCAGGTTGTGTTGGTATTCAATATCAACAAGAATGCCACATAATGCTAGAGGGTTTTGGGTGTGACTCTTGGGCTTGTAACCTTAAGACTTTTACAGCCCATAGAAGCCCCTTTTTACAGGGTGTGGAATGCTGTGAAAGGAGGTCAGAGCTTGCAAATATGCCAAACATATACTACTATGAAACAAGGGCTAAATGTACTTACCCGCAGCCCTTGTTATTTGTATGAATGGTTACTGTGTCCTTACTGAACTTCTCTGGTTGTACGTGTTGGGATAGTGAGGTATCTGGGGAGGATGCACTTATTTTTAAGGGTTTATGCGTAAAACGTGCTTCTTCCCTCAGGGGTTGGTGACCTGGTTCTGGCCCCGACTGTGCCTCTGGGATCCTTGTCACAGACTTGGTGTTTGACCCTCAGAGACCAATGTTGTCAGGCTGTTGCTCTGGGGCCAACTTCGGGGTCAGGATGGCTTCATTGTGGCTGACATTTCCCCCCCCCCCCCGCCCCAGAACCTGCCTCCAGCATGCGATGCTCTGGGGGTTGTGTCCCCAATGCTGGATGGTGTTTGGTGAGGCCCAGTGGTGCAACACCTGCGTTTCTGCCACCAGAAACTGCTGCCCAAATGTGGTTTTCTGGGGGGCTTGTGGAACAGTATTGGATGGTCCTTGGTTGGAGCCCAGAGGCCCAAAACCTGTGGCTCTGCCCCTCAAGACCGCTGCCCCATGCGGTGCTCTGGGGGCTTGTGGGTTGATATTGGCTGTCCGCATTGGGGGACTGATGTCCCCAGCAGGCCAATTCTGCCCAAAAGCCTGTGTAACCCTTGCTGTACTCTGGGGTAGAGTCATGCCAGGTCCTTGGGCCGCCGGCCCCTGCAGGTTGAATCCATCCCAGAGCCCTGTTCAGCTTTGCTGGGGCCTTGGGGATTGTGTACTGGTAGGTCCGATGGGACCGCTTACCCCGGTCCTTTATAACTAAAGCTCATGGTTTTCCGTTTTTACTGATATTTACAGATACTTATAGACATAAAACACAGTGCTTCCTGCCTATATTTATTTTTAAAAGCGGAAAAATGCAGAAAAGTGTGCTTCTTGTGGGTGAATCTCTGTGAGGAAGGGACAATCTTGTACCCCGAAAATGACCCAACGTCCCCAAAGCATCTCAACCAAATACCTGGGATACCCCCTCACTTACCTCTTCATCATTAGCTTGGTGTGCTGCTCCGACGTCCCGCTTCCTGACATGTAATTTTCCCGCAATAAACCACCAAAATTGAGAAACACATTCGACTTCCCAGGTTTATTTCCCGCCCATCCCTCACACTCTCCATGCTGTTTTTCGTGATTTCTAGGACAACAGCTGAGCAGATAGAAAGCATGGGAAGTTAAAAATAGGTTGAGATTTCCCTAAATGCAAGTGTATGGTAACATATATTTGTATTATAATGCTCATATTTACCTGAAGGTGCAGTGTTTTGCTATATTTGTTTTCTGAATTTGCTAAAATGCAACAGGCAGCAAAGTGTGAGTGCATGTTTATCAGTTAAATAAATGTTAAAATATACCATTTTATGACTCCATATACTCGCAAAACACAAAATAAATATGGATAAATCCCAAAAATATGAGCAAAAAATAAATATGGATAAATACAGGCAGACATGCTAAAAAATAAACACCATAAAACTGGGAGCCCTATTTATAACGAACACCAGAGACCGCTGCAGCCATGTGGTGCTCTGGGGCTGTGCGGCAGCTGACCCAAGTGGCTGAAGTTGGAGGATGAATGGCTATGGGGCCGTCCTTCCTCACCAGTCACAGCCCTATTTTGTTGGTGTTGTGTAAATGTAAATGTCATGGTACTTATAGAGCGTACTGTCACCAGACTTCACCTTGCGGTATCGCCTATATGGCTTCCTGGCGCTGATACTCATACCGCTGTGGAACCCCTCCTGGCTATCCCTGTGAAGTGTCCACTCCTGGGCATCCCCAGGGTGAAGCCAGGCATCCTTAGCATTGTTGGGGCCGGTGTGGAGGCTAAGCAAGCTATTGCCCAGAGTTGCAGCGTGGGGCCCGTGATTAGAATAGGCACCGAGGCGAGAATTAACAGGTCCGAGGAAATTGAGCCCGAGACCCTGCCGAGGCGGGAAGCGAACCCTGGTCCCTGGCCAGAACTCTGCACCAGGGTCTGCCGCTCTAACGATTGAGCCACACTCCTCCACTTTTTGTTGTGGGACACCAACGTTATGGTGGCGGTACCGACCTTCAGCGATGATGAGGAAGAGCAGCCCGCAGCCCTTCACCTAAGATTCCAAGCATCTCCCGGGGAACCTTGAGGCTGTGTTTGTATTACATCCTTGGGTCGTGTTAGCAGTCTCGGGCTGTGATACATGACTGTCTGCAGATTGTGACGTACCTGAGCCCCAGGGCTGCGTTACCAACCCTGGGGTTCTGCTAATGTGACTTTAGGCTGGGAATTGTGGGGCATATTACCAACAACTAGTGATGATTATCGTTATGTTGGTTTAGCGGCAATATTAATATCGCCGAGCTCTGCCGATTTTTATCGCTTAGGAGCCTTGCTATTATCAAGGTTTATCTCCTAAGCGATAAAAATTGGCCGAAATGCATGAATATCGCTTTAAAGTCAGCAATATTCATGCATTACCGAGCAAATGCTCTTAGCCATGTTATCCACCTACCATTGGATAACATAGCTAAGAACAACTCTGGGCAGGCGTTAGCTTTTGGAGATAATCGCGCTTAGCGCGATTATTTCCAAAAGTTGGTAATAGGAGATAAAGATGTTAGCGACTGTATCCAGTCGCTAACATCTTGGCACGCCCACTTTGCATGCCATTAGCGATAATTATCGCTGACATGCAAAGTGTGCACCTAAATGCCCGCTACCTCCTACTAGCTGTCGCTAACTGTGTTAGCGACAGCTAGGTAATAGGGCGATACAATTATCGCCGCTTTAGCGGGAAAAATTCCCGCTAAAGTGGCGATAATGCCCTTGGTAATATGCCCCTGTGTTTGGTGGTGGATGTATTTGTATTGCAACCCCCAGGCAGCGTTAGCAGCACGGGGGCTGTAAATAAATGGCAGCAACAAAGAGTGTGTACCATGCAGACCATAAAGTGTATAAAATGTAAATAGGGCCATGGGTTACTGTTTTCTAAGACACATCCTTTTGTTACTTGTAGTTCATAAGTTAAAATCTTAACATAGAACCATGAATTATTAACTGTCATCAAACAACATGTACACTGCAAAGTAGAGATATAAACAAAGATTAATGTTGCAAAAAGGGAGCATATGTGTAGAAATCAAGTCTTAATATTAAAAAGTGCCCTACAACTCTTGTGTTCTGCTTTCAATTCAGAGTTGTGCTTCTCAAACTTTAACTATACTGTCTACCATTATGGCTGACATGTGACTCCTATTTTGTGTAGCCCTCTGGCTTATTAAACATTTCCCATAGGCTGATTTGTACATGTGTGTTTGAGTGTCTCTATGTAAAGTGTGTGTGTGTGTGTGTGTGTGCTTGTGTGCGTGCGTTCCTGTGTGTGCACGTGATGCAAAGTGCTCTGACAACCTACGTCAAGTCAATTTTTATTGTATAAAATTAATAAAAATTATTACAAAATACATTTGGATCATCGTTAAAATATTAAGCAAATATTAACATTTAAATAATTAATTAAAACGAATAGTCCATTCAGATAATTTGAGCTCATATATTTCGATGTGGTATTGTAGTTCCTTGTTCCTCTTGTTGTAGGAGTGATTGGACTGACTTCATGTATTTAACCCCCCTACATGCCAACATGGGAGATGATCCATCTAACCATCGAATTACAGCTTGCCTGCATGTTCGGATGTTCAGTTTGTTAAAAATGGACTTTAAAAGCCGTCTCCTCAAATCCGTAAGTGCCGGGCAAGCATACGGTGGTATGAGGGTCGTTATATAATTATTTATATAAATACATCTGGAAGAGATTGGATGTAGAAGTGTCTCTTATGTATAACCAGCGCACAATTATTTGAAAACTGCAAATGTACTGTAGACGTAGCGTTATGTTAAACATGTATTACCATTTTCTGCTGTAAAGGTAATAAGTGGTAATGTGTTGTTTATTAGGGCTATTTTTAAAGCAACCCTGTCTGCTCTACCCCACAGGATCTCCCTGAAATGACTTTGAGTAATGATGAAATACTTGCCTTTCAGCAAGGTATAGATAATTTGAGTTCTATAGTCCTGAGCCATTTTGTTAACGGTAGTGTCTCAACACCTCTGATTTTCTAATTGTATTCTTATGTATGTGTGTTCAGGTTATGCCGCTGAAGAACAGCTTGCTGTTGACGCTCTACAGCAAATCCTAGAGGGTCAAGACACCACGCTCAACGTGCATTATAATCCTGCTCCTATAGGTAAATAAAAAAGGGTATTGCTGTAAACGTTGTGTAATCAATAGGCCATGATAGTCCTCAAAAAATCCACAGATTACTTATAGGGGAGGTCCTCAGAGAGGTGGCTAAGTTATTTTATTATACTCAAAATGTGATTTTTTTCTTTTTTTACAGTTACAACGGAGGCGTACAAGGACAGCAGGCTGGTGCAAGAGGTAGAAACGCAAGCAAAAAATGGGATCCTAAAATGGAAGTCTTCGGCTTCTAAAGATGGACCTGTTACAAAGAAAGGAGCGGTGCAAAGGAAAATATTAGGTATATTTGTGCAAAATGTAGGGGGGGAGCCCCCCTGCTTTGTACTGTAGTGCTTCTGTCTTCTACTGTTTAATTGTTTGTTTTCCCTCCTTCCCCTCTGTATTCTGTGCCCTGTGCCCTGTGCCCCCTTTACCTTGTGTTCCCTCACCGTTCATGCCCCGTCTTCCTGCCGCTGTGTCCCCCGCGGCGTCCCCGCCCCCCTGCTTGCCCATTCATCCACTCCCTCCTCCCAGCTGCTTCTCCCTCCCACCTCCCCTTCCTATGGCGCCCGCTGTGTGACCGTGCTGCAGGCGCCCTTAAGGCAAGCCCGTCTGCACCTGGACCGCGTCCAGAGCCAGGAATCCTGGTCCCCGCAAACCCCACGACACTGAGGTTCCGTGACGATTTGAACCCGTGTTTTCAACATTGTCGTAAATACATAATTTTGGTATCAGCGAACCGCAAATGATCCATTTAGCATATCCTGGTGTTTTCGATTATGCTACGAGCAAGAGTACTCCTGTTACAAACACATTTCCGATCTACCCATGGCATCCATCTTAGATCATGGCAGCCATTTTGTGTTTCTTGCCCTCACATAGACAATGGACACGCAATGACCTCTGATTACTTCATTTCGATTAAGGACACGTAGGCTTAGCCGGCGATTCACCTCTCTAGTGACACGTGCACCTTAGAACAGAACATGCCGTGGCTGCATGACTCGACAAAGGCTGCCACCTCTGCCTGAGGCCAGTCCTGCTATACTGGTTCTCGTGTTCGTTGGCCTGATCATGATTAGGCGGCCGAAGCTGGTAGCCTTGCCCATTTACGACCCACAAACATCTCTTATCCTGCTTTTCTATCTTCTGCACCTGGCTCTGCTCCTTTCCTTCTGAGCCTTTATTAGGGGGAGGTAACGAAATTTACGATGAGGCGGTCCGGCTCTTGAATGAAATGTTGACATGGGATTGTGATGAAATAGTGGGAACCCCTCTTCGTAATGTTTGACATCAGATATTATCAACGATTCCTGTGCAACGCCAAATATTTATTGTTTAGGACACAAAGGTTTGGGAATGTACTAACATTGTGAAGAATTCGCCTGAAGGCTAATATTTCGTATATAAGGAGCAACCCTTCTTGTACAAATTGAACAGGCTCCTAGATACTGCCCGTGTGTAGTTTCTGTGACTTCTGTGTCCCTGCAGTAATAAACCTTTGGTCTTTGATGCCACCATCGAGAAGCCCGTGTTTCTGTTCATTTGTGCACCGAGACAGGTAGAACTCCGGGGTCTTCGGGTGTTATCCCTGACACCTCTGGACGGAACCAAAAAGTCCAGAACTCCAATTGGCGCCCAACGTAGGGGCGACGTCATTCGGTACCGGTCCAAAAGCCTGAAGAGTTCGAGAAGATTCCTGAGGGAGGCGCCCCACTTCATCGATCCCGGCATATCGCAAAAGTGGCCCGACGTTCTCTTCCACGAGGGTTCCCGTTCAGGACGGCTGCAGTGGTCCGTTGCCTTGACCGTCGCCCTGTCTTGGACCCGAGGTGCAGTCCTTAGTACGGCGAGACGTGACGGGTTTCTCCTTGGTGATGTCTTCAGTGCCTCAGTTAAGTATTTAGTGGTTGCTAGTTGGTTACTTCGTAAGGGTTGTTAAAATCCTTTTAGTTCTTGGTTTGGTTTGGTTTCGTAAGATTATCACTGGTTGTCCTGGTAACGATAATCTATTGGTTTAGTTTGGGTATCGATACATTGGTTCGCTCTTGGTAGGCCTAAGTTCTTGGTTCGAGTGCACATTTTTGTTTGTTTTTGTTCGTTCTGTGTTCCGGATTACAAAATGGTAAGTCGGAAAAATTGTATGTTGTCGTGTTTTGGTGGTTGCAACAGTGATTCCCGGTTGGAGGACTCATGTCTGGTTCCTCCGATTGGAACTCCTCTATACGATCTTTATTGTAAACACGGTGTAGGTCCTATATCTTATAATGAGGTGTGGGTCCGATACACGGAAAAGGACGGTGTCCTTAGTTGGCCACTGCATGGTAGTTTTGAACCTGAAGTCCTTGACAATTTAGAGGTGAAATTGTTTAAAAAGAAAGCCCGGCCGGCAATGTTTGATTCTTTCCGTTACTGGCGAAAAGAATCTAAACAGAGAGAAATTAAAAGGTTGAAGAAAGAGCAGAAAGAGCAAGAGTTGACTTTAGAACAGGCGGCTAAGCAGCTGCAAGTCAACGAATCTGAGAAGGCAATAGAGATAGCTACTAGAGAGCGTAATTTAGCGATAGACAAGTGCTACCCTGCCTTGCCATCAAGTACAACTAAGATAGTAGAGGACCCCGAAAATGATCCTCTGTTGTCTTACTTGTTACGGTCACCCCCACCGTATGCACAGGGTGCTACGGCTCCGCCTGTACCGAATGTTCAATTGCCGGTTGCTGGACAACCTGGTATTCCTGCTCCTGCCCCTCAGAATCAAGCTCCTGTACCTCCTGTGGTGAATGTGAATGTTCCTTCGGCACCCCCTCTTCCTGGGTTGCCGGCTTCTTTGCCTATACCTGTATCGCTTACACCTACTGTTTCACAAGCTACCTTACCTGATACTCCTACTGTCCCTGTGCTATCTGTTCCAACTGCTACTGTGTTTTCTACATCTGCTAGTATTATGACTCCACTTTCTGTCCGTCGAAGAATCACTGATTCTGTCTCTAACATTCTGTCTCCCTTCTATAAAACTTTAATTAAGACTCCTACTTCTGACTCTGTACAGAGACGTAGTCAGCTCCCAAGTACTGAAGAACGGGGAATCTTAGATTCCACGGCTCTCAGGTGGATTTCGAAGAGTAGGAGATATAGTACTAGAGATGTATTAGATACATTTATGCAGTGGAATGAACCAACACAACGATATGTGTTCGACGAAATGTGCTCTCTTTTACGTGAAGAATTAGAAGAAGATGACTCTGACTCGAATTTAGAAGAATTGATTAATGTTCAGAAAGAGTTTGCTGCAGGTACAATAGTAGGTCAAAATATAAAAGAAGCGATGGAACTAATTTTAAGTTATAGGAATGATCCATCACTCCGTTCACCAAGGGACTTAGAAAAGAGTAGTACGAAGCAGAATCGCCAATATCCAATGAGGGAGGTTCCTCCAATTTGGCGCGACGCAGTACAAGCTGATGCTGTCAACGGTATTGTTGCCGCTCCGGCGCAATTCCAAAGAGTGTGGATACACATTCCGTGGAAGCGAGCCGAAGTGCTAGCAGTGAAACAGGCCTTGCCAGATCCACGTAAGAATCCTGCCGGATACTATAAGGAGTTAGCGCAGACAGTTGAGGCTTGTGTAATGAATCTAGCGGACATTGACATGTTATTTGGGAATGTAGTTCCGCAACCAATTTGGGCTAAAATTCGTAAAGAGAATCATCCAGTTGCCCTAGGTGGTGATTGGGCAGCTATCATTGCAGCAGATGGTCAGCAAATAGGTGGTTCCAAACCCGAACCTCTAATTGCTAATCTTCCAGGTAGAATAATCGACTTAATGAAGACTCTGATGCCAGCATTGCGCGTTAACTGGGACAAGTTGTCCGCATACAGGCAGAAGAAAGACGAAAGTGTCTCCGACTTTTTCACGAGATTCGAAGAGACTTTTGTAGATCACAGTGGTCAGGATATGAGTACAGAAGGAGGACAGAGATTGTTTGTCGATAAATTTGTACACAATCTGCTACCAGAGCTCTGCAATAAATTGAAAGATTCCGAGAGTGCGTGGGCTGTCTCTACAACTGCGCAAATACTTGCAACTGCACAGTATTATGAAAATAGGGATAAAAAGGAGAAAGAGAAATCAGATAAGAAAACGAAAGATTTAAAGACTAAAGTTCTTTTGCAACAAGCATATCCGCCTCGCATGAATCAGACCAATACCCAGCAAGGGTCATATCAAAGGACAGATTATGGTTCCCAAAGACCGCAATACCAGTGGAATCAATGTGCGTATTGTAAGAAAGAGGGTCATTATAAGAATGAGTGTCCAGTCTTAGCGCAGAATAACGCTGCAGCAGCTCAGAGAGGTCGTGGTGGTTTTGTGCAAAATTCTAGAGGTCGAGGACGAGGTGCTATGCCTCCACAAACGAACGATTGCCCTTCCAATCACTTTGATCAGCGAAATGGACAGTCTGCTCAACAGAATAGGTCGCAACAGTATCATGTTGAAGACTATTGTGAAAATGATGAGGGATTTCAGCAAAATGAGTACTAGGACAGCCATGGACAGAGAGAGGGAGTAGTATCAGTTCCAGTGGATCAGAGTGGGCCTTGTGTCGCAGTAGCAACATCAGGTGTAGTCGAACCGTTTCTGTTGGATACTGGTGCCGCAAAAAGTTCTATCATTCATGCGAAACTCCCTGGCTCACCTTTGTCCGGCTTAACAAATGTTTCTGTAGGTTTTTCAGGCGCCCCTGTTTACAACCCTGTATCTGGTCCTTTGTCTATTTCTGTTGGACCGTGTCAATTGAAAGCACCCCTGATTTTGACGACAGGTTGTAATGAAAATCTGCTTGGTTTAGACTTGTTAAAACGCCTATATGCGACATTGTACTGTTCTCCGGAAGGAGTACAGCTTACGTTGGGTAAACGAATCACCTCTCCAATGTACTTGTCAATGGATGCACTCCCGCCAGAGCTGCGTTCTCTCCCTGATACTCTTTGGGCAACTGGTCCTAACGATGTAGGCCTTTTGGAAATACCACCATATGTAGTCACTTTGAAAGCAAATGTCAAATTTCCACGAATCCCTCAATACAGAATCTCTAGTGAAGGTGAACGTGCACTTTTATTGATTGTGCAAGATTTGATGAAGAAAGGGGTGGTTGAAGAAACTAGAGGAAATGTCTGTAACAGTCCTGTATTGCCAATTCTGAAACGTACTGATCCTTCGAAGCCTCCAGTATATAGGTTTGTTATCGATCTCAGAGAGGTTAATAAAATTGTGGTTCCACAGTTTCCTGTGGTTCCAGACATTACTGCATTGTTAACGTTGATTCCTGCAACAGCCACATGGTTTTCAGTCATCGACTTGAAGAATGCCTTTTTCAGCATTCCGATAGCCGAGGAAAGAAGAGATATTTTCGGCTTCTCTCTAGGAGGTCGAAGCTTCAGGTTTAAACGTGCTCCACAAGGCTATTGTGAGAGTCCATCCATTTACAGTCAGGCATTAAAAAGTCAGTTAGATTCTTTTGTACTTCCTCCAGGTTCTGCTCTAGTACAGTATGTGGATGACCTTCTGGTGGCTGCCGATGACAAGGAAACTTGCAAAGCAGCTACAATTTCGTTATTGCATCATTTGTCTAATTTGAATCACAAGGTGTCACCTTCGAAAATGCAATACTGCTGCCAAGAAGTGACCTACCTAGGTCATCTCTTGTCAAAGGAGGGAAGGAAGTTGACCCCAGAGAGAATAAAAGCAATTACGCAGATGAGTGTTCCTCGCACACAGAGAGAAGTACGTGCCTTTTTAGGTATTACTAGGTATTACCTCTTACTGTAGGCAGTGGATCCCAAATTTTTCTCTTTTAGCAAAACCATTGGTAGCTTTGACTGGGAAAAATGTTCCGAGTCCGGTGCCATGGTCTGCTGAATGTCAGGAGAGTTTTTCTGAGTTACGAAATGCATTATGTTCAGCTCCTGTGTTGGGTACACCCGATTACAGTAAGCCATTCACGCTCTATGTTCACGAGAGAGAAGGTTGCGCGTTGAGTGTTCTGACACAGAGATTTGGTGATAAACAACGCCCTTGTGCGTATTTTTCATCAACATTAGATCCGGTAGCTAGAGCGTTGCCTAGTTGTTTGAGAGCTACAGCGGCAGCTGCGGCTTCCATTCGACAATCTGCTGGCTTGGTGATGAATAACATGCTAGTGGTCATGGTTCCTCATGCTGTGGATACACTCATGAACCGAACCAAGACGCAACACCTTACCAGTGCTAGATTATCTGGCTACGAGCTGACATTGTTAGCAAGTCATATACAGATCAAAAGATGCAATGTATTGAATCCAGCAACATTGTTGCCGACTAATCAAGAGTCGAGTGATTCCGAACCCCATGATTGCTGTTTCAGAACCGAGGAGGAGACAAAAGGACGAATTGATTTAAAAGACACTCCATTGTCAGATCCAGATGGCACGTTGTATGTTGATGGGTCATGCTTTAAATTGGAGAATGGTGATGTGACTGCTGCTTATGCAGTAACGACTTTGAGTACGATTGTGGAGACTGCAAGAGTGAGTCAGAATTCTGCCCAAGCTGCAGAATTAATCGCTCTAACGAGAGCATGTGTTTTAGCAAAGGGAAAGAGAGTGAATGTGTTCACAGATAGTCAGTACGCATTTGGTGTGGCCCATAGATTTGGCCGTTTGTGGAAAGAAAGAGGTTTCATTACGTCCCATGGGACTAAGATTCAACATGGTCAGCTAGTTAACGACTTGTTGGAATCTCTAACCTTGCCGACTGAAGTTGCGATTGTGAAATGCAGTGCGCATAAAGCAATCACGGATGATGTTGGTCGTGGGAATGCTTTTGCTGACGAGACCGCTAAACAGACAGCTAGAAATATGATGAGTAGAATGTATGTTGCTACGTCTGCGAGATGGATTGCCGAGTCTGGAATGTGTGAGGACACAGTGGAAAGTGTGAAAGAGATTCAGAAAGAGGCGACTGAGGAGGAAAAGCGTGCATGGAAAGAGAGTACGGGTAAATTGGACTCGAGTGGATGTTGGATTGATTTGTCAGAACAACAGCGTTGGATGTTGCCTGATGCGTATGTGCTTGCAGTGGTTACGATGGCGCATGGAGTAGCGCATATTAGTTCTTAAGGAATCTGTAAGATGTTGGCCCCAGTCTGGAAGAATGATGGGATTAGTAAATGTGCAGAGAGAGTGGTGAAAAATTGTATGGTATGCCTGATGCATAATCCTGGCAAGGGAATCCCCACGCCTGCTGGTCATTTCGCTCCTCCATCTTGCCCCTTTGAAGTGATTCAGTTAGACCTCATTCACATGGATCGTTGCAACAACCTAAAATACGTCCTGGTGGTAGTTTGTGCTTTCTCCAGATGGATCGAAGCATATCCACTGAAGGACAACACTGCCCTGTCAACTGCCAAAATCCTTCTTAAGGAATATTTCCCTAGGTTTGGAATGCCACGGATTGTATGGTCAGATAACGGAAGTAAGTTCGTAGGGAAAGTTATGCAGAGTGTGTGTGCTGGTTTAGGGATCAAGCAAAAATTTCACAGTGCAAACCATCCCCAGTCTGCTGGTTTAGTTGAGGGTTACAATGGCACCCTCAAACTGAAACTTGCTAAAATACAGGCATCCACGGGTTTGTCCTGGCCAGACGCACTACCCTTGGCTTTGTTATCCACGAGAGCGACTGTACATTCTAGAGTAGGGCTTAGTCCTTATGAAATAGTCTTTGGTCGTCCCGCTAACATTTGGGGAGTGCCAAGGCCGAAAGAATTCTGTTCTCTTGAATATCCAATGTTGATTGATTACCTTTACGACTTGACTGCTAAATTGAGTCTTATTCACCAACAGGTTTTCGATGCATTGCCAAAGCCACCGGAGAGTCCAGGTCATCAGCTGAAACCAGGAGACCACGTTGTGGTGCGCAACTTTGCGAGGAAGAAGAATCTTCAACCCAGATTTGTCGGCCCCTATCAAGTGCTGCTGGCAACGAGAACTGCTATTCGTGTGGCCGGCCGCAAACACTGGATACATACGACGCACGTCAAACGTGTGCCCCTGCCACTTCCTTATGACAACTGGGTTAAGAAGGGAATTGGTGCCTCTGAGTTCGAGCGAACACCCAGGTTTATCCCTTTCAGTGATGCCGAACTGATAACTGATTTACAAAAGGGGGTGGTGATGAACAGAGTGTCTGAATTGAGCAGACCACTCTTACCCAGTCCAAAGATCAGGGCTTGATCCATCACCGTTATTTATCTCACTGCCCCATCCCAGCTCAGAACCTGGCTATATGCAAATCAGTCTGTCCCTGGCCCAGTGCAGAACTGATAACTGACACATCGAACTCTGACTCTCCTCCTGAAACTACTTCTTTGACTCCTGAACACTTGCCCTCTGCATCAGAAGAAACTTTGCCATCTGCGAACTTGAACATTGCAACCTCTGCTGATAACACACTGTTTCCAGATCAAACAGCTCCTGCAAAACTGAGATACAACTTACGATCTCGCAATATGGACAAATAAAGCAGGAAACTGCCTATTTTACACATTTGAAATTTTGACACTTTGCCTCCAGCCAGGAAGTTTGCTATTGTTTTATTGTTTTTAAAATTGCCTTGCCGTCTGGGTAGCCGTAGGGTCGTGGCTGTGTGCCTAGTTGAATCTGCGGGGGTCAGACACAAGGTCGATCTTTCTGTTAGTTCTGGGAACTCCCAGGGCTGATAGAGGCATTTTCATCTACGTACACATCATCAGTGGTCGCGAGCGGATTGTAGAAGATGGAGCTTCCTGCGCTGCAACGAGAAAATGTGATTTATGTTCGCAGAAACAGACTTTATAGAATTCTTCATAGCAAATGTTTTCTGATGCAATGTGCTATTACATTTTTAATTGTTTTGATAACGTTGGTGGGTGGAATCGTCTTTGGTGTGAATTTAATTTTTATGCCAGTAACTACAGTACCTCCCCTTGATCCTGCTACTTCTACTGTTTCTTCTATGCATTCTTTTCACTCGTTTCCTGAACATGAGCAAGCTCGACGCTCAGAATTCATTAATAACACATTTGTACAGCTCTTGCACCAACACCAACTGGTAGTTAACACTACAGACTGCTGGGTGTGTGGCTTGATACCCCACACTATGGATAAAGGCATTCCCTACCTGGTTTTGCCTTTTAGCTATAATGGATCATTTCAGGCCCTTCAGACCATTTTTGCCTATGCCCTTGAAACCTATCCTCCGCGTCCACCACGTTCCACTAAATATAACTCTGCCAACAAAGCATTAGTCCAGGGAATTATTGACATGATCAAGGACGTCAATAATACTCCATCTTACCCTAGAGACGAATTACGAGTATATTTGAGTTGGAACTCTACAGAGTATCGCCTTAGTTTGGGAGAAAGCAAGCGTAAAAGCTCAACTCCAATCTGGGTCGTGCCTCACCGAGGTCAGGTCTGTTTGCAAGGAAATGGGAGAAATCCGAGAGCTCAGCTAGGGAGGAGTGAGTGCGTTGAGACTTACGTGTTTCCGTCTAACTCTTCCCCTGCCTTCCTTACTGCTAGGGGTACCTACTTCATCTGTCAAGACAGAGCGTATACATGGTTGCCTGCTGACTTTTCAGGTTCATGTTATATTGCTCGACTGTTGCCTCCAACGTACACTGCTTCTTCAGACTATCACAAGACCAGAGTAGCAAGAGGTGTTTTCAGCAAGGAAGATACCGCTGGTCAGGAAGCTGGAGACTTCTTCAAAGGTTTCCTTCCGTTCTGGGGGCCTATGGCCAATAGTAGAAACATACGTCAGCTAACACGGGTAGTTGAATCTACTATTACTGAAACTGCTGGTGCCCTTAGCAACTTAACAGCTGAGCTTCAGGCGGATAGACTCATGACGTTGCAGAACCGTATGGTTCTAGACGTGATACTTGCAGATCGAGGTGGGGTATGCAGAATGATCCAATCGAGCTGCTGTGTCTTTATTCCCAATAACGCTCCAACGGTCTATGAGGCGATCTCTAAGCTACACAAGATTTCCGACTCTATACATGTAGACAAGGGAAACTGGTCCTTTATGGAGTGGTTTTGGACTCTGATATCAGCGTGGGGATGGAAGGTTCTGATGGTCATTGGTGTCATCTTAGTATTCCTATTCTCATGCTGCCTGATTATCCAGTGTGGTCCAGCTCTGTGTAGTCTCTGTGCTGCAACCTGTTTCAGAAAACCACCTGCGTTTGGAGAAAAGGCGCGAGAAAGGATGATGATACAACAGCATGTCACTGACCTGATGAGCATAGAATTAGACTCTGACATAGACTGAGTAATTGCCTATGTAAGGGCAAAAGGAGGGTCTGAGGTTCCGTGACGATTTGAACCCGTGTTTTCAACATTGTCGTAAATACATAATTTTGGTATCAGCGAACCGCAAATGATCCATTTAGCATATCCTGGTGTTTTCGCTATGCTACGAGCAAGAGTACTCCTGTTACAAACACATTTCCGATCTACCCATGGCATCCATCTTAGATCATGGCAGGCATTTTGTGTTTCTTGCCCTCACATAGACAATGGACACGCAATGACCTCTGATTACTTCATTTCGATTAAGGACACGTAGGCTTAGCCGGCGATTCACCTCTCTAGTGACACGTGCACCTTAGAACAGAACATGCCGTGGCTGCATGACTCGACAAAGGCTGCCACCTCTGCCTGAGGCCAGTCCTGCTATACTGGTTCTCGTGTTCGTTGGCCTGATCATGATTAGGCGGCCGAAGCTGGTAGCCTTGCCCATTTACGACCCACAAACATCTCTTATCCTGCTTTTCTATCTTCTGCACCTGGCTCTGCTCCTTTCCTTCTGAGCCTTTATTAGGGGGAGGTAACGAAATTTACAATGAGGCGGTCCGGCTCTTGAATGAAATGTTGACATGGGATTGTGATGGAATAGTGGGAACCCCTCTTCGTAATGTTTGACATCAGATATTATCAACGATTCCTGTGCAACGCCAAATATTTATTGTTTAGGACACAAAGGTTTGGGAATGTACTAACATTGTGAAGAATTCGCCTGAAGGCTAATATTTCGTATATAAGGAGCAACCCTTCTTGTACAAATTGAACAGGCTCCTAGATACTGCCCGTGTGTAGTTTCTGTGACTTCTGTGTCCCTGCAGTAATAAACCTTTGGTCTTTGACGCCACCATCGAGAAGCCCGTGTTTCTGTTCATTTGTGCACCGAGACAGGTAGAACTCCGGGGTCTTCGGGTGTTATCCCTGACACCTCTGGACGGAACCAAAAAGTCCAGAACTCCAACACCCATCTCCTCTATGATGCCAGCACCCTCCACGCACTCAACACAGGACTGTCACACACCTGCCTCTTGGTCGCCCCGAAGCCCACCCAAGGACCCTTCTCCTGCTGGAACTGCAGCTTCACCAGCATCCAATCCACCAAGCCACCCAGTGTGAAGGAACACCACCACCTCAGATGCATTCTTCTCAATACCCACTCCGCCCGCAAACATGCCGTTGAACTCTGGGACCTATCTCAACTCAACCTCCCCAGACGTCGCCTTCCTGACGGAGACCTGACTGAACCCCTCGCACCTGACATCACCATAGCCATTCCGGACGGATACAAGATCACCCGAAGGGACCGCTCCAATGGAGTAGGAGGAGATATCGCCATCGTCCACAGGAACACCCTCAGAGTCCCGACCAACAGCAATGACACCCTCAGCATCGCCGAACACCTGCACTTCCAGATCCACACCGATCCCAACAACACCCTCAGAGGAATCCTCGTCTACAGACCTCCCGGACCCCGACCACAGTTCAGCGACTCCATCGCAGACTTCGTCAATACACACACCCTCGCCTCCATAGACTACATCCTTCTCGGGGACCTGAACTTCCACATCGAGAACAACACCGACTGCAACTCCACCACCCTGATCGACAACCTCACCAACCTCGGACTCAGACAACTTGTCACAACACCCACCCACTCCGCCGGCCACACGCTGGATCCCATCTTCTCTGCAAGCTCCCACGTCTCCTTCAGCCACACCACTGAACTCCACGGAACAACCATTGCTGCATCCACTTCACCTTCCGGAAACCCACTATGCACCACCGCACCCAACAGATCCCCCGCCGCTGCTGCAGCAAAGTCACCGAAGACCAGCTAACCACCACCCTCGCCCGGAGCACGCCTGCTAACCCCACTGACCCCGACACCGCCGTCCGCAACCTCAGACAATGATAGACGACTGCGCCACCACCCTCGCCGCGATCAAGAAACCCTCCAACAAACACACTAGAAAGAAAGCCAGCTGGTTCACTGAAGACCTCCAGGCCTCCAAGCAAACCTGACGAAAGCTAGAGAAGAAATGGCACTGTGAACAGACATCGAACAGCTTCGCAGCCCACAAGAACGCCACCCGCAGACACCATCACCTCATCAGATCCGCCAAAAGGGCCTCCTTCAAAGACCACCTAGACAACAACGCACACAACAGCAAAGAGCTCTTCAACATCGTGAAGGAACTCTCCAACCCCAGGTCCAACACCAACGACATCCCACGTTCGCAAGACCTGTGCGACTACCTTGCCACCTTCTTCCATCGCAAGATTGCAGACATCCACAACAGCTTTAACGTCACGACCGCCACAACAACCACTGAGACCTCTCCGTCCCCACTGCCACCATCTGAACCGACCCCCTGCTCTCCTGGACCAACATAAACGACACCATAAACCAAGATTCACATGCAATAGGCCACGCCTTCTTGCACCTTTCTCAATCCCTCGTAACCACACTGTGACATATTTTTCCAATATTGAACATCACAGTATGCCTTGAAATAACGAATAACTAAAATCGACCCATATATAAGATGCCCCTTTTTCATCTTTTACTTATACTTTGTGATTACACACGAACGTCCAATTTTGCCTTTATACTCTGGCAGTTTGGGTCCTGTTACCCCAATAAAACCCATTCCAAGATGGCCTCACCACGTTACGCCGTGTCACGTCATGACCACACTGTGACATATTTTTCCAATATTGAACATCACAGTTTGTCTTTGAATAACGAATAACTAAAATCGACGCACACATAATATGCCTTTTTATCACCTTTTACTTACACTTTGTGATTATACACGAACGTCCAAGTTTGCCCTTATATTCTGGCAGTTCGTGACCTCGTACCCCGAATAAACCCATTCCAAGATGGCTTCACCACGTTACGCCGCGTCACGTCGGCGTGTGGGCGGAGCCACCGCTCCGGGCGACTTCCTGGTCCTCCCCACACCACTCTGGGAGGATCGTCAGAAGCGCCAGAGGGACTCGGCATCAGTAAGGCGGTATTCGGGAGAGTGACTGTTTTAACGGGCTGGACTTCGTGGCAGTGGCAGTGTGAAGGCCATAACGGGGTGTGCGTGTGGGGTGTGCGAGTGCCATAGGATACGGCAATGTGTTGGGATTCATAATATTTTAACTTTTGGAATAGCATGAGTAATGTACCCAAACGACAAAATAACATATTGGCTTATCTGACTACAGAACTGCCGGGAGGTGGAAATGGCATTTTAAATAATGAGAAGCCGTAATGGTTCCTCTACCTTTCAATGACGGGTTCTGGGCATACATTCTCATATAGGAGTGTCAGGATTATAGCTATGACGATTGTCCATCTGTACACAAACCGGCCAGTCCATCCACTTTCTATTCATTTACTCTAATACAGGTGGCTCTTACCAGGACGAGTCACTGCGAGACACGTGACCACGTGACACGGTGTCGATTTGATGGTTGCCGGTGTATAATGGCTGGGCAACCATAAGGTAAATAAATACGTTTTTTTACCAAAGTTTGTGCGCATAACTTGGGACGTCCTTAACTGTACCCTCTCGCCACAGTGGTGCAGTATGATCAGTACAATCCTTGCAATGCTCTGGTTTTATTCACACAGGTCCTTGTTCTATCAAATTTTGATGTGAAGTTCGAGAATAGTGAACCCCCTTTTACGCCCTGATGAAGTTGCTGAATCTATAGCAATGAAACATGTTGGCTTGAAAAAGAAAAGGATATGGTATACAATTAACCATTTTTAATGGAAGGTCTTGCAGCATCAGAATAAAGAAAAAGACGGCCAGCAAGACCTTACCAGGTTTTAAGGTTTATTTATCTGTTTGTTTTGGTTGTCTTGGGGTCGTTTGTATACATGTTGTCACAGTATTGTTTCAACTCACTCACTGTTTTTCGTCACTATTCTCACTTTGTGTACTAGTATATGTTTGTGCACGTTCTTTTCTTCACGTAGAGAGAGTGACCGATGATGAGAAGTGGGTATACCGGATATTGCTAAACCGGCAACCCCCTCGGGTGTTACGGCCGTGAGGTACTCTCTCTACCCCCTCCACTTGTTCCAGTAAGTGTTGGCCTGTGGTTTTCTGTTTTTTTGATTTATTGAGACATCCTGGCCTAAGGAGGAGTGTTAGTATACACACCTAGGGTATAGAAACAGACACTGTGGCCGGTTACCCACGTTGTGGTCAAGAAAGTGGATGTTGTGTTGACGAAGGTAGGGCTACACTTTGATTAACCAACATAAACGACGACAACACCATCAAAATCATGAACACCATCCTCTCCGGATCTCCGTCAGACCCATGCCACACCACATCTTCAACAAAGCCAGCACCACCATCGCACCCCATCTCCGGTAAGCCATCAACATCTCCTTTGAGACAGCAACCTTCCCGGAGAGCTGGAAGCACGCAAAGATCAACGCCTTACTCAAAAAACCCAAGGCTGGCCCCAAGGACCTCAAGAACTTCCGGCCCATCTCCCTGCTCCCGTTCCCAACGAAGGTCATCGAGAAGACCGTCAACAGACAACTGACCCACTACCTCAAGGAGAACAGCATCCTGGACCCATCCCAGTCTGGGTTTCGCAGCAACAACAGTACTGAAACGGACCTCATTGCTGCCACCAATGACATCAGGGCCCTGCTGGACAACGAAGAAACTGCGGCCCTCATCCTCTTGGAACTTTCAGCCGCCTTCAACACTGTCTGCCACCGCACCCTATGCACACGCCTCCACAACACTGGGATCCAAAACAAGGCTCTGGACTGAACCACCTCCTACCTCTCTGGCAGAATGCAGAGCATTCGCCTCCCCCCTTTCCACTCCGAAGCCACCGAGATCATCTGCAGTGTACCCCAGGGCTCATCCCTCAGCCTTACATTGATCAACATCTACATGGCACTGCTAGCCACGTCGCCCGACTGCATGACCTCAACATCATCTCCTACGCCAACGACACCCAGCTGATCCTTTCCCTCACGAAGGACCCCCTCACCACCTAAACCAACCTCAATGAAGGAATAAAAGCCGTTGCCGAATGGATGAAGAACAGAGCCGACTGAAGCTAAACTCAAACAAGAAGGAAGGACTCATCCTCGCCTCCACCCCCTCAGCCTAGGATGACTCCTGGTGGGCGACTGCACTGGGACCAGCCCCAACACCCATCGACCATGCACACAACCTTGGGTTCATCCTCAACTCTACTCTCTCCATGACAAAACAGGTCAACGCAATCTCGTCCTCCTGCTTCAACACCCTACGCATGCTCCACAAGATCTACAGGTGGATCCCCACTAAGACGAGAAGAACGGTCACCCAGGCCCTCGTCAGCAGCTGGTTGGACTACGGAAACACCCTCTATGTAGGAGCCTTGGCCAAACTCCTGAAACAACTTCAACACATTCAAAACGTCTCTGCATGCCTGATCCTCGACATCCCTCGCCGAAACCACATCACACCCCACCTGAGAGACCTGCACTGGATCCCCGTCGACAAGAGAATCACCTTCAAGCTCCTCACCCACTCACACAAGGCACTCCACAACACCGGACCAGCATACCTCAACAGATGACTCAGCTGCAACACCCCCAACCGCCAGCTCCGCTCTGCTGACCTCGCCCTCACCACAGTCCCCCACATCCGCAGAGCAACCTCCGGCAGCAGATCGTTCTCCCACCTCGCCGCCAAGACCTGAAACACCCTCCCCATCCCCCTACGGCAGACCAGGACCTACTAACATTCAGAAGACTCCTCAAGACCTGGCTATTCAAGCACTAGCACTTTCTTGCACAGGGCACGGTGTTTTTTATTAAGTTGGAGCTATAAGGTTATATAGTAAGGTAACAACTAGATACTTAAGGTGTGTTGCCTTACTTTGATGTACAGCGGTTTTATAGTGCGCTGGTTTAGGTATTCACCTTTCACACCTAGTTGGGTGATAATTTGTTGCCTCTCTTGCCTCGAGGGTTTGATAATATTTTGAACAATACTCTGTACACGTTTGGATCAAAATATTGGTGTAATGTGTCCTATGATCTAAGTCTTGTTAATTAGAAATATGTAATATATAGTGTCCTTCATGTTTTTTGTATTTTTGTAGAAAATATTTCATTGCTGCCCACGTCCTGAGGAGGCCGAAAACAATATAGGCTGAAACATGTCGACTTTAGTTTATGTTGGCATCACTGAAAGATAGAACTAAATCAATTGATTTTTTAAGAGCCACAATTTGAAAGGGAAGTATAAAGTGCTATTTCTTCCCAGGCTTCTTTTTGTTTGAACCTTGTGATGACCAAGCAAAAGGAATAAGGTGGATAAATATGTGCTATACCTTTACTTTGTTATGAACAAATGGGCACTGAACAAAAGTGTTTTTTGTATGTTCATACTCTGTGTTTTTCACTGTAGATAGTATGTATAATGTGTAAAATGTATATAGATTCAAATTGATGAGTTGAATGTATATATATATGTAAAAAACAAATGAAAATAATGAGTTGGATGTATATATATATATATATATATATAAACAAATGGTGAAGTAAATAAGAAAAGAAATGAGAAAAACATACGTTTTCTACAAAAAACTGTTTGACTAAATGAAGTTGAAAGAAACCAAACTTTGTTGTACTTTGATTTATAAAGTTGATTAGATAGCGATTGGATGAATCCAAAGAGACTGATGTTTTGATTAATTCTGGATTTATTGGTTAAAAATTTAAGACAGTTAATTCATGGTATCTGCCTGAGCAATAGATATAGAGAATTGGTACCACAGGCATCACTTTATAAAAGTCTAGTTTGTATTCCAGGGTGCCTTTATGGTCTAACGGGTAACCCCTTTGATAAAAGTATATTCAAGCACTAGCAGCACTGCCCCCCCCCCCCCAACCCCCCACCAGCGCCTTTAGACCCTCACACGGGTAAATAGTGCACTTTACAAATGTTCTGATTGATTGATTGATAGGATCACTAATGTATTTTTTTCACTCAAACAGAATGGCGCTCCAACATGTAGTCCAGGGGTATAACATGTGCGCTAGAATTTAGGCCTGGTTGGGAGAGGGCTTGGAATGCCTGTATGCAGCTGTACTGGGTTTTTATTTCCTTATTATATGTATTTTTATGTTTACATTCTAGACATCCATCCAACATATAGTCCAAGGGTATAAAATGTGTTGTAGAAGTTAGGCCTGAGTGGGAGAGAGCTTGGAAGGCCTATATGCAGCTGTACAGGGTCTTTATTTTTTCTAATATATATTTTTATGTTTAATCCTAGAAATGCCACAAAAGTTCTCTGGAGAAGGTCTCCATAATGCTAAGAGAACGCCAACACCTTTAAAGGACGTCACAAAGACCCTTCAGAACTGCCAGCTGTTAACATCTGATGTGAGTAGGCTTGTGCACCAGGACAAACAATGCTCTGACATTGTATATATCAATCCTAGAGCCAGCACTGTATTTTAAGGCATTGAACAGTCCCACAGGAACTCCATTTCTACAAGGGATTGGAGGCCCTAGTGGGTGCGAGCTTACAGTACGGTTTGTGATAAAAAGTTGGAGAGGATCTGAAACCACAACAAAACCTAAAAGTGAACCATCTTTCCTTAAAGAACTGTAAGGAGAAGCAGGCGGTCCCTGAGCTGCAAACAGTACCTTTAGACCTCTCCTTAACCCCTTCGATGCTGGTGACGGAACCATTCCGTCATCAGTCACGGTTGAGCTGTGCTGATGACTGAATGGTTCCGTCACGACCACACCCATTATCATTGGGGCCCAGCACAGGGGGAAAATATCAGCCGCAGCAATGAGGTTAAAAAGACTGCTACACGTCAGACGTGCCCCATACCACGCAGAGATCTAAATGTCCAACGCCGGCTGTGCCGAATGTAGAGGATCTGAAGCAGCGCCAAAACACAAGTGTGAATTGCCTCTCCATAAAGAACGGTAAGACGAAGCAATTGGTTTCTGAGCTACAATCAGTTCCTTTAGACATCTCCTTAAAGAAGCCCCTTATACCTCAGACCTGTCCCCTTACCCCGCAGGACTCTAAATGTTCAACGGCTGCTGTGCCTTATATAGAGGTAAATTTAAGGAAAGGGGAGTGTGTGTTCCATGAAGAGTCAGTATTGTACTTATTGGGATGAATGCCCGTTCTTTCAGAATTTCATATAGAGGACACGACTACTTCAGGTTGCAGTGTGACATCTTTATTGTTATGTTGTGAAACATGGACAGCCGACACGTGTTTCGCCCCCTATTGGCGAATTGCGCCGGGGCTTTCTCAAGGCTATTTACACAAATGCAGCTTATAATTCAAACGTTTCCATATTGTCAAGATTCCAAAGACAAGAGTTTCAATACTCGCAGAGCAATTTTCTTCTGTAAAATTGCAGAAGGTTCAAAAACGTGCAGTTCGGTCCCTGCTCGCAGCTCACGGCATTTAGTGTGTACATGGGTTGAATCCCAATCCGAATCACGAGGTTCTGGGACTCCTGGCCCGGGGACCCGGTTTGACATCGCCGGGGTCCGCCAGGGTGGGGCCCTCGCCTGCTGTCCAGGGCCACTTTGTCTACAGGACGCCCTCAGTTGTGACCCGCTCCGCTCTGTCATGGCTCCCCCAGGAGGACCGGGCTCCTCGGGCCTACCACTATGCTTGTGGTCGGAAGAGCGGAGGCGGATCTGACGAATAAAGAGCCGACATTGTGGACCGTGCTGGCCGCCGTCATGGAGCTACAAGCGCATATTGAATCTCTACTCGATAATATGCTTGCCGATGGGCCTGATGTGGACTGTTTGGGACCGGGCTCTGATCTTCCACTACGTCTACCAATATCGACGCTTCCCGTGAGGTCTGGGAGGGCCAATGGTGACCGCCCAGGGCAAACTGATCTGGTGCAGCCCTTGTGTTGTGTACCAACAAAGAGTAGCAAACTTGCTTCCCCGGAGAGTTGGTAGAACCCGCCATTGTTGTCTCCTGGGGTGGTTCCGCTTGGCCTCTTTATCCTGGAGTTTCCCGTCGGAGCCGACTGGGTTGCCACAACATCTCTGCCTTCCCCGTTTGCATTGCTGCTTCTGCGGAGGGAACATCACTTGGACAGGGTGCCGATGATAGAGGGCCTGTTGATGATCGATGCTGGTAACGACTTTGTTTTTCGGGCTCTCTGTGGGCTATCCTCCTCGGTACTCCTCTCGTATCCTGGATCTACAATGACTGCTGTGCTGCTGCCGGATGGTGTTTGTGTGCAAGATCGGAAGGGCCAAGGATGAGACTGCTTCGATGGGTTTGACTTTGGGGCCTTGGCGGACATGGGACTTGGATCTAGTATTAGAGTGAGGTCGGGCGGGGTTTAGTGATTCCCCAGTATTTCCACTGTCATATCTCCTGGTATTATCTGTCCTATTTGTAGGGGTGGTTTGTGTCCGGCTGGGGAGAAGGAGACCGGGTGCTTCTACGCTTTCTCCTCCTCCACTTTTTCCTACTTTTAGGGTTTTAGCTATTCGGGGCGACAGGCACGCTACTGGGGGGTTAGGCTGTAGCCAACTGCAGGGATGCAGGGTGGGGGGCTGGAGGGGGGGTTTGTTTTGCCTTTATTTTGTTTCTATTGCCTTTTTCTTCCTTTCCTTTTCTTCCTTTTCTTAGTATAGTTGGCGAAACGTTCTGATTGTATTGTGTATCCGTATCGGGTGTTCTTGCTTTTTTTCATTATCCTGATCTTTGGGTGGGCGGGCTCTGAGGACTGGCGCTTGATGTAGACTGTGTATTGTATGGTTTTATATCCTGGATAGTATGCTTCAACGCCTGTGTCTCAATTATAGCTGTTCCTTATCTGCATATCCTGTTGCTCGACCTAGCCACCGTATTAGTATTTTGATTGTGTGACACCCGATACGTTTATTTAGTTAAATTAACAAATAAAACCTTTATCTTATTCTGTGACTTCATTCTGCATTTAATACGAACTTTATCCTGAATCGCTGCCGTACCTGAGGGATGTCGGCTGAATAGCTGTGGCATATCGTAGTATACTTGCTCCTATTTTTGATTAGCGGCTGGCCCCTGTGGTTGTAGGCCCATGCTTGTAATGTTATTGAAATGAACAATAAAGGTTTTCAAAAAAAATATATATATATACATGTGCACAACCTAAGCCAGATACACCACAACGAGTCACCCGAGAACTCACCAACAAACAATCTTGCTCAATCTGAGGATTCAGAGCCCATGTTTTTAGAGAGTGTTAGAAGTTACAGATGTACTGTAGCGAGATTTAACGCTACAGAGCATTACAAGGAATTTAGGTTTGTTAACCTAGAGTGCATAAGGTTCTCTGAACATGGGGTTTTAGCTATCCATCAGCCAAATGCTTACAGAAAGATGTTACATGATGTGAGGCCTATTGATTTCTTCCAACTAAGCTTCCAGGGACAGGGACTTGACAGCCCTTTGTTCACCAAACACCCCCGACATGTTTGACAATGTGGAATTTCTAGAAAACCTCTCTAGTCTTTTACAGAGCAAGGCTGAAATAGTCGCCTATGGCACCATCAGAGTCATTGCCCTCATTGTACAAGGTGGTGAAGGCAGTGTTTCCAGATCTTTAAAGAGTGTACTGTACAGTAAAATAATTGGAAAGAAACAGCGTTGGTTGCTCCACTTTAAGACCGGAATGACCAACACTTGCCTAACGGCCAGCATCGTAGGGTTACTGCTGAACTGCAGCACCCCAGATGTTGTCATTATGTCTACAGCTGCTAAAGCCCAGGTGGTTTTTGATATACCACCTGACTTCCTGGTCGACTTTGGGGACCTAGGTCTTTTTGAGAACTATTTTGCGGTTATGCTAAAAGTTCTTTATCACAACGGGTCTTGGAAGTACTTTATATGTTCTCCACCATGAAAATCACTTTTACTGTATCTTAAACCTTGAGGGATTTCTAGGAGCCAAGTCATGTGTGCCCATTGGGATCACATCTACAACACTCAGGCAAATCACCAGTGTGAAATACACTATAAGATGTGTCAAAGGGATGGATGTATCGTAGATGCTGCCCAAAGTGTGAGATGTTGCACCTGTAATCTGTTTTGTCGCTTTCAAAATCTGCTTGAGCATACACAACAGGGATGTTATGGGCATCCTTAAGAGAGATTGTGTGGGGTGCGGGCACTTCATGGATTATGAACACAAATACGAAGGCATGAAATGTCCCAGGTGTCAGGAATCTTTTCAGGCTGGAACAGAACACCGGTGTTACATGGTTAAAGGGCAATCCCAGATCAAAACAGAAGACTACATAGTGTTCGATGTAGAGTGTGCACAAGAGACAGGTGTACACCAGCCTAACTATATTAATGCTCACCATATAACTTCCGATGACAACTGGGAGTTTGTAGGTTGTTGATGCGTGAATGATTTCCTCAACACTTTCATTCAGCCAAAATTCAAAGGGTATACCACGATGGCGCATAACTCAAAAGTGGTCGACGCTTTCTTTATTTTGCAAAATATGATTCATGATAAGATGGCCGTAGAACCTATCCCCCAGGGCTCCAAACTGATGGTAAGGGCTGGACCGTTACAAATAAGGTTCATAGGTACCCTGAATTTACTGCCCATGAAATTGGTTTGGTTTTGGTTTGGTTTTCTCGGGTGTGAAGGTTATTTCCCACACTTTTTTAACACCTGGGCGAATCAGAAATATGTGGGGACCGTGCCACCAGTTATGCTGTTGAGTACAGGATGCTGGCTGTGGAAGAAAGCTTTCTACAATGGTATGGTGAAAACTGTAAAAATAAGTTTCACTTTCAAACAGAGTCGAACGCTTATTGTAAGGCTGATGTAATGATCCTGAAAAAAAGCCTGCAACCTCTTCAGAGATGTTGTAGAGGGGATAAATAAGAAGGAAAAGGTTTTTAAACCCAACATCCTCAAGATGCCAAAATCCATAGAATACATAGACCCTTTTCAAAACATCACACTTGCTTTCATGTGTATGTCTATCTACAAACACTTGTTTTAAAGACCTGAAAGCATTGCTCTTGTACTGCCAGACCTCTATAATGGTAAACAGAAATGTTATTCAACCTCATCTATCCAATGGCTCATGTACGTCTATGCCAAGGAAGACATACATGTTCAACACGCCTTACAGGGTTGTGCATACCCTTTGGGTCCTTCTGACCTAGATGCTGACACTGTAATTAAGGGTGTGCCAACTGCCTTTGAATACAATGGGTGTTTTTACCATGGTTGCCCTCGCTGTTACAAAAACGAAGAGTTTAACAGACTGTTGGTTACCAAGTTTTAACACCCACACAGATGTACCCTGGTGAAGACCCAATAAGTTGAAAACTGTGGTTTTGTTATGAGATCCCTTTGGGAGCATGAGTGGTTAGATATGCTAACAACCGATACAGAACTCTGCTCTTTCATTAAGAGTCGTGAGTTACCAGAATCTCTGAAGCTACAAAATGCCTTATTTGGGGGTCGTACAAATGCTATAAAGCTGTACAGGGTCATGGGTGAGAAAATATATTACTATGATTTCACTAGTCTGTATCCATTTGTGAACAATATGAAGCTATACCTCCTAGGCCACCCCAACATATATAGGGACTTTAAACCCATATCCAAATACTTTGGGTTAGTTGAATGCCAAATCTACCCTTCATGAGGGCATTACTTTCCAGTACTACCATACCGAGTCGATGGGAAGCTAATGATCCCCCTATGTCAAACATGTGCTGAAAGTAAAGAGCCTAGTGATGGTAGGTACACTATAGAACAAAGGCTGCTCACAGAGACCTGGTGTAGCATTGAGGTACAGGCATCCTTAGAGAAAGGATACCAGCTATGAAGAGTACATGAACTTTGGCATTTTGAGAGGACCACAACCCAGCTCTTTTCTGAGTGTATGAACCTGTTTTTCAGAGACAAACAGGAGGCATCGGGGTGTCCAGAATTGTGCACTAGCCAGACTGCAAAGCAAAAATACATTGAGGACTGCTATGTTTACGAGGTTGTATGCTTACGGCCCCAGTTCATAGAGGTCAACCCCATCAGACGTTAGTTAGCCAAACTCTGTCTCAACTCCTTCTGGGGAAAATTCACATAGCGTACAAACCTATCAAACAGGACCATAATCACAAATCCTGATGAACTGTTTAAGTACCTTTTTGCGCTGTGTTAGGAGGTGTCCAGCTGCAAGTTTATAAATGATGAGACCACAGCTTTGTGTTGAAATTACACAAAAGAGTAACCCACAATGTGAAACAACATAAACATATTCATAGCACGTTTCACAACTGCCACACTCGTTTGGAGCTTTACAAGGTTATGGATCAACTACAGGACTGTTCTTTGTAAAACGATGCAACTCAGTATTTTTGTGAGTAAAGGAGTGGATGAAGAACTGATTATCTAGGTGATTTGACTAGCAAACTTGTAAGGATGAGAATATCGCTGAATTCACCTCATCCTGGCCCAAAATCTATTCTTACAAAACAACGGTTAGCAAAGTATGTATGAAAGTCAAAGGCATCACATCAAATGTTAACAACACCCTCAAAATCAATTTTGACAGTCAGAAGGACCTGGTGAATAAATACTCGGCATTGGACGACAGTGGAAATGATTAAAGAATCATTGTAAACCAGCCTAGCATAGTTAGGTCCCCAAAAAACGAGGATATTACAACTCAGCCCTTACATAAAACCTTACGTGTTGTGTTTGATAAAAGAGTCCTGACTGGAAACTACATAAACCTGCCATACAGTTATTAAAAGGCATTAGAGCCGTGGGCCTCTACACTATGGACACTAGATTGCAACATCCGTTCACCCATGTTTTAGCAGGTCCCTCAAAGTGCGGTAAGAGCTACTTTATAAAGAAGCTCTTAGAAAAAGCTCCCGGTGTTTTATCCCAAAGCCCTAACAATATTGTATGGCATTGTTCTTGCTGGCAAGAGCCTTATACTGAACTAGCCCTAAAGTTCCCACATATCTGGTTTATAGAAGGTATACCTAATAATCACAACAACGCCCTGTTATGTTCGAACTTTGTAAACGTGGTGATTGTAGACGACTTTATGTGCAAAGGTGGGGATCATCCTGAGCTACAAAAAGCTTTTACTCATATTCACACCATCGCAATCTATGCATATGCTACATTGTGCAGAACTTGTTTTACAAAGGTAAGAGCGGTTGTTGTTTAGCTCTCAACGCCGCATACCTTTTTTTATTTAAAACACCCCATGACAAACAGCAGATATCATCATAGCTGGAGTGGTGTGGCTCACTGGTTAGAGGTGGCAGACCTGGAACCAGAGGTCGGCCCGGGACCAGGGTTCGATTCCCAACGCGGCAGGGTCTTGGGCCATGGTCAGCGGACTCCATAATTCTCGCCTCGATGCCTACTCCAACCATGGGTCCCACTCAGCAACTCTGGGCAATAGCTTGCTTAATCTCTACTAACGGCCCCATCAGCGCTGGGGATGCTTGTATTCACCTTGGAGATGCCCAGGAGGGACCATCTCACATGGAAAGCCAGGATGGGTTCCCCAGCGGTATACAGCGCCGGGACGCCCCTTTGCTGGGGCAGCTGTGTGCTTTACAAGTATACAACATTTAACATTTAAACAGATGTACCCTGGAAACACCCAGTGTTTCTTAGAAGCATTTAACAAAGCTACAGAGAAACTCTACTGCTACTTGCTGGTGAACTTAAAAAATAATACTCTAGAAGACTATAGACTAAGGGCTGTTATTCCCCCCACACCCCTCTGATCTCCCCATTGCTTACACACCTGTGACCAAGCCCAGAGCCTAGAAAAATTGTTGCTAAAGACTTTTTGTAACATTTACAATCTAGACTTTATAATATAAGATGTTGACCATGTTTGGCCATCTTGGCCGTAATATAGCCCTTATAAAAATGCTGGTTACACCTTACCCCAACCAAAGAAAGCCCACCCTGTGCGCGGTTTCAGACGATTTAGTGGTGGCCAGTTCAGAAATAGCGCTAAACACCCTGAAAGGTAATGTCCCTATATCAGAGCACCAGTAGCTGGTACTGAAGAAGAAGTGTCACCTTATCAAGAAGCTAAGTAATAAAAAGGACTTCCCTCATTTCCAAGAAGAAACTGGTTAAGCAGTTGGTGGTTTTATAGGTTCTTTGTTGGGCATAGGTATATCCCTAATGACAAGTATCCTATCTGGGCAGTTATGGAGCATGCAATGAAGATGTATCTGGTGTCTGGACAACATCTGGAAAAGCTTGGCCCATCTACGGACCACGCCTGAGATATAAGAAAAAATTAGATGCTATGTCTGGCTACTGAAATTAAAGACATTTTGAACCTGACTGATTCAAGCCGCACGACAAATATTGTCTTTACTCCAAATCACTACAAACTATTCAAACTCTTACAAGCAGTGAAATACCTGAAGAAATTATCTAACTCTGTATGCCCCTGACTCTGAACAACAGCCACAACACATGCAGCACCTCAACATCAACAAACTCTGCCTCAGGCAGCATCCCCAATCTCCGATATATTTGTTGATGACCTGTTAAAAAATATAAGTCAAAGGAACAGGGGGGCAGCACAAATGCTGTTGAGTAACTTTGCAACTTCTAAAGACCTGACCTTGTGGAATGAGCAGGGCGAATTCCCCTGCAAAGGGCAGCGGATTGTTGGGTCCAACATCTACGACCTAGTCAAAGGTCTCACGCATCCCAAACCAATATCGCACTAGAATACTCTTTGAAGCTGGGATCAGTTTCTGTAAGCCTCTGCAGGACTGAACATCCCGTCGACACTCGTGGGTAATGCCTGACCACAGACTTGCTTGAAAGTTTGAAGTACCCCTTCCCTCCAACGCCAGCAGCCTCTAGAGTTCCACGGCCATCCTCCTTTTGGAGCACACTGGTTACGTCTGTGGAACCTCGAAAAAAGACATTGGCCAAACCACACACTTGGCTTACATCCTGATGTTTTGCCAGACTTTTTGAACATGTGTATATGCATTCCAATATTTGTGTGTATGGTTTTGCAACAGCTAACGTATGTGCCTGATTTCTTTTCTTCTTTATATTTCTTTAGTAAGTTTATCAACTTAATACTTGTACTTAAAACTGATTATAATAAACACTTTAACTTTTCAGTCTGATTTTGTCATCTTTTAAAGCATTTTTATTGTGGGTGTTGGTGTAAGTATGAAATGCGGATTCTGAATCCATGTTTTTAATTCCTTAATTTTAGACATGCGTCATTTCACATACAAGCATTGCACAGGCTTACAATTTTGACAAACGGTGTATGCTGTTTAACAGAGCACGCCGTAGCCATGGTGTTTTTTTTTTAACAAATTTCACAACCATACTATCATTGTTAACAAGGTCATTCAAATATAGATTTAAGAAATCTATAAACGTCATACACTATGAGATTTTATTAATAAAATATATACAATGTTCCCTGCATGTGATGGCTAGCCAATCCTGTACACTCATCTTGTTATACTCCACTCAGGCAGCAGCTTTTTTTACATACTTAAATATATGTTTGGGGAACTCAGCTGAACTGTCAAGCACTGTAACCATGTCAATATCCATAAAGAGCCCCCCCCCCCAGTGTGTTCTACCCTTGTAATGAGGATCTGTGTTAAAGGTCTTTCTACCCCTATTTCCCCAGGTAGCCCGTTGCTTGGAAAACTACCTAAAATGTATTTCTTAGCGTTATGACTGCTTAAGAACTCACGCATCTGAACCATGTCCATCTCACAATATTTGAAAGATAGTCAAACAAAATCTGCCAGGCGTGGTTGACCGGCATGACGCTGTTGAATACAGAGAATATGACCATTTTCACAGGGAGGGAGTAATCCCGAAACACTGGTGTCTAGAGATACGATTTCGAAAGACAGCATTAGCTGAAAAATAATATGAACTTTGTGTGAAAAAGTGAACCACAACTACCAAGATGCTAGGAGTAATGGCACTGTTACATGCAAGCAGTGTGTTCCTACCCACTTTCACTGCTAAAAGGCTCTTTTGAGCCGCCCCCAAGCTGACGAGCTTTGGAATGCCTGTACGCTATGAGTGCAATTATCACTGAGATAATTGGCATCATGTCCATTAACCCATAAATATTCTTTACTGATGAGGGAGGAATCCCGAAACACTGGTGTCTAGAGATACAATTTTGAAAGACGGCATCAGCTGAAAAATAATATGAACTGTGTGTGAAAAAATGAACTACAACTACCAAGATCCTATGGGGTAAAAATTGATATTTGTATAGCGCACTACTCACCCGCAAGGGTCTCAAGGCGCTTGTACGAATACGCTGTGGAACCCATCCTGGCTTTCCCTGTGAGGCGTCCACTCCTGGGCACCCCCAAGGTGGAGGCCAGGCATCCTTAGCGTTGTGGGGGCCGTTGTGGAGATTAAGCAAGCTGTTACATGCAAGTAGTGTGTTCCTACCCACTTTCAAGGGTTGACTAAACCGTATTTCAGATTTTAGATTTTAGATTTCCATTTTGACCAAGTTACAATGGTCCCGGTCTTCCATGTCAGGAGTCAGATCGAATGTGAATAGTGTGTATCTGGACCCAAATCCTTCTCTTTCCCTGACAACCCCACAGTCCCCTAGGTGTTTCCCAGTTATCAAAACCAGACCGAGATATTTCCTGATAAAATTAGAGGTTCCAAAACTGGGTGTGTAGTGTTTTACAGGAATCACAGATGCCTCGTTGACCAGAGCCACGTTGTTGACATTGTAGTGTTTAAAATTGAAAGGGATTGAGGCATAGAGGCTGCTAAAATTGGTATTGTCCACAAAACCGATGATAATAAGTTTGGGTAGTTGCACCAGAAATACATTTTTCTGCTGGGTTAATCTGATACCGGTGGGGATGTTGAATACCTGCAGAGCTACTCTTCTAATGGCGTACTTGGCGTTTGATAGTTGTAAAGAGTCGGCGTGAGCTAGTCTGACCCTTGGTGGCACTTTCACTCTATTTACAAACAGGATCGTGGACAGTATGTCCAGTTTATACTGTTTTTCTTGGTAGAAGAGGTCTGAATGTATGCGTTCTAGGAGGTCAAACTATTTACTGCCTGCGGCGAACCTTTCTCTTTTTACCCAACATTGATTGTCAGCGTCCAGTTACTTGTCTACAAACTGTGCGTATGTACCTTGGTAGAAGAGACCCGCTGAAAGATGCTTGTCAAGGGCATCACTACTATAATTTAGAATGCTCTTGATGTAGACTGTGTAGGCATACATGTTATCACTCTGCGTGATGAGTCGATCGTCCAGGGTGACGTCCACCTGATTAAACATGGTTGTGAGGGGGTAAGCGATCATCGCCACTTTAGTGCCCGTGGCTATGTTGGAACCGTCCGCTTTTACGATTTCACATACCTGATGCAGCAGAGTGTTGTTGATATCCATATGCATATCTGTGGACCCTGACAAAGAAACTCTATCAGGGCCAAAGGTATCAAAGAGGCTAGAGGCGACATCTCCATGAAAAACCTGTTTTTGATGATTTGTCGCATTCGCCCGATGCACAATGTAGAAAGGCCATGTTTCAGATTGTGTTGCTTTAAAAAATATTTATTTTAGAGGCTGTTGGGTGCTTTTTGAAGAACTCCTCCGGTGGTCCCCTATGCCTCGAAGACCAATGTTTCCTTTTAACACTGGTGCGTGGCTTGCACACAAGTCCTGCTCCTTCTTGGGGTTGCTTGTCATGTGCTTGGTGACAGCCGATGTCACAGAACCAGCCACATCATGGACAATGTTCATAGCCGCCGCTGTAACATGGGGTTTTGCAATTTCATTGCCTCTTCTCAAGAAAGGCCTACCTCTTCTAAACAAACTACAGAGGAAACCTTCAAATGGTCCCATACATAATGGGTGCCCCTTGAAAGTTTGGCGACCCTCCAAATCTGGCCTGGTTTCTGTATTAGTCTCTATTAAGAAGGCATCATGGTGATCAGTAAAACATACTGCGACCCTTCTATGTAAAGTCGCAGTTGCGTTTCAGTCTTAAATGAAGCTTAGCAATAACTTTCCTGTATTTAAAGGACACTGGCTCAGACTGTTCATCAAAGATCATGATTGAAATAGTGTCAAAATGGTTTTTAGAAATTGCTACATAGTTGGCCTTGTTAAATTGATTATTAGCCTTCTTATTATTTTTGTCCTTCACCTGGACCCATCTTAACAGCAGTGAATAACTATCACCGATCCTCTGCGCCCCACCAATATCACTATGCACGTAGAGTCTATAGAACCCCCATTAATATTGGGGCACGTAGGATCCGGTTCGACTTTCTATATGTTGCACAGTACCTAAAACCCTTCTTAATTTACCAGTGCAGCTAAACACTGTATTGCGATTTGGAGCTTTAAGAAACACCTTCCTTTTAACGTTACCTAACAAGAGATGAATATTTGTATATGTTTCAATGTTGGCTATGAATTTGTTGATGGCGTAGACAACCATTGCGATGATTGGGTAATAACTGGTTGGAAAGCCGGCATATACACACAAAGGGTCCTGTTCGCGCTTTATGTTAAATTTGGCCTCAGTCATTGTAAATTTATTCCAGGTTCTCGGGTATTGGATTTCTGTTAGGGCTACCTCCCTAACCTCTTTCAGGTCCACAGGTTTAGCCATTTTCACAGTGTAATTAGAAATGTGGTTGTCGGGGAACATGTCTTTAGAGGCTTTGGACGGTAGGATAATATAAAAGGGAGCAGTCTCCATCTTGACGTCTGCGGTGCGACCATCTCGTAATAACACACCCTGCAGGGAGCTGGCCAGCACCCAACTGTTAAATTTCTCGTGCCACCCCCTCCATTTGACAAATGCCTGTCAGTTAGCCACACAGCCTTTCCTTTTCAGAATCTTTTCAACTCTGTACACCCTGTGTAGATCGTCTGGTACTTTTTGTACTTCCTCCTTGTAAATGATGCCCCACACCGCTTCCTCATCGTAGTCCTTTAACTTGTAAAGATAAAACCCAGGCCTCATTTTTGAGGTTTTGCCATAGAGCAGCGTTGCAGGCCTTCCTAACGCGCTTCGCTACGGTAAATGAAAAGGGCAAGAATGCGCCGCATCTATAAGACACGGCCCATTCCTGTACTTTTCTCCTGTGCCGGCGCACAATGGGCTGCCTTGTGCCAACGCAGTCATCTTTGCCCCATGGTGAGAGGGTACCAGCATTGCAGGGATGATTATTTTTGTACAGGAAGGTAAACCTTTCTATACCAAAATAATCACAATAGGCTTTTTCCTCCTTCTATGTGTGCTGCAGAATGCAGCACACATGGAAAAAGGAAAAAAGAGGAGAAATAAAGATATTTGTCCTTGTTATGCCTCCCTTAAGCCTCCCCTGGGGAGGCGTAAGCTTTTGGCGCTGCCTCAGATTTACGATTTCTCATAAATCTGGGGCAGTGTCAAAAGGCCAAGGATGTTGCTGGGAAGACCCCCAGCAACACCCATTGCACACTCCTTTAATGTAGAACACTGCATCAAAAGGACTGATATTTATCAGGCAGCCTTAAGCCAAAAAAAGTGGCTTAGTGCTGCCTGATAAATATCACGCAGGCTTCTTCGCCAGAGAACGTCACAAAAAGTATCGTTCCAGAGGTGTAAGGAGTCTCATAAATGAGCTTGTACCTCTGTGTGCATTACAAAATGATGAACAGCGTGCTGCTTTAATATTTCTGTAACAACTTGTTTAAGATTTTTTTTTCCAGCGTCTATTTGTAGTTTTTGATGGATTTGATCTTTTCCAAAGATAACTTTAAAAGCCTCTGTGAACCTAGCCCCAATTTTATCGCTTAGCGCTTCTGCAAAGGCATATCTGGACAATACATCTATGAACGTTAATATATATTGAGTGCCGTTATTATACTTTGCTAAATCTTGAAGACTGATATGTCTTCCTGCTATTGATATTTTATTTGCTCATTAACAGTGATCGGTCTCCTCTTAAAGCACATCCTGGTGGGTTTGTGAAGTGAATACACCTCCTCCCCAGATAACCAAGTCTTCACCAGAGCCCTGTTGACCTGTTCATTTTCAACTAAAGCCCTTCGAAACAAAACTGCAGCACTTCCGAAGCTTCCGACCCCTCTTGTATCATAATAAAGCTTTCTTAACCCAGTACACAACATGTTGTCATCCGCTACAGTCCAGGAAATGAAAGACACATGTTTTTGTGCAAGGCAATTTTATTAGAAACTAGCTTACCCGTCGCGCGTTGCTGCGATCTCAGAAGAAAGGAAATTCAAGGAAACTTGTTATGATAACATTCAATTTACATTGTGTCATTTTTATTGAAACTTATTCATTTTAATATGGAAAACATTTTAAAGTGTTGTTTTAATTCTGTTTATTTATTTGAGTGCTTGTGGATACACGGTATTTTTTGTTTTCCCGTCTGGTGCGTACACAAATAAATCAGAAGGTTTTCCGACGCATGAGCTGGCCACATACAGTTATCCATGTGAGAAGCACGGATTCTCCAAATCTTGTCCACCTCGGAACCTCGGTGAACCAAAAGTAGACCGAAAACAAGACCGAAAAAAAGGGGGGAATTGTTTCGGTCTTGTTTTCGGTCTACTTTTGGTTCACCGAGGTTTCCTTTTATTCCATATTTCTAAATTAGTCGCGTAAATTATTTTATTATTATTTTTTCGTTCCGATCACACTGAATACGTGAGTCTTTCATCGGGAGTGAGACTCGTTTAACGAGTAAAGTATTTTTACACTTTCTATTCCCGCATCATGGAGACACGGAAGTAACCTCTTCTTTGTTATCGACGTTACAAGGGTCTAAACGCCAGGAGACGGTTTGATCCATCGGAGCAATACGGAACTACCTTTTGAGCAGAATACGAACAAAATCAAGGTGGGTTATCCACAGCCTAACATTGGCATGTAGTCCGTCGCGTTTTTAAAGGTTACAATTCAGTAACACTTGCACACTAATAACGCGTGTAATCTTTTTTGTGCAGAAACCGCTGTTCTGATAATCCCTGATTCACACGTAAGTGCGTTTCATTCACTTTTCATTTCGTGTAAAGAATGGGCGAAGTACCACGCACAATTTTGAGCACACACGTTCACAGGCACGAGCACATAACATGTGTAGCATGGTTTGAAATACAGCAAGTGAATATACGTTTTGTGTTTAAATGCATACAGTTTTGTTTGGGTTGTGATTATGGCTATGTTTATATTCTCTACAGCTTTGGCTCCCTGAGGAAGGACAGCTAATGTCTGAAATGCATTGGAGCTTATAAAAGGAGGATAATATGCTTTAAGGAAATTGAATAAACATTCAAAGAATGCATAAAAAGTAATTGTGATGAGATTAATCGCAAAAAAAGAAAACAATAAAAGAAGGAAACAAATGAACTAAATTGGAGTCTTCATTTCTGAGGAACCAATACAGAGTGCCTGTTGGGGATGTGACCAATGACCCATTGGCCGCACATTTAGCCATTTGATAAGAGGACGCCACAGACGGAAAGCGTCACCCGACAGTCAGCACCTTAACTTCTAAAAGTAAAATATAACTAAACGAAATTTTGAAATTAAGCTGTGCATCAATCCCATTTCTTGAGGTAATCTCCTTCAGACATTGTCATGGATTTCTATGACAAAGTAATTGTCTGGTTGAAAGATAAGATTCCTGCTAAAGAAGTAGATTGGGTTAAAATAGACAGGACAAACCAAGAACCAAAGGAATCAGTTCATTCCTTTTATGAAAGATTACTTCTGGTATTTAAACAATACAGTGGCTATGAAAAATTAAGTGAAAGTGACATGAGCCACTTCATTTACAGATTTGTTTATGGCCTGAGACCTGAAATTGGGGAAATGATTAGAAACGGAATTGTCGGCTGGCAATCACTTTCAGTCGATGATATCTTGAGGAAGGCAAAATACTGCAGTGATGAATTACATGCAAAACAGAAGAAACTCAAGGAGAGGGCAATGTGGGCACAAGTGAAGGTAGCTGAACAGCAGATAGCAACCTTAGAAAATAAAAACTTTCAACAGAATCCAGGAAAGTTCAAAGGGAACTTTATGAATAAGCCTAAATTTAATATAAATATTGAAGAGCTAAAACAAAAGCTACCTTGTTTTAATTGTGGCGAAATTGAACACTGGAAGCGTGAGTGTAAAAATTCGCCCAGAAATTTTTAAAATTCATCATTAAATCCACAGATGCAGAGGGAGATAAATCAGCAGCAACAGCTACAGCGACAGTTAAATGAAATAAGTCAGCAGCAACAGCTACAGCGACAGTTAGTGAATCAGCAGAGCCAATTGAATCAGCAGAGCCAAATTCCACAGCCACCCTTGCGAAATTGCATGAATACACAGAGATACAATCCAGAGACGGGTTTCTGCGGAGCTGAACAGGTAAAAAGATCACAAAAAGTAAATGTGTCAAATGTCTCTCAACAATTTTGGCTGAAAGAAAATGAGAGCAGCGACTCAGAGGATTACTCATGACGGTGCCTGAGAGAGGAAGAAGAGTGTGTGCTTGGAGCCACTCTTGGGGTAGATCAGTCAGGTCCATTTGTAAATGGTAAAGTGAATGACAAAGATATCACTTTTCTTGTGGACACTGGTGCTACACGTTCTACTGTTAGATCAGTGGAAACTGAAAAACTTCCTCTCTCGGGTGAAACCATCCAGGTAGTTGGCGTAGCTAATCAGCAAATAAAAACAGATTTGACAAAACCAGTTGATGTAGAAATTGGAAACTACAAAGACAAGCACAGATTTGTTGTCTGTAACAGCAGTCCTGTTAATCTTTTAGGACGTGATCTGTTGTGCAAGATGAATTGCAAAATGTATTGCTCACCGGAAGGTATTGAGCTTCAAACTTTAGAAGAAGATGGTCTGTATAAATTGACATTGCTAATGGTCGACGAAGAAAAGAAAATGTTCCCTGCTTTTGATAAAAACAATTTACCTGAAGAATTGAAAGAGGCAGTTAATCCAAAATTTGGGGATTTAACTGGTGATGAAATGGGTTTAATGAAACATGTGGACCCAGTAAAAATTACTGTGAGACAGGGAATAGATTTTCCAAACATTCCCCAGTACAAAATGAAACCTGAAACTATTGAGGGTTTCATTCCTGTGATTGAAAAATTCATTAAGCAAGGTGTTTTGAGAGAGATTGAAAGCATCCCATGTAATTCACCGATTATGGGAATCAAAAAGCCAAACGGAACTTACAGAATAGTTCAAGACCTGAGAAAGGTTAATAAAATAGTTGTTCCTTGCTGTCCAGTTGTACCAAACCCAGCGGTAATTCTATATCAGATTCCGCATGATGCAGAATGGTACATGGTCATTGACCTATGTAATGCCTTCTTTACAGTTCCACTGCATCCAGATAGCCAACAAATGTTTGCGTTCCGGTTCCAGGATCGCATATTAGCATGGTGTTGTATTCCTGAAGGGTATACTGAGAGTCCATCTATCTTTAATCAGTTGTTAAAGAAATCCTTGGAAGATTTAAAATTACCTGGAGAGTCAACATTGGTCCAGTACATAGATGACCTCCTTATTGCAGGAAAAACAAGAGAAAATTGTGTAACTGACACCAGTACACTTTTGAATCGATTGGCGGATGAGGGACATAAAGTGTCACCTGCGAAATTACAGTTTTGCAAACAAGAGGTTAAATATCTTGGTCACAGAATTGCAAAGGGAATCAGATAAGTGACAATTGAGAGAATAAAAATGATTTGAGCAATACAACCACCGACAACACAAAGACAGATCAGGATGTTTTTAGGAATGGTTGGTTATTGTCGTCAGTGGATTTGTGGGTTTTCGGTAATTGTGAAACCACTGCAAAGGTTAACAAAGGCAGACATAAAAGACCCGATTGTTTTGACAAAAACAGAATTGGAGGCTTTTGAAAAGCTAAAGAAAAGTCTCTGTGAAGCACCAGCATTGGGGATGCCTGATTACGACAAAGAATTTGAGCTGTACTGCAGTGAAAGGGAAGGTTGTGCATTATCAGTACTCATTCAGAAACATGGAAAAATGAGAAAACCTATAGCATACTTCTCAGCTGTTCTTGATCCTGTTGCAAAAGCATTGCCAGGTTGCTTAAAAGCTGTGGCTGCAACAAGTGTAAGTCTTGAGCAAAGTGAAGGAATCATAATGGGGTTTCCAGTAAAAGTGTATGTACCTCATTCAGTTAAAACACTTCTTACCAGAAGTAAAACACAGCACCTGTCAAGTACCAGATTGACCAAATATGAAAAGGTTATTCTGGGATCAGATAATGTATCCATTGCGAGATGTGTTAATCTCAATCCCGCTACACTTTTACCAGATAGTGTGGTTTCTGAAATTGACAATGAAGCTGTTGACATTGATCATGAGTGTTTGGATGTTTCGGAATACTGTACTAAACCAAGAAAAGACATCAAGGATGTGCCTCTGCCAGAGTCAGACATTGTTTACTTTGTTGATGGCCCCTGTTTAAGAACAGATGAAGGCATTTTGAGAGCAGCATATTCAGTCTGCACAGTTTCTGAAATAATTGAGGGTTCAACTCTTGAAGGAATTCGTTCAGCACAAGTGGCAGAATTAGTTGGTTTAATTCGTGCTTGTGAAAAAGCAGAAGGGAAAAAGGTTACCATAGTGACTGATAGTCAGTATGGATATGGCGTAGTCCATGATTATGGCCAGCTCTGGTCTCAAAGAGGTTATTTGACCTCTGCGGGAACTCCGATCAGGAATGCAAAATTGATCAAAAGACTAATCGATGGCATTCAGTTACCAGAAAAGATTGCTGTTGTCAAATGTGGAGCGCACAAGAAAGGGTAAGACTATATAACTAAAGGAAATGCCTTTGCAGATGAAACTGCACGTTACTGTGCGAAAAATAATCTTTCACTTAATCGGGAAAAAGATAATGACCATATAATGAACTCTCTCATGCTAATATCTGTGGTAGAAACATGGCAGGGAGTAAAAGACTTACAAGATGAGGCAAATGATGAGGAGAAAAACACATGGCTCAAAGAAGGTTGCAGACAGCAAGAGGAAGATGAGATTTGGGTTTACAAAGATGGCAGACCTGTTATGCCCAATTGCATGATTGCTGACATGGCACAGATGTACATGATCCTGGTCACTTTGGAAGAGACACAATGATCCGACTGTTCAGGGAAACTTGGTATAATCCAAAGTTTAGGGTTATTGCAGAGTCACTTTGCCAGCGTTGTTTAATCTGCCAACAAATTAATCCAAACAGAAAAACAGTTGTAAGCATGGGAACCATAGGACGGGAGGGTGGTCCTTTTACTAGGTTGCAAATTGATTTCATTGACATGCCACCACATAACAAGGTAAGATACGTTCTTGTTATTGTCTGTCTGTTTTCAAGATGGGTGTAAGCGTTCCCAACACGTCACAATGACTCAGTTACTGTGGCAAAATTGCTTTTAAGGGAGATTATACCTAGATATGGATTTCCAGTGACTATTGAAAGTGATCGTGGCACACACTTTGAAAACAGACTGCTTGAATTAATTTGTGAGGCCTTTGGTATAAAACAAAAGTTGCACTGTGCTTACAGACCAGAAGCATCAGGTATTGTTGAACAGATTAATGGCACAATTAAAAACAGAAGTTCACAAATGTGCTTAGCTACAGGAGTAAAGTGGACAGATGCACTTCCACTTGTTTTGATGTCTTTGAGGAGCACTCAAGATAAAAGAACAGGTCTTAGCCCTCATGACATACTTATGGGAAGAGTTATGAGACAGGCTTTTGTTCCAGTTGGAAAATTGTTAGCAATAAATGATAATGCAATTTTAGACTACTGTAAGCAGCTGTCTGATGTGGTAACTTCTGTATTCCATCAGGTGGGAACAGATGTTATTTCAAAAGAAAAGGAGCAGCCTCATGGTCTATTGCCAGGAGACTGGGTCAGGACAAAGGTTCATCGGAGAAGGAACTGTTTAGTACCCAGGTGGCAAAAGGCAAAACAGGTGATACTAGTTACAACAAATGCTGTTAAATGTAAGGGTCTGAAAAGGTGGGTGCATGCAAGCCACACCATTCGTGTACCACCTCCTGATGACCCTGATGAAGATAGTGACGACACTACAACTGATTCAGGCTCAGAAGAAGAACCTGAAAATCCAGATTCTGAAGTTCAACAGGAAATTCGACATCTGGAGAATTCTGATGCAGATCAAGCATCAATTAAAAAAAAGATCTAGACATTGTCGTTGTTGATTCAGAAAATGATGAAGAAGTTCTAGAAAAAAGAACTGAAAAAGAAACTGTGTCAGGAGAGATTCAAGATCAGGAGAGTTTTGAAAAGCAGATTGGAAGCTCTGAAAGCAGGAAAAGAAATTCTGGAACTGGGAAGTTAGAAGTAATTCCAGAAGAAGAGGATGAATTGCCAAGTACCAGCTACAGAGATGTTGTTCCTAACGGAGTGAAGCTTCCGAGTAAAGAAGTTCCTAGATACAGTATTGAAATCTCTGAAACTGACTCGGATGAAAGTGATGAAGAATCTGAAATAAGAACATTTAGAAAAAGAGCTTGGAAAGCTGAATGTAATGAAATCGAGCCTACGAAAAAACTCTTGAGAAAAGGTGATGTCTGGCCAAAAGAAGACTTGAAGTTCAAGTTGGTGAAAAGATCAAAAGAACAGATTAACGAGATATGTAGTCAAAAAAGTGAATCAGATCAAAAAGAGCAAGTTGGAAAGAAAATTGAAGTAATTAGCAGGAAGAGCAAAAGACCATTGAAGCCAAATCAAAAGTACAAGTCTCCAGAGTGGACCTATATAATCATCCCACCAGTAGTTGAGGTCAGCAGTAGCAGTCAGGAGGACTTGGAAGAAAATAGTGACAACGATTAGGTTTAGTTTTCTTTGAGTTGAGGTTTATTTTTGGCATAAGGCTGAAGAAATTGTGTTAGGTGACACAAGGTCGAAGAAATTGTGTTAGCTGGAAACACTTTTTATGGACGCATGGTCGAAGAAAAGCTGTTAGAGGGTTAGTAAAAAAAATTGAAAAGGGAGGGTATTATTTTAATTAAATACTAATTTAAAAATGTTTGTTTCAAGTCATAGAAAGGTTAAAAAAAATGCCTAATACTGACAATTCAAGGTGTGCTAACCTCAGAAGATGTTGTAAAATGTCTTCCATTTGTGCGATTCTAATCATTCTAGTTTGGTTAATTTTAGCAGTCATCTTTCCTCTTGGCATAGACAAAGAGGATTACAAGGTGAACATGACGAGCAAAGCTGAATCTAAACAAGCTGCTCATGATGTTGCAGGCAAAACTAACAGGATTATTGAGCACAAACCAGAGATTCACCAGGACAGATCTGTTGGTGATTTTTCTACTAATTCCTTTTCAAGACTCTTATCAGAGTATGTTAGAGTCATGGATGTCAAAGATTGTTATGTGTGTGTTAAGCTTCCTACTTCGGTTTCTGAAGGGGTCAAGTATAATATGCTTCCTCTTACATATGGAATAACATGCAGTGTTATATCTGGCTTGTTCTATCGAACAGGTCGTCTGGAGTACTATTACTCAGATTTCGATGAGACATTCGCTAACTTGAAGGTTGTACATAGTCTTAACAAAGTTAGGCCTGCCAAACAGATGAGGGAATTCTTCCTGGTAACTAACGAACTCACATATGAGTATGCTTACAAAAATAATTTAACCTGCAAAATGAGAGATGAAGAAAGATCTTTTCTCAATTTGGTTGAGGAAAGGAGGGCGATTTACAAAAGGAATGAAATGCTCAAACAGACTAAATCCAAGTTTTGGCAGCTCGAAGACGAGAAGCTTAATGGTGAAGATAGATTTGCTGCTATTCACATAGATGATTCAGTTAGTGGAAAATTCTGCATTAGAAGAGATAACACGCTTTACGACAATTATTTTGTCGGTGCAAGCCAGTGTGAGGACACTTATCGAATTGTAGGGGGTTGGGGATTTAAAGGTGGTAAGGACCCAATTTTCCCAGGAATTTATTTTGTCTGTGGGAACAAGGCATATTTCAGTCTCCCTGACCATTGGTATGGTACATGTTACCTTGGTCTAGTTTTTCCTAAAATTTTCCACGTTGACAGAAAGGGGGAAGGTTCATTTGAAATTGGCAAACACCTGAATAGACACAAAAGAGAAAGCTTCTCTGAGATTATGGGAGATATTTTTGGTGCAATAATTCCTATGGTGGGAATAACTCTGAATGCAATCAAAATCAGAAAGGTTTCCACAATTGTTGACAGGTTATCCACTGATACTGCAAGTGCTTTTCAATTGGTCAATACTGAGCTCTTTGCCACCAGAAGTATGGTTATGCAGAATAGGCTTGCATTAGATACTCTCCTAGCAAAAGAGGGAGGAGTCTGTGGGATTTTACATGTTCAGCACTGCTGCACGTATATCCCAGATAAAAGTCAGAACATAGAATTACTGATAAGGAATATCACTGAATTTCACTCAGAAATAGAACCCATGGTAAGTGACAGTTTTTCTGAACGTTTGGCTAAAAGATTTGGGGCAATCAGGGAATGGTTTGCTGAAATTGGCAGTTCAATCATTGGCAAAGTGGTTTATCCTGTAATAATCATTGTTATAGTGACACTTTTGTTAAATATCAGTTGCATGATTCACAAGAGAAAGAAGCATGTGAGAGAAAAGAAGCGAATATACAAACTCAGAAAAGCTCAGGAGAAGGAGATAGAAATGGATGAATTTCGCAGGGCTCAATATGAGAGTTCCAGACAGACTGATGAAACAGGAGTTTAGATTTACTAACCCAGAGAGAGATCATTGTATGACATTTCTAAAAAGTAAAATTTTGAGTAAATATTTGGGTTTTTGTTTGGCGATTTAAAAATCACCAGATGAGGGAGTTGATGAAGCGGACTTTAGAGATAAGTTTAGATTCAGTACGCTGATTTAAACTCCCATATTTTTTAATTCATTAACGAGTGTTGCATGTTTTTGTACTGATTCAACCTAGAATAAATGTGCACTTACACGAACATATGGGATTAATTATATGTGCTCTTGTTATGTTTGTCATTACGTTTTAAATAATATATTTACTTTGTCTTTTGTTTTGTCAAACATTTACTGCGGCTGTTTTAAATAATAGCATGTGCATTTTCTTAAATGTGCTTTTGTTATGTCGTGTCATTTCATGTGACTGTGTTCTGTTTGTCTTTTGTGCATTATACTAGGTAACGTAAACTAATGGGTTAACATTAGTCAAGGGGGTGGGTAACAGAATAATTATCATTTCTTGAATTAATTGATGTCTTGTGTTTCCTTGCATACTAGAGTCATGCTAAAAGAGGCCTGTGGCCTATTTCTAAAACGGATGTCCGAAGTCCTGTCGAGTTGGGCCTTGCACAGCAGTGAATGAAAAAGAAAACATTTTCTACATAATTCTTTGAAAAACACACGCGGAAGCTAGGCTGTGCAGAGCGGTGAGATAATCATTGTATAAACTTTCATTGCCAAGGACAGGATGTGTAGCGGCGGAAAAGCTTGGATGGAGGAAGCAACTAACAATTTTATTAAATGTTGCAAGCTTCGGAAGAGCCTGTGACACACGTAGTCAAAGGACAATGCAGCTCTGAACGTGATTCTTACAATGTGAAAGCCGAATGACTTCATCGAGTGACATTTCTCGACCAATCATGCTTCGTGTTGGTCGGTTATTTGTATTCTTTTAGTTAGTTTTAGATAGAGAAAAGGGTATAAAAATTGCCCCCTTGGAAAGAGCACTGTTGGCTCGTTCCTGTGCTCCAGAGATGCTGTTGGACTTTTGACTCACGTAAGATTCTTTCAAACTTATGATTTTCCCTTTAGGTTTCTTTAGCTAAGTTAGGGAAATAGGGACTAGGGAATGAGTTCTTAAATGCTTAAACATTTCTCATGCAGATTTTGATTTAAACTGTCAGTCTTATGTGCCTTTCTAATTAAATAAATGCTGCATAATAAAATGCTAATAAAGAAATAAATTCTTAAAATGCACTTTGCCTTGATAATAAAGTTAATAAAATAGATTTTGAAATGACAAGCTGGTCTTGTTTGTTTCTTTGAGTTACCATTAGTTAATCCATTGCCTATGATTTTGACTTAATTAAATGTTTATAAAGGTGTTTTGATTAATTAGGTCATATGATTCAGTTGGTCAATTCATGTCTCAGTCATTTATGGGCCTAGTGTAGAAATTATAAATAATGGTGAGTATTGTGGTGTAGAGTTGTACACCTGGATCTGATCCTAGGCGGCCGCTCCCCTCACGCTCCCTGACCAAGGAATCTGCCTGCAATTCTAGCTTCTGGACGCCTCTGCCTGACTTAGCGGTATCGTACACACTCGAACCGCGCTGCTAACTGCATTATTGACACAGCGCTTGATTGCATTACATTCTAAGCTTTGCGCGTGTGTGAAAGCAGCTTCTGGACCTCGCACTTGATTGGTTGTGCTTTGGGAACATCGCGCCAGACTGTTTCCCATGTAAAAATTATCGCGTTTATTAAAGCAACATCCGTGCCTCACGCTTAATTGCTTATCTCTTGGTGACATCGCGCTTTGACTGCAATTATCCTCGAGACGTGGCGCATTGTCTGTAGCATAGCACCGAACCTCGTGTTGTAACCTGCGTTTGTGCCCAGCTTTATTTCATTAAATTGTGGCTGCTGCTGGCATCTGCATTGCGCATTTTTTTGTTCTGCCTTATTAATTAGTGGAATAGAAACTTGTAGGAGCCGAGCTCTGTTTCACTTTCCATTCTCCATTTTGGATCCTGGTTTGTTGTGTGTTCCCTTGGCCCGCCCACCCTCCCCGCTGACGCCTCCCAGCTGCCCCTCCCACCCACGAATACTACGGTCACCTCCTCCCTCCCACAACTGTGACCACCTGGATCTGATCCTAGGCGGCCGCTCCCCTCACGCTCCCTGACCAAGGAATCTGCCTGCAATTCTAGCTTCTGGACGCCTCTGCCTGACTTCGCGGTATCGTACACACTCGAACCGCGCTGCTAACTGCATTATTGACACAGCGCTTGATTGCATTACATTCTAAGCTTTGCGCGTGTGTGAAAGCAGCTTCTGGACCTCGCACTTGATTGGTTGTGCTTTGGGAACATCGCGCCAGACTGTTTCCCATGTAAAAATTATCGCGTTTATTAAAGCAACATCCGTGCCTCACGCTTAATTGCTTATCTCTTGGTGACATCGCGCTTTGACTGCAATTATCCTCGAGACGTGGCGCATTGTCTGTAGCAGTGCGCCGAACCTCGTGTTGTAACCTGCGTTTGTGCCCAGCTTTATTTCATTAAATTGTGGCTGCTGCTGCCATCTGCATTGCGCATTTTTTTGTTCTGCCTTATTAATTAGTGGAATAGAAACTTGTAGGAGCCGAGCTTTGTTTCACTTTCCATTCTCCATTTTGGATCCTGGTTTGTTGTGTGTTCCCTTGGCCCGCCCACCCTCCCCGCTGACGCCTCCCAGCTGACCCTCCCACGCTCCGCCCCTCCACTATCCATTAAATGCCAGATGCTCCAACGCGCAGCGTCCACGTGCTACGGCCGCGCCGAAGGTGCGCCAAAGGTAAGCCCGTCTACGCCCGTCCGCGCCTGGACCGCGCCCAGCGCCAGACCCCCTGGTTCCCATAATGCCCAGCCCTCTCGCATTACTTACGATGCCACCACCCTCTTAGCCCTAAACCCCGGCCGCTCCCTCAACTGCGTCCAAGCCGCTCCTGGACACACCCATGGACCCTTCTCTTGCAACTCCTGCAAGTTCGACGGCACCAAAACCAACTCCTCATCCACCAACACCAACCATAGACCGGACTCCAACCACCTTAAATGCATCCTGCTCAACACCCGCTCGGTCCACGGACGCGCCATCGACCTCTGGAATCTACTAGACACCATCTCACCGGACGTCGCCTTCCTAACAGAAACTTGGATGAATGCCTCTTCAGCCCCAGACATCACCATCGCTATCCCGGAAGGATACAAGATCATCCGTAAGGACCGCATCAAGCATACTGGAGGAGGCATCGCTATCGTCCACAAGAACTCCATCCGCATCTCAACCAGCTCAGACGTCAACCTAGCCGGCGCCGAACACCTCCACTTCCAGATCCACACCGACCCCAAGACCACACTCAGGGGCACCCTCCTCTACCGGCCTCCAGGACCCAGGGCACAATTCAGTGACGACATCACTGACTTTATCACCCCTCACGCCCTCCCCTCCGAGGACTACATTCTATTGGGAGACCTCCATTTTCACCTGGAAAAGAGCAACGACTACAACACCACCACCCTTCTGGACAATCTCGCCAACCTCGGACTCAAACAACTTGTTAATACCCCCACACACCACGCAGGACACACTCTCGACCCTATCTTCACCTCCAGCAAACATATTTCCTTCAGTCACACCACAGCTCTCCAATGGACGGACCACAGCTGTGTTCACTTTGTCTACAAAAAGAACACAACCCACAACCATCCTCAACCTTCCCTGCGAAGAAACTGGAACAAAATCACCATCGACCAGATTTCCACATCGCTTCTTCAAAACCCCCTTGCCCACTCATCGAACCCCAACCAAGCAGCCATTAACCTCACTCAATGGCTAAGCAACACCGCCGACAACCTAGCACCTTTGAAAAAACGTCAAATCAAACCAGGCAACAAAAACGCCCCCTGGTTCAACGAGGATCTTAAGAAATCCAAGAAACTCTGTCGCTCCCTTGAGAGAGCTTGGAAAAAAGACCCAAACACCAACACCTGGGAGGCCTTCAAAAACGCCACCTGAATACACCACCAATTAATCCGGACTGCCAAGAAAACTGCTTTCAAAGACCGACTAGACAAAAACGCCCACAACAGCAAGGAATTATTCAACATCGTCAAAGAGTTTACCAACCCCACTGCCAACTCCAACGACATCACCCCCTCTCAAACCCTTTGCGACTCCCTAGCTTCGTTCTTCCACGACAAAATCGCAGACATCCACAACAGCTTTGACAACCAACCCGAAGACCAACCCACCCATCCCACTGCCATACCCTCACCCCCCTTGAACATCCTTAATGACTGGAACCCAATCTCCACTGAGGACACCATCCGCCTGATGAACTCCATCCACTCAGGATCCCCCACAGACCCATGCCCTCACCACATCTTCAACAAAGCAGACTCCATCATAGCACCACACCTCCGAGACGTCATCAACTGCTCCCTCAACTCCCGCACCTTCCCAGAAAGCTGGAAACACGCCGAACTCAGCGCCCTTCTGAAAAAACCCACAGCTGACCCAACCGAACTCAAAAACTACCGCCCCATCTCGCTCCTTCCATTCCCATCCAAAGTCATCGAGAAAGCTGTCAACAACCAGCTCGCCGCCTTCCTCGAAGCCAACAAATCCCTCGACTCCTCACAGTCCGGCTTCCGAGCCAAACACAGTACTGAGACCGCACTCATCGCAGCAACAGACGACATCCGTATTCTACTGGACAATGGAGACACAGTCGCCCTAATCCTCCTTGACCTCTCCGCAGCCTTCGACACAGTCTGTCATAACACCCTGTTACAACGACTCAGAAACATCGGAATCCAAGGAAAAGCACTGGAATGGATCACCTCATTCCTTGCCGGAAGAACTCAGAGAGTACGCCTCCCACCATTCAAGTCAGAGGCCACAGAAGTCATCTGCGGCGTACCACAAGGATCCTCACTCAGCCCCACCCTCTTCAACGTATACATGAGCCCCCTCGCGACCATCGCTCGCCAACACAACCTCAACATCATCTCCTACGCTGGTGACACTCAACTGATCCTCTCACTCACCAAAGACCCAAACATCGCCAAAAACAACCTACATGAAGGAATGAAAGAGGTAGCCGAATGGATGAAGAATAGCCGTCTGAAACTGAATTCAGACAAAACAGAAGTCCTTATCTTAGGTACCTCCCCCTCCGCCTGGGACGACTCTTGGTGGCCAGAGGCCCTTGGAAAAGCACCCATCCCGAAGGATCACGCACGGAACCTAGGCGTCATCCTGGACTCCTCACTCTCGATGACCAGACAAGTCAACGCCATCTCTGCATCTTGCTTCAACATTCTCCGCACGCTCAAGAAAACATTTCGCTGGATCCCCACCGAAACTAGAAAAACGGTCACCCACGCACTGGTTACAAGCCGCCTGGACTACGGAAACACCCTTTACACCGGCACCACCGCAAAACTTCAGAAAAAACTCCAACGCATCCAGAACGCATCAGCCAGACTCATATTAGACATCCCGCGTAAAGAACACATTTCTGGTCACCTGAAAAACCTTTACTGGCTACCCATCAATAAGAGGATAACTTTCCGCCTCCTCACCAACGCACACAAAGCTCTTTACGAACTTGGACCCGATTGCCTCAATACACGTCTTTCCTTCTACACCCCCCCCGCCAGCTGCGCTCTTCCAACCAAGCCCTCGCTGCTGTTCCCCGCGTCAACAAAACCACCATGGGAGGTAGATCATTCTCCTACCTAGCGGCCAAAACCTGGAACTCACTTCCCATGCACCTTCGCCTCACTCAAAACCACCTAGCATTCAGAAAGCAACTTAAAACCTGGATATTCGAGAAGTAATTCCCCACCCCTCTTCAAGCGCCTTGAGACCCTCTGGGTATGTAGCGCGCTATATAGATCTACTGACTTGACTTGACTATGAGACTGAATTTCCTTTGGCCCGCTGGATCAGTATCCAGTCCATAATGCATAGACGTCTTGCGCAGTGATATTCTGGTGTTTGTCCTAACAAATGCGTGAGTGTGGAACATCAAATAATAAATGTATTATTTTAAAACAGTCTTCGTGGGGCTACAGACCCTATTCATCTATTTTTAAAATAAATATTGCACATACGCCTTTCTACCTGTCTTTCTATCACCTTTCTATCAAAATACGTACACACCCCGACATACAACAGAGCTTTGAGCATGGTTTGCTGGAGTATCTGATCTCCTTGAGCATTGCTGACAAGACCTTAATCATATTAGGGAGGACATATTTATTTAGATGAATAGGGTCTGTAGCCCCACGAAGACTGTTTAAACATATTTATTTTCCTCGGACAGCCCATACACCACCTGCAACAGTTTATACACCTTGTACGGGTCTAACAAACTACATATATGAAGGCTTGGTCTTGATCTGTATGAGTCGCACAGGCACTCCTGAGCCTCCTGCTGAGGACACTTAATTATATACCTGTAACAAAGGCTGTAATATTCACGTTTGATACATATGAATACAACAGCTGCTGCAAAACCTTTAACAGGCAATATGGCATTGTAGGGGATGCCTGGAGTTTCCTTTTCAAAACTGACACTCTTAGAGGCACAGACACATTTCTTGCGAGATTTGTTGTTTTGGCTTGTGGGACTTTCTGTGTTTCGAACACCACAAGCAATGAAAATTTACGTTGTTGACTTTTGACGGTTGCCCTTCTGCCCCAGTTCTTTTTGGTGAGGCTTTCTATGGTTCAAAAGAAGAAAGAGACAATCAATTAGGTAAAAAGTGTCTATAACTTTTTTCACTAACCTTGTCATTTTCAAGGCACTTGACTGCGGCTCTGAAATCTTGAGAGTCGCAAAGGTCCATCGAAGCGTCACATTCGTTGGTGCTTGCGCCTGGCTGTTACATGACGACCACTCGGGAGCTGTTTCCTCCAAAAACCCCATATCTTTATAGATAGATGAGTTAGGAGGAAATATAAATTCTTCAACCTCTTCCATATCGAAGAAATTGTTTACAGCATTTACACCGATACTTGAGTCCTCACTGCCGCTGCTGTCAATCTTAATCAGGGATACCAACTGGGTCCAGTCCTTGAGGCTGAGCGCTTTCATCCGATGGCAGAGGTCCCTATGAAAACCTTAACGTCACAACCTGCATCTTTAGGAGCTCCCTGTTGCACGTCCTTGTACAACACCGCAGGTGTTAGGCTACGATAATATCTATCGATAGTGGCCTGCCTGCCTGACAATGGGGTCCTTTTGATGAGGTGGCTGTATCTCTTCATAATGATAAGTGCCCTCTTTCTCTAGACCGGCTCTTGGTTACTTCACAGGGAGCTTAAGAGCTCCTTATATGTATTCTAAGTACCCCAAAAAGAGGTGTACACCTCTATGTCACTTCGTGGTCACAGGGTTTCCAAGGTTTCTGGTTTGCTGAGGTCTCCCACACAGCCCCGCCCCTACATGATTCAACCCCCAGTGAAATGTGACTCCTACTTCAGTTCTAGGGCGAGATCCCCTAGGGACCAGAAGTTCCGGTCAATGATTATGTCACTTCTGGGGCAGGACTAATGTCACTTTTTGGATAATGAGTAAAGGTATCCCCTCCTTGTGTATTACATCTCCGGACAGCAACAGGAGCTGTTGGGGTCTCACATGGAGAGAGGGATGAGAGGTACTGTATTAGAAATTTTGATGTTTATGTTTGTAAGTAGTTAATTTTGTGATATCTGTGATCATGTCATGCTCAATTTGCAGTTTCTTCTCATTAACTATGTTGAAAATGCCTATAAAAACCCCATTATTTGTGGGTGTGCGAGAGACTTTTCCTTTCTCACCAGAGATGATGTTGTCTCCTTAGTGATTTGGAAAGATTTATTTGGAGAAGACTTCTTGATTTTCTCCTGACTCTGTCCATTTTTTCTAATGAATTTGCTGTATTGATGGGGCTTAGAATTATTCTGATTTCTGACTACGTACTCTGCATTTATTGGTTTTATGGCATTTAACCATTATTCTTTACTACTGGATAAATGAGATGTTGTAATTAAATCCTTTAACATCACCGTAATTAAATCCTTTAACAGCTCGTCATTGAGCCCAACCCTCTTTAATATGTATGTCGCGCCTGTTGCCTCGATTGTGGAGAGCCATGGCCTCCAACTGGTCTCTTACGCCGACGACACGCAGCTGGTGATCTCCCTATCGCATGCGCCCTGTCTTGCTGCCGATGGCTTCCGTTCGTGCATGAAAGATCTTGCCGAATGGATGGCCATCAATTGTTTGAAGCTGAATGGCAACAAGACAGAGGTGCTGGTGGTGGGGAGAGCCCAGTCTGCCTGGTCGTCGGCATGGTGGCCTTCCTGCCTTGGACCTACCCCAACCCCCTGCCAAGAGGCACGCAATCTGGGGGTGTGGTTTGACGCTGGTCTCACTTTTGGCCCCCAGATTAATCGGGTGGTGGGAGTCTGTTTCGGGATTCTGAAGAAGCTGAGAAAAGTCCTAGACCTACTCCCGATTGAAGCCTGTCAAACCTTGGTCCATGCCCTGGTGACAGCTAGGTCGGACTATGGGAACCTGCTGTACCTGGGGGCTCCAGAAAAAAGCATGGCTCGCCTGCAAGTGCTGCAGAATGCGGCAGCGCGTCTGATTCTTAGACTGCCTAAAAGGGCGCCTTCTAAGGCGGCCCTCCAGCAGCTGCACTGGCTCCCGGTGAGGAGAAGAGTGGAATATAAAGCCCTCTGCACCTGTCATCGCATCTTGAATGGCAGGGCACCCGACCCTCTGACTAAGTTGATCGAAGTGTACAAACCAACACGTGCGCTTAGATCCACAGGGGGCGGCCTACTGAGGATTCCAAGAATTAAGAAGGCCTGCATGGGAGGCAGGTCCTTCAGATGCCTAGCGGCAACTAACTGGAATAAACTGCCAGCGGACTTGCGCCTGGAACCAGAGGAGGCTAGGTTCCGAGCGAAACTAAAAACATTTCTCTATACTAAATAACGGCCCGCCCAGTTTTCTGTGTCCCCTGCTATCTGCCTCTCCCACTTTCAGCGCGTGGACACGCCGGTGTGCGTAATCGCAGCGCTCTACAAATGTCCCAATAATAATAATAATAATAATAATAACATTTATTTGGGCATGGAACTCAGTGATTGAGTGGTAACACTGATTATTTTTTCAACAAATGTTATTTGGACTCGATGTTGAGGAGGGAGGTGTCTCCTACCAGTCAGATCAAGGTTGCTGGAGCAGACCTTCTGAGGTAACATTTGGGTGTAAATCTGAGGTGCAACAGGAAATTTGGTTTTTGCTCCCACAAGAGGGTAGGTCTTTTTGTCTCAAAAAGAGCAAGAAAAAATATTTTTTAACAGGATGGTTTGCGGCGGTGACTTCTATCAGCAAAAGACCTCCAATTGACAATATGTTTTGTTCTCTTATGTAAGGATCATTTCATCCAAACACAACATAGTCCCTCCATACATGATGTCGATGACACTGCAAACCTGTGATATTCGGGTAACACCTAAGAATTCATCAACAACTAAATGTATTAGAAGGGTTGATTCCATCCTGTAAAAAGATCTTATTCTACTAAAAAAGATAAGTCTTATAGTTAGTTTATGCACACAACATAGTACCCTAAGAAAAAAATCAATTACTGCTACCAGAAGGAAATAGAAAATCGGTAGATGGTATTCATGTCAAAAAGTGACTGGGCTTACCGAATCTGGGTTGTAGCCAGGCACTGGGACTCACTCTCCCGGGCTCCCCTGCATCGCTCCAGCATTCCAGCTCAGCTGACGCCACTCTACCATCACCATGGCGGATAAAGCTGGCAAAGGCTCACCACTGCGCGGGACGCACTTACCGAATCGGGGTTGTATCGAGGCACTGGGACTCACTCTCCCAGGCTCCCCGGTATCGCTCCAGCATTCCCGCCCAGCTGATGCCATTCTACCCTTACCGAGGTGGATAAAGCTGGCAGAGGCTCACCGCTGCGCGGGACGCGCTTACTGAATCGGGGTTGTGGCCAGGCACTGGGACTCACTCTTCCAGGCTCTCCTGTATCGCTCCAGCATTCCACCCCAGCTGATGCCACTCTACCATCACCGCGGCGGATAAAGCTGGCAGCCTCTCACCGCTGCGCGGGACGCACCTGGACGAAACCCGGACCAAGGGCGGGCCCGTCTGTGCCTGTCCGTGACTAGACAAGGCTGGGCTGGGCCCATCCTCAGTGACTTAAGCTTCGTGGTTGGGTGCACTGCGTTAGCTGCAAGGATCTAATCAATTATCAAGTTGAACTATGACAAGTCTGTTGGTTTAGTAAGGGGTTGGATAACTGTGAGGCTTTAAATTAGTGTCATTCTTGACCTACAGGCCTGGAAGACTTGTTAGTGAGAGGGTCCGGGACCCCTGAACTGATAAATCCACCTTTGCTGATGTTGATTGTAGTCTCTTGCTGTCATTTCTTGACCCACAGCCATGGTTGGGCGTAAGGCAACAACTTCTACTTATGTGTCTGTCTGGGGAAAGAAGAAGGTGGGAGCTGCCTCATTGGTTTCTTCGGTTTCAACCATGGATTCTTTCCTGCAAAGGGCTGCCTCTGTGCTGGACAAAGAGATCGAGATGGTGAATAGGCACCTCTCGAGGTCTCCTAGTGTTTCTCCTAACTTGCCCTCCACGGATGCTCATGTGTTGCAAGTGAAACGGGAGGGCAGTACCAATGAACCCACAGGCCTGACCAACTGGTCTGGGCCCTATTCAAATTCTCAGGGTGGTTTGGAGTCTCCTAGATCATTACCTGCAGCCTCTAATAGAATTACAGGGTCTTTACCACTCTCCCCTGTTACTGTAATACTTGACAAAAAGGGTGAGGATTTGATTGAGAGCCGGGAAATGGGTATCTGTTTGAGTAATAACGTGTCGACATCTCCCTCTGCTCATTTAGGTGTAGGGGTAATCCCGGTTGTGAATGGGAATCTGCAACATGGTATGGGCACCAAAAGGAAAATTCACGCTATAGGGGGCAAAGGGAAGAAAGCGAAATCTAATCTAGCTTCCAATATCACCCCACCTGATTCAGCCCCCTTTTCTATCCCCCCTTATTAGATTTCTGTGGGGTGTTAACAGAATTCCAGCTAGTATTGTCCAAGCTCTTAGATCTTAAACTGAGCCCTATCCTTGAGAGATTGACTAAAATTGAGGATAGCTTAGTGTCACGCAACATCGCGGAGGCAGTGCATGTATTAGGAGCCCCCAGTATAGTTCCTGAGCATAAGTCTGTACAGGTTCCCGAGTTACAGACTAACCAGCAGTATCCTTTAAATCACCCCTTAACCTTACCATCTTTGCAGCCCGCTGACCCACAACTTGGGGATATGATTCAAACAGTAAGGCCAAGAAGTAACCCCCTCATACCTATGAACGGCTTAGATGTTAGGTATAGACTCAAGGACAGGAGGTTGGAGAAAAGCGAGGTGCAAATGAGTCTCCCAGTAATAGACCTACCTCCTGAATCCACTCCTTTTGTAGTGGTCTTGGGGAGTGTTCCATCTCTCCCCCGAGGCGTAAAGAGGATTTTGGGCAGCTGAAAAATAAAATAACTCACTGGCTCACTCATAACACCGCCCTGGGTGATCGCGTGACTAAAACATCATCATGGCCCGTAGTTAGCGGGATTGGGAACTCCTGCAAATCGGGCATGGGTGACTGTGTAATTGTTAATTTTTATAACCCTCAAATTGCCGGTAGGATATTGTCTAGGGATACTTGTTACCCTAAACCTGAATCTGTTATCAGGGCACTCCCCTTGGGCTTTTTCTATGAATCTGTTTTATGAAAGGAAATGCACTCTAATGCCTATATGGAAGCCCAGCGAGGTGGGTGGGTTTCAAGAACAACTCCTGTACAGCAGCTTACCCCTGGGGCTCACTTACCACCTGTAACACCTGTCTTGCAAGCATCCCGCCCGATGTTGGAGCTAAACAATAAATGTTCTGCATTATCGGGGTTGGAAGAGTGTGATTGACTAGGTAATACTAGGTCACATAGTAATGAGCTTGTCGCTCAGAAGCAGTCTTCATCTGAGGTAGCCGAGGAGAGCCAAAGGGCAACAGCTATTACATTTTTGTCCTGGAATATTAGAAGGTTAGCCAACAAGTTCCAGGATCCACTATGGTGCACTTTGTGAAGCAATTTCAAGTGATCAACCTGCAAGAAACATGGTTGGTGGACTGTGGTCTATTCCTGGAGGGTTATAAGGCCTTCTATGTTCCGGCCACTCCTACTACTAGTGGAACACCCAAGAGTGGTTTAGTCACATACATCTCACTGGCCATTGATTGTCAGATTCGGGTTGCTCCATCTTCATGCCCAGGAATACTTGCACTAACGGTAAAAAAGGAGACATTATATTGGGTCTAATCAATTTTTATAATTCTGTGCCTTATCCACCCGGTGCTTGTACTATCACTTCTTTGGGCACAGTTATAAGACAGTCTTTTGACTCTATTTTATATAACCTCATGGTATTCAGTGATTTTAATATCCACCCTTGTTGCAACCCAATACTATCTTGTACATCTGAAATGGGCTGCCCGTGCATGAAGGGGTTTCACTTTGAAGATCTTGTGCAGGGAGAATTGTTAAATAACTTGTTAAATGATTTTGACATGATGACCTTGATGTCCCTGACTGCCCCGCACACCATTTTTCCTGTCCCTACTTTTAAAGGGAGAGGTAGGGGGTCCATTATTGATTTTATTTTAACTTCCTCTTCTTTACAATCCATACTTTGTTCTTTTAATATTGAGGAGAGTGTATATAGTGATCGTAACCCCCTTTGCATCTCCATGAGGGGTCCATAGTAAGCATGGAGTAGTGATACAGTATTGAGGGGTACTCTCAGACCTTCGGACGGCATACAACGTCTGAAATGTACTCAGATTTCCCCAAACAATTTCTATCGGGCAGTTAGAGAATCCTGTACCCTTGAGCTAGCACAGTGTACCGCAGTTGTTTCCTCCCCAGGTGAGGTTATTGGTGCCTCTGGTCACAAAGTCGGGGAACTTTTAAATATCCCTGCAGGTAGGACAGTCAGTCTCAGGCCCAGATGGTTTGATGCGTCCTGTTCTCGGGCTGCGAAAAACCTGAGGAAAGCCCTGGCTGCTAAACCTAGAACCCAAGCCCAGGTGCCTACTTGCTGGAAATAATATAAATTATCCCTGGTTAGACGGTAGGGTGTTCTGAAAGAGGAGGCTTGGAGGGAGTTGATAGAATCAAGTATCCTCAGAAATAGCTCCAGGTTCTGGAGTATTGTTAACAGCCCTCTTTTTGATCAGCAAATGGAGGAGGGGGCCTAGAGGCTAACATAACAGAGGAGGAATGGGTGCTTCATTTTAAATCAATGTTCACAAGCCCAACGGATCACCCCTGTCCTTGTCAAGAAGTTCAGGATTCAAATGCCCCGGTAATGATTTTTGATCAAGGCGAGGTGGAGATGGTCATCGCAGGGCTCTCTACTAACAAAGCACCGGGCCCAGATGGCATTCTCCCGGATCTGTACAAGTCTGATCCTTCCTTCTGAGCTCCGGTACTCGTGGCTGTGTTTAACACAGCTGCAAGGAACGGTCGTCCCCAGTCCTGGGCCACTTCTACTATAGTTCCTGTTTTCAAAAAGGGTGATAGGAATAGCACTCATTGCCATAGGCCTATCTCCCTTCTTGACTCTGTGGTTAAGGTTATAGGTGATATTCTCCTGCAGAAATTATCTACTTGGGCGGAGTAGCATAAGGTTTTGTCGGATATCCAGTGTGAATTCCGACCGGAGAGATCAACGGTTGCCCAGTGCCTCAACCTTTCTATGTTATTGAGTAAATACACAGTTGCCCACCCCTGGCACTGTTTACCTTGCCTTCATGGACTTATCTTCCGCTTTTGATTGTGTCAACAGGATCAAGTTGTGGTAGTCCCAGAGGGCAATGGGGGTGGACGACAGTGTTGTTATCTTTCTAGAGGATCTGCATAGGTCCACCACGGCCAATGTTAGGTTTTGTAAGGATCTTAGGGTTACCAGGGATCTGGAGATTAGGAGGGGAGTCCGGCAGGCTGTATTTTGGCCCCTTTTTTATTTATTTTTATATTAATGATCGATCTGGACAGTGTACTTAGAGCCATGCGGATAGACTTTATATGTGTATGGAGGCGCAGCATCCCTGTTTTACTTTATGCCGATGATGCCGTTCTTTTATCCAAGACCGCATTAGGATTGCAATCTTTAATAAATGCATTCTCCAAATGTATGATGGACGGTAATTTGGCAGTAAATAATGCAAAATCTTACAAAATGCAAGTGGGGCAGCGACCTACAGAAAGTTATCAATTTAGTATTGGCCCTGCAAAGATCCCTTGCACAAACGTTTTTTCTTATCTTAGGGTACTCTTGGATGACCAGCTAAATTGAGGGCCACTTATTTTGAAGAAAAAGGGGACCTGTCCGAGTAAATGCGTCAATTTTTAACTTTGCTTCTAAAGTAGGGAGGAAACCTATTGGAGCCATGTTAAAAGTTTATCAACCCAAAAGTGTGGCTGGAGCTAGCTATGGAAGCGAAATTTGGGGACATATCGTTGTGAACCCCCTTCAGGTGATTGAGAACAAATTCCTGTAGCTGTTGTTGTGTGTACCGTGCGGTTTATCTAACCTAGCGGCCCATGAGGAGCTCGGAGTCTCCTTTCTAAGTGAAACCCTGGCTCTACGCCCTCTTGTGTTTTGGATGAAGGGTTGGATGAACGAGGAGTTAACTCTAAACCATTTGATTTTACGGGAGGGGATGTCTCTTGACAAGGCAATGCAAATTCCCTGGTTAAATTATATTAGAAGAAGTTTAGACGGGTTAGGGCGAGCTGATTTATTTTTTAAACCTGAAACTATTGTTAAGAAAGACGTGGAATCAATTAGTGTAGCTTTTTCAACCCTTAGGAAAATGGAAAGGGTCGGAGCTGCAGAAACCAAGTGTTCGGAAGTTTTTAATGCTTAAAACAACCCCGTTAACGGAGCCCTACCTTAAAAGGGTCCTTATCTATACATGAGAGGTTTTTATTAACAAGGTTTTGGATGAATCTCTTTCACCTCCTGTTAGCAAGACCCAAGGGATGCAGTAGAGGACAAGTGCTTGCACCCTGTGGTTGCGGCGGTCAGTCTCCACAAAATTTGCTGCACTTTATGTTTATATGTAGGTTTTATGAAACTCCCGAAGGCATTTTTTTGGTTCCCATTTTAAAGAAGTTGAATTTTATTCAGGCTCATCCTGCCCTTTTCTGTTTGCAGTTGTCGAAAGAGGATTGTCTTTGTTTTATTGTAGGATAATTTAAATCTATTGTAATAACCAGGGCCTGCTTGGATGCTTAGTTATTGCTGGGATAACTAGGGGGCATATTGTCAAGCCTTGGCAATAAAATTATCGCTGCTTTATCGGTGGGAAACTGCTGATAAAGTGGCGATAATGGGCTTGATAATATGCTCTATGAAATTCCAATCGAAGCTCGTGTTAAATGTGAAGGACATCTAACATGAGCTTTGATTTGAATTCCATAGAGCATATTATCAAGCCCTTTATCGCCACTTTATCGGCAGTTTCCTGCCGATAAAGCAGCGATAATTTTATTGCCCAGGCTTGATAATATGCCCCAAGGTTCTTGACAAATTGTGAAGTTTTAGTCCACATTACAAGGTCAAACATTTAAAGGGAGAAATGTCCCACATGGCACATTACACTTTATGATTGCATATTATGTTTTTTATGTATTGAATGCGGTCTTTTATCCTAACCTGTGTTTCTTATATACTGGGCTTTATATATTACATTGTGGGGGTTCTGCAACTGGATTGTTATTTTAACATGTATTTTTTATGTAATTGGGTTTTATGTCTTTGTATGTTTTAACTTTCATGGCTTTCTCTTATGAAACTGAATAAAGTTTATTTGATTGATTGACAATTGACTGGGCTCTAGCATCTTCTTCTAAAATAATGCCCTTCAAAGTTAACTGCGAAATATAGCTTCCGCCTTGCAGCAACTTTTAAACCATGGGACCGTGTCACACCTACCATGCATGAGTGCATGATTTTACCCCCTTGGTACCTGTACACTTATATGTACACATTCAATAAAACAGCCCAACTCTGACCTCCAGTCTGCAAACCAATATCTAGAAGTTGTAGCTAAAGCATGTCTTCCCTTTAAACGGATGTTACAGATTTTCTCTAGCTGACCTTCTATGCTTTTCTACATCCATGTTCCATTAGGCATTCATACAACATATAACATGCTTAGAGGAGAGTAATGACACAGAATGCCATTAATCAAGCCAAAATAGAACATGTTATCAAGTGCACACTAGAATCATATAATCACTAACATTCTTTGAAGACAATGCAGTGTTCTATTTGAAATGTGAGCTCCATGTCAAAGCAGTTCAATTGGGTCCCAAGAATCTGTTCCACCTCAAAAAGTAAGGTAAGAAACTTTGCCCAGGAAAACAGTATTCAGAGGGCTTTATAATAACACAGTGCCTAATATAGACCCATAGCCATGGAATAGTGTTGATTTGTATCTTTACATATTTGTATTAAGCACTGGCAAAGTCAAAAAGTCTGGCTCATTTTGTGTATGTTGATATAATGACTTTGCGATGTTGTGTGACTTATTTGGACACACACAAACACAGGTACACATGCTGTCATACAACACATTTTAGGCCATTGTAGACATATGGATGCTGGATGAATATCAGGATGGATTAATGCCCGTATGGATGAATACATGAAGAACAGGTACATCACTGTGGATGTGTAGGTGTATGGATGAATGCTTCGATGTGGGTAGATGGATGAAGGACTTGGGGTAGATGGTGAAATGCCTCGGTGAGGGGAGATGGATGAATGACTTGGGGGTAGATGGTGAAATGCCTCAGTGCGGGGTGATAGATAAATGCACAAATGTAGCTGGGTGATATAGACGCATCCATAAGTGTGGTTCGAAACTGGTTGCAGAGCAAGCTGACCTTGGTGGCCTGGCCCACCTCTCCAATAGGTGTGGTTCCACACAGGAAGCCTACTTTCACTCCATTTGATGATGCTGTCATGGTCCAGTCGTACAAAAGGGGGTGGTGATGGACGGAGCATCTGAACCAATCAAACACTCACACCCAGTCAACAGATCTGGGTTTAATCCATCTCCGTTCTTTAGCCCACTCTGCCACCCCAGTTCAGACATGGCCATATGCAAATCAGTCTGGCCCTGTGCCTCATGGGAACAGTCCAGCCCGAACTGCCAAGCCATGCCTTCCCTGGACCAGAAAAAAGCTTCCTAGGACCGGTTTCTGGCATTACAGCCGTCTTCAGCCAGGCTTGCTGGAATCCAGTGGCAAAGTGAGCAAGGGACTCACGTCTGAGCATACCCTGCCAACTTATGGCGAACACAGCGGTACAAAAGGGGTTGGTGCTGGACGGAGCATCTGCCCCAATCAAACACTCACACCCAGTCAACAGATCTGGGTTTAATCTATCATCGTTCTTTAGCCTACTCTGCCACCCCAGTTCAGACATGGCCATATGCAAATCAGTCTGACCCTGTGCCTCATGGGAACAGTCCAGCCCGAACTGTTGTTTTTGCATTTGTCCCCCGGAGTGGGACGGGTATGCTCAGACGTGAGTCCCGTGCTCTCCACACCACTGGAGTCAAGCCATCCTGGCTGATGATGGCTGATAGCCAGAAACCGATCCTAGGATGCTTGATTCCGGTCCTGGGAAGACATGGCTCTGCAGTTCGGGCTGGGCTGTTCCCATGAGGCACAGGGTCAAGGCTGATTTGCATATGGCCATGTCTGAACTGGGGTGGTGTGGAGTGCAAAAAACGATAGATTTAGGCCCAGATCTCTGTACTGGGGTGAATGTATGACATTGTTCTGCATTCTGTCCATCAACTGTTGTTTTTGCATTTGTCACCCCGAGTGGGACGGGTATGCTCAGACGTGAGTCCCGTGCTCTCCACACCACTGGAGTCAAGCTATCCTGGCTGATGACGGCTGATAGCCAGAAACTAGTCCTAGGATGCTTGATTCCGGTCCAGGAAAGACATGGCTTGGCAGTTCGGGCTGGACTGTTCCCATGAGGCACAGGGTCAAGGCTGATTTGCACATGGCCATGTCTAAACTGGGGTGGTGTGGAGTGCAAAAAACGATGGATTTAGGCCCAGATCCCTGTACTGGGGTGAATGTATGACATTGTACTGCATTCTGTCCATCAACTGTGGTTTTTGCACCGGTCTGATAGGACACAGCTTAAACTCACATTTGAAACCCGGCGCTTCACTAAGACCCCACAAAAGCATGCCTCAGACTCTGAGGTGGATGCAGTGTCGGATGGGCCCCCCCACTTTTGAGGCTACACTGGTTGCCATGCAGCAGACTTTACAATCCAAAGAGGGCGCTATGACGGCGGTCAACCACAGACTATATCACATGTCTTCGCAGTTGGAAAAACAAAGCGCGCGCATGGGTGAGGTGGAGCAGAGGGTCTCTGCCCTGGACAAACCGTGGTTTGTCCACGGTTTTTGACAAGGCCCTAAATATGGAGACGGTCCTCTCGCTTATACAGGCGAAGAACAAAGATTTGGAGGCGCAGTCCCGAAGCAATAACATCTGCGTTACGGGACTGCCGGAATCCTCGAATGTGGGGAAAATGGAGACCTATATGGAGCGCCTCATCACAGACATCTTTGGCACGGAACACCTATACCCTATGTTTATTATAGAGCGCGCCCACCATTCGCTGGCTGCTCGCCCAGTTCCAGGAACACCTCCTCGTCCTATAATTGCTAGGATTTTAAACTGTAGGGACAGGGACACGATCTTGCGACTGGCGCGAGAGAAGGAAACCATAGAAGATCAGGGGAACTCCCTTGCCTTTTTTCCTGATTTTACTGTTGCAGTGCAGGCCGCGCGCAGGGAGTTTGCCACTGTGAAACAGTTTCTGCGCTCTGAGGAGGTCCCCTATGCAATGCTGTACCCTGCCCGTCTGCGTATTGGCGCAGCTTCGGATAATAAGATTTTCTCTTCACCTAAAGCTGCTATGGATTATGCAAAAAAGTTGAAGCGGATGAAGCGGGTGTCTGCGGAGGCGCCGGAAGTGGAGGAACTGGAAGACACTGAGTGCTGAGGGTTCTTCCTGGTGTGTAACTGTGACGGCTGCACTAGAGACAGCTAGACCTTTGGCACAGTGTGCACAAAAATATGTTTGATAGTTTCCATTAGATACCTGTACTGTATGTAGATCTGCTTCTCGTCTTCTGAAGGGTAGGCTTTTACGGACACAGTGGCACTGAAAATGCTTTAGATGTCAGGAGTGTTATATATTTGTTGTCACTGGTGAACCTTAGCGCCTTTGAATATTTCTCCCTTTGCATATCATCTACTCCAAAACAAACAAAAAAAAGATACTGTGGGATCCATGCCTGCTTAGATCTGAGTTGTTTATATTAGAGTCTGGGACTTTTGAGCTATAACATGATGCTAGGATCTTAAGACATCCAACAATATGGCGGCGGATGTGCCAGAATGTTTCCCCGGTCAACTCCTGCTACGCGGGAGGAATGCGCATCTGTGCCCCCTTCGTATGGGTGTACTCCGACTTTTGTTCTCTGTTGTGGGTAACGGGGGAGGGCTAGGTTGGGACTGGAGGTGGCTTTGGCATGGTTGGGGTGCTGAAGTGGGAGGTGGGTGGGATGGGACGGATTGGTCGGGGGGTGATTGTTGGTTGTTCACTACCACTTGTACAGTACGGATCTGGGACGTACGTTGCGCTCTGAGAATGTATCAAACTGGTGTTATTGTCCGTCACTTATTGCGCCTTCCACCAGATAATGGGTAGTTCCATTAAATCTGCCACTTGGAATGTGCGTGGGCTGAACTCCCCGCGGAAGATCAGGATGGTTTTTGCAGGACTGGATAGAATGGGTGTGAAGGTGGCTTTCCTTCAGGAAACGCATTTGTCCTCTGCATTGGTACGGAATGTTGGCGCCCGGTGGGCTGGTGTGAGAGCTTCCTCCTCCTATTCATCGTTTGCTAGAGGTGTACTCACGTTAGTGAAGAAGTGGGTCCCCTATACTGAAATTCAGACTGAATCTGATGACTGTGGACGATGTGTGATAATTCATGGCAGACTGGGAAGCAAGAGTGTGTTGTTAGTGAACATCTACGGGCCGAATGTGGATGATCCGTTTTTTTTTCTGATGTGTGTCGCAGGATTCAGTGGTTTCCCCGAGCTGAAATTATTTGGGGTGGCGATTTCAATGTGTATTTGGACGCGTTTAAGGATAGACAGGGAGTGAGTGACGCCCAACCGAAGAATTCATCTGAATTGCTGTGAGGTCTGATAGTTGCTGGACATGTGCAGGATGTGTGGCGACTGCGCCATCCAGAGGCGCGCAAGAGCTCATGTGTGTCGTCGGGGCGTGGCTCATGGTCCCGCATTGATTATTGGTTGATTTCAGACGGGGTGTATCCTTGGGTCCAGAGTGTGTGCCATGCGGCCAGGACGCTCTCCGACCATTCTCCAGTGCTCCTGGAATTGCCATTGTCAGAATGTGGGGCTCCGCCATTTGCCTGGCGCCTTCAGCCGTAAGTATTGAAAGACCCGGTGTTCAAACACACTATAGAAGAAGCGATCGGGCATTACTTCACATAGAATGAAGGTACGGTTGATAGCGCCGGAGTCTTGTGGGAGGCCTTTAAGGTCACCATAAGGGGGGCTTGCATAGGGGCTCAGGCGGGCGTGCTGCGGGATATTAGACGCCGGATACGGAAACTAGCGATGGAGATTAGTGATTTGGAGCGAGCCTTCGATGCGGACCCGTCCGCGGATAAGCTTGCTCGGATTCGAGAACTTGTTTCGGAACATAATGACACTGTAGATCAAGAATTGCGCCACTGTTCTCGGCGTCGGGTGGCAAGATATTATGGGGAAGGTGGACGGCCGAGCCGCTCCCTTGCTCAGAAGCAGAGAGAGCCCCGAAGTCAGGAGCCCATACATAAGCTCATTGATGATGCAGGTGAGGCACGCCACTCAGCTGAAGAGTTGTGCGAGGTTGCTTGCAGTTCTACACTGATCTCTATGCTGCCCGGGAGTCTCCTTCCGATGAGGCAACACATGCTTAACTGGACGATGTGGCACTGAGTTGGTTGTCCAATGCGCATCGTGAATATTTGGTCCAGCCGTTTGGGGAGGAAGATGTGCGGGACGCTATCATGGCATTACCTACCTGCAAGGCTGCCGGACCGGATGGGCTGCCCAGTGAATTTTATAAGACATTTGCATCACTTTTAGCTCCCCGGCTGCTGGAGGTATTTGCGGAGGCATATGATAATGGGCATCTTCCGCTGTCACTCTGTGAGGCATTACTGGTCACACTACTGAAACCAGACAAACCCCCTAATCAATGCGGATCGTACAGACCACTGTCCTTCATCAACATCGACACCAAAATCTTAGCAAAAATGATCGCCACTAGGATACAACCCCTGGTTCCTCTTCTGGTCCTGCCGGACCAGTCTGGCTTCGTGATGGAGAGGCCCACTACACATAATTTATGTACACTATTTTCCACATTGTACTATTTTGAACCTGACTTCCAGGCCGTGGCTGTGTTACTTGACGCAACTAAGGCCTTTGATTCTGTACATTGGTCTTACATGTTCACGGTCCTGACTCGAATGAGGTTTCCCCCCTTCTTTCTCCAGTGGATTCGGGTTCTTTACAGTGGTCCTGTTGCCAGGGTTAGGGTCAATGGCAGGGTCTCGCCCTTATTTCCGATTGGAAGGGGCACCCGACAGGGCTGCCCCCTATCACCAATACTCTTCTCCTTGATAATAGAGCCTCTAGCGTGCAAGCTTCGCCAAAGACATTCGGCTGCGGCCTTGAGATTCCGGCAGCGCCCCTTGATCGTATCGCTGTATGCAGACAAAATGTTTCTATACGTCCGGGAGCCCTCAAACTATCTATCCCCGCTTCTGAGGGAATATGTCCAATTTGAAAGGTTCTCGGGCTTGGGCATAAACTGGTCCAAATCTGTGGTTTTTCCTCTAACGGAGCGCACGAAGGAGGTCGACTTGGACTTCCCCCTGACATGGGCTACAGACCAAGTAAAGTATATTGGGGTACTGATCCATAGAGACCCCACGGTGGTAGTCGCAGAGAATCATGGCCGCGCCGTTATGCGTATAATGGAACAAACTGAGAGGTGGACACGTCTTCCTTTGTCGCTGGCGGATAGGTTTGCGGTTGTTAAAATGGTGTTCCTGCCTAAATTACTGTATTTTTTTATCAATGTCCCCATCAGGCTGAATCTTGCTTTCTTTAAGACGCTGCAGTCAGCTCTACTCACATTTGTATGGGGAGGCAAGCAAGCAAGATGCCGCTGGGACCGCCTAGTGCTACCGTTTGACAGAGGAGGCTTTGAAGCCCCAGATATTCGCTTATATTACCTTTGTGCACAGGCGCACTTTGCGCATTACTGGCATTTCCCGCAGCGCTTCCAGCCGCATGTGGTGATTGAAACAGACGCGGTTCGTCCTATCCCGGTGCAAGCTATGACCCTATTGGGTGGGTCAGGTGGACCTCGCCAGGAAATTAGCCCTACCCGGTGAACATCTTGGGCGTGGAAAACCCTAGCTGCTTGGGTTCCGTTTCCATATCTCTATGCTCCTCTCCTGCCTTTGGCTTCCCATCGGGGAATCTCGGCTGCGAGGGAGCCCGCTGCTTTGAAGGAGCTCTCGGCTGCGGGTATAGTTTGTATGGGTGATCTGTACACAGGGGTTTGTTTCAAAACTTTGGAGGAAGCCCAACAGGGTGTCAATCGACCCTTTATGTTGAGATTTATGTATATCCGCGTCCGGCAGGCAGTACTGGATGTTTACCCGAAATTCCCGGAGGAACCTGTAACCCTCAGGGCCTTGCAGGTGATGCTGACGGGTGCGAGCCGTAAGGGACTCATAACTCGGCTTTACCATGCCTCTCAGAGAGAAACGGAGTTTGAGGACCATCCGGCGCGGCCAGGATGGCAAACCGCGCTGGGCACCCCACTCCCGATGGAAACATGGTCGGCTTGTTGTCAACTCACAGGGCGCTTGACTGCCAATTGTAATCTCAGGATTATCCACTTTAAGTTTTTGCATCAAATATATTATACTCTGCTACAGCTCCATAGGTATGGTCTGTGTGAGTCTGCAAGGTGTGTGAGATGTGGAGTTGAGGATGCGTATTTCCTCCACGTGGCCTGGCTGTGTGGAAAAGTGTTGGAGTTCTGGACTGCAGTAGCTCGCATCCTATCGGAAGTGGTACTGGAGCGAGTTGAGTGTACTCCTGAATTGTGCCTCCTAGGCTCTGTCAATGGTCTAAAGCCCGCTAACCGCCGCCTAGTGGCGGTTGCCACTTTGATGGCAAATAGTGTCTTGGCAAAGAGGTGGGGTGCATGCTCAGCCCCCACGGTCAAATTGTGACTTACTGACCTGTCATACTGTAGAGACCAGTTGCTAGCTTACGGGGAGGAGCTGCCCGAGGCTTCCCGCCCAAAGGACTTCTGGAGCCCCTTGACGACATACATGCTTGCACACCCTGACCTGCTTGAGGGGGGGCGGCTCGACACATAGGTCGCTGTGAACACTGTTCTAGATGTATCACAGATTACAGGCATTCCACATTGTTAGCTCTGAGTGCTATACTGTACAGTCATCATGACACTACACACTGTAAACTCTATCTAACGAAAGGCGCATGCATTGATGGAACTGACTTGATGAGAAGGCTCTGAAGTGCTGGTACTACCTGGTAGAAGGGAAGGGGGGGAGTTGGGTGTTTTCTCAGCAATTTAGCAAGGTCTGTATATGCTAAGAGTTAATTAACTGTGCCATCTACAATGTACAGATTTCCAATGTACATTGGCAGTGATATGCATATGTTTTTGTAGATGTATGCTGTATGTTGTACTCTTGAGTTGCTAATAAACGCAATAATTTTTTTTTTTAAGTATCATTTGATGGTTGCCTGCATCGCTAGTCGAATAAATAGTTTATTGCAGCAAAGTGCTCCTTGCTCACAGTTTCAGTCTGTGACTTAACTTCTTCATAATTTACAGCTCACCCTTCAACAGTGTGTCCCTCACCCGTCTACCACACAATTGTTTGTGTGAGCCTGTACCACGTTCTCCACATTGCTTTTAAGTACTCAAGTGCAACTAGAGCAAAATGTGTGCCCTTAGCTCTTTAAATCTCTCTCAACCTCAACCTTTCCTTCAACGCAAAGGAGAACCATGCATGCCATGGAAAGAGTGGAAGGAATATTTCTGTTACTACATTGAAACAGCGGAAGATGAGGATTTCACTCCTGAAAAGAAAAATAAAGTGCTATTGTATTGTCTTGGACCTGGAGGTTTAAAAACATACAACCAAATTGAAAAAAAAGTGAGGGAGGGTAATAAAGTTTTTCAGCACGCTTTAGATGACTTAGATGCCCATTTTTCACCGATTGTTTCCGTTGCTGTTAACCCCTTCGGTGCTCATGACGAGCACAGCTCGTCATGAGGCACAGTGCTCGTGTGTTCATGACGAGCTGAGCTCGTCATGACCACACCCATTTCCATTATGGTCCAGCACAGCAGGGGAATAAGTCAAGCAGCCAAGGTTTTAACCGCTCCAAATTCTCTCCCAGAAAGCAGGGTAAGGATGAGAGCATTGATGAGTATGTTTCCGCTTAAAGTACTTTAGCCCTGACATGCAGATTTGGAGAACTACAGGAAGAATTCATAAGGGACCAAATCATTATGCAAGCCAGTAATCCAAACACCCAGGATAAACTTTGGGTCAATGGTGAATCACCATCAAAAGAAGTCGTTGCCTTGGTCAAAAAAGCAGAACTCACAGGCAGGTGTGCTAAAGCTGTTCTAGATGGGCTCCAATATTATAAAAGCAGTCAAAACGTCCAACGCAAGTAGACTCAGATCCAAGGAAAGTACCCGCCCAAGTACTGGTGATGGTGACATTAAAAGTGAGCATCACAAGAAAAAACCCAAAGATGAAAGGGAATCCACAAAAAAATATAATGAAAGCACGGAACGAAGATGTTATTGTTGTGGTTCCTCTTCTCATTTAGACGATTTCAAAAAGTGCCCGGCTAGGTATCAAAAATGCACGTCGTATGGCCTGATAAGGCATTTTGCAAAAGCATGCACCAGGAAACAGGTCAGACGCAGCAAGCCGGTCAGACACATACAAAGCCAGTATGACTTGGGGTCAGAGGTGTCTGATGTTTTGGAGTCTGATGAGGTTAATTATGTGTTCACTATTGAATATGACATTCTGGAACTTGCTCCCGCCAGGGCCAAGAAATCCATCTGTGAAATCAAAATGGGTGGGGTACTTATGAACATAATTGCGGACGCTGGTTCCCCTTTCACTATAGTGAATGAAAATGTCTGGAAGCAGAACTTTGTTGGTAAGATTGGTGCTTCTCTTACAAAGTCAAGGGTCATTGCTAAGAGCTATACAGGGGACAACATAGAATTATTAGGAACTTGTGATTTAGAGTTTGAATTTAAAAACAGGAAAGCGTTCTGTAAACTTTTTGTGACTAAAAAAGGACCCTCGGTCTTGGGGTGGAATGATAAAGCTGATTTAGGGATCATTCTCAATCGCAAAAGCGACGACCCTGTTATGTCTATTGAAGATAACAATCTGTACAATAACACCCAGATCAAAGACTACCCTGAAGTGTTTTCTGGTAATGTGGGTTTACTGAACAGCTTCCAACATAAGATTGAGTTAAAAAACAATGCCTCCCCGTGTGTACAAAAGGTTAGACATCTTCCTGTCTCTGTCAGAGACAATGTACGTACAGAACTTAACAGACTGGTCACCAATTGAATAATTGAGAAGGTTGAATCCGCAGAGTGGGTTTCTCCCTTAGTGGTAGTTAAACGCCCCAATGGAAAAATTAGACTCTGCATAGATCTCAGCGATCTAAATAAAAATATAATTGTTGATCAGTATCCCTTGCCACGCATAAGTTAAATATTCAATGATACAAAAGATATGAATGTATTTTCCATATTAGATTTAAAATCTGCATACCATCAGGTAGCTTTGCATGTGGAGAGCAGAAAGTATACAACGTTCGTAACAACATTTGGCAGCTATCGTTTCACACGGGTACCGTTTGGTTTGGCCTCTGCCGCAGCGCTATTTCAAAGAGTCATGTCGTCTCTCTTTGAAGGTACTGTGGGGGTTAGGTTCCTCCAGGACGATATCCTTGTCATGGGTGGAAATCAAATGGAACCTGACGCACGCCTAAGGCAAGTGTTTGACATCTTGAAATTGCATGGTCTGACTGTAGAATTAGATAAATGTAAATTTTCACAGGACAAAGTTGTTTATTTGGGTCACACCATCAGTCAGGAAGGAATTAAACCCAAGCAGGGGTTGGTTGATGCCATTCTTAAAGCTGATTCCCCCTCCAACAAGGATGATGAGAGAACTTTTCTTGGGCTAACAGAATTCTACTCAAAATTCATTTGCAACTTTTCGGAAAAAACTTACAACATAAGACAATTGCTCAAAATCAGAGTCAAATTTGAGTGGTCCCCGGAATGCCAAGAGGCTTTTGAGTGCATCAAAAAGGATATTGCTAATGCACCCTTTCTTAAAGGTTTTGACCCCAAGTTCAGACTTATGTCACCACGAATGCAAGCAACAAAGGACTTGGCGCTGCCCTTGCACAAAAAGATTCTGATAATCATGAATGGGTAGTAGCCTTTGCTTCTCGATCACTCACCCCAGCGGAAGAAAGATATTCAGTGATCGAGCGTGAAATGCCTGCATGTTCCATGGCTCTAAACTATTTCAGAGTGTACATATGGGAATACAACATCCACTTATGCATGGACCACAATCAATTAATTAAAATTCTCTTAGCTTCAGGTCTACAAAATGCCTCCCTCAGACTCAGCAATATGTCAGTCAAGTTACTAGACTACAATTACACGGTTGAATACTGGCAAGGAGTTAGAGACAAAGTTGCTGACTTCTTAAGTGGATTTCCCTTACCCAATGATGAAGTCACAGAGGAGCAAATAGATGTTGAGAAGGTAGCGTTATTGTTCGACACTGATATGGATGACATCACGAGTACTGAATGGAAAGAACATATGCTTAAAGACTCCATTCTGAAAAAGGTATGCAGATACATTAACGATGAGTGGCCTGAGAAAAGACTTCTTGATGCTGTCATTAGAATTTATTGGGAGATACGGAATGAATTGAGTGTAGAACATGGTGTGCTGTACAGAATTGTCAAGGCTGTTCCCCCCCGACACACTCAGAGGTAAAATATTAAGCCTGTGCCACATATGTCATCTGGGTATCTCAAAAACAAAACAGAGAGTCAGACACAGCTATTGGTGGCCCAGGATTGATAAACAGATTGAGGTCATGATTAGAGACTGCATTAGTTGCAATGATTCAGATAAGAACCTCAAAACCTCGAGGGTTCCTCTATCTCCTCTACCCACCCCCCCGAGCATGCCTTGGGAGAAGTTAGGCCTAGACATAATGGGTCCCATTGAAGGCCACGATGGGGTGATCAAGTACATCCTGGTTGTCATCGATCACTTCTCCAAATGGCCTGTTATTGAAATTGTCCACAGCATTGTAAGCTCGTTTGTCATATCGTTTCTGAACAAACTCTTCTTACGTGAAGGATTACCCAAGCATGTACTGACCGACAATGGCCCCTAATTCACCTCTGATGCCTTTACATTGTTCCTGGAAAGAAATTGCATCTCTCGTCACACCACCTCGCTTTATCACCCAGAAGGTAATGGCCTTGTTGAGCATTTCAACCGCGTTCTAAAAGGAAGAATACAACTGTCCAGGAACAACAACCTCAATTGGAAAGAAGACATTTTCAAACACATCTGGGCCTACAGAATCACTTCATGTACCGGTACCTCAAATTCATCATTTGTTCTCTTGCGAAGTAGACAACCCTTAAGCAGAGATTTAGGATGGATATCCACTTCCAAACAAGTAGAGTGGTCACCCGAAACTGTAAGGAACAACATCGAAAAAGCACAGATGTGTGTCAAAGAATGGTACGACACAAGACATGGTGTCAAAGATCACTCGTTCATAATTTCAGATCTGGTCAAAGTTCGTCTTGAAAGGAAGGTCAGGAAGGGGGAAAGCAGATTCACCGCTCCCCTCCACATCAACAAACTGTATAACAATGCTGCCAGACTTAGTGATGGTATAGTGTGGCATATGAACAGGTTGGCCAAATGACATTCAGTGGGAAGAGAGTTGAGCCAACCCAATAGTGCAAAAAATTATTTGTGGGTTGAGTATGATGAACCTGAAAGAGGACACAAGACCATGATTATTGACAACAAAAGGTGTTCAAGAAATCGAGAAGTTCAGGACAGTGGTTCCTCACCCAATGTTGTTGATACCGAAGCCAGCACACCTGAGCGGAATGGTGAAGTCAGTTCTCACGCTCTCATGCCCCATCTGAGAAATGAGTCATTCACATTCTGATTCAGAGGTTGTGTCTGACAATCGGAATCTCAGGAGTAGGTTTGGTAGAACCATCAGCGATCCACATTCTGACACTGAAGCCATGTCTGAAAATCAAGTTCCCAGGGGAAGGTTTGGTAGAACCATCAACAAACCTAAACGTCTAGATGATTTCGTGTGTGAGTAACTGCTTTGTGTTAAACATTCAAGAGAGGAAGATTTGTTGTATTCACAGTTAATTCCACGAGCCAACCCTGGCTCGTGACATCATGCATTCCACGGCTCTCCTGAGCTCACTTTGTCCTCCCTGCCCCCTGATTGGTGCCCCAACATTCCACCTTGCCCTTCCTTCTGTCCCCTGTCACCCTAACAGATTTGTCATTAGTTGGTAGCCAAAGTTCTCAACTGCACTTATGTGTAGGGGCTGTTGCATAAATAAATACTTAAGGACCCTTACCTGCGCCTCCGTCTCGTTTCTACATCGACCTTTGTTTCCTGTCTATTTGTATCCTTTCCTGCGTGTTGCCTTTGGTGTAGTTCTTTGGTGGAAAGAAAGGGGACATGTTGTACTTTTGGCTTGCTATTAGACTCACATAGAATCCTGTTGATGTCCCACTACTCTGGTGATGACATCACAAGAATTCATGTCGGTTGAGATTGAGGCGGTTAATGGTGCCTGATTTGTTTACAGGTTACTTTTGGCAGTAAACTTTATTGAGGGACTCTACCTTTTCGTACTTTGTGTTCATTTCATTACATTAAGAGCCTCTGTGGTTGTACGACCCAAAATGTTTTGCAGCCAGAGGTTCAGCTCTCGTCGCCCCCCAGTGTCAGTTGGCAATCAACATTGGGACACCTACATGCAGGTAGAGCGCACCAGGAATCGACTAATGCAAGGAAGCGCCATGGAGATCACAGCACGGTCACACACAGTGCCTGCCTGCAAGAAGGCAGGGATGCTGCATCAGCAAGGAGCGGGCAGCATGAAGCCCCTACTTTAGCCCATGCGATGCGCTTGGGCACGTGCCAGGGCAAAGTCCAGGCCAAGAGCGGGCCCATCTGCACCAGCCTGTCCGCATCTGGAGGAGGCTGGTCTGGGCCCTTCTCTTTCATCTATAGTCTAGTTATCTGAAGTAAAGATGTAACATGGGGAAAAAGAAAAGTTCCCCTTTGGCAACTGATCACACTAACCCAAGCAAGACTACAAATTCTTCTACCATGTCTTTTCTCACCTCATCGGTTGGAGCTCTACCTGACAAAATGTCTTCAGTTGAGGAGGAATTTGGACTCAGCATAATTATGGCAAGCCTCCTTAGCACTATTACCTCAGGGAATGGCAGTTCATCTAGAGTAAACACGAGGAGATGATAGACGGAGCACTGAATTTTTTCAGACACCCACCCCCAGTCACAGATCTGGGTTGAACACTCACCCTCAGTCACAGATCTTTTCAGACACTCACCTCCAGTCACAGATCTGGGTCAAATCCATCCACCATTGTTCTTAAGCTCACTTCACTAACCCAGTTCAGACACCGCTATATGCAAATCAGTCTTGACCCTGTGCCTCATGGGAAGAGTCCAAACTGCCAAGCATGTCTTCCCTGGACTGGAAACAAGCATCCTGGGACAGGTTTCAGGCTAACGGCCCTCATCAGCCAGGCTACCATGAATCCAGTGGCAAAGTGAGCAAGGGACCCAGGTCTGGGCATACCCTGCCAACTTAGGGCAAACAAAGCAAACATAAGAGATGATGAATGGTGTGCTGAAACTTTTCAGACACTCACCCCCAGTCACAGATCTTGGTTGAATCCATCATCGTTCTTTAGTTCACTTCCCCACTCCAGTTCAGACACAGCTATATGCAAATCAGTCTTGACCATGTGCCTCATGGGAACAGTTCAGCCCGAACTAAAGTTCATCTAGAGTACCTATCAACTCTAACATTGTCATATCTTCGGAACATTTTGAAAAAGACCCAATACTATGACAGTGGCCACAATGGTTATCCTCCCCCCAAGGAACTAGCTTCGTAATCAGTTCTGCCGATTGGAAAAAAAAGATATTGATTATCAAAAGGGGCGCTGGCATTAGTAAACCAGGCTCTAAGGGCCCGATTCACAGAATGAACTTAAGACTCAATCCTAAACTTTCTACTGTTTTGGTATTTACAGATTGCACTTACTACTTTTGCTATTCACAGAAGGAACTTACTACTTTTTGCATTCACAGAATGCACTTACTACTTTTGGTATTCACAGAATGAACTTACTCATTTCGGTATTCACAGAAGTTAGGACTCCTAACTTTAAGACTCCTAAATGCCTTCTGTGTATACCGAAAGTCCTAAAATTACGATTTTTCTCAATTTAGTAGTACTAAAGTTAGGACTACTAACTTTAGGACTACTAAATGCCTTCTGTGAATACCAAAAGTCTTAAAATTAGGATTTTTCTCAATTTAGTAGTAGTAAAGTTAGGACTCCTAACTTTACTACTACTAAATTGAGAAAAATCCTAATTTTAAGTGGGACGGGGCCCCTTGCGCAGGAGGGTAAAAAGCAGGTTGTGGCGGGCAAGGCGCGCAGACGGACAAGACAGATGACTAGGGTGGGAAGGAGGACGGTGTGGACAAATTGTGGAAGAAGTTGCCTTATACGGGTTTGGCGATGCCACTCGGGTCTCACTTGACAGAGAAGACAAAGGCCAGGATTTGGAAGCACAAATATGTGGATGTTTTCAAGTTGTTACATAGGGAGATTCAGGCCAAAGAGGGTTCGAAGGAAGAGGAATGGGAGTTGACCAGGCGGCCCAGGGTGCCTGTTACTATGGAGAACTGAACTTCTGCGTTTTTGATCTATGCAAGTATCTATTGTGAGAAGCATGCAGACAGGGTGATAGCTTTGTTTAAGTATATGGATGTGATCAGGAAGGCGCAGATGCACTTTGGGGGGTTTGCCTGGCTCAGCTATGACGAGGAGTTTAGGGCGAGGATCAGTGTTAATCCAGATAAGCCATGGGGGGACATTGATCAGGAGCTCTGGGTGCAGTGGATGTCTTCTACGCAGGCAGCAGCATCTACGCATACTGCCAGTGGTCTCCCGGTCGCCTACTGGCCGTTTCAGTCATGTTCCGCCCAGTGTGGGGCGGGTGGACAGGGAGCTTCCGGGGGGTCAGGGAGTCAGGGAACTTGGACCGGAGCAGCCGGACAACAGTACAAACCTGGGAGCACTGGGGCTTGTTGGAACTTTAATAAGGGTTTCTGCACACACCTTCCCTGTAAGTTCAAGCACGAGTGTTCCAAGTGTGGGGGACGCCACCCGGTCACTCAATGCCTTACGCTTGCCACCCCCTCAGAACAGTGGAAGATTACTAAAGGCAGGGGACAAGCTGGGCCAACGGGCCCCTAATCCGGTTAAGGTGGAGGCCATGGGTCCATGGCTCTCTCGGTACCCTGATAGAGAGGCTGCACTGAAACTGCACTGGGGGTTTGTGGAGGGATTTCGGATTGGTTATCAGGGTCCTCTGGAGAGACGTTGGGCTGACAACTTGCGTTCTGTGAAGGAATACCAGGGGTGGTGGCGTGCAAATTGCAGAAGGAAGTGTTGGAAGGCAGGATTGCTGGCCCGTTTGACGCGTGGCCAATGTCGGACCTTATCATCTCACCGTTGGGGGTGGTTCCTAAGAAGGAGCAAGGGGAGTTCAGACTGATTCACCAATTTACTTGGCCAGAAGGGAGTTCGGTGAACGACTTCATTGCGGAGGAAGATTCCAGGGTTTTGTATGCGTCTGTGGATGATGCCATTGGATTGGTGAGGGACTGTGGTAGGGGGGCGAAGTTGGCCAAATGCGATATCAAGTCGGCCTTTCGCCTCCTTCCCATTCACCCGGCGGATTTTTCCTTGTTTGACATGCAGTTTGAAGGGTCCATTTTTGTGGACAGGGTGCTGCCGATGGGTTGTGCGATTTCATGTGCGCTTTTTGAAACCTTCAGTTCCTTTTTGCAGTGGGACTTTGTGGACAGGAGTGGGCACAGGCTGGTGTCACACTACCTGGATGATTTTCTGTTTGTAGGGAAGGGTCAGACGGGTGAGTGCAGCGTGGCTCTGGGACAGTTTCAGTTGTTGGCTCAGTAGTTTGGGGTACCGTTGGCGCCAGAGAAGATGGCGGGACCTTGTTGTTGTTTGACTTTCTTGGGCATTGAGCTGGATTGAGTGTCTTGGCAGGCACGGTTGCCGGTGCAGAAGGTGGCGGAGATGTAGGTGGTTTTGTCGCAGGTGCTCGGAGTTCGCAAGATTGATTTGAGGTCTGTGCAGCGCCTTCTGGGTTTGCTGAACTTTGCTTGTCGGGTGGTGACGGCAGGGAGGACTTTTTGCAGGCGCCTCGGCATGGCCATTTCTGGGGTGGTACTCCCTCACCACAGGTTCAGGGTCACGTTGGGAGTCCGGTCGGATTTGCGGTGTGGCTGGTGTTCTTGGAAGAATTCAATGGTGTGTCCCTGGATTTTGCACATGATAAGATGGTCTGGCAAGTTCAGCTTTATTCAGACGCAGTGGGGGCGGCAGGTTTCGGGATCTTCTGGGAGGGGCGATGGTGTGCGGAGCAATGGCCAGCGCATTGGCTGCGGCAGGGCAGTAGCATTGCTTTTCTTGAGTTCTTCCCCTTGTTGGTGGCGTTGCTGGTGTGGGGACCTGAGTTTCGGAACCAGTCGGTTTTGTTCCACGTGGACAACATGACAATGGTGGACCTTGTGAACAATCAGAAAGCGAAAGATCTGCGAGTGTTGCGCTTGCTGCGAAGTTTTATGCTGCTTTGCTTGCGCTTTAATGTGCTGTTCCACGCGCAACATGTGCCTGGGGCAATTAATGAAATTGCGGATGCGTTATCTCGTTCGCAGTGGCAGCGTTTCAGGAGGCTGGCGCCGGGAGCGGAGGCTTGCAAGACCAAGGTGCCGGAGGGTATCTGGGCCTGGGGGGAGTTAGAGTAGTGGGTTTGGTGGAGAAGTCTGTAGCTGAATTCACGAGGCATTCGTACATGTTGGCTTGGTCTGAGTTTGGGGCCTTTTTGGGCTGGAGCAAGGGTAAGTGGAAGATGCCCAGGAATGCCTGTGAACAGGGAGTGGTGCGTTTTGTTTTGGATTGCATGGACAGTGGATTGTCGCAGACTACGATAGCTGGCAAACTGTCTGGCATTTCCTTTTACAGCATGGTACACTTGGGTTTTGATCCGGCTAGGGTGGATCTGCTTAGCTGAATGTTGAAAGGTTGGGGACGTGTGAAAGTGGAAAGGGGGGGGATTTGCCTCGGGAGGCGATTACGTTTGGGTTGTTGGGGAGAGTGTTGGGAGAGTTACCGCATTGTTGTTCTGACGAGAGTGAAGTGGCTTTGTTTCATTTGTGCATGGTGTGGATGTTCTTTTGAGCGTTTAGGGTGTCAGAATTGGTGGGAACGCGTGGGGCCTTGGGAAGACTGTTTGAGGATGTGTGGGTGGATGGGGCCCGGCTGGGCATCTGGTTGGGGCGTTATAAGACGGACCAACCTGGCCGGGGAAAATGGGTGTGGCTGAGGGAGAGTAGGTGTATGGACGTGTGCCCGGTTCATGAGTGGACAGGTTTTGGTGGCCGAGTGCAGAGGTCTGTGAGGGAGATATTCGTACATGCTTCGCTGAAATGTTTGACATCCTTTCAGTTGTTGGCGGTGTTGCGGATGGCCTTGCGGCGGGTTGGCGGGGATCCAGCGCGCTTTGGCACGCACTTGTTTCGTATTGGGGCAGCAACGGCGGCGGCAGGCTTAGGTTGGTCATGGGAGGAGGTCTCGCTGCTGCGAGCGTTATGTGCGCACGTGAAGGGGAGATAGTGGGTTGGGAGGCAGGGCTGCTGCAGTTGTTGTGGCAGTTATTTGTTTTGCTGTGGTGTTAATCTCTTTTTCTTCGTAGGTTGCGTTGGGGGACCGGGGGCCAAGACGGTTACCTGGATTGTTGAACACTCCTTTGTACATTGGGCCTCAAAGTATGCGGACAGACAGGTTTATGGTCGTAGCCTGGGACTGCGGAGTAGTCATCATGAGGTCCAGTGGTGGGGTAAGAGCGGGATGCGATGGTGTGCTTTGTTGCCATGACTGACAAAGAAGGTGTCTCAGCTGGGCTGCCCGGACATGATTGTTATTCACCTGGGGAAAAATTACTTGGTCAAGCAGTCGGGAGTGTCCTTGTTACATCTGATGCAGCGGGATTTGGAGGCAATGAGGAGCAATCTGGCTGGCGCCTGTATTGTTTGGACTGAGTTTGTACCACGACGGATCTGGAGGTGGGCACTTAAGCCTGCAGCCATTGAAAGGGCAAGGTAGAAGTTGAATAGGGCGATGAGACTTTTTTGTGCTGACCACGGAATAAAAGTGCTTGCTCATGTAGGGCTCCGGCTCGAGGAGCCCCTTCTCTTTCGGGATGACGGTGTGCACCTTTCGTATATGAGAAATGCGTACTACCTAATGGAGATGCGGGATACTATCAGCTTGTTGTGGAATGAGTCTATATGGTGTCGGAGGGACTGAGTACGAAAGGAAAACGATTGGTGGGGCAGGTAACCGCCCTCCGGGGGTTCCCTGGGTGGCAGGACTTGGGAGGGGTAGGGAGTCCATGATGGGCAGAATCACCCTTCCGGGGAGGAGGTTACAGGTGCAGGATGGGGGGTATGGTAGACGGGAGTGCGATGGCTGGAGATGCTGGAGGAGTTTGAAAGTGAAGGGGAAGTGAATGGTATACGTGAAGAGGTTGTGGTGTAAATTGGGAGTGAGTATTGGAGTACGTGAGTGGATGATGGTTGGAAGTCATGATGTTGGGGGGGATTGTTAACTGTTATGGGGTTATGTTGAATTTGGTTGTCATACCTGTCCTAATAAATGGCCTTTTATGCTAAACTAATGGCGTGGAGTGGTTATTGCGCGATGTGCCGAGCCCACGGCTCCTTCTGCAACACAGTCAGGCCCCACCAAAAACAAAACAAAATCCTGCTTACTGCCAGTGGCCGCTCGGTGTGAAATGAATGAAAAAGGATTTATCCCTCGGCACCCTTGCATCTGACCAGCGGTTGGTTTTCATGCGAGTGGGTGCATTTCATGCGAGCACAGCAGCGCAGTATGGATCTCAGACACTTCTCTACTTGTCTGAATTGAAATTGGAAGTAAACCATGTCCAAATGCCATCCACCCACACTGCCATGCGTAGCTGGTGCATGCGCTGCCGAGAACCTAGACAGATGGGGAGCCCCAACTGCACCCGAGGGATCTGTGCTACAGTCAGAAACCTATGCTGGGGGCTAACAGCAGTGCCACCCCTCGACATGTGCCCCTGAGCAGCAACGCCCGTGTGGATTCCCCCTTGAACCTGTAGCTGCTGGTGCTGGGACCCGACCCACATCCATGATACATCGTACCCAGCCTTTGCCGCTTTGACCATCTGGCCCGCCCCAAAAGCATACGGAGCTCGGGTAGATGGCGGCCACTCCCCACACCACTGCGCAGCCCACTCACAGCCCTGTGCAGCAGCTGTATCGAAGTCATGGTAGAGGGGGCTTATCCTGCCAGCTGGGCAACCTACAAAGCTTGGGGGGTGCATGCGGTTTCCCTCAAGATCACCCTATTAGTATAGGCGGTCGGAGCGACGGTGATACAAATCCCACGGACACCCCCTTCTGCAAAAACAGTCAAGCCCCTGGATGGTCTAAGCCCCCCAGGCCTGACAAATGTTTCACCGGCTGGATCAATGTCCCACCCAAGCAACCCGACTCCCTAACCCACGGGACGAACCGCAGCACACACTAAGCGCTGAATTGAAACACCCGTGGGCAGGGGCATCTAGCTCCAAAAGACCGTGTAAGGAGGTGAGAGGAACTGCCCCAAATGGCCCAGACTCACCGCCAAAAACCCTGACTTTCTCTGACAAAAGCACGATGTGACACAGAACCAGGAGATGACCTGCAGACGGCGTGTCCAGTGCCAAAGAGGGTGCCAGGTGGCGGGAGGCTCCTCTCTCACACACACAAGGCACTCCACAACACTGGACCAGCATACCTCAACAGGCGACTCAGCTTCTACACCCACAAACCCCAGCTCCGCTCCGCCGACCTCTTCCTCGCCACCATCCCCCGCATCCGAAGAGCGACATTTGGCGGCAGATCGTTCTCCCACCTCACCGCCAATACCCGGAACACCCTCCCCATCCTCCTATGGCAGACCCAGGACCTGCTAACCTTCAGAAGACTCCTCAAGACCTGGCTATTCGAGCAGTAGCAACTTCCCCCCTAGCGCCTTGAGACCCTCACAGGTAAGTAGTGCGCTTTACAAATGTTCTGATTGATTGATTGATTGAGGCAGGTATAAATATCTCACCCCTATCATCTGCACGCCGGAAAGGATGCAGCCGGCATGCCGGGCTGGGGACTCCACCAAGGGGTCCCCTCCACCCACTAGAGCGGTGGTGGTGTGCCTAAGTGACCCTAAGGTGGCCGCCCTTTTAGGTGGCCCACTGCGTGAGCCTAATTTCCATGCTTTGTTTTTGTGGTGACATGTAGTGCCCAGACTCACCGTGACAACACTGATGCGACTCTACACGACCAGAAGCGGCGTGACCTAAATTAATCTGCTGCTGGTCACCAAAAGAGGAATATCTGGGTGTGGTGCCCACCTAAATTACCCTGCTGTCCTCCCGGAAGTGACATCATGGCAGGGGTCATGGGGAGGTGAGATCTCGCACTCCAGTGGCTTGCTTCCAGGCCAGGTAGCCACAAAAAAAATACTACCCCGGTGTAGTGGTTTAGTATCTAGATTTAATGTGTTGCTTTATGTAATGTATTTCGAATGTCCTAATGTTCCTTCTCGTGCGGGAAGCGTTCGTTCTTGGATGTTAGATCAGCTGATGTCAGTTGCTGACCCGACCTCCGAGGGACGCCACTCCTTGCCGTGGCTGAAGAAATGATAAGAATAAACCTACTTATTGATGAAAGACTACAACCTCTCATCTGATTTATTAACTACTACATGTTGGCGACGAGAATGGGATACCTTCAGGAATATCTTCAGCCACACTCGAAGAAGAATCCACGCATATTCCTATACAGCATTCGCTTCCTGTGACTCGGAAGCTTTTCCTCGCAAATCAAGAGTCCTTGAAGCGGTCTCATTGAGGACTAAAAACTGGTAGGATCAATCTAATTTATGTTTACCAGATTGGGCGAGCGTTACCCTCGTGCTGTGCTGAGATTTGAAAGGCTTGATACATGCGTGCACTCGTCACGCTTATGATCAAATGCCTTACGTAGAGGCACGTGCAGGCTCAGAGTGCATCAGTTTGAAGAGCCAGAAAATCTACGTATACGCGTAGCGGGAGGACGTACAGAGGCCATCCTAACTTGGGCAACTTAGCGCTACTGGCGGCAGTAAGCTTATCACATGTCACATGCTGCACACACCTTAATTCCGATTGATTTTGTTTTTTAAACAACAGATTGCGCATCACAGTGATGCGCACACTGTTATTCTATTTTTATCATCAGCGTATTGGAAATAATCAGTGATGAGCACACCTACAATACAGTTAAGCATCTAGATTTGACAAATTGCAGCAAGTTTAAAAGTTTTGTTTAAAAAGTTGTGTACAAATTACAGCAAGTTTAAAAGTTTTGTTTTAAAAGTTGTTTTGTGTTATAATATTTTCAACAAAAAAATAATTATAGCTATGGCAACACAACAACAGATTTATCAGCTTACACAACCACCACCATTTCTAGCTAAACGAGGTAAGCCAGGTTTACCCTGGCAAGAGTGGTTCGGTTTGTTTGAAAACCACTTAGTGGCTATTGATGCCACAGAATACTCACCTGCTCGCAAGTTCGCTTTTCTTTTTGGCAATTTAGGTTTAGCAGTACAACGCATTTTTCTGAGTTTACCTCCGATTCCTCCTCCGACTGGCCAATCGAGTGTCAGACATTGGAACATTTATTTGGAGGATATAGAAAGACTTAAAAAACAGTTTTCCGAGCTTCCTAATATAATGTTAGAAAGACATAAGTTTTACAAAAGAAAACAAGGTAATGAAGAGAAAGTGAAAGAGTATGTATCAGCTCTGAGAGTGATAGCTACTACTTGCTGATTTGGTCCTTTATCAGATGACATTATCAGAGATGAGTTTGTCTTCAATTGTACATCACAATAGATAAAGGAAAGGATTCTTAGTTGCAAAAATCCTTCACTTTCGGAGGTGATAGACATGTCCTTAAGTTTCGAACGCTCTGTCATCTCTACTAAAGTCATGCAATCCAGTTCTACAAACAAAGTTAATTTTGTTTCTGAGTCTGAGGAAGCTCATGAGGAAGGTCTATTTGCTGTGGGTTCGAAAGACAGCTTAACTAAATTTACACAAAAGAAAAACCAATCTTATTGGTACAGATGTGGGTCGAAATTCACTTTGGTAATTTTACAGGCTGTCCTGCTTTAGGTAGACGATGTTCTATATGCAAAACAACTGGTCACTTTCAAAAATTTTGCAGAGGTCAAATGAAAATGGTTCAAAGTTCAAAGTATCGACATTGAAACGGAGGGTTGTGTTGCGTCTTTCGATTATTTAGTTTTAACAGTGGATTGAACGGATGAACCTTTAGAGATTAAAGGCCTCTTATGTGTTGCTTTAATTGATGGTAAAGAGACAAGAGTCATGGACGACTCAGGAGCCCCAATAACAATTCTGCGTGATTCGTATTTTCTGGAGAACTGGGGTGAAAAAGTTACACTTTCAAGTTTAGACGTGAACCGAAAGGCCTTTGGTGAAAAGGATATTGATATGTTGGGATTTTTTGTATCTGAGGTTGAAATTCTAGAACCAAAAATTACTACCAAAGTATATGTGGCCACTAAGGGCAAAAACATCGTGGGCTGGAAAGATCTGGAAGGATCTGGCACATTTGGATCTTTATTTGGTTCCAGGGGATGTGAATCCTGTGAGGGTTAATGAGTCCTTAGTGGGCAGTGTGGATGAGTTGGTTATTGATTTAAAAAGTTTGAAGTCTGATTTTAAACCTGTGTTCAACTATCAAATTGGTTGTATAAAAGGGTTTGAACACAAGAAAAAGTTATTACCTGCTGCGCAAGCAGTGGCGCATGAGGTGAGACCAGTCCCTTTGAGTGCTAGAGAAGAATTAAAATCCATGTTGGAAAGGTTATGTTCACAAGGCATTATTCAGCCCACCGAGTGGTCACAGTGGGTGGCCCCCATTGTGATTGCCCGCAAAAAGACAGGGGAGATTAGACTCTGTGCGGATTTGAGGGGCCTGAATAAAAACATCGAAATTGACTTCCACCATCTTCCTAAGATCCATGAGCTTCTTGAAAATTTGGGGGGAGCTCAGTGGTTTTTGATGATCGATTTAAAATCGGCGTATCAGCAGATTCCACTAGCTAGGGAGTCTTAGGAACTGACGACATTCATTACACCTTTAGGTGCTTATAAGTTCCTGAGACTTCCCATCGGTCTAGCATCCACAGCTAGTGTCTTTCAGGGTTTGATGGACATGGTTTTTAAAGGGAAGAAGGGTGCCCAGACATACTTGGATGATATACTAATCTTTTCAAAAAATTCAGACGATCATGTGCAATTGCTGAGAAAGGTGTTGACAGCACTTGATAAATATGGAATGACTGTAGGGGCTGACAAATGTAGGTTGGATGTGAAAGAATTGGATTACCTGGGTCACAGAATTTCTTGCAAAGGCTTCAAACCAAAATTTTCAGTCAGGGCTCTCAAAGAGGCAAAACCACCTACTGATAAAGATTCTGTCCGTTCTTTCCTGGGTCTTGCAGAGTAGTATGCAAGATTTGTCAATAACTATGCCCAAATTGTGGAGCCTTTGCGAGTGTTACTAAAAAAGGTCAAAAGTTTCTTTGGTCTCAGGAGCTTGACGGGGTATTTGCGAATGTAAAAGATCTGATTATTTCAGCTCAAGCCTTGCATGCTTTTCATGATGATTGTCCATCTAATATCACAGTTGATGCCAGTATGAATGGTCTGGGGGCGGTCCTTAGTCAAAAGGTGAATGGCAAGGAACAAAGGGTGGTGTTTACCTCTAGATCGCTCAAATCTTTTGAGAAACATTACAGCAACATTGAGTGTGAGGCTCTGGTCTGTGTTTGGGTGGCCCAGAAGTTTGAAATGTATATCTGGGGTCGCATATTTGTGACTTTTATTGACCATACGTCCCTCACTTTATTTTTTGCAAGGTGTCAAACAACACCATTGAAAAGAAAAGGAGAGTACCCTGCCTCAAGATAAATAGGCCCTAGTTAGAGGGTCCAAAAGATATACATCTGATATATGTCAAGATGTTAATCCAGATAGGTGGTTTTGACTACGGGTCCTGGTGTAATGTGGACAGTAACTGTATTTCTGGAGACATACGCCGACGCGCGTTTCGGTGACAAGCCAATAAGGCAGCACCTTCGTCAGGGCAAGGGGCAGTATACTGGGGTGGATTAACATCTTGACATATTCAGCACAGGAACCATCGTTGTGCTGTATTCGCAAGGAGCAGAAAAACTGAATGATAGAATGAATGATGTATGATACTCGCTTAGTTAGAGTGGGGAATGAGTGTGAATGATATGGTGTTTGTGAAATTTTGGCAGTTACTGGGTGGGACAAACTTCCCCTATGTCTTTTGTCCTTATATATTTGTCTGTTTTATCTATGGTATATATGCACTATTGACATACTAAAATAATGAGAAACTTTTTATATCTGTGTGATCAGAAAACAAAAAATAATAAAAATATATATTTTTCATTATGAATTGTTTAGCCTATTTAATTTGACCATTTAATTGTGATGTTCAGTGTCAAGCTCTAGGTTAATCACCCCTTCATGTATATCTTTTGGACCCTCTAACTAGGGCCTATTTATCTTGAGGCAGGGTACTCTCCTTTTCTTTTCATTGGTTTTTTCCCCCCTATCTCCTGCCATATCACTAAGCAACCCTCGGGGAACCCCCTTCTTTGTTCATTTCGTTCAGTCAAACAACACCATGTCTTCAAGGTTAACTCGATTAATTTCAAAGTTACAAAAATATGACTTTGAGATGAGACATATTCAAGGGGGCAAACATTTTCAAGTGGACTGTCTGTCGAGAATGTTGATGGAAAATGATGATGAGGAGGATGTGGAGGAAGGTGAAGTTGAGTGTGTGGCAGTACTTGATGCAGTGGAAAATTGCAATTCAGTCATCTCTGAGTCAGATTGGAAAGTTGCATGTTCTAAGGATGCTATTTTGTCCAGGGTTGCGGAATATGCTTCTACTAAATGGCCGGAGACAAAAAATGTATCTGTGGTTAGCTAAGAAATGTTTTTTTAGTAGCAGATGACATTTCAGTGAAGGGTGGTTTGGTGTAAAGGGGAGATAAGTTTATACCCCCAGGTTGTTTAAGAAGAACCTTGCTCATGAAGGGCATTTAGAGGTGGCTAAAACCTGCATGAGGATTAAACAACATTACTGGTGGCCTGCTATCGATGCCCAGGTGAGAAGTATAGTGGAAGGCTTTGAAGAGTGTTTGCTATCAGACAAACACTGGAAACTTTCAAAGTTACCTTTACACCCCACAGAGTTTCCAGAGTAACCTTGGGAAATAGTTGGATTGGATTTTTCAGGGCATTACAATGTTCTCGCTGCGTCATCGAGATATTTGATTGTAGCTGTAGATATGGAAGGTGCTCCTAGATCATTAGTAACTGATAACGGAACTCACTTTGTTTCGAATAAAATGTGTACATTTTTGAGGAGTCATGACATTAAGCATTTGAAGGTGGCTATGTATTCCCCAGCCTCTAATGGGCTGGTGGAAAGGGGTAATAGCATACTTAAGGAAGGTATACAGACAGTGTTGGCCGCTGGTCAGGATGTAGGGAAGTTTTTACAAGAAAAAGTGTGGAATTATGATACTTCACCACACTGTACCACCGGTATCACCCCATTTGAACTTTTAAGAGGTAGAAAGGCCAATTCTGCCATGCTACCGTCTTGGTTGGATAATGGCGAGTTTACACATCTTAACTCGGATTGTAAGAATGTGACAGAGGTAGTGAGAGCAAAACAAAAAAAAATGAAAGAAAAGTTTGACAAAAGAAATTCTTCTGCATGTTCTGAAATTGGTGTGGGGTATTGGGTCTTATTCAAGAAACCATTCAAAGTTCGAAAAGGTGAATCAGTATTTTCAAATACTGTGTTGATTTCCTCCAAGGTAAAGGATGGTGGAATAAAAGACAATTGATAAAGGTAACTGAAGAACAAGGTAACTTGATTCAAAGTAACAAGACTCCCATAGTGATACACAAACTAGAGCGGACCCATTGGTTACACGATCAAGATAAACTGGAATCCTCAGGTGAGAATGTATACTCACCGAATAATTTGGCTGTAGGTTAACTCAGTTGAAACTGAAACAAGTGTTCCCTCTCATGTCACCCTGCAGGTGACGTGGCCATTCACCTTCCCGGTTATAGATTTATTTTTCACGTGTGGCACCAGTGCATATACTCTAGATTGATGACACTGATATTCAAAAATGACAGATGTTCAAGTTGTCTGTAGGCAGCTTGGTACCCATGGCCAACATTACACCCAGTGCGGGAGGCTGCCCCAACTAGGGGAGGCAGCAGGGACTAATGTGTGCGGATGTGCTGGTTGCACTTGATTACCAAAAGCCTTCATTTTTGGAGACTTGAACTTATTTTTCATCAATATACAAAGTCGGGGATGTGAAATTAGTGATTATTGATGTATTCCCACGATACCACCAAACGTCCGGACTTGAGTCTTTGACAGTTGCTCCAATCTGACGTAAAAGAATCCTTGCGTTATATGGTCACGTAGCGAGCAGCTCAGGAAGGTGGAACGCAGGTAGAAGGGGAAACCATCGGGGCGGTGGGGCAGAAGGAGAGAAAAGGACTGTACCCCATGACGTAACATTAAATGAATGACTGCTTGAACAAAACAAAAGAGGAAGGCGGAATGCCCCAGGATACTTGCTTGCTAAGAAACACCGAGTCTGTCACGGAATCCCCAGTCAGGGCCACCGGGGATCCATTTGAAAGGGCATTAACCGCCACAAACTGCCTTGATAGTGGCAAAACTCTTTCGCAGACGAGTGCAGAGCAGCAGAGTTTGTCGAATGGAATGAAAGTATTCAGGTTGCAAACACAGACATTGCCAGAGGGCAAAAGGATGTGGCCCTATTAAGCGCCTGTTGAACAGGGTAGGTAATTTGTGATTCATGCATAAACCTGCATAGTGTCGGATAAATCTCTATAAATTGTGTAAACCAACATTCCGAAGCAGGTACTTGTACACGCCTTAAAAAAAAAACTAGGCTCGTCAGGAACAAACAGGGAGTGGATGTCACCAGTGGTATTTATAAGCAGCACACCCCACAGGAGCAGGCAACCCCTCCAGACACGGACAGACTTCAGTGCCGACAAGAGCCAGGTAAACTAACTTCTGTTTGCTTTTGATAGCTAACTTGCAGGCGCTAGGCCTAAAGGGTTAAAATGGGGTGGCAGGTCCGAAGAGGCTGCATGTTTATGGAAAGACGATTGAAGAATGTTGTAAGATCCGGGCGCAGCTTCCTTTGGGGCCCATAGTTCTCATGGGCCAGGTGATAGTTCAAACAGTGACTAGGTGGTCCATTTCCGTCCTTGCACTAAGGCCCACCCATGACGCACTACGCCACTGGTAAGATTCCGGAAGTCCGAAAGATTAAGCATATTTGCTCAGCAGACCCTGAGGCAAACGTTATTTTTTCCCCATGAGCTACGTACTTAATATTGAAAAGTATGTCACAACGACCTCAATCAGAGTGTTACCACGAGTTTAAAATTGTGCACCAATGGTGTAAAGGGCATTTGCTCCAAATTCCGAATCACAGGCTTTACGCGATTGCACAAAAATTGCTTTCTGTGCATGGTATGTATGCACAAATGTGCACAATAATGACACTGCCCGTAAGGGACTGTTGCAATTTCTCTGAAAAGTTGTTGCACAACTCTGTACGTCTGCAGTAAGACACAAGTACTTTCAGAAAAAAAGCTCTGCAATTTGTGCCCTGTGTTCCTATTATAGTAGTAACAGGAGCACTTAATGCAGACATACAAACAGGGTCGGACTTGGGAACCAAAACCAGCTCTGATAAAAATGCTCAAACCAGTTCCGCTCCCTTCCTCTCCTCGCTCTGTCTCTCTCTTTCCACCCATCCATTCTCTCTCTTTCTGCTCTTTCCTCTCTTCTCCCTCTCGATTTGCTTCCACTTCCCTCCCGCTCTCTTCCTTCCTCCCGCTCTCTCTTTCTCCCTCTCTCTGAAGTCCTCCTATGCCTACTATAACTAACCTAAGGGAGTTGGGAAAGTGACAGAGGCACCAGGAGCTGGGCTTTTAAAGTCAGCCTCCTTGGGCTCCAGCCCAATGGGGAAATGCCTGGTGGTTTGACCAGTCCGGCCCTGCACACAAAAACTCACTTTTGAGACCACATTTGTTTCTCTTTTAAATCTCATTGGCTGCTGCAAAGTGGTTAGATAGGGTCTTTCTAGGACATGGCCATTTGTGGGTGTGGCCCCGCTTAACAACCATCTGTGAAACTCTAACATGAGCTTGATGAATGTATTTTTCCATTTATTTACTAATCAATTTTGAAAGCGCCATGTATTACCTTTCTATTAGTTCAGAGCACTAGACTCATTTATACTAATACGAGGGAGGGGAACTTGGCGCCCACTGAGAATGGATGGAGTGCTCTTGCCTAATAGTCTTTGATCACCATCCCTCACCTGCTCAAATTAAACAGAAAGTGATTCTAAAGAGTTCAGTTTCAGGAGATCCTTTAACAGCTTGTGGGGGGTGGGGTCAGATCTCAGGGAACGGCTGTGGGTGCTCCACAGTTCGCACCCCCTGGATATGTGTGGTAAATAAAGGGGCGGCAAAATATTGTAGTCTGACTACCGAGGACCAAACTATTGTGAAGGTAAGTATATATCGGGAAGTATACTTTTTCTAAACGTATCCCCAGTTACATCAACCTTGATGCTACACATATACTTAGTGCCAATATCGGCCCATACCCCAGACCGCTCCTCATCCAACTTTCCCAAATAAAAGACACCACACCACGATTTGTTGGAGAAAGTTGTTGCAGATTTATTAGCATGTACATTATGCCAACATGTTGGGTTATCTTACAGCAGATCCTAGAGCAAGACGCCCCTCGCAACCAGCCCACCTGATGAGTCATAACCCCTCATGGTGTTAACCGCGGGGGCGTTGTCAATTTTGGGCGAGGGTCTAACCCCTCCCCTCCGGCGGACCTCCAGTCCACCCCTTACTCACGCCCCTCCCCCTCCGGGGGGCGGAGCGTTGCAGGCAACCCCCAGTTGCTCAGGCCCACAACCCCCCGAAGGACTAACGGGGCGCCGTCACTCCTCCAGGATCCCACCGTGGATCTCCCTGGGGATAATTTGCTCTTGCACCCTTCCGGTGCTCCTGTAGAGGGTACCCTTCTGTACCTTCCTGCATTGGATCGCACTGTAACTCCACCTGCAACACAAAAGACAGTAATATTAGTCCCAAATCCCCCCACTTATTGCCCGAAAGCAGGGTAAGCGGTTGGGAGGGCAAACAGCACACGGGAATTCCCCCGATCGGGGTCCGGACGACGACCAGGAACAAAGAGGGTGCTTGACCCTCGCCTCCTTGGTCGTGTACCCCCTCGGACCCCTCCCATTTTGCAACCCGGAAGTCACCTCACTGGGGACCAACTGGTCCCCCCAACACTAGACCGCTCCTTTGGGTCTGTGCCATCCTGTGGCACTAAGGGGGGGCCGCCCTCTTAGGTGGCCACCTTTGGTGGCCCGGGGCAGCCAGGTATTGTTAATGTACAGAGATATGGAATTGAAAATAGTAAATATAAATGACTTTAGAGGTTAAAATGGTCCTACCTCCCGGGATTCGGTTTGCCAGGCACCCAGCAAACTATCTAACTTATCCCTACTACATGTTTACGTTGTTTATTTTCACAGTGTCAGTACTTCTCTGAAATAACTTAAGAAGGTCAAATACTCACGATTTCACGCCCCAAAGTCTTCAAATATGCTTATGCCCCATGCTGATTTCTTGTCTATATCTCTTATCTAATTTATGTTGGCACATCACTGCTTTTCACGTGTTACTCCTCATGCTTTCCTCTCGATGCCACTCTAGAGGTAGAGTTGTCAATTGTGTCTGAAGAAGTCTCCAGCCATTTTATCTGGTGTCTATATAAGTGCAACAAAGCGATACAAAAGGGGATGATGGAAGGAGCGTTTGAGCAAATCAAACACTCACCCCCAGTCAACTGATCTGGGTTTAAACCATCACCATTCTTTAGCTCACTCAGCCACCCCAGTTCAGACATGGCCATATGCAAATCAGTCTGACCCTGTGCCTCATGGGAACAGTCCAGCCCGAACTGCCAAGCCATGTCTTCCCTAGACCGGAAACAAGCATCCTGGGACTGGTTTCGGATTCATAATCCTCATCAGCCAGGCTATCTTGAATCCAGTGGCCAAGTGAGCAAGGGACTCACGTCTGAGCATACCCTGCCAACTTAGGGCTATGCCCCTGCTTGTTTTTACCAGCTCTTGACTATCTCTGATTTGGTACAAATTGGAGAGGAAGTCTCTTTTCAGCTTGGCTCTTGGGATTTTGGCTATATTTCCAGGGATATCAAAACAACAGTTCCAGCTTCCCCATTTGATCTTGTATATGTATGTCAAGTATTGGGGGTGGATGCCTTCCTTCAAAATTGGAAGGGTCCCACACCTTATGCTTTCCCTTCTTTTGTCACTGCACACTTGCAAGAACAAAGAAATGATAGTAGAAATAACCCCCCTCTGGAGATCGCAGGCATGGTTTCCAATCCTACTGGAAATGAGCATAGACCTTCTGATTCTAATACCAACACTCAATGGAATATTAAAAGGCCCAGGAGGAGAGCCACACCCTCTAGTAGAGCAGGGTCTTCTAACACTGATGGCCTGGAATATATCAGGAGACAGTGGTAGATTGCAGGCCTTTCAGCAGATGCTGTCAAACTCTGATCAGAGTCATGGGCACCTGGCACAGGGAAAGCATATAGACTGGCTTGGAAGAAATGGGTTCGTTGGTGTCTTCAACGGAATTACATTCCAGTTTCAACTAATTTAGTTCATGTATTAAACTACTTATCTAAGCTTTTCACATCAGGACTGTCTTACAGAACTGTTATTGTTTATAGGTCTGTGATTGCAGCAGGCCACTGGCTTGTAGAGGGAGTGTGTGTGGGACAAAACTTACTAACTAAAAAAATTATACAAAATATGCGGGTCTTAAACCACCCTTCCACAAAATTACACCGCTCTGTGGGACGTAAAAGATGTTCTTCAAGTTCTAGTGAATTGGGGTAAAATCTCTAACTTATCCCTAAAATATTTATCCTACAAACTCAGAGTTTTATCAGTTCTTATCTCTTGTTAATGGTGGTGTAAATTCCTTTGGAATGGTCTTTGTGTATCTGACTTCTGCTATTTCACAACATATAAAATTGTGTCAGTTTGAAACTGCATTTCATGAAGTTGTAATTTTTGTAGTGTGCGCGCAATGAAATGCATTTCTACCTGCACTCTTGTATGTCATGCTGGTATGTACTTTAATTGAGGACTACAGTTAAAGTTGTAAACCAATTTATTCTGTAAGTCCTGCTGGTATGGCTTCCTAGTTTGCTTTCAATGTTCTTGAATGTCCGAATATTTGTAAACCATTCAGTCCGTACATCGTGTTTGCATGGCTTTCTAGTGTACTTTCAGGGCTCTCGTATGTCTTGCTTATATAGTCTCTTAACTATTATATTACTAAGTTTATTTCTATCTATCTATCTATCTATCTATCTATCTATCTATCTATCTATCTATCTATCTATCTATCTATCTATCTATCTATCTGTTAGAAACGGTATTTCTGGCTAGATTAGACTTGCGCCTAAGCGAGGCAGAAACCACCCCTCTAGTCAGGATAAGGGAGTTACACTTCTAAAATAACCCCTGCTCACCCCCTTGGAAGCTTGGCACGAGCAGCCAGGCTTATCTTAGAGGCAGAGTGTTAAGCATTTGCACATAACCAACAGTAATACAGTGTACGCACTACAAAAGGACACCCCACCAGTTTAGAATATAATTAAGACAAGACCAAGAACGATAAAAATCCACACTACTATACTTAAAAGTTCACAGTTCCAAAAATACGCTAATAAAAAAGGGTTCCTTGTGGGGATAGCTCCGTCCGGGCTAAAACAGCGTCATGAACAACAAAATCCAACAGTTCTGGCTGGTCGCGGGGTCACGGGCCAGCTTCGTTGTCAGGAAGACCTTCAAAACAGTACCTGTGAGAAATGCAGGGGGTGGAGGCCCTTGAAGTCACTCGCATTGCAGGTTGAGCTCCTCTCTGGTGGAATCAGGAGAGCTGGCGCTGGCAAGCGTCGGGTTTTGCGATGTGAAGTGCAGTGGTGCGGTGGCCCCAGGTCGCGGTGCGAGCAGTGGCTCGGTGGCGACGTCAGATGGCATAGTCGTGAGACCAGGGTCACGGTGCGAGATGATGGTGATACTCGCCACGGTGCTAGCAGGACACGGTGAAGCGCTGTTGTCGGCTGACGACCTGGAGTCAATGGTGCCAGCGTCGGGAGGCCAAGGCTGCGGTGCGGGATGAGGGCGGTGCAACGTGTGATTTTTGAGCGGTGCCCTCGAACCACAGTGCAAGCAGCGGCATCGATTTCGGCGGGAAGTGGAGGCGTCAGGCAGGCCAAGGCATCCTCGTGAAGCAAGGCGGTGGGGAGTGCGGTGCCCACAGGTTGGGGTGCGAGCAGCGGCTCGATGGCGGCATCAACAGGCGTCGGCGGTGAGCCCAGGGTCGCGGTGCGGCATTGCGGCGGTGCTCTCTGCGGTGCCAAAGCTTCAGCCTGAAGCGAGGTGGTGCGGAGTGCGGTGCCCACAGGTGGTGGTGCGAGCAGCAACTCGGTGGCGGCATCAACAGGCATAGTTGGTGAGACCAAGGTAGCGGTGCAGCATTGCGGTGCTGCCTTTCAGGACACAGAGTCAGCAGAGGCGTCGTAGATGTCGTTGAGTTGTTTATCCTCTGTTTGCAGCACAAAACACACAGTCCCCAGTGCTGCGGGCAGAAGAGCTTGAAGTCTTTGTTGTCCCTGAGACTTCGTGAACAGGGAGCAAGCTCTACCTCAAGCCCTTGGAGAGACTCACAGATTGGATTGCAGAAAGTCCAGTCCAGGCCTTTCACTGCCCAAGACAGAAGTAGCCACTGCAGGTCAGCCCAGCAAAGCACCCAGCAAATCAGTTGTTCCATTTCGCAGCTTCTCCGGCTCTACTTCTTGGCAGTATTCTTGTTCCAGATGTGTTCTAAAGTTCAGGGGTCTGGGACCCAGTATTTGTACACAAAAATCAGTTGATCTTACAGGCAGATGGTGTCGGTGTCCGGACAGAACCAGTTGGGCCTTCTCTGGCGTGAATTCCTGGCAGGAGGTGCAAACGGTTTTGTCAGAGGCAGACCAGGCCATTTAAGGTGCAAGGACATCTCCTCCCTCTTTCTCCCTCTTCCCTCCATCGTAACCCAGGTCTACTTAGCCTTTTCCTGACCTACCTAGACTATCAGGAGCCACCCGGCTTCCTAGCCATCTTTGGTCCAAAAACCAGACAGACAATCCACATTCCAGCAGTGGCACACGGAATGACTGAGCAAAATAATACTCACTTTCTAAAAGTGGCTTCAATGAACTCAGAATGAAAAGGGCACCCTCGCTAAATGCTGCATCTCCAGACGCTGAGTTCAGGCATACCAAACTTCATTCACATATACCTTTTTGGGGCTACGTATGTGGGTGGCACAATCCGTGCTGCGGGCCCACGAGTAGCTGTTGACTCACAAACCCCGACACCCACAGTGCCCTTTACTGGGGACTGACAAGTAAGTCACACATCCAATCATAACACAATTTACCAAAGGAGCACCAGCGCTTTACCACTGATCAGCAGTGCGAAAAGCACGCAGAATCGTTATACCAGCAAAACAGAGTCAAAACCGGTAGGGCAGAAAGCAAAAACTTGGGGGAAACACACCAAAAGATGCCAAGTCTAACTCTATCTATCTATCTATCTATCTATCTATCTATCTATCTATCTATCTATCTATCTATCTATCTATCTATCTATCTATCTATCTATCTATCTATCTATCTATCTATCTATCTATCTATCTATCTATCTATCTATCTATCTATCTATCTATCTATCTATCTATCTATCTATCTATCTATCTATCTATCTATCTATCTGTCTGTCTGTCTATCTGTCTATCTGTCTGTCTGTCTGTCTGTCTGTCTGTCTGTCTGTCTGTCTGTCTGTCTGTCTGTCTATCTATCTATCTATCTATCTATCTATCTGTCTGTCTGTCTGTCTGTCTGTCTGTCTGTCTGTCTGTCTGTCTGTCTGTCTGTCTGTCTGTCTGTCTGTCTGTCTGTCTGTCTATCTATCTATCTATCTATCTATCTATCTATCTATCTATCTATCTATCTATCTATTTTTGTAAAACTCTCTAGCTATTGGTCTTTGCAAGCCTCACTGCCTTTCTTTGCAAGTCTCTCTCCATATATGTCCTAGAAAGCCACTCTAATTCTCTTTGCAAGCCTCTCTATTTGTAAGAATGTTTTTCAAAAACATTTCAAATAAGCATTAGCAACATACTGTAAAGGGCTGCTCTGGGCCTATAAATTAAATGCTACTAGTAGGCCTTCAGCACTGATTGAACCACCCACTCAATTAGCACTTTAAACATGTCTTTGGCCTGCCATTGCAGCCTTTGGGTGTGCAGTTTTATACTGTCATTTCGGCCTGGCAAAATAAACCTTTTGCGAGGCTCAAACCTTCCTTTTTAATACAAATAAGTCACCCCTAGAATTGGTACTGGACAGCCCAGAGGGCAGGGTGCAGTGTACTAAAAAAGTTGGAAATGTACTTTTAAGATTTATATGTCCTGGTAGCTAAAAACTCCTAAAGTCTTTTTTCACTACTGCAAGGCCTAGCTCTCTAATAGGATAACATTGGAGTTACTTTGTTACATGTTATACATGTATTTTCCAAATAGGCCCAGTTAAGTGGAGGTTTTGTGTCTTTAAATTAAATCAAAAATTCTAATATATAGTGAAGTCGGAGTTTAAATTACATTTTTGAAAATGACACTTTTAGGAAACTGGCATTTTTCTGCATTAGCCATTTAGTGCCTGCTGTCTGTGTCTGTATCACATGAATGGGTGTGGGTGACAGTTGGACATTGTGTATTCTTCCTAGACAGCCACACATAATGGGGAGCTTAGGTGTGCCTGTATTGGCCATCACTGGCAGGATGGGAGGGAGGACCTGAAACCAGCCCCACTTACACTTAAATAGGCAGTGCCAGCCCCACTTACACTTGAATAGGATGTGTCCGGTCTCCGCACAGAGGGCTTCATGCCCCTTGTAGTTAGTCTGGAGCCAGGACAGGGAAGACAGGGCATCTGTGCACTTTAAAGGCTGCCTCTAGAAGCTTCTCCCCACATCAAATACACAGATGGCGTACGTATACAGGACCTCAGACACCACCACTTCAGTACACTTCTGGACCTGTGGATACTCTGCCAGGAAGAAGGACTAATGTGCAGGTGATAGGACTGTCAAGTTGCTGGGCTGCTGCGCTGAAAGACTGCTGCCCTGCTGTGCTGATCTGCTGCCCTCTTGCCTGGGTGAGAAGGACTGGACTTGCTTGTCTTGCACTCAGGACTCCAAGGGCTAGTTGGCTGGCCTCCTGATATGAAGCCTCACGGAAACAACAGGATTCCAACCACCTTGCACCTGCACCTGAACTCTACCACCTGTGAGTCTACCCTGCCAAGTGGTGCCACCCCAGTCCTGGACCTTTAGAAGTGGGCTTAAGGTGCTCTGACAGCCTCTGTGGGCCCGATGGAACCAACACACTTTCCCGGCTGCGCCATGCAACCCAGAGCAGAACTGACACATCTCTTCAATTGCGCGCTGCATCCTACACGCCAGACTTCACAGGCCCTGTTGACGGACTCCTCAACGATGATGAAAGCTTTCGCCTCGCAGCCTTGCCGCATCTTGGAATAGATGCATCGCTTTAGCTGCGCAACGCAATTTTGAAATGGATCCTCACAATGCTCCGCAAAGCAGGATTCACTCTGTTCAGCAGGCCTAACTGCATCCCTGTAGCCAGTCTTCACTCCATTGCAGTCAGCCTCAACTTCAGACCATGTCCCAGTTAGGCACAACCAGATATCCACAGTTGGCGCTATGTGCTATTTGGCACTATTTCAAAAAAAAAAATTTTTTTGCATATCTCTGGTTCTACTGACTGGATTTTTGTCAATTTGATCTTGACTGATTTCTTAAAGAAAGATCCTTTTGGTGTGGTGTTTTCACTTTATTACTGTTTGACGTTTTGTACAAATACTTTACACATTGCCTCTGAATTAAGTCTAACTGCTCTGTTCCAAGCTATAAGAGCGTTGAGCACAGGTTATTTAGGGTTGGCTTGTGCCTCACCCTGACAAGGATTGTGGTGTCTGCTTGACTAGGGCTCCCACCCCAGTCAATCAACAGCCCATTTCTTACATTCCCCAACAGTAGGCTTTGCACAAACCATGACGGAACAAAGCACAAATTGCCAAAAGGCTGGTCGCCAACACCATACCTATTGGCTTTGCCAATGCCAAAGATTATTTATTTTGCTTCCTGGGTGTGCACGTGTTTCTTTGTCCTATCCTCCTTTCCTCTGTCTGCTGCCTCACACTTCTCACCCCCACAAGCCTCCTGATTTCCGTGTTACTGTCCCACCGTCAGTTTCCTATGTGCTTCCCATCTCGCTCTGCTTTTTTTCTTATAACTCCCATCTGTTGCTCCCACACCCCTCTATGTTTGCCACTTGCAGCTTTGATCCTCGGGCTTCTCTTGTGCTCCTGTGCCTTTCCTGTTTTTTAATTACATTATTTTTATGAACTGTTTAGGAGGATCAGGCAGCTGCAATTTGCTGTTATGCCACTGCTTTGCAAAAATGAAATATCTTGCACCTTTAATTTTTACCTTAAAAGGGTGCCTGCCATCTTGGAATAGTAAACAAAATATGGTGATTCATGTGCGAGTTGTACAGCATCACACTTTTTATTTATTTATTTGATGCTGTTTAGCATTGGCAATAGCCATTCTTCCTTTTTTAGGTCTCGCCTGAGCCAACGCGCATGCACTACCGTGTGAGGCATTTAGTAAGGGCTTTTGACCTCTGAACACACGCTAGTGCGTATGCTTTTTTTTGATTAACCCGCAATTGGCCTGTGCATGCGTCTTTCTAAAAAAGACAGCACGTATTTGGTTCAAGGCGGGTGCATGTCCTGCTTTCTTTGTTCCCTGGCCCAGGGTGCTCGGGAGTGAGCATTAATGCCATCTGTTTCCAATTATCGCGTTTGCATTAATTGGAAACAGATGGCGGTCAGCACTGGTCGCACAGGCTATCTTGTTTTTTCTTTCCTTCTCCTCTCTCGTGCTTTACACTATGCCACCCACCAAAAGTGCACACTTTATACCCGTCTTCCCTGTGTATTTATGAAGAATATGTCAATATTTCTTTTTTACGTGTCTTGATTTTCGATTGGTGTATGTTTGCCTTATATTATTTGGGTTCGTCAGTGTTTTTGCCCTTGCCTATCTATAGTACATGGCCAGTCAGTGTGATTTATTCTGGTGTGTCCTCATGCTTGTATTCTAGGTTTGAGGCTTGTTTGGCTCTTAAATTGAACATGTAGAGAAGAAATCTGCAAATTAGGCTCTGGAAGGAGCTCCCATAATCAGCGCTCAGATATATTTCGTAAAAGACAAACAAACGGGGTTGAGGGTTCTCCCCTTCGGTTTTTATCGTGTCTGCAAAGACAGTAACTTATTGTGCTCGGGTAGCGCTGCTGATTTATGGTCCCATCTTTGTCACCTGGGGAGACAGGCGCTTTCTTGTGGCCACTCCAAAACTTTGGAACCTCTTGCCACTAGCCATCAAAACCGCCCCGAATCTGATGAGCTCCCGCAGGCTCTTGAAAACATGGCTGTTTAATCAGTAAGAGGATGACTTGATGATAGATTCCAGTTGCTCCACAGCGCCGAGACACCTTCGGGTATTTGTCGCGCTATAAAAGTTGCGTAAATAAATAAATAAATAAATAAATCTTGATTTATCCCTCAAATAAGTCACTTAGGACAGGGTCGTCTAGCAGTGAACTCTGGTAATCACTACAACAGCCCCTCGTCTCTGAGGCTGGAGACTACAGGCTCTAGGCACGGGTTTGATGCATATCGCGGGGCTCGGCCCGGAGGCCTGAGACTGCAGGCTCTGGCCACGGGTTCGGCACTCTGAGGCCTGAGACTGCAGGCTTTCAACATGGGTTTAATGCACATCTCAGAGCTCGGTCCAGGCTTTGGACACAGGTTCAATGCGCGTGTCAGGACTCAGTCCCTGGGCCCGGAGAACACTGGTTTCGGACACGGGTTCAATGCACATCTCAGGGTTCGTTCCCAAAAAGGCCGGAAACTCCAAGCTTTGGACACCGGTTTAATGGACATCTCGGGCCTCAGTCTCCAAGGCCTGAGACTGCAGGGGTTGAACGTGGGTTCAATGCACATCTCAGGGCTCAGTCCCGGGCTTTGGACACAGGTTCGCCGCAAGTGCCAGGACTCAATCCCGGAGGCAGTAGAATACAAACAAATTGATTTTTGTTCCTCACATTTGCCGAACTTTTTTTTTATTGCGGGTACCTCCGCCCAAGCTGAAGGAGGAGGCACAGCATGGCTGCTGTCCCCCACGGCAGGATGTAAAGCACCCTGAAGAGAGGGGTTCAGCAGCTCTAGAGATTACCCCCCCCCCCCCACAGCAAGGTGCGCCGCGAACGAGATAATGAGGATAACATGGATGATTTATAACATGATTCGCATTATTAACCATGTTATTAGTATTACAACTACTTTAATTCCTTGGGTTCACCATTACAATTCTTCATCTTACTATACTGCTCTCAGTAAGAATTATAATCATAATAAAGCGATTAGATATTTTTTCACTCGTGTAACTACCGGTGGGTCTACATACCCAGTGCCAGGTAATTGGGGCATATGTGATTAGGTGCAGCTTTTGATTCTATGTGGATTAAATGAACTTTCACACTAAAATAAAAAATATTAATAAAGCTTTCAATAGATATAAAGAATATTTTATTTGAAGATTTTTCAGTCGCAACAATGCATGCTTAGTCTTAGTCTACAACATCAAACAGTAAAAGCCATTCTTCCCCAGTAAGATGACTTCACCTGTGACAAATCCAGAAATTTTGCACTTTCTACCTTTCGAACAACCGAACAAAATCCACCAAACAAAAACAAAAAAATGCCATCTTTAGAATGAATGTCTTGAAGACTTTAGTCGTCTGTCTAAATTTGTGAAAGTGACAACAGCTACGTGATTTCTCTGCGAAGAACCCAATGTTTTCTGTTGTGCAGCTTTTTGCTTATGGGTTTATCCTGAACTGTGAGGTGATCCGCAGGGGTGCTCTGTGAGGCGCCCGGATGCGCGTGTGGTGCAGAATGGCTATACAAAATAGCCACATAAAATAAATGCAGCTTACCAACTCTACATAGTCACGTATTCTAACTCTGCTAATGCGTCATATCCTTACCATGTTCCACTTCGAGGGCAATGCTGGTGAATTCAAAGTGCCCCAAAATGAAATCTGCCCCCTCAGTCTGAGTGCACTCCCATACATGCACAGGCAAACACACGAACATTAACATGCGCACATATATAGGAACATGATGTCTAAACATGCACGCACCCATACACGTCAACATGCACAAAAGGCACATCCTATCCACACACACTGAATTGCTGGGTACTGATGGCGTTTGCACAGTGCTGGTGCAGCAACGCTTCTGGTGGGAGCTGGAAACAACACAGTAAGCCATGTGGGTTAAGCAGTGGATCATTAGTAAAAAAAAAACACAAAAAAACCCATGATATTAAGACTGCTACTACCACTAACAAGAAGGATACAAATACTGCTGCTACTACTGGTAATGTTTAAAAACAAGCATTGGCATAGCTAATAGGTCTCGCCTTTGGGACCTTCTATGTATTTAGTTATGCAGCAGGTCCCAAAGGCGAGACCTATTGGCTATGCTTGTTTTGACAATGCCGTACTTACAATTCAGGCCGCCGCTGAGTGAGAGCGGATACTGCCCCCCCCTCGAGAAATCGACAGAGCCTTCGGCTCTCCTGCCGCATTTTGAACACCCGGGCCCGCCATCTTGGTTGAGGAACCCGATCACCGGTGCTAGGCCCCTCCCACCCCGAGGCCCTCGCCACTACAAAAGAACAACGATTATCACCATTTCCCCACTGATTACGAGTGAGTGTGGTGTGTTGCTTTGGTCCTGAGGCGGAAGCCGGGACAGCGCTTAAAAAACTTTGCCGCTTGACTTGAAAAGCCCTCCATTGTTTTAATCGCGCACTTAGAAAACCGAACTTTGTAGAATTTGCACTTTTTAAAATTACATATTGTATCTTGGTACTTACAATTCAGGCCGCCGCTGAGTGAGAGCGGATACTGCCCCCCGATCGAGAAATCGACGGAGCCTTCGGCTCTCCTGCCGCATTTTGAACTCTCGGGCCCGCCATCTTGGGTGAGGAACCCGATCACCTGTGCTAGGCCCCTCCCACCCCAAGGCCCTCGCCACTACAAAAGAACAATGATTATCACCATTTCCCCACTGATTATGAGTGAGTGTGGTGTGTTGCTTTGGTCCTGAGGCGGAAGCCGGGACAGAGCTTAAAAAACTTTGCCGCTTGACTTGAAAAGCCCTCCATTGTTGTAATCGCGCACTTAGAAAACCGAACTTTGTAGAATTTGCACTTTTTAAAATTACATATTGTATCTTGGTACTTACAATTCAGGCTGCCGCTGAGTGAGAGCGGATACTGCCCTCCCCCCCTCGAGAAATCGTCAGAGCCTTCGGCTCTCCTGCCGCATTTTGAACTCTCGGGCCCGCCATCTTGGGTGAGGAACCCGATCACCTGTGCTAGGCCCCTCCCACCCCGAGGCCCTCGCCACTACAAAAGAACAATGATTATCACCATTTCCCCACTGATTATGAGTGAGTGTGGTGTGTTGCTTTGGTCCTGAGGCGGAAGCCGGGACAGAGCTTAAAAAACTTTGCCGCTTGACTTGAAAAGCCCTCCATTGTTGTAATCGCGCACTTAGAAAACCGAACTTTGTAGAATTTGCACTTTTTAAAATTACATATTGTATCTTGGTACTTACAATTCAGGCTGCCGCTGAGGGAGAGCGAATACTGCCCTCCCCCCCTCGAGAAATCGACAGAGCCTTCGGCTCTCCTGCCGCATTTTGAACTCTCGGGCCCGCCATCTTGGGTGAGGAACCCGATCACCTGTGCTAGGCCCCTCCCACCCCAAGGCCCTCGCCACTACAAAAGAACAACGATTATCACCATTTCCCCACTGATTACGAGTGAGTGTGGTGTGTTGCTTTGGTCCTGAGACGGAAGCCGGGACAGCGCTTAAAAAACTTTGCCGCTTGACTTGAAAAGCTCTCCATTGTTGTAATCGCCCACTTAGAAAACCGAACTTTGTAGAATTTGCACTTTTTAAAATTACATATTGTATCTTGGTACTTACAATTCAGGCCGCCGCTGAGTGAGAGCGGATACTGCCCCCCCCTCGAGAAATCGACAGAGCCTTCAGCTCTCCTGCCACATTTTGAACTCCCGGGCCCGCCATCTTGGGTGAGGAACCCGATCACCTGTGCTAGGCCCCTCCCACCCCAAGGCCCTCGCCACTACAAAAGAACAACGATTATCACCATTTCCCGACCGATTACGAGTGAGTGTGGTGTGTTGCTTTGGTCCTGAGGGGGAAGCCGGGACAGCGCTTAAAAAACTTTGCCGCTTGACTTGAAAAGCCCTCCATTGTTGAAATCGCGCACTTAGAAAAACGAACTTTGTAGAATTTGCACTTTTCAAAATTACATATTGTATCTTGGTACTTACAATTCAGGCCGCCTCTAAGTGAGAGCGGATACTGCCCCCCCCCGCCCCCGTCGAGAAATCGACAGAGCTTTCGCCTCTCCTGCCGCATTTTGAACTCCCGGGCCCGCCATCTTGGGTGAGGAACCCGATCCCCTGTGCTAGGCCCCTCCCTCCCCGAGGCCCTCGCCACTACAAAATGATTCCCCTTCCCAGGAGGGGCAGCGGATGGGCGCAGCGGCGGCGCCAGCGGGGCGCCGAAGGCAAGCCAAAGGCAAGCCCGTCTGCGCCCGTCCGCGACCGACTGGGACCAGGGGCCACGACCACTGGCCAAAATTCTCCCACACAGTACTCCTCCAACAGACTACATCAACTACGAGGCTACACTAATGATCTGTGCCACGCATCATGGGATCCCACCACAAAACACTTCACCTGCCCACACTGTAAGTATCAAAGCCATTCAACCACACACCCCCCTCGTTCCGCATGCTTCTGCTTTACTGCAGATCCCTCCCTAAACATGCCACAGAAATATCCCTGTTGATCTCGGACAAAGACCCCGACGCCATTTTCCTCATGGAAACATGGCTCCAAACTGACTCCGACCCTGATGTCATTCAAGCACTCCCTGCAGAATACCAAATACTTCGAGCTGATCGCTATTCTGTAAAAGGCGGCGGCATAGCTATCATTTATAAAAATTGCTACACCTGCCGCTCCTCTCCAACTAACCTATCCAGCTGCGAACACCTCACTTTCTCGCTCGACTTCTCCCCCACCTGCACATTTTCAGAGACTCTTATCTACCGACCACCCGGCACTCCGACCAACTTTATAAACCAGCTTGCCCCAGAGGTAGCCAGTGGTATCTGCTCCTCTCCTAACTACACCCTATTAGGTGACCTAAATGTGCACCTGGACGATCCCCTGGACTCGGCAGCCGCCGAACTACGCAATAATCTAATGGCACTAGATCTTTCCCAGCTAGTGCTGCAACCCACCCACGAAAAAGGTCACCTTTTGGACCCAATCTTTAGTAACTGTACCCATCTCACAGTTAGTCCACCCATCACCCTCCCATGGACGGACCACTTTCTGATCCCATTTGTTTGGGCACCGTCAGGATCTCGCCCTACACCTCCCCCCGCCCCAAGCAGAGACCGCAAATGGTCACAACTCAATACCAACTTGTGGACATCCACACTGGAAGCCTCTGCTCCAGAAAAGAACCCCGATCCGATTGTCAGCAACAACAACTTTAATAACTGGATCACCACCTCTTTAGACCTTACTATCCCACTCAACAACATTAAATCCAAACAGAGACCAAAAAATGCACCTTGGTACTCACAGGACCTGCTCCCCGACAACCGGTCCTAGGGAGCTTGTTTCCGGTCCACGGAAGGCAAGGCTTGGCAGTTCGGGCTGGACTGTTCCCATGAGGCACAGGGTCAGACTGGTTTGCATATGGCCATGTCTGAACTGGGGTAGCAGAGTGGGCTAAAGAATGGTGCTGGATTAAACCCAGATCTGTTGACTGGGTGTGAGTGTTTGATTGGTTCAGATGCTCCGTCCATCACCACCCCCTTTTGTACCGCTTTGTTTGCCATAGGTTGGCAGGGTATGCTCAGATGTGAGTCCCTTGCTCACTTTGCCACTGGATTCAAGCAAGCCTGACTGAAGACGACTGTAATGCCAGATACCGGTCCTAGGAAGCTTGTTTCCGGTCCACGGAGGGCAAGGCTTGGCAGTTCGGGCTGGACTGTTCCCATGAGGCACAGGGTCAGACTGATTTGCATATGGCCATGTCTGAACTGGGGTGGCAGAGTGGGCTAAAGAACGGTGATGGATTAAACCCAGATCTGCTGACTGGGTGTGAGTATTTGATTAGTTCAGATGCTCCGTCCATCACCACTCCCTTTTCTACAGTGGTATTCAGAGTAGGCAGTGCATTGTTTTCATTTCTTTAAACCAAAAGGCCAACACTTGTTTTTCTTTACTATTCTTATCTCTAAAAATTTCACAATGGCTATGACTAAATGAGAAATGTCTCAAATGTTTTGCAAGATCTTGCTTCAGGTTATCTGGTGTGTCGGCGCATATCTTTGTTGTTTGTGCACTGTCAGGCTATTCTACTTCAAAGAGGATGGGTGCTTTTGTCTTGTGCAATTCATCTATGATATGCCAACCATGAACTTTTGCAATCTACTTTATGCTATCTAGTAACTGACCGTACTCTCTTTTTTGTAAATTGGCTGGGATTTACAGTGCAAGACTTCTTCACTCACTCTCCAGGCAATTTCCAGTGCTGATCTGCTTCACCTTCCTTTGACACAGCTTCATGAACTCCCCTACTCTGGCTAGATCCTGGTGCACTGTTCTTAATGCCCCCCCTGCTTCCCTCCACCCCAATCACTCCTCCCCTACTGGTGCGTCTTTGGTCTTTTCATCCCACTTGGGTTGATGGGTGGTTTTCCAGACTGCCTCTTCCATTCTGACCTGACTGTACATGCCTATGCACTTTGACTGAGCCCAGAGGTAAAAGAGTGCTGCATTGTGGCATCCATGGGAGTTGGATCCTGAGCTTCGCATAATCAAGCACACCACCGAATCCCACATCACCTATTCCACTCTCATGTCTCTGCTGCACCCAAGTGCGTTTGGAAGAGAAACAGATCAAGTCTATGAGCGAGAGGCCAGAAGTATTGTGGCCATCTTGAGATCAGGCAAGCTGCATACCTGTTTCAATAGGTTTCACCCCTCCTCAGCTGCAATAACTACCTACTGTCCTAAAATAGCATACTATTTAAGATTATAAGCCTTATATGCAAAGGCCTCCTCATACTGCTGACTCGTGCTTCTACATATACACTGAACCATCCACTTTGTTTCCATTTGTTGCTAGATGTAGGTGTGTGGTGAGGAATTATATAGTCTTTCATGTCTTCAACTTCTGGAGTAGTTTACATTGTGTCTCACACTGCGAAGACTCTTGTTTTGCTATCATTTGTACTACTTCGATCATGAGTAATTTACTGTGAGTAATTTACTGGTACGCTAACAGAACAGATCTAATATGACTGGGCTCACAGTGTCGCGATATGAAATTAACGTAACATATGGTATAGTCATCATGGCGGATCAATAGTATAAATAGTGTATTAGTATGAAAGTGGCAATTTCTAGAATTCTGTTTGTTAAAGCTGAAAAGGGATTAGGGATTTGAGCAGTGTTTTTAAAATGCAGCTCTAAATTCAGAAGTAATATATAATTCTTGTGTTCAAAGTCTTAGTCATGTGCGATTTTTGAACATCATCCAATTGATATTAAAATGCTAAAATGTTGGACACTCAAATGAAGAAAGTGGGGTGGCAGAAGACTAATGCCATCAGGCAAAGACCTTCTGTCCCTAGATTCCAGTGCTTGTCTTTCTCATTCGCCCGGTTTGATTTAGAACATTAACAGCCTGATTCATGAAAGACCCGTTTTGCGAGTCTTTAATAGCGATTCATAAGGAATCGCTTTTACTGGCTCGCAAAACGGGATTCATGTAGGAATCACAAAAAAAAATGTGATTCCTACATATTCCTTATTTGCGATTAGCAAATTGCTAATCGCAAATAAGGAATAACTCCCCATTCATTCCTATGGGCCAAAAGACCCATAGGAATGAATGGGGAGTATTCCTTATTTGCGATTAGCAATTAGCTAATCGCAAATAAGATAGCGATTCAAAGGGTGCCAGGGGTGTCCAAAGGACACCCTGTAGCACCCCTTAAATGCAAATTTAAACAGGTGTTGCGCACACACATGTCCAAAGGACATGTGGGTGTGCAACATGCAACTTAGAAAAATGCTTTTAAAAGCATTTTTCTACGTTTTCGCTATTTACCACGAGGTTTGACCTCGCGGTAAATAGTGGGCCGAAATTGCGAATTCGCAATTTAAAAATGGATGATGAATTGCATTTAAGGAATCTCAAATAGAGATTCCTTAAATGTAATTTCTCGCAAAATAGCGAAATAGCTGTTACCGATTTTTGCATTTGGGATGATGAATCCCTAATGCAAAAATCGCACTCGCAAAGGGCCAGATTCTCAAATTCTGGCCCTTTGCGAGCGCAATTCAGCTTGATGAATCAGGCTGTATGCCCTCAGTGGTGGACTGCCCAGGCAGCACTGCAGCACTTCAGCTTCACACCATCTCTTGTTATTCTGACTCAGACTCTCTTAGAGTTCATGTGCTTTCAAAGGCTGTTAGAGCCCTCTGCAAGGGGCTGTCAAGCTATAATCAGAAACTAAGATGAGCCATTTTGAGGGGAATAATACAAATACTGTGATATCACGTGTAGAGTTTCCCTTTGAAAATAATCTTTCTTTTAGTTCGTTTTTCTTTTTACCTACATGTTTTTTTAATACTTGGCACAGAAACAGTTTCTCATCAACTGGGTGGAGTATTTCGCTGCAGTGTGTCATGAAGTGAATGGCAGAGGGAGTGTCTCCTTCAAGCAAAAGAAACAGGGAAGTAAGGTCGAGTTTTAGGCTTGAATAAGCTCATCTTTTTGGGGAAGAAAACATGCTTCAGCAGGGCAGTGGCATGCTTTGAACTCGGGTGCTGCACTCACCTCCCACCCATTGAAGCCATATGCCAAACACAGTCAATCCCCCTGGCAACCCGTTGATTAGTAATACAGCAACTGATTAACTTGGGGCGTTGTCTTCTCAGACTATGTATTTTTCAGCTTTTATGGTGCTAAGGAGAAAGCTCATTCAAGTGGGCACTTGCAGGCGGCGTAAGATCTGTATGTGCGATGCTTTAGGTATGTGAGAAGCGACTTGTGCCAAGATACATAAAGCAGTCTGCCATGTTGAGTGTGGAGCGGGAAAGCGTATGAACAATAAAACCCACTAGTATAAAAAAGTATGTCTGTCTGTAGTTCATCAGATGGGTAAAGGATGGCAGGAGCCAGTGCTTAATTTGTGCTGGTGGTTGGTTGTAGAAGTTGGGTCGGTGCCGGCCATGTTTCGGGACCTAAAATATTTTTCTTCAGACTTTGACCAAGATCAAGAGAGGAAAAGAGAGAAAGAACAAAAAGGTTGCAAAATAGTCCCAAAAAGAAAACAAGCATTGGCATAGCCCTCAGGTCTCACCTTACAAGTATTTAGCCATGCAGCACATTATTCTGGGTGCTACAACATCTACTGTTCTTTAACGTGAAAGCTTTGACTCTAATAGGCGCATTATAGCACTGCATTGAGAAGTAGTCGTTTAAAGTGCTATTTTTTAACAACTGGTAGTCTGAATTCACATAACTGGAAATGCTTTCACACATGATAATGAAGACATTAAATAATGTGCCTGATTAAACAATTTATTAAGAGGCAGCCACAATGCATCCATGTTTTCTGGTTTCACTTTGTGCAAATCAGCCAATAAATGGGTATTAATGTGTCGTTCCTCACGCTGAGGTTTGTTTTTTTATCTCAGTGCACTTTTCAAAATATAGTGCAAACTTGACCAGAAGGCTATTGGAGCACTTTACATGAACACCAGCTCCATGACACAAGGTCACGTACAACTGTTACAGGGAGATTAAGTAATTTGGCCAGAATCCCAAGATGTTGAACTGATGCTGAGACTCAAACACGGTTCCCCAGTTAGCTGCTCTGACAGTAACGCCACATCCTGGGTAGAGAAAGGCAGGTAGAAGCCAAATGAAATCCCGGCTCTTTATGGGCCTGAGGTTCCAACATGACCTCGAGCTGAGCCCGAGCCAGGCTTCAGGCCCTAGCCTGGCTCGAGCCTTCAGTGGCTTGCTCAACTCTAAGGTTGTGGCGAACAAACACTGGCGTAGGAGTGCGGGTTGTGTGTTTAGTGGTTGCAGGAGCGCTGACCATGGTGTGACCTGTGCTATCGGAGCACTGGCTCTGGTTTGCGTTGTTCCACACCAGTGCTGGCTGTGGGGGAGCATGCTCCTAACTGACGATTTAGGCAACGGGACGGACAAACTGAACCTGGAGAGCCTAAAGTAAATAAAGCCAGCAAATAGAAAGCCAAAAAATGTAAGTTACAAACCACATAGCCAATGATAATCAATGGGCGGAATGAATTTCTTTGGTCAACTTTCTGAAAGTCCCCAAGATTTATTTAGCACACCAGACAGCTGTGCTGTCTGCACTAAAGTATGTGTGGGGTGACTGAATGAGTTTCTCTTGCCAGTGAAATTGCAGCATTCGTTGAATTCGGTTTTAGAGCAGGAATTGTCCCCCTGGGATATCCCAATGATCCACTAACATGGGAAACGGTATCAGGCTATTGTCGGAGTAAAGATCCCCCAGTGTGTCGAAACCTGTGGTTTACCAGGAATGTACCATACAGTGAGTCGGTGTGGCAGTGCCCATGGCCAGTCCTTTTAGAGGAATTTCTGGGGTGTAGGGGATAGTGCATTATGTACATGCTAAAGTGTGCCTCCAGCAGCCTATTGCATTTGTAGGACGAAGTGCTGGAAGTCATTGTTGGCTGGAAAGAGTAAGGACTGTGAGCCGCCTTCACAGAAAGGCCCATCTTGTGGAGTTGTTTACCTGCTAGCCAACAGGCCAACCATTATAACTGAGCAGCTAGATAGTAGTTTCAGGAAACCCAGTGCACCAAATACGCCCATGTCGGTAGGCTGATTAATTTTGCTAAGCCCTAATCTGTGTCTGACCGAAGCCCAAATTCATTGCTCCAACAAAATATCAAGCTCTTTAACCCCTCCCGTGCTCATGACGAGCTCAGCTCGTCATGAGGCACGGTGGCGCTGTGCTCATGACGAGCTGTGCTCGTCATGACCCGCGCGGCGCTCACACGCGGGGATAATTTACTGCTGTGCTGAGCATTCTATACAAACGGGCGTGGTCATGACGAGCTCAGCTCATCATGAGCACAGCACCACCATGCAGCATGACGAGCCGAGCTTGTCACAAGCACCGTGGCGCTGCGCGCGCTCCCTCCTCCCCCCAGCGCCACGGGGGAATTAGCCCCGCGGCGAAGGGGTTAAACATGCTCAACGGCAGTATGACTGGGAGGTTGGCAAAGTAATACAGGAGGCACAAAAACACTCTCATTTTAGAAAGTGCTATGCATCCAGCCACCAATAGTGACAATTTATTCCAGAAAGATATTTGGGAGCACAGTGATCTGATGGCTCAGTATAAATTACCTTCAATGGTGTCTTGTTGGTCATAATATATATTGATACCCAAGTATTTGAATGTGTGAAACTCCCGTCGGAGTATCTGGCCACCAAGGGTTAGGGGTTGCTGGGGTTCAGCTGGCCTTATGGGGAATATACATGGTTTAGTCTAATTAACTGAGAGGTTCAAGACCTCGCAAAAATGGAGCAATACGTCCGTAATTTTGATCAGGCTGTCACGACTATCACAAATATAAAGCAATATATGAAACTATGTGACTGTCCTCCGGTGTATATCCCAAATTTGTCACCCAGGGCCCTTAATTTTGCAGCAAGGGGTTTGAGGGCCAAAGTGAAAAGGATAGGTGGTAATGGCAGCCCTGTCTGGTCACCCTGCAATATTGTATGCCTCAGATATATGTTTTCCCATCCCTACTCGACAAAAGAAGCAAACTACTGTAACCTTCCCAATCAGGCTTCAAGCCAACCACAGCTTTGAGAGAGCCCTGATTGCAGAGACAGACGACATCTGAGCCCCCTCGACAGAGGAGAATCGGCCACCCTCATCCACCTCGACCTCTCTGCAGCATTCGAAACAGTCTCCCATCACAGACTCATGCATCGACTGTGCCCGATCAAAATCACAGACGATGCGCTCAGATGTATGGTTTTCTTACGCACGGGACCCACCCAGATGAACACCAACTTTCACAACTGCATGAAGAGTGTTGCAACATGGATGTGAGACAACTGCCTCAAACTCAACACAGACAAAACTGAAGTTCTGATCTTCAGAAGGTACACTACCTTTTGGAACAACTCCTGGTGGCCAGTGGAACTCTGACCAAACCCCACACATCGAAATCAACCTCGGCATCGTACTTGACAGTGAACTCTCCATGAAACGCCAGGTCAAGGCTGTCTTCACAGCCTTTCACATGATCTGCATGCTCTAAAAAACCTTCAGATGGCTCCTGATCAGCACCAGGAAAATGGTGACACAAGCCCTCATCACCAGCCGGGTCAACTACGACAACAGACTCTATGCTGGCACCACCATCAAACTCCCATGCAGACATTCCAGAACGCTGCAGCTAGGCTGATCCTCAATCTGCCTAAGAGGGCACACATCAACCATCACCTGAAAGACCTCTGCTGATCCCTGTCCAGAAGAGATGCCAGTTCAAGCTCCGGACCCATGCCTACAAAGCTCTCCACAACCAAGGAGCACACTACATGAACCTCCGCATGGCCTTCTACCAACCTACCAGAAAACTTCGCTTTGCACACCTCGCCCTTGTTCAAACGCCACTTATCTAACGCAATCACACCGAAGGACACTCATTCTCGCACCTCGCCTCCAAAGCTTGGAACACCCTCGCTTTCTATCTCCGAACCACACCCTCGCTGAATCACTTCAGGAAGGGACTCAAAACCTGGCTCATCGACTGAGACCTGCAGCACAGAGCCTATGTACCCACGTGGTGATGAGCGTGCTATACAAATTCTATCTGATTGATTGATTGATTGACTCGCGATGTAGGAGATGAGTAGTGAAGGTGGATCCAGCACATCAAAAAAGGGTCTAAACCAATCCAAATCAACACAAAATATATATAATCCCATTGCATTATATCAAATGGGTTTGTTCTTTGTCTATAGCAAGATCGAGGAGGATTGTTCTATCAATTGGTGTCATCGCCTCAAATTCAATGAAGTATAGCGAGATGGAATAAACCCATTCTGGTCCATATGGACCAGTGCAGGGAGAAGCAGTAGTATCCTAATAAGGCTCTGCTAAGGCCCTCTTCTGATCAGGGGATATTGGAGGGAAGGGCGGGTCCACTAAGAATTCCTCCATTTTCTGCTGTTCCACCAGGAGGATAGGGGCACACAGTTCCTCGTAGTGTTCTCGAATAGCTAATTTGATGGCGTGTTGCGTCTGGTCTCGTTGCCCTCTGTAGTTAATTATGCTTGTGATAGGAGGATCTGAAAGCGGTGGTCTGATAACCCGGGCCAACAACAATCTCCATGCCCTATCGTCTTCTGTATGCTGTAATTCCCTGAAATTAACCTAATCGAGACACCGAATACCTTCTGCTAGGTCTGCACGACTTTTGTGTAATTCGGTCATTGAAACAGATTGATATGTCTGTTTCCAGATTGTTTCAATTGCTACATACATCTGCAGTTTACAGGCAATCTGCTGCGGGTACCACTCAAACACCACATAAAAAAGAACCCATTGGCCACGAATTGTGATAAAGAGTGAGGAACTCGGAGCTAATAGACAAAAAAATGCAATATCAATGTCACATATTGATGTGAGCCTCAAGCAAGCAAGCACGTCGGTTTGGGACTCATACTGGCAACATATTACATTAAAGCACCAGGTGTGTGCAGCCGATATGGAAGGGTGCAAAAGACAATCGTCAACAATTGCTGATTGTGCCAGAGGACAATCAGGACAGCACAGACCAGGTGTTAATCCGCAAATGTTGGGTTGGCCACTCCAATGATGCTGCAGGTTGGTACATCTTTGGGCTTCGGTTCCCAATGCTCCTTGACATCATCCCAATCGATTTCTTTACACCCATCCAAGGTTAGTATGGCGCTGGGTGCACTTAGAAAGCCTGTAATCCGTTCCTGTCTGACTTCCCTCTGTGCCAAGTTAATGCGCGGGCTCCTCAGGCCGTGTGGATTCTTCCACTGGCATCTGTCAGCCGCGCCCCATAACTATATTGTGAAATAAGCAGCATTGTGCAAACATCGACAAAGATTTTCAGACAGATATGAAACGCCCTTCGAAGATGCCAGATATTCGCGGCATTGTCTTGTACTGCTGTCGGCGTGCTTAAATGTTGCAATGAACTTGTCTTCAGGACAATCCCATTCTCATCAGCGCCAAGAAACCCTTCCGGTGAGATGCGTGCATTGCAAGTACATATAACATAGCATAGCACAGCATAGCATAACATGGGCACTGTACGCATGGCCATATACATTACTGCGCACTTATAGAGATTTAACATAGATCCATATGCCAGGTCCGTCTGAGAGAAGTCATCTTGTTGTTACAAGTGTATTTACATCATCTTGAAATGTATGTCTGTGGGGTATAAATTACAGTGCTAATTTCACTGCTTAATTTGAGACGGTGGTTGCAGGTGGGGCCTTTTGCCACTCATGTTTGGGTACCGGCACTCTTTTGTCTTCAAGATTTTGACCTAGAGATTTCATTTTTCAGACAGAACTAAGGCTCAGGCCTCACACAGCAATACTAGCCCTCAAATTACACAGATCCTACGCGCAGTAACTTTGGACAACAGAGCTTTTCCTCAGCTTGCGCAGGTTTTGCAGACGTTAGCTGTGGACAGGCAAACTGTATCCGGGTTCCATAAAACTTATCGGCTCAAACTACATACACATCATATGGTGGCAATAACGTTCGCGAATGTAGGTACTGGAAGTGCGGGTGCACCCACACCAGACATATCCTTGGCATGTTTGCAGGCGTCTGTCACTCTTCCAGCATGTCGGGGACATTCATGGCAGATTGCCGTAATGTACATGGTGATGAGCCATAGAAGAAACAACATTGGAAATTAAGGGCCATATTAGTAAGAAACTGCGAAAAATATCGCAGAGCGTGCTTAGCGTGAACATTTTAATTGCCAGCCATCGCTGGAATATATGGCCAACGCTGTATTAGCAACAATTAGCGCTATGGTGATATATATTCCAGCAATAGCGGGAGAGAAGGGCCAACATCACAACAAAACCAGAGATGTTGCATGGGGAAGGGGGAAAACTTTGCTGATAAGACCCCATGTTAGGTAGTGCTAAGTCATGAAAATAGCAGGTGTTAAAAAACTGGCGATGACCCCGGTTAGCGCAACTTTTTACGTTGCTAACCGGGGCCAGGGCCTCCTTGCTAATAGGCGATAGGCCTTTTAGCGGCTGTTTGGTCAGGAACACCTACTTTGCATGTCATTAGCGATAAATATCGCTGACATGCAAAGCGGCACCCACACCAGTCCCTTTCGCCAGAAAGCTGTCGCTTTCTGCTGTTAGTGACAGCTTGCTGGTAGGGCGATAAAGAAATCGCCGCTTTAGCGGCAAAAAGTGCAGCTAAAGCGCGATAAGGCCCTTGGTAATTTGCCCCTGTGTTCCCATATGTAGAACATGCAGCACTGCAACACCAGAAAGCCACTTTCCATCCTCTAATTTGGAGTGAGGGTGCAAATGGGACCTCTGTTGTCTAATGACAAATATTCCATTACTGCTCTCCTCTAAGTTAGACATAAATCAGGCCTCAATCCTTCGTCCCCAAATCTCTCAATCGTAGCCACTTTTTTCAGGCAACTCTCCCATCTCCTCTTTCTCTTCTGCCTTTCATTCTCTCCCTTTCACTCTCGCCATCTCTTACATCGACTCTGTCTCGCTAACCCCAACAAAGGACTGTCATATGGGGGAAACCTTTGCAACTGTGAAGCCCCTAAGTGCAGCTGTGAACACCACTAATTCTCCCTCCAAGTCTGAGAGTCCAGGCCCTTGATAGATTGCATAAAGTTTACATTTCGAATCCCACCCAGAGATTTGATGGGCCCCCAAAGGAGAGATTCGCCTCAGTCCTACTGGTAGCGTAGTTCACGCTGAGCTTCCTTCCATCGCCGTTTTGAATTCCACAGAGTCCTTATAGAGATTGTCAGTCGTATGAGAGTCAGTCTAACCCCACTCTAACAGGAGCAGTTCAGTGCGGTGTATCAGGGTACGACATGTCTACACAGAACAAAAGCAATCCCATATGCACTACTGCGTCTTTGGGGGCAAAAGAGAGGTGTAACGTGAGGGCCATGCTATTACAAAGCTGTATTTATGTAGCGAGGCATTGTAGCGCTTTGCGGTGAGAAGCTCAAGATGAACAACTAATAGTTTGTAAAAAAAATTCTATGTGCATTAGTTGTGTTAGGTATGCACTATTGCTTTGTGTGCTTAGTAGAGATTATAGTAGGGACAGAATGATGGGAGTGGATTTGAAAGGGGAAGTAGCAGGTCGATTTTTGTAAGCAGAGGTGGTGTAAAGAAAGCTGGCCAATCTAGAAACCTCAGGAGCTCCAACTCCCTCCTACTCTTCCCCCTGAAAACGCGCAAGCAAAAAACAGCTGCCCGCTCCTTTGCAGGATACGCACCCAGAATCTGGAACTCGATCCCTGTAGACATCAGAACCATCCCCTCCTTTCCAAAATTCAAAAGTCTCCTAAAAGTCCTATACCTCAACCGCGCCTTCCCGAACGGAAATCCATGACTCACAAGCCTCCACATGGCAGTCACCTGGCAATCCACTGCCTACCTCCTCCCCTCCCCCCAACCCGGCGCCTTGGTTCACCAACGCTCGGAGAAACATTCAACCTTAAAAACCTTCTCCGTGCACCGAGACTACCTCTCTACCTTAATGGGACACCTCGGACCCCTGGACCTCTCTACCTCAATGGCGCACCTCGGATGCTCTGTCCAACTGAAACTTTTGAACACTTATGAATATGTTTATTGTACTCCCCACCCTACATTTGATTTCTTTCCCTCCTGCTGTAAAGCACTCCAATACCTTCGGGTCTGGCCAGCGCTATAGAAAACTTCTTAAATAAAAAAAAAATAGATAGGAGAGTTTGAGAAGGACGTTTAGGGGTTCATAGAAGATTGAAAGGTTTGGGATGAGTTAGAGAGAGGAGGGATGGGACAAAGTTTGAAAGGAGGATTTTTTTAATCAAAAACTGAATATAATTTAGACATACACATATGTGCATTACGCTTGGTAAGGTTGCATTGGTTGGGGAAGACTGCTCTATATAAAATACTCATATGGGCAAATAAGCAGTAATATTTAACATTGTCCAATGTTTTAGTAGCAGGCATAAACTCTTCCATAGCTGTACATATGTACATAGAAGCAGCAGCAACGTCATTTTCTGAAGTGAACATGTCTTTTGTGGGGTAACATACCTGTTTTCTCCTTATATGAATATCTGTGCTTATAACAGGAAGCATAGTTCAGTGTGCAATGGCACATGTATAACAACAACTTTATCTCTATAACATGAGAAGTATAGTTTGTCATTTCTGAGTAAACTATAGTGGTACACTGTTGTGAGTATAGTTGTCATGTGGTTAAACATTTGGGGAAGAGCCAGCTTTGTGAAATCATCTGAAGCTAAGCTGATTGTCATTGTATGTTATATGTGTGGGTAGTGAATTCCATAGTTTGGCTGCTAGAACCGAGAAATGCATGTTTATTTTTCTTGTATGTTGAAATGTTGGGGCAGGGAGCCATTTTTGAGCATAGATTCCTTTGTTGTAGGCATGGGCGGAAAATCCGTTCCGCTCGCGGATTTTGCGGATTTTCGGGAAATCCGCAATCCGCGAGATTCGCGAATCTCCCGCAAAATCCGCAAATCCGCGAGCAGCGGATTTTGCTCGCACTGCTCGCACTGTTCGCGTGAGTTCGCGCCCCGCGAATAAGTGCAAAATTGCAGAAATACGATCTTAGCAAAACTGAAAGTAACTACTTACCAGGTTCAAAAGTTCAGGCTCATCATTAGTAGCCATTTCCTGTAGTGCTTCCTGAGGGGCGCCTCCAGAGTTCAGTTGCCAGTTGAAACTATTATGTGACCCTGCTCTGAACCTCAGAATAGTTACACATATGCCACAAAGGTCCTGAATTACAGCTAAGGGAGACAAGCAGGAGCCAGGCTGGAAGTTAAAATCCATTAATCAGCCCCATATTCATTATTGTCAGTTGGGGCAGGGCAGGTGTTGTAACTAATTTTGCAACAATGAAAGCACTTAGCAAGTGCAAAAGATCACTAATCAGGGCGCACTAAGGAAGCAGGTGCCAGCTAAAAAAATATTCTGTGACACATTAATCAGCCCCAAATTAATTCAGGTCACTTGAGGCAGGGAAGGTGTGCTTTGCTTTGCCGAAAATAATGTACACTGGACAACCAGAGGGTGTGGTGATGAAACAGAGGGTGGCATGGGTGGGCCAGAGGGTGGCATGAGTAGTCAGAGAGTGGCAGTGGTGACAGAGAGTGGCAGTGATGAAGAAGAGTGTCCCAAACAGGCTGGACACGTAGAAACAACAAGTTCGCAAAACTTGCGACCCGACAGGTAAGTTCGCAATTTGCGAAAGTGTACAAAACCCTCGCGAACTGGCAGAAACACGGGCGAACACAAAAAAAAAAAATCCACAAATTCGCGGGAATTCGCGGATTTTGCGGATTGCGAATCCGCAAATCCGCAAAATTCGCGAATGCGAGATCCGCAAAATTCGCTCATGCTTACTTTGTTGCATGTATTTAATAATTTACTTCCTGATGGAGAGTGGTTCTTACCCACGTATTGCTGAGTGATACAAACCAGCCTGAAGGTGGATCTTCTGGCAACTGGTAGCCAGTGTAGTGCCTTCACAGCAACTGAGATTTTTGTTTGTGGCTTTACATGTAGGAGTAGTCTAGCAGCCATGTTCTGAATTCTGTGTAATCTTCTCATAGTTGACAGATGTCATCCGTGATACAGACCACAAGAGCCTTAAATTGCACTCTCTGAGCCACGGGCAGCCAATGCAACTCGCAAAGATGCACCCTAAAACGCAGATCCTCCTCGAATCAGACCCCAAGATTTTTAGCCAGGGCGCCAACCGAGTTAGGACAAGGGTAATCCGAGGGCCATAAGGACTCCCTTAAGGCAGGTGGAAACTGGCCAAAGTAAAGGATCTCAGACTTGTCCTCATTGCACTTGAGTTGTGCCTGCGCCATCCAGCTAAATACAGCAGAAAGACAGTTACAAGCGAGGTCAGTGGAGAGGTCAGAATTCTCCCACATAAAAAGAAGCTGGGTATCGTCTGCATATGCAATTAAAGCAGAGGGCTCAAAGTAGAGCCTTGAGGGACCCCTGTGAGCATATTTTTGGGCGAAGAGGCACATGGGGGCATCCATACCTGTTCAAAGCGATCTTCCAGAAAGGGTTTAACCCAATCCCAGGTGGCGCCCACAATGCCTATATTGGAAAGGCGAGCAAGGAGTAGATGGTGAGGCACCGTATTGAAGGCGGCAGAGAGGTCAAGTAGAATCAAGGCCGCCCTGCTGCCTGCATCCAGGCACTCCCTTATCGCCTCCGCCACCTCCACTAGCGCAGTCTCAGTACTATAGGTTGCCCGGAAACCAAACTGCGACGGATGGAGGCGGTCAGAAGACTCCACATAGGCATCAAGCTGATGAAAGACCACCTTCTTGCAAACCTTTGCCAAAGCAGGCAAAAGAGATATGGGGCGATAACTGACGAGTTAGGATGGATCGAGAGAAGGTTTCTTCAAAAGAGGTAGAAGCTTAGCTTGCTTCCAGCTCCCTGGAACCACAGCGGTCTGTAAAGATAGATTATTAATCCTAATAACCTCTGGAAGAACGCCTTCCGCGATTCCGGCCAGCACTCTGGCCGGGCAGGGGTCAGTCGGAGACCCTGATTTAAGGGATTTAAGGATGGTCAGGATATCAGATCCAGCTGTAGGCTCGAAGTTCATAAACAAAGGGGCCGGTGGTGGAGGTGTAGGAAGGGAAGGGGGAGACCTAATCCTGTACCAGTCTCGGGTGACCAGATGGGTCTCCTGTAGGCGACCAGATGGGTCTCCTGTAGGAGACCTAGGTCAGCCCCAGACTGTTCTAAATATATTAGAATCGATTGGCGCTTGGGCGGATTCTTGAGCCCCTTCACATTGAGGGTGATAACCTTTAGTTTAACATGTGAGGAGCGAAAGGAATGAAAGTGCAGTAATGGCTACTAGGGTAATAGTCAAACCTCCCTCCAGTGTGGACAGCGTGGTCCCTGGATGACCCCATGTTTGTGAGAATCTAGAGTCTAATGAACCCTTGTGTAGTGTGAGCACTCCCCTAGCAAGAACACAACGTGTAACAGGTACAAAAACGTAGTCCCATCAGAACCTAAGGCACTGGTTGTGGCCAGGAATGTCCTGTGGGAATCCTGTGTGCAGGGGCCCATTAGAGTATCTCGAACATCTCTCTGAGTCATTCCGTCCCACCACACCCCTGCCCTGAAAGTCCAACCCCACCTTCCATTGCTGTCGAATGTAAGGTGGTAGCCACAGTGGCGCTGAAGTCGTCTCCAGCCTGTCAGATTCACCAGTTAATGTGTCCAGCACCGCTCAGCATTCCATAGCTATGGTTTCAGGATCAGGGGGTAGTCCTTTGAATGAGGCCGAGCTCCCTTACCACCAAAGGTGTTTCTGGACTATCTTTTCTCAGGCTGGCCCGCTGTCTTTCTTCAGAGGACTCTTTAATGTTCAGCACCCAGCATGTCTCAGAAAGGGATTGAAGTTGATGGAGCTTCCCCTTGCAGCGAAAAACTATGTGAAAGTGAAATGGGTTGCCCCAGGAATAAGTAATGCCTTTGTCCTGAAGGAAGGTGGTCACTTGGTAAAAGTATTGTCCTTTTTGCAGGGTGAGAGCCAACAGATCTTGGTAGAGTGACAGCATATGTCCTTGAAATTGCAGGGATTAATGTCCTGGGCTTTGCGAAGTATTGTTTCTTTGAGTTGAAAGTCATGTACACATGCCAGGATGTCGACTGGACGGGTATTCTCTGTTTGCAGAGTACCCACCTAGTAAATCCAATCAATCTGTATTTCCCTGTTGGGTGGTGGTTCCAGGATTTGGAGGAACTGGTCCTATACATATGCTCCAATGTCTGCGCCCTCTGCTTTGTTTGGCATTCTCCTGATGTGGATGTTATTCCGTCTCCACTGGTTTTCTAGGTTCTTCACATAGGTCTGCAAATTTATCTGTTGATCTCCGGGGAGAATAACTTTTTGCTGGAGTTGCTCATTTTCTTCAGCGCAACTAGACTCATGGTCTTCAAGGGTGGAGACCCTGTCCCACTCCTCTGTTAGGTCCTGGCAAACTTCCTTTAGGTCCTTTGACAGGTCTCTCTTAACCATTTGAAGTTGTCTCAGAGGGAAGCAAACAGGGCCTCCAGAAATGATTGAGTCACAAGCCCCTTGTCTTCTCTGTTGGCTGCTCTGGGGGTAGGAGCGGCAGCCGCTCCATGGATGGGTCCTCGGTTAGTTTGGTCAGCATCTCTTTGAAGGATCGCGCCTGTTTTGCCCATGCTGTAACCATGCTCGCCATAGGCCCTGGGCAATTTACTCTGTCGAGGGGCTCTCCGCCTCAGGGTCCCCAAGAAGACCAGAAATGTATAGTGGGAAGAGCCCCATTCCAGCACCTCAGAACGGGAGTTCAGCAAGTATGTAGGAGCCCGGTGTCATCGGGCAATATCTCCACCAGCATGGGTCACTGTCAAGGACCACGTCGTGCTCACTGGGCCCTCTCTCCCTCTCTCCCTTTCCTTGCCTGGGTGCCCAATCACAGACTCTAGCAGAGGGGCTGAGATGATCCCTTACAGGCCTATGCCAACCCAGGTCTGCTCTTTTCTCCAGGTATTCCCAGAGGCCGCTGTGCTCAACAGGTGCCATACCCCAGATCTTCTTTCACCTCCGCGGTCTGTGGCCAGTTTCCGTCGTTGCAGCGGAGGGTTATATAGAGGGGTCACAGGTGTGCAGTGATGGACCTGAGGAGGTACCGGCCAGGGTTGAAGCCCAAGTAGCTACAGCGATCTCTAGGGCTTCTGTAGTGCCGGTGTCAGGCCTCAGCTGCTCTGCCGCTCCTTAGAGGTATCTGTGCTGATGTGAATATCTCGGCAAGCTCCAATGACGTTGTGGTCAGTACTTGCCTCTCCTACACTGCCCCCTAGTCAAGAGCCTCTAGCCATGGGGATTCTCCTAGTGTCAGAGTCCGGGGGCAGGCCCCCACCTCCAGCACTAATCACCAAGTGCCTTGAGTAGTGGACCAGTGCATTTATCTCATTGCAGGGCAGCCGTTTGTCCCTCGTTTGCAAAGCCGTCTTAAGGGCTAAGTTCAGAAATGATGAGGCCCATTGCTTTGGAATCCTGGCCAGGAGGTGGAACCCCACTGCTGGCAAGGTCCTTCCAGTCTCCAGGGCCAGGAAACGTTATTGATGTAGGCAGGTTGCAGTAGGCACATGTTTCACTGCAGGTGCTTAGGGTGGGGTGTCAATGCCTGGTTCTCCCAACCAGGGGCCTTTGCAGACATCAAAGGCCCGATGGGGCCCCACCACTATCAGGAACGCCAGGACTAATGCCTGCGAGTCTTTGCCGACCACGGTCTGTGCCCATGCCACCGCAGGCACCGCCATTTTGAGTACTGGTCCGGTGAAGGCAGGGCCATTCCCCTGGGGCCAGAAGATGCCCGATCATCAGGCAATATCAAAAAATATCCCCCAGGGTTCTCTGACAGGGGCACACCTTTGCTGCTTCTGTCATCGGGGATCGGGAAGCCAAGACTGTTGCCAATGAGCATCTGTCAGCCGCCTCGCCTCTGCATTCAGCCCAAGGAGGGTCTTGCAGCCTCAGCCGGCACCTCCCGGTGATATGCTGGCCCGAAAGCAGGTTGAAACACCCTAAGGCTCTTGTTGTGCATAAGGGAGGGTGGGCGACAGGGCCAAGTCAGAGGCGACGACAGAGGCGAGAAGGCATGTCCTATCTGTCCGCCATCTGGGCCACGCCCTTTGTTGTAGTTTTAATGGAGTGTTGTGTAAAAGTAATCTCTTAGTATATCTGTGGGACAATCAGCTGATTGAAGAATTCTGTCATTGGCGTTGTTAGCAAATTTAAGGGCGAAGATTGCAATAGCATATGTTAGACCACAGAAAGTTACAGATAAAATATCACAGCTGTCATAAAATTCAGATATCACATCTAAACTGCAGCATGGATTTGCTCTACATACACAAGAGAATTTAAAACCATGGTATTAAAGCTACCATTGTAGCCCTGATCTGTTGTAGGCCTAAACAGCAGCAGACACGCACCAGGGCAAGCTGTTTTTAACATATTGAAAATCCTACTTCTTATATTAATGAAGTCACCTCTAAAATTTGATTTAGAATACTAACACATTGTCGCAAATCTCAGACCCCTACGTTCACGAATTGGTTATACCGCTTGTGGCACATTCTAGGGATGAAGAAGGTAACCCTCACACTAGCTTGAAAGGCTCCACATTTAGAGATCTCTGACAACCATTCTTGTCTCTTCTTGCCTCCGAATTTCGAGAAGTCACCTGCCCCAGATATTTGCGCCTCCTTCGGCTCTCCAACCAGCAGCCGACAGTGACATAATGCCCCTACTCACATACTGAAACCCAAACAGCTTTCATATCTTGTTTTATCCTGGTGGACGAGGGAAAGGAAGGAGGGTGGTAGGGGAGATTAGAACAAGTTTCATTTCATGTTTTGGTATCTCATTCATACGCTCCGACTCCATGGGTTTGTATTTCAGCTACTTAGGGCTTACGCTGCCCTTGCTATGCTGTATATCTTGAGACACCAGACATGTGATTTGGTAAATTTCAATAAAAAGATTTAGACCATAAAATTTGAGTTGGAGCGCAGAAGACCTATGTATGTAATGAATGAGACATGCTAAGTTAGTAGCTAGCTTGCACCATCTCTACCATAAAACTCGTTAAATTCTACTTACTGCACAGTCTAAATCAGTCTTGCCTTTGCAACAGTCTGCTTTACGTATCAAATCTCTAAATGACTATCTTAGGTGAAGGAACAACTAGAAAAAACGTTGGTGCATCATCGTATTGCATATTAAATGTTCAGTTCCTTAGTGAATTTATATTTTTGAAGTACGTACTGCAAAGATGATTTTTGAAGAGGTTCTTCTCTATAAGTCCATAGGAACCCGCCATGATTATGATTTGGACTAAGGGCCAGATTCAAATCTTGGCGCAGGATGATACTCCATCACAAACGTGACAAATATCCTATCCACCTCATAACGATCCCATTATATCCTATGGAGATTTTACGTAATGCAGCGGACAGGATATCTGTTACTTTTGTGATGGAGAATTGCATCTGCCGAGATCTAAATAAGTCCCTAAGTGTGAAAGTCTTCCATCAGGTCTTTCTGGAGAGCGAAGGACGTTCTGGGTCAACTGAACAGTGGATAATACCAGTTAGGAGGACAGGAGAAGTTTAATTGCAGGAATATCAATCTACATTTATCTATAGAATGTGAGGAGAGGCAATGTTGATGTTGATGCCAACTGACCACACAAAGAACAGACAAGACCCTCCATCAGTGTAATGTTTAGGTGAGAGCATGGACCACTGACCTGTTTTAGACATTTGCATGAGAGAGCTTCTAGAGAGATTGTAACTTTTGGTCATTTTGGAAAACCTCCTGACATGGAAATTCCTGTGATTGTTTTTATCTTAAGTAAGGAGAGCTGCAAACCAGTTGGGATGGGTCAATTATGGGAACTGCGAGACGCACTATTATCTTTTGGCCCTCTACGACCTATAAATTAAAACACTAATGACCTGAAGATGTCAAGAGGAAGAAAGAGAAGACGTCTGTTTTCTGCCTGCCTGGGAAAGGACCAAAGCCTTTGTTCTTTATCCCTTGTACCCAAACTCTCGAATTGGGATTCAAAGTGCCAGGTTAGCTTGCCTCTTGTAGTTGACAGTGAAATCCAGGACAAGAAGGACATCTTTGGAGGGGAAACTCCAAACCCCAATTCCCAGTGGGAACTGAGATTTGTGCTGGAGTCCTGGCTGAGAAAAACAGTTGAGCTGTCTCCCACTGTGTATTCTGGAAGCTGTCCCTAGCAGTTTAGAAGCTTTCGGAGTGACCAAGAAGAAGAAACTGAGCAAGCTGTGGATTGGTCTGTGGCCCTGAAGCAGAGGAGGTGTGTAAGTCTCACCCCCCCTCCACTGTGAACGTGTGTCCCGCATCCCCTAGAAGAGCTCCTGAATGTTTGGCACCATTCAGTGCACCCATCTCCAAGCTAACTACTTTTTGCCCATCCCCCCAAACTGCGTGAGACTAAGCAAATTTTCTAATACCATTCTGATGTACTCAGCAAATCAGCAAAAAATGGATCGATCGTGGGAAGTCTTGGCTTGTGTCAGTGTTACTGCACGCTCCCCCCTTCTTACGTATCATACTGTGGGATGTTTTCCAACATGCAGGCTACATGTGTAAGGAGGCTTGGCTCAGCAGCCTTCCATCTACGAGGAGTGCTCAAGTAAGAGGAAGCCCTCATCTAAACTCATGGTCTGTGTTCAAGCCTTCAGCTGAGCTCATGTGTGCATGAGGGCCAGCTGAGGGGCCACACCCACCACACTCATAGACCAGCTCCCACTACTGGCATTATAAAAAAAAATTGAGCAATCCGTGAGCCAGACTCGAAGGGCCATTTAATTCTTCATGACTGCGAGCACAAGATAACATTGCACAACCTGAGTGAATAGATGGTTGGACAATGATAATTGACTTAAAATGATCCTATGTGAATATTAGTATGATTAAGACTCACTCGCGGCTTGCAATACTCGGAAGGGGGGGTCGCGCGGGAGTGAGGGCGGGGGGAGTTTTAAATAAAAAGAGAACTTACCGGGTCCGTGCAGTCTCTGCTGCTGGGCCGGCCGGGGACCCGCATTGGCGGCTGGCGCCTTCAACTTCTTCTGAACAGGTCCAGGAACAGCCACGTATCTGGCCACAACCCCTCTCAGCCAATACAGACGCTGCTCCAGCGGTGCCAGGATTGGCTTAGCAGGGATACTCACTGCCCTGTCGCCCATTAGGAGACCGAGGGTTGTTTTGTTGATCAACCCTCGCTCTACTAATGCGCAGTCGCCAGCCAGACTCAACATTAGTGCGCATGACTGGGCTGGTTGGAAAAATTCTCAGACCTAAACCCAGCATGTGCACTTGTGCTGCTGCCTGCTGTGTCAGCATGACGCCAGCCTTCCCACCTCCTTCAGGCGGTCCGGCGTCATGCTGACTGACATGTATTGTCAGTTCAGCCAGAGCATCCGCCCAGAGAGCTGCGTACCTTGTGGGTCAACTCCCCAGCGCCCTAATGGACGCACCGCCACTGTCCAGACTTGTGAATACTGGTGCTGAAAATGCCAGTTGACCAGATGCAAATATATTGTAACTGATCCAGTTGCTGGTCTATGTGGTTTAAAATAAAGACTGAACAGCTACGGAAGAAAAAACCGTTGATGAATTTTGCATCTTAGAACTGACTGTTGATATTAGGGCCTAATGGTGCCAGGGAACTTCAGCTGTTATTTCTCATTAACCGTCAGAAGTGCATTTGCCTTTTTGACTTTCGAGCAGCTGCCGTCGGCAGTAGGAGTTCCTGCAGGGCGGTGACGTGTTGGGTAGTAATGAATGGATTACGGAGTTTAACAGTTAAGTAAACATATAAGTAAATAATACTAATTTCATTGCGCGCACTGCATTGCATTTGGTGACGCAGTGCGCGCAACAAAATTTGTTTTATTTATTTATATGTCTACTTACCTGTTAAACTCTGTAATCCATACATTACTACCCCCCACCCTGCCCCTCCCCACGTCACCGCCCTGCAGGAACTCCTACTGCCAACCGCGGCTGGTTTCGAGGTCCATATGCTCATTGGCCACGACTAGATCCAGTTGAAACCATATGCAACTGGTCATATTGAAGGTTTAGGAAGGTTTAGGGGAGAGGAGTTGGCCTAACAGCTGGGGCAGTGGACCTTAAATCTGGGGAATTGGGTTCGAGTCTCGGCAATGACGCTGAACATCCTGTGATTCTGAGCAAGTCACTAAATCTCCCCGTGCCTAACAAAAATTAATGTGTCCTCATGTAATGTGACTGGTGCAATGTAAATTGCTCGGATACCCGATTTGGGTCAAGTTTGCGCTATATAAAACTCTATAAAACTATTTTTAAAAAAGGTACACTCTGGAAAGGTTAAACTTTGTATCAGCCCGCACTAGTGTTTTTCTAAACTCTTTAGAATGTATCAAAGAATGTACATTTTCTCTTTGTCTACGTCCTTCAAAGTGCCTGGCAACACCGATTTTCAATAATTTGCCAATATATCTCCTTTCTGTTCCAGGTTTTAGCTCAATCAAGAAATCAATATGGAGCAGCTCAAATCAGCGAACAATGAATTCTGTTTCAAACTCTACAAAGAGTTGGCCAAAAGCAAGTCAAATAAAAACCTCTTCTACTCTCCGTATAGCATCGCCTCTGCACTGGCAATGGTCTACCGGGGAGCTGGAGGGAACACTGCTACCCAGATCGGTGAGGTAGGTGTCAGTGCCAACAGAGCTTCTTTCCCTATTGGAGTGTGTTGCACGTGACACACATGTAATACAGCTTCTGCCAGCTGAATATGCACCCACAGCCATATTTTTGAAAATGCATTGAGCCCTGTTCATTTTTCAGCAATTCTGGGCAGTTGTGCACTGTGCAGCGCAATTTTGTAGCAACATTTACATCAACCGGCCAGTGTGAAAATAACGGGGCAGATTTACAAGCCCCTTGCGCCACTTTGCGTTATTTTTTAACATGGGAAATGTGACGCAAAAGTGTCTCAAGGGCCTTGTAAATCTGCCCCTACATGTGCACTGACAGGTGAAAATGATATTTTGCATCAGTCTGTAGGTTGAAATATAGGTGGAATTTACTTTGCCTGGCTCTTACACTCCATATTGTTTTTGCCACTCTGTGTACAAATGTCACATGTTCAACTAATGAATTTGTTCATACATGAGAGGGATTTGACTAACAATGATTAAAGGAACAAAGCAGTCAGAAAACTAGGCAATTTGTCTAAAATTTAGAAGCCAATCGCTAAGAAAGGTGTGTTCTTAATTTTATGACCAAAGAAAGGCAACATTGCCTTTCCTTTGAGTTCACGCAGAAACAAAAGACGATAGAGAAAACACGCAATAGATTTCTCAACTCAGACACACTGTGCACTAAAGTTCTTTGTGGTGTGGAAACATCCTTAAACGTGTTGTAATGGGGAAAGGCGAGAAAACTCCACCCATCGTTGCCTGCCCGATTGTCCTCAAGGGACCTCAAAGAAACTTTGTATCACAAAGTGCATGCGCTGCAAAACCTTCTGAGAATGTAACACCACACAAAGCCTGTTTTGAAAGGGTGCAGCCATTTTAGGTCTGTCAGAGACAGCTTTAGCTGTTCTGCAGAGGTTATGTGAGCAAGGCTACTTTTTAGCCGAAACATGTCATCCTGACTGAAGAAATTTCGCACCTGGCAGAATTAAAAGTCACTGTAGCCAGCAGTGATTAAAGCAATTTTCGTGTTCGTGTTTTTCTCCTTTCGGTGGTACTAGCACCGGAGTGGTAATTGGAGGTTATAGAATCTATGCATGGTGTGTGGGACAAAACCTCCCATCCCCTGCTAGAATCAGTTGTTGTAATTGGCATTCACATGTTGATTAGCCCACATTGATCAGTCATTAGTTGATTGTAACTCCATTCATGGTTTGGGAGTATTGCCGGTGCCAAGGCCAATTCATTAATTTAATTTGTGCATACGTTCATATAGAACTAAGCGTCCTATTCATCCTATTTATTTATTGTGCACATCATCAAAGTCGACAACTTGTTCACAATTTTCCAGGAAAGTCCATTACTTGTAACCGAAATCCATTAACAGCCATTACTCCGTTAACAGATGTGCTGTCAGTACAAGTAGGTGCACAGCTTGGGCACTCTGGTGCAACCAATCACACATGTAGAAACATGTTGAAGTAGCCGCCGCACAGGTTGATGAGCTTGGATTGGTTGCAGAAACTTTTGCCATGTTTGAAAGTGCTGTGAGAATTTTTGTTGTTTATCGGCTGTTGGCATTGACTGTGTAAACTTTTGGAAGCTATTCACTGGATGCAAGCCCCTGGAGAATGCAAAAGCCCCTTGCACAGACTTGGCCTGATAGACTTACCCTTTTGCATCAGGGAAGGGACTCTGACGCTGCTTTTATATCATTGAAGTTGTGGTTGGAGGGTTGAGGGGCTCTGTTAAAGGGAAACCACACCCTCCGCCTTTAAAAACATCTAAAAGATCCCAATTCCTCTATCCATTTATGCAGTCACTCATTCAAAAATCTATACAGCCATCTTTCTTTGCATACACTCATTCACCCGCAGTCAGACCACTCACCCATTAATCCTTGCACTGACTTGTCCCATTCTTTCTTCCCACTGTTGACTTATTCATGCATTGATCCACTCACCCATCCACACAACCGCATACATACACTCATCAATTAATAAAACACTGTCACTTGTAAGGTTTTCCTATATTCTTTACCAGTGATTGTTTATTGTGCATCATAACTGTTTACATATATATGACACCAACCAGATATTGATACTAATTATGCAATTAGCACCAAGGGGTGTGCAATCTACCCTGAAGCATGAGGGGTCTGTCTGCCTTATGTTCTTGCTTGTTAAACCCTGTCACTAAAACTCCATCAGCTTGACACTTGTCACTCCCTCCCCTCAAACCAGAGGTCTAAACCTCAACATGAGGGGCACACTAGCAGTTGTAACATTCAGTATGTCTGTATGTCCTGCCCCAGCAGATGCCAAGCTGGTACTTTTCTAGTTGCTCCAAACGAAACCACTGAGCCTGTTGAGGACGAAGGGCTACGCCGCACTCCCCAACCGCCTGAAAGACCTAGATCTGTTTAAAAGCGCTGGTAAAGGCTGGGTTTACTAAAAAACAGATCAGTTGCAGCAGGCATATTAAACCTTCTTCTTTATGCCAAGTCAAAACTGCCACTCCATCTCTCTGTCCAGCAGGAACAATAATTGCAAGAGTTATCATGACATTTTTATTTCTGCCTGAAAGGTGGACCCCCATGGAAGTCTGTAGCAGGTGATTTTAAATCATATGTTATTGCTACACTGAGCGCCCCCTCCCCCCCAGGTCAATTCCCAACTTCAATTCAGCGCCCAGTAGCGTAACAAAACTTGAGGGGGCCTCCCTGCAAAGTACATAGAGAGCTCCCCTCTGGACTCAAATAGGGGTTCCCAGGCCATGGTACAGTTCTGAGGGGCCCCCCCTGGAGCTCGCGCTCCCCCACACTGCAGGGGCTGGGTGGCCTTTGTTATGCCATTATCAGCGCCCGTGCGGCTGCACTGGCCGCACCAGTCTCAGCGCCTTAACACCTTCGTTGCTGCGCTAATTCTGCCGCGGTGCTGGGACATTCCATTCGCGGGCGAGGCTCGGACGGCCCCCGGTCGTCGTGCGCACATGCCCACAGTGACTCATGACGGCCGGGGGCCCTCATGAGCACGGAAGAGGCTAAAGAAGGCCCTGCTTCAAATAAAGAACTAATTTACCCACTGCTCACATAGGCATCAGGATGTGGTTCTAAGTGAGTGAACCCTCAAAATTGAAAGGCTGGTGCAGGACTTGCAACACGGGTAATGCACACCTTGATGTGCAGAGACGCCTGCTCTGTAAATGGGACTGTTTTGTACAAGCAATGAGGGAATTCTTTTTGATGCAGACTATTAGGTTCTTCACTCTTGCAGCACATCTGATTGTCCTGCTGCTTTTAGTCACGTAGCTCAGTGGCAACCTTTGTGATATATTTACTCAGCACACTAAAATTGACAGGTATTATTACTATAAGCAGGCAAGTGATACATTGGATGGTAAAAAAATAGTTTAGGTGTAACATATAATTACCAAATGGGTGTGTGCTACCCCAGAGGCAATGCAAAGATAGAATGGCGGGACAGAGTTTAACCAAGGTAAAGATACAAACAGCAGTTATTACTCGGCGTTGGAGCCATTTCCAATTTTTATTGGGTAAAAAAACTTCTCCATGGACACCTATGCTGATCTCCCAGTTGCTGGAAATGCTAGTTCAGGCACGAAACTGCAGATTTGCTTGTTTTCCCTCATTAAAATGCTTGAGCCCAAGGGGAAAAATGGAGCACCGAAACATGTTGATGGAAAAGAGATATAGGGTCCATTGCTCAGTCCTTCTTTTTCAAATCGTTTGGTAGGGAGATACTAGTAAACCTATCTTATCTCACCCACATACAATTTTAATATATGTCACCCAGTTTAACAAAGGGAGAAAATAAAAGTCAACATAAGTGAGATACCTGCACCCAAAGTAGGGAACTGTACTAAGAGACCGAACAACCAGGGACCAATACTGTTCTTGAAATGATCCCAGTGCAAGATGTGGAACCCACTGATGAACATACCACACTAGGCAGATGAGTGTTCATCATCCTATACGAGTGCATGAATGTATATTAATTCCATAGGAGGTTTGGCTGTTTCTTTCAAGAGTTTTGTACTTCTTGTATATTTATGGAAGTCGCACAAAAGTAGCTTACCACGTCCACTCACTCTTTATTGTGCTAGCTACCCGTGTTGTACCTGTCCAGTATGTGTGCTACTGTCACATGTCCTTAAATTACTTTTGTTAAGGAAGGCTGCGCTGCTGCTAACCATGTTACTTTTGGATTTATATGTGAAACGAGTATTGTTTTTAATGTAGTAGTTGGCTTTGTAAATTATTAAAATAGCTAACAAGACAACTTTGTAAAAATGTAAAACTACTGTAAAGACAACTTTGCAAAATTCTGACCCCAACAGAGATATAAGAGAACACCCATGCACACTCATGGCCAGTCTGAGAAGGTCGCAAATATTGTGCCTGGATTCCATTCATGTGGTGCTGCCAGTGCTTGATTTTGAGCAGGTGGTTGTGATGGGGGGCTGCTGCCAGTCATTTTTGGGGACCGGCACTTATTTCTCTGCATCAGATATTTAACAAGACAAGACAGTGAAAAACACACGAACGACAGAGAATAAGAAAGACTGTAAAACCGTCACAAAGGGAGAACGCAGGAACCTGCAACCGTGAAATAAATGGGCAGGGAGTGTCTAATAGAGGATGAAAGAGGTATGAGGTGGATTTAAGACTACCAACCTTGGTATTTGGCATTACGACATTTAATTGCAACCGCTGCAGGATTCTGAGCAGAGCTTTGTGCACTGGCACTTTTTTCACAAATTAAGCTCTGAGTGCAGCTGTGGTGTGGAAATTGTCTTGTAGAGTACTGTGCTGCACATGATTCATTGGGCCATATCCTCAGCAGCCTCTGCACAGATGCTCACACTCAAACATGTAGCATTGTTGTAGGTCCTGCTTAGAGAGGACGTGTCTTATTAGTTTATGCCGGGCAGTTTTGCCGCGGGCAAAGACATATTTCCTTATGGTTGGTCCCTAAACTGAAGGCTAGAGTGACCAAAAGTGGATGTAATTGGATCTTCCTAGAGCAATTACCAGTGGTACAGTTTAACTCAACATTTTCAGTAATCACTATTTGTTTTTCTCAATGAACCATCAGTGAGGTATGGTCTTGCTCAGGCTGAGAATCTGTTGACTGGCTGTTCCATAGGGACTAAAGCTGCACATCACTGATGAGGCCCAACAAGACTGAAACATGTCTTTGGAAGTTCGTGTTTCCAGTTCTGAGAAGATGTGTTGCATCCAAGAACAGCCATGCTGTTGTAAGGTACAGGTTTACCGATTAATCAGATGAGCAGATGCATAACAGAGGTTATAGAAGCTGCCTACATCAAGAGGTGTCCTGGACCCATTGTATTCTATACGAAGAGTGCAAAGTATCCTAAATGTATTCCTTACATCACCGGGTAGCTAATGGAGAACGTGAGTTTGATGTGGTGACGTATGCTGAGTTTTAGGGGCAATCTAACAGTCTGGTTTGTAGTATTTGTAAGCTGGCAATGAAGTGCTTGGTCAAACAAATATAAATGATTTTAAAATAGTTCAGCTATGCCAGTCCAAAGCTCTTGTCAGCACCACTCAATTTCAATTTGAAGTAGTGGTAGGATTTTGAAGAGTGAAAAGAGTAAGATTAGCTGCCAATTGGTACCCTTATCTGCTGCACTGACCTGTGGTATAAAGGAAAGGCCAGAATCAAAGAGTATACCTACATCCATACTATCGGAGATAACGATTGGTGGGTTCCAACGCCTGGGGTCTTGCCAAAAGGTAATGAGTCAGACTCTTATTGTTAGGATTTAATTTTTGGTGTCATTACAGTGGCAAAAGCAGAGCTTTTTTTCAGAATAGACCGTGGTTCAAGCATAAGGTGATGTTAGTTGAGTTGTTAGGTGTCTTGTCTACCTGGAAGTGGACTTTCATATTGTCTGTGTTGGTTTGGAGGTTCATGTAGTGTTGGTCTATTAGCTGTGAACACAGACATATGTAAATATTAAATAGTATTCACAAGAAGGATGCTTCTTGGGGGTATGCCACAAGCACCAGGGCATGTAGTTGACTTGACAGTCCATATCTGGAATGTTTGACTGTGGTTAGTGAGGCATGGTTGCATCCATGAGAGACCGGTTCCAAGTATACCTGCTTGTAGATCGTGTGATTGATGGTGTCATAACCTAGAAATTGGTCGAGGAGTTTTTTTATTCTCGGCCATGGAGAGAAGGACCATTTGTGCATATATCTGGAGCCTGACTGATGTTCATGGAGAAGGTGGATGAGTTCTAGCTATTTTTGTAGCTGTCTTATCACCTTTCTTTCCATGATCTTACTAAGTCAGGTACGTTAGAGAGGGAACCAATCTTTAACCACCCTCTGAAATATGTTGTTTATGTTCGGCCCTGGTCTTCAGGTCTGCTTATTGATTTTGAGAAGGCGGGGATTATACAATGTTTTAATAGGCTGGAACAACTCCATATTGGAAGATAAAGTTAGTCACATGTGATGTATTCATCACGATGAGGGAAGGAGTTGTTTGAAGCACAAGGCTGCACATTGGATGTTTTTGTCTTGTTGACTCGATTCAGAAAATCATCTTAAAATGCTGGAAAGAGATAAAAGCAGACTCTAACAGTAGCTGTGGGATCGGAAAGTAGTGAAAATGAATCTCTGAGCTGAAGATGACATTAGGATGTTTGGGACTTTAGCTACAGAGAATTGGAGATAAAGTGAACATTTCTTTTAGGCCACTCAGGAGATATTCAGAGCTTATCGGCTGGAAAACATAGGTAAATGTTAAAGATTTCCTCAGTTTGGGTGGGCACCTTGAAGAAGTGTTTAACATCGAAAGTCTTTTCGAGTGTTTGATGGCTTACTGATGGTCTTTCCTCTGTGTCTTGTGTCAGATTTTCTCTTCTGTGGCCTGAAACTCATGCCATTGTTGTTTTAGGTTATGGTTAGCACATTTCAGTTCGGTTTGGTCACTGTTGAACCACTTGCCCTAGTGGTGACTTATATGTATTGAAAAGTAAGGTTTGAGTCTGGCAAAAGTTTTTTTTTGCCAGGTTGACATGGCAGCTTAAAACTGCACACACAGGCTCAGTAATGGCAGGCCCGAACAATGTTTAAAGTGCTAATTAAGGGTGTGGCACAATCAGTGCTGCAGGCCCACTAGTAGCATTTAAATTACAGGCCCTGGGTACATATATTACCACTTTGCTAAGGACATATAAGTAAATGAAGTATGTCACTTGGGGATAAGCCAATACCACCATGTTTTTAAGGATTGACACACGCACTTTAGCACTGGTAAGCAATGGTAAAGTGTGCAGAGTCCTATGGCTATCAAAAGTGAGATCTGAAAAATAAATTTGGGAACAAGGCAAAATGTTCTGGGAAGACCAAAGTAAGGGTGACTGCTAACAACCACCATGCATGCTAAACAAACAATACCACTCATGGAATACACAATACGACAATAAAGTGTGTTGTGTGCCAATCATGCAAATTATGAAGAACATAAATCATGTATGGTATAAAACCCATGAATATGAATCGCAGAGCTCTGGTATCACAAAGGGGCTTATGGTCAATTGCTAACACCTACACTCCCAACCACAAAAAAGAAAAGTGACTTGTGAACCATTCTTATTGGCCCAAGAAAATAGGACAAGCCTCGACACTCCCAAAATCCATGGAAAGGAAAAGCAAGCCAGGCAAGAACTGACTGAGGCCCTTCCTGCCCAGCGGCCACGGAATAATTGTCCAGGACATGATACATCTTGCAATCCTGTAAAAACTGGCGAAGGTGTTTTATGCCCTGCAACTATGGAGAAAAAGAGCAAGGCTCGACACACCTGGAAACCAAGTACAAATTCTGGCAAACATTCAAATGGCATTAACATATACAATAAACTTCAGTTGTATGCGTGCATCCAGAATCCCAGGCCTTCAAAATCCATGCAGCAACTTTGCATCACCCCATATTAGACCTGGATTTTCCAGTGGGTTTATCCCAAGACTTTTTGTTTTTTGGCACCCCGTTTTTTACCAAGTTTTTGTTGGTTTTAGGACTCTGGGCACTTTACCACTGCTGATCAGTGGTAAAGTGCATATGCTCTCTATGTAAATTGTTATTATGAGTTGGTGTGTCCATGATTGACTTATTTGATCTACTACTAAGTCCCTTGTACAGTGCACTGTGTGTGCCCAGGGCCTGTAAGTCAAATGCTGCTAGTAGGCCTGCTGCACTAATTGTGCCACCCGCACAAGCAGCCTTCAAAGGGTTCTCAGACCTACCACCACAGTGTCTGCGTGCATGTATACTGCCATGTCGACCTGGCAAGTTCACCCATTTGCCAGGCCCTAACCTTCCCTTTTATTACATGTGAGTCACCCTTGAGGTAGGCCCAAGGTACCCATGTGTGCAGGGTGCAGTGTATGTGAAAGGTAGAATATGTCCTAGTCTGTGTGACATGTCCTGATTGTGAACTACAGTGTAATTTGTTTTTTACTATGGAAAGGTTATCTGTCCCTTAGAATACAATGTGAATTTTTTTATCATATATCTTATAAATATAACTTCTCATTGGGACAAGATACAAAGATGGAGTTTAGTATGTCTGAACTTAGAATATAAAAATGCACCTTTTAGTAAAGATGAGTTTTATATTGTGTGTGGGTATTTTCTTGCTTAGCCATCCTGTGTGCCTCTGCTGGTTTATAAATTGACTGTCTGGCTTTGAAGTGACAGGAGCTGGGGACGTGCATTCTCTTCAGACTGCCTTTGTGGGGTTGAGGTGTGTCCTGACTTTCCTGGATGACTCAGGGCTGGGCTGAATTGACCTGGCCTGCATTTAGATAGGGGGAGGGGATTTCTTTGCACCTGAATGGGCCTGGTCTGCTTTATACAATGCTGTCTCCACCTTCTTCCAGGAAGCTATACCAGGGAGGCCAGAACCGGTTTTGACTGAGCACAGAGCCTGTCTGCCACATGAGAACAAAGAAAAATTGAGTATAAATATTGGGGCCCAGAACTTTAGAATAATTCTGGACTCAAGAGGAATGTCTGCCAAAGGAGAAGAGCTGGGAAAGCTGTAGGAGAAGTACTGCCCCTTTGCTTTGTGCTTTCTGAGGTTGGCCTGCAGTGGCTGTTTCTATCAAGGAAAGGACAAAGACATTGCTGTGTGCTGTGTATCCTGGTTGAAGAAGATCTCCAAGGGTTTGAAGTAGAGCTTGACTCCTGTTCTGAAGTCTCAGGGACACAAAAACTTCACCACCAGCTCCCCTGAACATCCTTGTTGGGACTTCTAATAGGTGCCTATTGCTGAGTTAGGTCTCTGGAGGTGTTTCCTTCTGCTGGGAGCTGGGAAAAGAGAAGCAACTAAAGAAGCATGAAGCATCTGCACCCATTTCCGATGCAACACCGCCGTGCGGGAAGAATTTCCACCATTGCGCCTCTGAAGAAACCTACCTCATGCACTGATCTCCGAAGTCCGAGATCACCGCACTAACTGCGATGCAGGTCCTGCTGTGTGACTCCAAGAACCAACACATTGTGGGGCCGTGGCTGGTGAGATCAACGTAGCGCCGTTGCAGACGCATCGAGAACCGCTGAAACCCCACGCATCACACCAGGGCGCCAAGACCGCTGAATCCCCGAAACCCCAAGCATCACACCAGGGCACCAAGTCTACAGCAACACTGGGGCCATAGTAAGAAACCAACGGTCACCTCTCCGCACAGTAAGAAACCAACGCATCACCTCCTCTTCAGTAAGGAACCAACTCATCACCTCCACTGCGTGGCAGTAAGGATCTGACGCATCACCTCCTCTGGAGCAAAGAACCAATCCATCACATTCCCTGTGCATAAGGAACCGACGCATCACCTTCCTCGCGTCTGTTTTTGCTCATGATTTTGACGCATCCAAAGTACTTTGTGTTGAAAGTGTTGCATCTATAGGTTTCTATGGACAGAACTGTTTTTACCTTTTAAAAGTCAAATCGTGATAACTGCATGTTGGCTTTTCATCGTTTTGGTCTTGTTTGGTTTATTTCTAAACTGGTGTAGTATCCATTTGCAGTGTTTTCACTGTAATACTGTATGTGTGCACAAATGCTTTACACGTTGCTTCTGAGATAAACCTGTCTGCTCGTACCAAGCTACCAAGGGGGTGAGCAGGGGTTGTCTAAGGGAGTAACTCCCTTACCCTGACTAGAAGCAAGGGTCCCTACTTGGACAGATGTGCAAACCATTGCCAACGAGAGACCCCATTTCTAACACCCAAGGGAAATGGAATCAGCACAATAAAACATCACTCAGAATTGACACCTCTACTAAATATTAGCACCTATATACGTGCAACACTTTGAAGGGGCAATAAAAGGACACCAACCCAATCCAACGGCAACAATGAAAAAGGCATTCGGAAAAATAAAACTTCCTGTACCTATGCAACCACTACACATCTCCACAAATGCACAATGAAACCGTTGTCATGAGAAAAGGACACGGAAAGCAAAGTCAACTCACACCTGTAAAATGCATTGTGACATATGCAAAGGAACGCTATTACATTAGTATGTAAACAGGTTGCTCATGCACTGAAACGCTACTCATGAAAATCACCAATCAGATTAGTACAACTGAAATCACAGTGAAGTCATAATAAACTGCAATCAAATAACTCAAAACACGCATCGAAGATCACACTTTTAACCCAGAATAAGCATGCTGGAGAAGCACAACCTCAAACCTTACTGGACATTGAGATAAACTGCATCAAAATATTTCGCCTCAATATTGCACCTCCTTCAATCTCTCCTTCAGCGATGCACCTCCTTCCCACTGACCCTCCCTGCATCCCCCAACCAGGCATCTCACACATAAAACTGTTAGGGCCTCATTTGTAAAAAAGTGTTGCATCGTTGCGTGAACACAGCGATGCAACACTTTTTAGTGAGCCCTACTTGCGACACATGGATGTGCCGTATTTACTGTAAGGCACTTCACGTTGCAAGGATTTACAGATACATCAGTATTCCTGAGGTATCTGCAGGCGCAGTAATGAGGCATTGCTGGAGTGTGTCGCAAAAGTGATGGAACTCCAGCAGTGGGCAAGTCCCATGTTAACGGAGCCTGCATTAGTCTTACACCTGCTGTGAGGCAGATGTAAGATTTTGACGCAGTGGCGTACTAGAAGTGGCGTAGAGAAATGTCATAGGTTTCTCTGCGCCACTTCTATGACCCTTTTTTGTAAGGGAACGCCCACCCAGCATACAATATACATGATACAGGTATAATATAGCGCAGTGCTTTACAAAGTGACACATCTGGCGCAACGTGACATATTTTTTACGCCGCCGCAGTGTCACAAAAAGTGATGCAATGGCAGCGCAAAGGGCTAAAAAATAAGCCCCTTAGTTCCTCTGCTCTGTAGTAATCCTATTACTGCTTAGTTTGCAGTCACTAATTCCCAATAATCCCCTAACGAAGGTGTGTTTTATTCTGTAGCATTCTGCCGCACCTGGTCACTTTTACCCTTGTGAAACGTCTTCGCGCGGGGGGCCGGTCCGTTTGCTGCTTGGCAGTCAAGTTATGGAACTCCCTGCCTGTTCAGATCCATAGAATGGAATGTCTGCTGGAATTTAGGAAAACCATCAAAACTTTTCTCTTTCCTTCAATTTAGTCTCCTTGGCCACTTCCTTATTCTTCGGCGTTCTTCTGTCCTGGTGTTTAGGTCCGTTTTCTGATGCTGGCAGAGCCGGGACGCCCCTTTGCTGGGGAAGCTGTGCGCTATATAAATCCGAATAACATAACATAACATAACATAACATAACATAAAGTACTTTACTGGTCCTTGGCAGGATCCCAGAACGCTTTTCGGTTGGACCTGTAAATCGCTACTCCTTTAGTCGTGCAAGTTGGAGGAAGGTATACTGTGATGTGTTTATCACGGGTGGAGTGCTGATGTGTGTGACGTTTAGAGATGTGCTCCAGGCATTGTACGCATAAAGAAGTATGGAGTGTGATGGAGGATTTTGCTCACTGCATATATAAAGCAAGTGACCTGTAGTCTGTACAGTTGTTGCATCCAGATTTAGGTAACAGCCAGGTTTCTGAACTTTAGATGGCTTTGTGAGCTTACTGCGACGTTTGCATGTCTGAAAGCAGAAGGAGCTGCCACCAGAGCATGGTTACTGAACTAGAAAATTATCAGGACTGGTGCCATTTGGGATCTGAGTTTTCTGATTTTACTATAAAGTCTGCAGGGTATATTTACTTAAAATTGAGCGCTGTGTTTCGCCAAATTGGAAAAGCCATGCTTTGACATTTTTAAAACGCTGGGATGAGCCGTATTTACAAAAATATGGTGCACCCCCCTGCGTTTTCCCCAGCGGTTGCACTAAAAATGCTTTCTAGCACCAGTGCAGGCGCCCTTACGTCATGTTGCAAGGGTGCATGCGCTGCAGTGGCGATTGTTTAAGTGCAGGAAGGGACACCTTTCTGCACAGAGATAATCAATAATGGCAATTTTCCCTTTCTATGTGTGCTGCAGAATGCAGCACACATGGAAAGAGTAAAAAACGAGGAGAAATTAATTATTTCTCCTTGAATCGCAATCCTAAGACCAGGTATTACCTGGCCTTAGTTTTTGGCGCTACCCCAGCCTTGTAAATCTGGGGCCGCGTCAAAAAACAATGGGTGTTGTGGTGGAATGCCCACTGAAAAACCTATTGCCTGTCCATTTGCGGCAGAGGACTGCTGTGGCAAGGGGCATATTTACAAGGTGACGTTTAGCCACTTTAAGTGGCGCCACCTTGTAAATATGTGAAAATGGCACTACACCACCAGAGCGTCAGAAAAAGTGAGGCTCGGGTGGCGAAAGGGGCTTGTAAATATGCCCCTGGGTTTGTATGAAGACAAGCCCTGTTGATCCCCCCTTCCCCCCCCCCCCAGCCTCCCCCCACCAGCTGACTCCTGGTGGAATTCTCATTCAGAGCTCTCTGTTGAATTACGCGTTTCACCTGACTCAGAAAGTACACTACTTAATTAGCCAATAAACATTGACTGGACTGTTGTGTTGGAGCACGGTCAATGCTTATTTTCATATGGTGTTCCTGTAGTTGCTAAAAGCGCAATGAAGCAGTTTAATCTATGAAGGGAGGTGTGAACTGAATCCCATCTTTCCAAACACATGAAGAGGAAAGGACACTCAGCAGCATCACATGCCTTTGTGCTATCTAGGGATAGTATTGCCGCCGGGTCCATGGTTGTTCATGTATACTTCAGGCAGTTGTTCTCCCTACACTGCCACTCTTGTCCTTTCATGGGGACTTCACCACAGGTTCTCTTACTTCAACCTTGTATTTTCCAAATTCGCAATCAATCTTGAAGCGCAGAGCATTTTGTATTTAAGCCCATATCCATAAGTCTCTTTTTCATGCAATGAAAATATCTCCTTTGCCACCAACCACCAGGCATGAAATCAGGGAAGAGCACCAGCTTGGCATTTTTAAAAGATGCCGGGATCCCCTCCTTGCTACCAGCACAATAGCGCCTTGGTCCTGGTAGTTGTGGAACTGCACCTATATGATCCAAGGAGGAGCCCTGGTGGATGGGGCAGGACCTATGCCCCATGGCAACTCCTCAAAAAGATGATGGCAGACAGTACCTTCAGCTTCAGGACAGCTTTTTCCCAGTTTTCTGTGAACAGCTTCACACTTGGGTTCTCAGCCTTCTTTGGAACACTGAAAAAGTATGTTGAATGTTGTTATGTCTTGGGCACTCTTCCACTTCTTCCCTCCACAGGAACAGGAATTTGTGACTCTTCTGTGAGCTTCTTGACCCAGGCTTTTAGTCGTTTCTTATCATTTGAGACTGCTTGAAGTCCCTATTCCATTGTGCCTGCTTCCAGTAGAATTATGACAAAATTTACAGGGTCAGTTTCTGTTGCAAAGTGTTTCTATGCTTTCGATTTGCTGTAGTGCTTCCCTAAAGGCAGTGTTATTGCAGACGGTTCCAGATTTACAGCCTAGATTTACTAACACTTTGCCCCGGGTGTTGCTTCACAAAAATGACACAAACCAGGCGCAAAGTGATGGTGTGGGATTTACTATACAACGCAAACCCAAATTTGCATTGGAAAGATTCTCAAAGTGACTCAGAGTTGCATTTTGCACTATTTTGCATCAAGGTTGTGTTCCATGGGTGGTACCTAGGTGTTCCCAGGCAACCTTCTTAGTTTGTTATACAGAAATTCCTATCTGATGACATTAATAGACAGGGATTTTCACCCAACCTTTCCTCCTCCTTGAGGAAAGCTGAATAAGGAGAAATAGTTTCCATGTTTTCCAACTTTACATGAATGCTGCATTTACAGCACACATACAAAGTGGGATATGTCTCAAAGCTTAGTTTTTGTACTGGAAAAGTCACTTTCTAGTACAAAACGTATGCTTTAAGAACACACACACACACCATTGCACTGCGGCAAGGGTGTGTGGGTTGGCGCATAGCAGCCAAAACTGTGCCAGCTCTGTGGGAGAAAAAACTGTGCTGCGTCAAATGTTAGCAAATCTGGACCACAGGGGATAAAGGACAGCCCTCTTCCAAGGCAGGATCAGCATCACTCTCTTGTGGTCTTCTTAGAAAAGCATACCCATCAACTCAGTTTGTTATTTTCAGGATCCTCAGCCAGTAGTCATGATGTGAAATTCTAAGTCTGCCACTGAGTTCTTTCTTTCTCTCAGATGATAGTCAACAGATCTCAGAAGAGGGGACCACAGCGAAGAGTCCAGTTAGACTTACACACCTGTCGACTTCACTTATGTACATTGCATCAGCCTATGGGGGTAGCAAAGGTAGATGAGGATGCACCTGGAAGGCAGAACTGTACAACACTGCTATTATACACAGATAATTTACAGTTTTGACCGTCTCATACTGATAAATTGTCTGGAGGTGGTCATAGAAGTAATGCTGTACATCTCAGAGTCACAATATCAAGCTCCTACAGGCCCTTGAAGGGCAGTTCACGGTGGGCCCTGTTTACTGATGGTTCAGGAGTTCTTTGCAATGGGCTTGTCTTTCTGCTTCCTTCACTCACTTTTGCAAGGGTAATTTCTGGAGACTACCTGGCTAGGGTGCTCTTGTAGAATTCGGCCATCTTACACCTCAACATTTGTCATTACAACGCCTTTTTGACACCACTCTCAAAAGCAGGAGCTATTTGTGGCATGAAGCAGAGTAAGGTAATTGTCTAATCTGATTGGATGTCTGTCAAACAATGGTCACAATTCACAGATAACTATTTTGAAAGTCTGAGCACAAAGAGTTTGCCCATAACAACGTTTTCCAGAGTGAACTATTTACAGGTGCCCTTTCCATCAACATTAATTGTACGTTAATCCGTGTAGCTATCCTACCAGGGAAAGTAAAATAAAATAAAAAAATTTAAAAAACACTTACCTTGCGCTTGCCTCATCACCGAACACCTTTATCTTACCCCTGGCTCGAATGCATACAGTCAGCAATCAAACACTTTGCTCTCCTTTTGTCCTGACAATGACCTGATGTATTGCAGAAGGTCGAAACGCTGTCGACATTTATCCAGTTGAAAAAGGATATTTATGGTGCAATGTCACATTAGTAAAATTTTGGACTCTGTCTATGTACATGCACACTATTTGATTATCCTTTTTTTTCGACATTTACTTGTTTTTATGTGTACCACTTTGCGCCGTCCACATGATATTCTCGAGCACTGTGTACACTCTGCGCACTGAGCACTTTCCTGTCAAATTCATATTTGATGCTGCTATCAATTAAATATAAAAATTAATTGATTACAAAAATAAAAAAATTGGAGTGTTTGGCTATATACTATTTTTTTGTAATCTAGTTTTGTATGCAATGCGTGTCTTGTAGTATTGTAAGAGTGACCAAATAGTTTTTCTCCCATTAATGCCTCTAGGGACATTGTTGCATGATACAGGTGCATTATTACGGTTCAGAAAAGTACATCACCAAATGGCACTTGAACTTACAGGTGAAATCCACAGGGGCGCATTTACTGAAAAAAATAGTGCAATGCAGAGCAGCAATCAAAGCAGCTACACTATGTTGTGCTAGGAGGAGAGTGCCTTACACAGCCATATCTAATTAAATATGGTGCTGATGCACTCTTTCCCAGTTCTGGCGCTCAAACAGGTTGCCTAGCGACATGCACGCCTTTGCACCATAGTGCTAAGGTGTGTGTGATATCTAACCAGTAGCGGCCACTGGGAGTATGAAGTGGTGAGGCGGGGAGACATACACAAACAAACAAACAAACAAGTATAAATAAAAACAGGAAAACTTACCTGCTCTGACTGCCCCCACCTTGCTCCCAATCCTCACGTCCTTGCCAGGAGCCTGCTGCCCACTGTGCAGGCTCCCAGCTCCCAATCCCAGCGCTGCTCACATGCTGGGAATGCTATTCCCAGCATGTGGACTGGGATGGGATTTGTCTGAGCGAATCGGTTCTGCGCTCGGACATAGAGTGGGAGCCTATGTTGGTTTTCCACCCAGCTATGTAATGCGGCTAGGTGGAGAAAGGCTAAGTGTGCATAACGGTTTGGCTGGCCCCAAAGGGCTGACAGGACTGTCATGAGCACTTGGCAGTGCCACCGCTCCCCCTGCCCCTGGTGCTGCAGCATCAGGATGAGAGGCCACCCCCTCCCTCGCAGCCTGCAGGGCTAAAAATAAAATGATGATAAAAATATTTTATCATATTATTTTTGTCCTGACTTCTTTGTCTCTGCTGACTTTCAGCAGGGGGGGGGGGGGGGGGGGGGCGACGCTCCTCCGCCATAACGGAGGAGCCGCCCCTGTATCTAACATCAATTTTGTACTGGAATGATATCCTTCCAGTACAAAATACTATACTTACACTATCTTTAATACATTTGACACATTGGAAGTGTGCGGTACAGTGCAGCACCATGCATTTTGTGAAACATTAAGAGAAATGAAAAGCACTTCCCCTTGTTAATGGCTGCCTCAAGGAGGCCTTTTGTTTGGCACACTGCCCTATTCCCCAATTCTGGTAGGTAAGGCTTTGCATCAAAACCATGGAGTGTGGCATGGGAAAACCCATGTCCCATCCATGGGAAGCTTCCTTGATGTAAAGGAATGCAAAGCAACGATAAACTTACAATGGAAGCTAATAAGTAGACTAGCCGATAAGGCAGCAAGGTCGAAATCTTTTCAAGAGGACAAAGCGTTACTGCTCAAGCGGCGACATGTTGGACCATAATCAACTCCTTCACAGCTGGTCGACCACACGCATATTTAACCTCGCATTTTAATGTGCACATAAAAAGAGCCTTTACAGCCTACAGGATGGGTATGCACAGTTCGAAAGACTTAGCACCTTCTTGGAAAGAGAAACACCAGACCGAGAGCTGTAGACTTTGTGGCTACAAAACGGAATCATTAGCCCATTTTTTGTGCGTTTGTCCGGCTCTCCTGGTGCAACGTCGAAGATTATTGAAACAGATCTGTAACGAGTTAAAAATCCGCACCTGTAGGCAAGCAGTAACTTGCTGGCTAGGAGGGAATTCAATCATTTTAGCATGCCGGGGAACAAAATTCCTGGCAGAAGTGAATAAATGCCTGAGTCTTGTGGAACAAGGACATGATGAAATAAGCGGTGTAATAACTCTGCCCTGATCCCTAAGACCGGTAAACCCTGCATTAATATGTACCAAACATTCTGACCTCTTAATGCTGGTGGGAGCTTACCTGAGGAACCTTGTTTTAAAATTGTGTAATCATTTTAACAATGGAAGAGTTCAATCTTCCTCTTAGTAGCATTTATTTTTCGTATCACAATATTGACATGTGGAAATTGTAATGATTTTAATTAATTATGCAATAAACCTCTTTGACTTTGACTTTGAATACATTTGACACATTGGAAGTGTGCGGTACAGTGCAGCACCATGCATTTTGTGAAACATTAAGAGAAATGAAAAGCACTTCCCCTTGTTAATGGCTGCCTCAAGGAGGCCTTTTGTTTGGCACACTGCCCTATTCCCCAATTCTGGTAGGTAAGGCTTTGCATCAAAACCATGGAGTGCGCCATGGGAAAACCCATGTCCCCTCCATGGGAAGCTTCCTTGATGTAAAGGAATGCAAAGCAACGATAAACTTAAAAATGGAAGCTAAATACTTTTGGAAGACTTTGCGACAATTTGCATCACTTTGTGTGACTTTGCAGATAAAAATTCTGCCTCATATTGTGTCAGATGATTTGTAGGACTGGCACACATAGATTGTAACGGGAACAGTATTTGGATAATGCGAATACAAGCAGCTACGCTTTGCAAAATCACACTTTACTTTTAATGTACATCATGGAGACTAATGTACCCTTTTTTCATGTTTTTCTTTGTTAATTGTTTACAGGTGTTTCTCTTTAACAAAGTCGGGAAATCAGAAATTCATCATGAAAGCACTCCTGACACTGCATGTTCTGGAATGGAGCAGCACGCGCTCAAATCACACCATCAGGTCTCCATTCCAAAGGTATGACAGGCCTTTTGATTTTGTAGTTTTAGAAACTCATGTTTTACAAGTAAAACGTTTTTTCTTTGGTAGGTAGTTTGCATATATTCCAAGTCCTTTAGTCTCAAAGGGTAATTTCTCCTATAGTATATGGGAGTATATGATATACATATAAACTGCTGTACTCGAGTTTGCTACTCTTTTGTAATAACTTATTACAAGTGAGTAGCCATGTTACGTTGTTGCTCTCCTCGGGTGAGAAACCACTGGCACATATTCACTGTGTCTTCAAAGCAAGAAGAAAAACAAACAAACCCCCTACCACTTCCCTTGCATAGTGACTGTCTTTGTGTGCCTGCCACCATCTCCCTCTAAAACTGTGAGTGAAAAATTATTTTAACCAGCTTTGAATGGAGTACTCCCTAATAGCACGGCCAATGGAAGCAAACAGATTGCCACAGAAGCATACAGGGTTAAGCTGCAGCTAAAAGCAGTAAGAAAATATTTCATTGGAAACCGCCCACAATTTGGTGTTTATGAAGCGCGCAAGTTAAAAAATAAATAAGTAATCCGTTTAGCTACATTTGGAAGTGCTGAGGACATCTTCGGTAAGTGCTTTACATTTTGTTAGGGAGGAGGTTTTATAGAAAACTGTCTAACAAATTCTGTATTGTAGCGTTTTGTATTCACCTTTTTAGGCATGAACCACCTTATGCTCTGCCCAATGCAAATCTTTTTGGTTGGAAGCTGCCTTTCTATAGGTGTCCAAAAGCTCCATATCATATGTATGACTTTCTGCAATTCCAGCTTCTTTAACCTGCAGGTTGATGTATTATGGGACTTTTAGTTTTGGTTCTTAGCAAAAACATTTGAAATAGTAATATTGCAAGATGCAAAGTGGTCTAGCCTACAAACCAGGACTAGCTAAAAGTGTGACATTAGCAGTTGTCACTTGGCAGCTATGAAAGAGTGTGGGGTGGGTAGCTATTTAAAGCATAAAATAGCCCCAACTATACAGGAAATCAATACTGTAAGCCACTTGTGTTTCTATAAGTGGATTGTGTTACTCTGTGTGTTGTATTAGCCTCATAATCTACGCGTAAGGGGACACTACTCTATATATAAATTGGCATTTGAAAGGCTTAGTCAAGTGATATAAAGTGAGAACAGTCAAAACACAAATGGAGAGCTAAGTCAATAACAAAACTGCAAGAAATATGTGAACTGATTGTGCCAAACATGTCTTACATATACAATTTCGAAGTGGCACACATCTCTCCTACCTAAACATAAAAATGTACTGCCTGAGACTGATTGTCTGAATGGAAATGTGAATTAAATAATGCATTTATGGTAACTTGGCAGAGTGATACAGTTCAAAGGTATGTGTGTAGCAAGATTGCTTTATTTAACCTATTTTGATGTAAAATTCCAAAATACATTTACTTCCCTTTAAAGCAGAAAACTGAAAATAAATGAAATTGTTAACATAACAAACACCAAATTAATTTTCCTGTAGAAAATTAAAATATATAGTTATATCTCTCATTAAGAATATAAAAGAAATTCTTATGAAGCACTTTCTTTGTTCGTAAACTATAATATTTTACCACAGAAAATGCATCAATAAAACCTTCCGACAGCAGTTAAACGAAAACAAGTAAAAATGCAAACAATACAACAACTAAATGTATGTTTAAAAAAACATTTTATCCATATGTACATTTGTGTAACATAGCGGCCAGGTGACACGTCATGTGAGACACTATCAAGTAGTACTTTCCACTCAACAAACTTTGCTTTCTGGGACTTGTAGATTTGCTTTTATCATTATACATATTGGCATAAAAATCCAGCATGTGCAACGGAGAAGCTGAAGTTTTTAGGATACTTGAATCCTAAGCAGATGTTTCTTATGATACCTTAAAATCTTTTGTATCGCACAGTGTATGCTGTTTAGACTGCTCCTGGCCTAGTTTGAGTCATAATGGCTTTCCTTAGCAAGATGGGAGAGTGGGTGGGATCTGATCATGGAAATCTTACACCAAAACTAAAATCTGTGTGACCATTACAATAATGCTAGTTGAAGGTTGTTTTGCTCATTCATATCCCTAGTCCTTCCTTATATTCCTGAATGATTGCCTTTTCACATGATTTGAAAGTGTATTTCTACAACTGATTTATCTCAGAGTCCATCTGCAACATAGTTTTCTGAATCAAATCTTTTGGAGTAGGGTTGCGGATTGTGATATTCATATCACCCATGTGGGCGTGCTATGAGCTTAGAGTGAAGAGTGAGCATAGATATTTTAGGTCAGAGGGAGCATGGTGTTGATCAGTATCTCATTACGGCCTCTAGTAGTTTGCCATTTTTCTACTTTTGAAAGTACCCAATACACCATTTGTTGGGATTACAGGAGTTACTAGAAGACACCGTAGTCATTGATGGTTGGACTTCATTCGACTACTACTGTGGTGCATTAGATCATAACGAGCTGCACCCCTTTGAAACTAGACAATATAAACCCACTATAACAACAGCAGGGTCGCTTCCTGAGCGAATACCATAAATAGTCTGGTATGTTGTCCAGCATCAGGGCTTCTTCATTTTCTCCCCCTGCTGTGCTACACAGAGCCACAAAGAAAATGAGTTTTGTTGTAGATTGACGTTCTGAAAGTTCAACAGTATTGAAAAACAGCAATGAGCTTATAGCAAAAATATCATGTAACCTAGAGCCTTTTTGCCAAGTTCATGCCCCCCTCCCCAGGGACTCTTAACTGATATCAAAGTGTTTACTAGTTCAGACCAAACCTCCACATCAGTTCATCAGCAAACCAAATTCTGCACAGAAAAACTCTGAACTTAATAGGGACAATGACCTATTAAGCACCCAAGTGATCTCAACACCTAGGTTTCCGGGGATTAAATTAACAGAAGTGGAAGAAAATAGGTACATATGTTGTTAGTTGGAAGATATGAGTCCTTCCAAAGTAAAAAGTTACAAAGTCCTGGCAGGGCCAACACACAAGTTCATTAAATAAATCTTGGGTCAACCCTTTGTAGTTATGGCACTCAGCAAATAAGGTTCACTTGAGGAAAAATATGAAAGTATTTAGCAGTACCAAAACAATTACAAAGTCAAAACACAACACAATAAAAGAATCACAATCAATTTCTAATAGTAACAGTAGAGAACATTTTAATAAGAAAAATGACACTAAAATGACAAATATACGTTAAGGGGAGCCAGAGATATGAATGTTTACGCTTTAGGAAAAAAGTGCCAAGACAAAGAAAAGCACAAATAAGAAGACACTGTTCGTGGTTGAAAGGGACCTAAGCTTGATTTCAGGCTGAGTATGATGAAGCAGACGTCAGAAACACTAAGCTGGTCATCACGGTCAAGGATTTTACCTTCTGACTTAGTCTCTGAAATGGAAGTTAAAATCTATAGGCTGTATCTGGCAAATACCTCCAAAACTGGATAGCTGTTGAACAAAGCCATTGGTTTTGGCAGGAAACGCTCTAAGTGGGAAAATTACACATTTTATGCCTGCCAAAGTGCTCTTGTCGGACACCTTTGCTGCAAAGTTCCACTGACCTAGGTCCAGGGAGTCCCAAAAAATTCCAACTTTTCAGTCTTTCCAGAGCAGTTCCTTTTGGTCTCTTCCAAGACTTCCAGAACCTCATGGACAGCACTTAGGGGCCAGGGGCTACTTCAGCAGAGGCTTTCAATAGGGCCCATTCCAGGTCTAGTTGCTACTGGCTAACTGAACACTTCAGAAAGAAAGCTACACCAAACTGGTTCGGGGACCATATTCCCCTCTTACTACACTGGTGCCAAGCTAGCAACAGATGGCTCAGGGAACAAAGGCTTCTCTTTCACAGGTCTCCATTTACACATAACTATGAATGGGCGGTTTCTCATTTACCCATTCAAGTTCCTGAATCCTCCCCAGCTGCCGTGAAAGGTGTTACTTATCTCACATTCAAGTCTTCCTGTCAAAAGGCCTAAGCCATTGTTTCTACTCTGAGAATAGTTTTAACACCTCTTGAAGAGGAAGCATTGACAGGACCCATATGCATGCAGGTTAATACTAGTTAGCCCACTGGAGGTTCAGGAAGACAACTGTAACTTTTTAAAAGTTGCTATTCCAAAATATCTAAAAAATAAAAAGACAACTTCACCAGTTCAAAAAGCAGCAGCATCAGTCCACAAAAACATGGGAGGAGTCAGAGAAAAGGGCACTATCTCACAAGAAGCATAGATTCAGTCCACAACAAAGAATGAATGGCCTTGAATTGTTAAGAATATAGATACAAGCATGACTATTAGGCCACAAAAGAGACTGGAGAATGTAGTCAATGTAATCTTAGTTCTGAGGATCCCGTTCTTCAACAAAATCTCTTATCATCTAGCAACATGCTCTGCTCTGTTCCTCTGTTTGTGACTGGGTGCAACACAATACTACTCCTCTGCAGATTGCAGAAGGATGGCTGGGCTGCTTCCTCACAGGCATTCCTTGCTTTGCCCCCTGCTACTTGTCGGAGATTCCTGCATGAAATGCTTGGATGCATCTGAGCAGACATTTTCTCTGTGCTGGGATTGAAAATATTTAACCGAGTTGCCTCGGTTTAAATATGTTGGAGCTGGCAATAGCAAATCCTGATCCTCTGCTTTTAGTTTAGCCGTTATCCACCCAAGATATTAACTTGTGGAAAACCTACTTTGTGATATATTTCTAAAAGAAAACTCCCCATCTATCATATAGGAAAATAACTTCCTATTTCCTTTCCCTGTAACCTGGCCCAGGCCATGTCTCCATGAGCAGTTATAGGGAGACTGGTCAGCCAGTTTTGTGCATCACAACTTTGCTCTTTGATCACTGTAGAAGGCTTCCTGTTTGCTTTCTGGTTCAGCTAAACAATCCAAGCTGCTGCTTTTGATCAATCTGTATTCTTAGAGATTTTTGCTCTCAGCTTTTTTCACTTAAGAACTGAAGTTTTCTCCAGTTTGTCACCATTTCGTTCCTTACTTCAGTCTCCATTCTACATTCAGAGGTGCAAATTTGAGGCCCTAACTACACACAAGAAGGAGTCCATTAGAAGGTTTCAGAAGACCTGCCCTTGACAGGAAAACTGGATTCTGAGAAAATATATCAATACAAAGCTCAATGATCTTTACTATTGTCCAACTACAAATGATGTGTGATATTTTAAATGAAGGAAAACAAATAGAAATCTATTAATCCTAATGCAAGCCTACTCTAAACAACAATAAGGTGTCACAAAGTAGCCAGATACAAAATGATTACTGAATGATATATACGTAATTTAGAGAATAGAACAGATTCAGAGTAATTTTACAACTGCTTATAAAAAGCAACAGACCATTTTATTAATGTCACTGTTCTTTGTTATCTACGGTTGTGGCAGTCTGAAATCAATTAGGAACCTGCACATTTGCACTCCTTGTGTCTTTTTATAATTTTTTCCTTACCAATTTTTTCAATGCAGTAGTAAATAAATGAGTGTCTATAAGTTTGTGATGTATCTCAACGTAAGAGTATGAGTGGAGCGAGCTGGGTAAGTTGTGTCTTGTGGCTCAGTGAATTAATGCATCCACTGAAGGATCTGTGTTTGTCCCCAAAATCACAGTCTTGAATTGTGGCAGTCCACACAATCTTATATCATTTCAACATCAGTAAAATGAGTGCCACTGAGTTAGGTAACGATAAACATCTTTTATTCACTGTCTGTCAGTAGTGCTAAGAAATTCCTTGGGCTGAACGTGTGTTCTACAGAGACACCAATTATGTTTAGTGAACTAAGATTAACACAAATACGGTGGTCTTTAAAGAAGCTCCCATCGATAGTAAGAGGGTTCATTACATGTAAGCAGAAGAGTTGATAAGCTAAGATTGTCTTGGAAGTACTGAGGATTAAACAGATAAATAACTAGAGATTATTTCATCATGTAATATATTTAGCATGTAATATCTTGCCAAATAATAGAGGCATCTTTACCATGCTATTACAGCGAAGTAAAACTAATGACCTTGCAAGGTTGATAGTGAATAACCGGCCCTAAAGACAAACAGGATGTGCTTTCTTTTTTTAAAAAAATTGATTTTATTAATGAAAAAGGGAAACAAAAGAAAAAAACAGCAATATAATGATGTAACAAAACTTATTTACATAAATAAATAGATACAATAGAAATATCTAACAATATAGAACTCACAATGTATACAAAGGATATGCATCATATAAAGAAGAAGGGGGATAAGAAAAAGAAGGGGGAAAGATAAGACAAAATATAAGTATTATCGAACAATTAAAGATAACAGGCAACAATAAAAAATGAGTATCCTTGTAAGCATAAAATTTAATAGGGTTAAAGATCAATAAAAATGTAATATTATACATTCAGTAATGAGTAACTAATTTATTGTCTAAAAATGAAGGGGCAAAGGGAGAAATTTAGGTGGCTTTCGTACATCATCTGATCTATTCATAGAAGTAACATTTGAAGAGGCAGATAAGGATAAATAGGTTGTCATAGGGAGCCATAGGAGATCTCTTTTAATTGCTAGAGATACGGGGGAGACATAATTAGTATCCAGTCGATGATGAAAACAAACTGCATTCCACCAAGATCTAAAAGTGACTTAGTCAGCTTGTTTCCAATTAGAGGTTATTAAATGAAATGCAATAGCTATTAATAAATCTAAAAGCTTAAAGCTGAGTGATGACTGAGGCCAATGGGGAGAGAGTAACAAGGAAAATGTGTGTGTAAGAAAAAGTCTCGATTCGGGACCAAACTAGTTTCCAAAACTGTTGGATTGGAGGACTGCATGGTGTTTGTGGCTCGAGAAGTTTTATGAATTCTTCTTGATTTATTATACCAAATAGGTTGTTGCTGAAGGAAACTATTAGAGGGATATGATGAAGATAACATAGGAACCAACAGTTATAGAGAATGAGAGATAGTAGGAGAACGTAAAGAAGCAGTGTCAGAAGTGAAGGTTAATATCTGCTGAAAGTTAAAGGGAACAATAAAGGTATTCTCCATTTTTAACCAAAGAGGTGGAGATAAAGGAAGATCTGTGGAAATCCATTGAGCTGCCTGTTTTAAAGAAAAAAACGGTATGATACGTTTTAAAATCAGGACATTTAAGTCCTCCATTAGATTTATCTTTTTTTAGAAAGGACAAGGCTATACGAGAAGACTTACCCTTCCATAAGAATTTTATTAAAATAGAGTCAATTTTCTTAAAATGATATTCAGGAATTCAAATAGGAATCATGGAGATAGTGTATCGTACAAGAGGAGAAAGCATCATCTTAATTGAGTCAAGACGACCCCACCACAATAGAAAGAGGGGGTGCCAACGAGCAATAAAGCCATCCAAATTTTTAATGAAGTAATCACATTTTTGTTTTAACGTATCAGATAATAAGGGAGCGAACCATAAGCCCAAATATTTGGACTTTGTGAGGTTGCCAATAAAACCCAGATTGGTCAAAAATATGTTTTTGGGCATAAAATCTTTAAGGGTAGAATTTCGCATTTATCAGCGTTTAGGCGATAACCAGAAACTTTAGAGAAAGATGCTACCTGTTGAAGAAAAGGAGCAAGAGATGATTTGGGGTTATAACAATATAAAAGAATATCATCAGCGTAAACTGACATTTTAACTTGGTGCGGACCAACAGAAAAGCCAGTGATGCGATCATCCTGTCTAATTTTAGTTAAGAAGGGCTCTAAAGCTATAACAAATAATAAAGGAGATAAGGGACAACCCTGTTGCACTCCTCTATGTAGTGAAAAATAGTCAGTGGTTATACCATTAGCAAAATTGAATCTCGGGTATCTGAATATAATAAAGAAATTAAAGCAATTAATTTCAGAGGAAAACCAGCCTATTTTAAAGCATGAAACAAAAATCCCATCCAATCCTATCAAAAGCCTTCTCGGCATCTAAAGTAATTGCGGCAAGTAGGATGTTCCAGTGAAGACACCTTGCTTAAGACATTAAAAAGAACACAAGAATTATCAGATGCAAGTCTCCCTTTAACGAAACCAGATTGTTCAGGGCCAATAAGATCGGGTAGCATAGAAACAGTACGGAGCGCTAGAATCTTGGCAAAAATCTTACAGTCTGTGTTGACCAAGGAAATAGGTTGACAGTTCTTACAAAGAGTATGGTCTTTATCGTTTTTAGAAATTAGTCAAGTCAAGTCAATAAGTCTTTATTTCAAATTTTCCTGATAAAAGACATACTATACAAAAATCCAGCATTACATCCAGTTAATACATAGAAAAGTTGGTATCACAGTATAATAAAAATATAAATAAATAGTAATTAAACAAATTAAAGGCTCCTGAAAAGTGCCCCGGGAAGAGCCATCCATACAAAAAGATTGAAAAAGGAGTAAAAAATTTGGTAAAAGGATTTTCGCAAAGTGATTATAAAATTCAATAGTGAAGCCATCAGGGCCAGGTGCTTTCCCACGGCGCAAGACCGAAACAGCCCGCTAGATAAATATCTGTTTCCAGAGACTTAAAATCAATATGACTTGATGAAGGAGAGGGAAGAGATAAAAAATAAGAAAGGAGGTCAGGTTGTTCTGTAAGTGTTTCATGAGTGTAACTATTCTTATAAAATGATACAAATTCCTTTGAGATATCTTTATCTTTGAAGATTGAAGTACCAGCAAGGCCTTGTAGGGAATCTATTTTCGTTCTTTCCTTTCTTACTTTTAAATAGTTGGCCAATAATTTCCCCATTTTGTTTTGACCTTCATAATAGCGATAATTGCTTTTCAGTAAGAAATTAGAGGCATCATAAGTAGATAATCTATTGAAGGTAAGTTTAGCATCAATGAGATTTTTAAGAGAGGACTTGTTGTTCGAATGCTAAAAAGTATATTCTAATTGTTTAATTTTATGAAGTAATTGATTAGATTGGGCTTCTTCAGCTTTTTTATTTTGAGAAACAAAATTTATGATAAAACCTCTGGCAGCAGCTTTAAAGGAATCCCACACCATAACAAAGGGGGATTCCAGGGTATTGTTGATAGTGAAAAACTCAGACGCAAAGGAATTGAATTTTTGACAAAAAATAAGATCAATAAGTAGGGAGTTATTAAAATGCCATCTTCCTGAATAAGGAGAATAGGGGTTAGGTCAATGTCTACTAGCACAGGAGCATAGTCCGAAATTAAGATAGAGCCAATTTCAGATTGAATGGCATGTTGGGCAAGGGACTTACTCAGAAAAAGGTAATCGATACGGGATTGTGAACGATGTGGGGCTGAGTAGAAACTATACTCTTTAAGATCTGGATGACATAGTCTTCAAATATCTACCAATGCATTACGACGAATTGTGTAAGTGAATTGAGAGTGCATTTTAGAGGGAACAAATTTAATTCTAGAATGCCTATCTAAAATAGGATCAAAAACTTGATTACAGTCACCACCAAAAATTATATAATCATCGTCATAGGTTAATAATTTCTCTGATATATTAGTCAAAAAAACTTTATCGTCCAAGGTGGGGGCATAAAAGTTAAAAATATTTAAAGGAATCTTGTCTATAAGAAGTTTAAAAATAACCCAACAACCCTCAGTATCAACCTCTTTTTTTTTTTTTTTAATCCTCATTTGCCACCTCGCCACCCATAGCTTCTATCTTAATCCACCACTGGGCTTTTTATCTCATAGGCTGGTTTAGAGTAATGGGGCATAGACATCACCTATTCTTGAGTCTGGCCTTTCTCCGAACTATCCCTCTTGGCCACCTGACTCAACAAGTGTGTCCTCCTCCATCTCTATTTTTCGTCCTGAGATACCATATACCAGCGAGATAGGCACGGGCTTAATCATCGGACTTCAACAAAAACAAAAAAAAATAAAAATAAATTGTTTAACCAAAACATAAAAGGAAGGGTATCCAAAATCCTCTATTTCTCTTAGAATGGTCTAGAATATCAAGCTTAGCCATATACCTCATAGCTAAAATCCAATCCATTAAACTAGGACTAAGCGGTGAGACCCATAATTTACATATCTCTCGATGTGCTAGCAACATAGCATAAAAAATAAGTCTAACCTTGTTATTCATAAATCTGTTTTCCAAATCATATCTCCCCGTAATAATTAATTCAGGGCTTACCTCAATGCGTTGGTTCAGAGATTTGGAGAGAGAATTACTCACATCTATCCAGAATTGCATAATTTTTGGACAGGACACAAACATATGCAGATCATCCACATTTGGGGCTTTACATTTTGGACACCCAACAATTCCGCCGGCTTTGAATTTAGAAAGTCTATACGGAGACCAATATGCCCTGTGGATGGTAAACAAAAGATTTCGCCTTAGGTTTGCAGGTTTAACAATACTATAGAGCATAGACATAGTTACTTGCCATTGGTTTTCTGTCGCGATCCTTGGCAAGCTGTCCATCCACAGGGTCTCTGGCAAAACGAATGGTCCATCTTCCATTTCTAGAATCTGCCAATACCAAAAGGCCACTTCCTTCTTAAAAGTCCCTGTCTCTAACTTTAATTCAAAATCATTTTCAATTCCAATCTCTGTTTCCAAGTCATTTCTCCAGCTTTGGATCTGTAAATATTTATATTTTGAAAAAACCGGACCCCACATTTGCTGGCAAAAACCCCATGTTATAAGTTTGCCATCTTGAAACAAATCTTTCCACCTTTGCAAAGCAGGTTCCTTTTTCAGGTGTAGTGCTAGCGCGTCTTTTGTCCAGGATGGAGCACCAGGAGACTCCCATATTGGAGCCATATAGCTAAAATAAGGCAATTTTAATACTTTTCTAATTTTATGCCATATCTCAGCCAGGTCTCTCAAAGTCTTAAGTCTCACCTTTTTAAAAAATTTAGGATCCGCAAACTTATACAAAAAACCAAAATCATGATATCCAGACCTTTTCAGCAATATTCCAAACATTTCGCCGATCGGAGAATTAAGTAGGGTACCCAACAACATCCTGCAATTTTTTAGGCAGAAAGCCCATGCGTAAATTTGTATATCTGGGGCCGCCAACCCTCCTTTATTGATTCTCCTCCTTATTTTCTTCCATGAAATCCGAGAGCCCTTTGACGCCCAAATAAAAGATGTTATCGTGCTCTGTAACTTAACCAGCCATTCCTTTTTAAAACCCAGCGGGATAGTCTCAAACAGAAAAGTAATTTTTGGTACTATCACCATTTTTACAAGATTAGATCGTCCATATATTGAAAGTGGTAGATTCATCCATCCTTTTAAAGTATCAACAACTTCTTTTTTAACCCTATCAAAATTAGTTTTTGCCAAATCTTCAATTTTTTGTGTAATCCTAACCCCAAGGTATCTCATTTCTGCTGTGGTTTTTACCCCCCCTGTGTTGAGATTCCAGGCCATTATTTCGGTCTTGTCTTGATTTATCTGATAACCAGAGATCTTTCCAAATTCCTTCGTTATTTTAACTAAATTTTCCAGAGAACGCAACAGATTTGAAGAGTAAACAATAATATCGTCTGCATATAATCCAAGTTTCTTTGACCAGTCCATCACAACAAAAGGGGGTATCTCTTCTGAAGCTCTAATTCTGCAGGCAAGAGGCTCTATGTACAAATTAAAAAGCAAGGGTGATAATGGGCACCCTTGTCTGGTGCCCCGCATTACTTTGATAGGGTGTGTGAGAGTCCCATTAACCAACACTCGCGATGTTGGTGAACAATACAAAGCAAAAAGGGATTACGTGAATTTATCACCTAAGTTAAGGAATTGCAAGAGTGTTTTTAGATATGTAAAGTTAACTCGATCAAAAGCCTTGGCAGCGTCTAACGCGATCACTGCCAAGGGGTACTCATAATTGGAGGCTATGTCTATCGTTCCTATCAATGAATATGTTAGTTTTTTTAGGTATCTCGTCTTGATAAAACCCCTTTGGTCTTCATGAATCAATTTATGGATAATTTTACCGAGTCTGTCAGCTAGAATTTTTGAGAAGAATTTATAATCACAATTTAAAAGTGAAATAGGTCTATAGGCATCCAAACTTCTTGGTGATTTCCCTGGTTTAAGTATTAAAGTAATAGTTGCTTCATTCCATGAGCTTGGTATTATTACCTCCCCTCTAAAAATTTTATTATATAAGTGACATAATGTAGGAGCGATCGTGTCTCCTAACACCTTGTATACTTCTCCTGGGAGGCCATCTGGTCCAGGGGCTTTCGCTCTTTATCAACCTCTTGTTGAACAATAGAAACATGCAGTTTTTTGTGACATAAAATCAAAACACCGTTTTTCTTACCCATTGCCGGAGAGTTAAACACATGTCCCACCCAACATCTCTTCAATGTTGAAGCTTCATCTTTTGTAATATGCGATTCTTGAAGTAAAGCAATATCAGTTTTTAGTTTAGCTAGATGAAAAAGCACCCGTTGCCGTTTAATAGGATTGTATAATCCTCTAATGTTCCATGATATGACCCTGAATGTAATTTAATAAGACAAGTATGAACAAACCATATGCTTACATTAATAGAGGTTAGAGTTAGAAAAGAAATATGTATGAAAAGAAGAAGGTGAAAAATTGTTGTTTTAAAAGCAAGTACATGAGAGATAAGAAAGGTGGGATAAAAAATGAGAAAAACAGAAAAAAAGAGGTGAAGAAAACTTGAAGGAGAGGATATGAGAAGAAAGAAGAAGGTATAGAGCAAAGAGACAGTACAAGTCATACAAATGATGACTGGAAAACATACCTATGGATACGAAACAGGAGGGTCTACAGGTAACAGATTTTGTAGGAATAAAACACCTGTATAAGGAGGGAAGGAAAATTAAACACGTAAAAATAGTGGCAATAGAAAGAGTAAGGTAAGAGAAATATGAATAACAAGCTATTACAAACAAATATTAGAACATTACAACAGTATAATCAGAACAACACTTAAAGAGTAATCTGGACAAGAGAAACGACTACATAAAACGAGACAAATATGATAATCAAGCAGGCTTTGAAGTGTCCATAACATCAGCTCCATGAAGACAAAGGAACTCTTGTAATGCCGCAGGATCTTCAAATGTGGTGGTCTTCTCCTTATATGTGACTTTGAAGAGACAAGGATGAAGAAGTCCAAGTCTTGCGTTATTTAAACGTAATTGAGGGCGTTAATCGAGAAATTTCTTACGACTTTCTGCTGTGATCTTGGCAACATCTTGAGAGAAAAATAGACAATGGCCTTCCCAAAAAATTTGCTTTTGGGATTTAACAGCAGACAGGACTTGAAGAATGTCTGTTTATTGTAGGAAAAGCATGATGACACCACATGGTTTAACAGAAACTTTTGGCCCCAGTCTGTGACCCCTTTGAATGTTGAGCGAGGAAGTAATGGGCAAATCTAGAAGCTTGGCCAAAAAGGACTGAAAAAAGACAGTAGAGTTGGAGCCTTCAATATTTTCAGGGAGACCATAAAGTCTAAGAATATTTCTGCTATTTTGGTTTTCCAACTCCTCCGCTTGTTTCTTAAGTAAAGCTATGTCAGATTCCAAACTGGAAATACGAGGCTTGGAGACTCTGTCCGTTCTACAATAGGCACTCCTGAATCCAAAGGAGACCATTTATCATCTAGAAATTGTCTTATTAGTTTCTTCAATAAAAGGTTTCAAGACACGAATCTCCTGAAGGGTGATATCCATGGATGATGAGGAAGGATTTCCTGGATTTGGTGGGTCTTTCTTTTGGCCACTTGGTAGAGATTGTAGGAACTTTACTTGAAAGTTGTGTTTTAGGAATGGTGCCTGAAGAGTGATCAGGGTTGTGAGAGGAAAGATTTTCCATTGCGCTAACAGTGGAGTTAGAATCCGAATCTGAACATGTAGTGACTTTAGTAGAGGCAGAAAACTTTCAATTCTTCAGTCTCCCCATGAAAGTAAATTGGAGTTTAGTGGAGCACTTGAGACTATACATAAACTTCAAGCCTTGAGCTCTCTTGTAGAATGAATGGTATATCTCAAAAGAGCCAGAATAGAGAACAACATATTGATTAAGTAATCTCCTCAGAATACATTGAAGAGATTACAAAATAGAGGCTATTTTCAAATGAGGTACAGCGCAGTTGTATATACCAGAAAAAATATATCAAAAGCAAAACAGCGCTTCTATACCTAAAGGCTCACTCACTTTGCTGAAGGAGATAAATGGCAGCTAAAGTTCACAAGGAGGAGGAGCCAAACCGTGAAAATGCAACATTAAAGCATGTCAGACGATGAGAGGAAAATACAGGATGCAAAATGGCGGCAGTCAAGGTCTGAGACGAAACGTGAGTCCAACAATGATCCAAACTGGATTGAAAAACATTCAAGGAATGGGAGGGCTCATCGCATGGTGCACAGAGTGATATCCAGAGTCCGTGACTTGAAATGGTTTCAGCGCGATGAAATGTTAAATCACGGTGAGGAAAAAAAAGAATACAAAATGGTGGCTGTCAAAGTCTGAGACAGGACGCACCATCAAAAACGCTCAAAATTGAATAAAAATGGCATGTAGAACTATTGAAGGGCTCACCACATTGTAAGAAGGTGATATCCGGTGCCTGTAGCTGAATTACAGGTGATTCCTTCCCGAAAAAGCAGTTGTGTCAGGATCGATGCAGCAGAGCTCTGAGGCTACACGGCCATCTTGTTTGGTGCGTAAACCACGCCTCCCAGGATGTGCTTTCTAATAAAGAAAAATGAGCCAACAATAAACATGTCATCATGTCAGTAACGTAAATGCATAAAAAACACACACTGATTCTAAATGCTACAGACTAACAAAGGACTATTTGAACTCCATCACAAATGGGAACATAAGTGGGACAATGTAACCACTCTCAAAATACCATGTCTTTGACAGACAGCCTATCCAAGCAATGACAACAATGAAGCAAAACATGAAATCAATGTCTGAAGTGGGCTGACCCAAAGCCCCCCTCGTTTTTTTTTCTCTCTCTCTAGTTTTGCTTACATGCACTTTTCAAAGGTATTGGTAACATGATCTCTCCTAGACAGCTAGGACTGTCTATAGTGAGACCTAAACAGAGGGACGAAGCAGGAAGAATGTTTCCAGTTTAGAATTATTCACAACCGATATTTTGCTTACACCAATCAAAATGTATTTTGTTTCTTGTTAGTTTACAAATATGCATGAAACTATTCAAGTAACTGAAATATGCAGGTTTGTAACATCTTTTGCTGTTTGGCCTCAGTGGATGTCCGAGTATGAAAAGCAGACCTGAGAAACATGTTTACATCACCCCCACGTTGCACTGAGCTAATGTAGCGAGGAAATTGATCCTCTATTTTAGGTTCTGAGAAGCACAGGTCTCACGAAAAGAACATTTGGAAAAATGGAGTCTAAATAGTGCACTCTGGATTTTTCAAATATATTGGTGAACGCCTATTGATTGTATAAGTGCATCAGAAGGAAAGCGTGTGAAATTCTGCAGACTAGCAAAAAAAAGAGGAACAAACCTTAGACATCATACCTCAAACACAACAACAGTCACCGTGAACACACACACACAATTAGTGTGTACAACAGTAGGTAAGCACTCATTCATTGTTTGCAGATTGTTGGAAATTGGGTTACTGGTTGGGTGGGGTGAAACAATACTATGTGCCATTCATGCATGAATACAGACACCAACGTTCGCGTTTAATTAGCAGCTGACGGTGCTCCTGTCAGTTTTTTTACCCCGACCTTCTCTTCGATGAAGTCCTTAACTTAGCGTTACCTACAAGCCTTTATTAAAGAATCAAAGTCCCCTGAAGAAGGGCTTTTGCCCGAAATGCATTGGGCAGAATAATGTGGAGTGAAATAAATTACCACGTACTATGAACGTAATAGTATGAAATCCAAACAGAATAAAATCAACACATTGATACAATTATTCACATGACTTCTATGAAACTTTATTGAAATCTCAATCAAGTTGTGCCGACTTGGGGACATTACTCCCACGGAAAATAACGCTTGTTGTTCAGGGAAATACTTTGCCTCATATATTAGAATGTCCTAATCCATGAAAACATTTTTATGGGAAGTAATCAAGTTTAGATAAAAATCTACACATTTGACTGATATAAGAAATATTATTATGTCAAAGAAAGTTCTTAAATTTAATTTCTGTTTGAATTATGACACCATGGTTATTTCCTTCCAGAGGGCCCACCTTGATGCAGGTGTTGAAACCCAAAACATCCTGCCTGCCTTCAAGGCACTGAGTGCTGAAATCAATAAACCCAGCAGTAACTACACCCTTGAAACTGCCAGCAACATGTATGTGGAAAAGACATACCAGGTCAAGCAGGTGAGTGAAATACTCGACTAAGAACTATAAAATCAAAATATATTGTTTTCTTAACAGTTTCTTCTTTGCTGTTCCAACCAACCCCCTCGAGATATTTTCGTGAGAGCTTACTAACCCTTTATTCACAGAAAGTTGAGCATCGTCATCGACCCCTTTGAAATGATGAAACTAGTTGAGCACTCAAAGTGAAACACATTTTTAAACCAGTATACCACAAAACCAGAATTGCACTTGATGAAATTGCAAATTACGCAACTATACATGAAGCTTTTTCCTGAGCTAGTTGAGCATTGATTTAGTATTTAGAAAATAATGTATTGATTAGGTTCTCAGATTCAGGTAATGCCCAAATGTTCAGACTTATTTAATACACAAATGGATTGAGCTTTACTCGAAGTTGAGCAATTGAATTTGCATGTGTAAATGTGCACCAGTCCTTATTGAGGTACAGTTTCTCTAACTTTGAGTCAATATTCCTACAAGCTAGAGCAAGATGCAAAGTTCATTGGATATGAGAACTGTCCTTTTGCTGCGAATGTTGACTTCTTTGCCACATGCCTTCACTCTTCCCATCAGCAGCCATGAGACACTTTTAAAATTGCTGCCTAGTCTTCATCCAGGTCCAGCGGCTATTCTGAAACCACCAGCAACTAAAATATCTTGCCTGGTAGCTCATGACATCAACACTTCTTTTTTCGTGAGGGATTTGGCTGTGCTTTCTGTAAAAGGGAGTGATCCCCCACCTCTTGAGTACGGTAGATGTGGCCCCGGTGGACCCAACTAGTTGTAATCCCATCCCAGCACTGGCCAGGATTATGGAACAGCATCTTGCTAAATGACTTACTGCCACCTCAGAAGCAAGAGAATTACTTGATCAGTTGAAGGCACGATTTTGTCCAGGACAAAATACTAAGATGGTTCTTGCAACCACATTTGACAATCTATGATTCACGAACGACCAATATCAGACTACAGTCTTAAGCTTCCAGGTCTGTCTGCAACCTCTGATACTGCAGACCATCAGATCCTCCTTGATCAGCTAGCAAACCTCGGCCAGACTGACCCTGCTCTAAACTGGTTTTACTCCTTTTCTCCCAGCCTGCCGTCAATCAGGCTTCCTACCTCTGTTCCATCCCAAAGACATGAGGGTGAGATGCGGGTGTCTCAGGCTTCTGCATTTTCTCTATTCTATTTACTATTTCTGTTCTGTTATTAGAGTTTATTAGTAAGTTTGGGTTTCATGTGTACGTGTATGCTGATGACGCCATGTGCTCTTGAAGTTGGTCTGTCCATTGGGTTCGGAGGTACCTCCTCTTAAGGATTGACCTCTCGCCATTGAAGGCTGGGTGGCAGCACACCTTTTGAAGCTTAATAGTAACATGACCGAAATCCTGAGTATTAGTAATAAATGTACTTACTACTTGTTTCAATTATCTCTGGCTCGCTGTCATGAGTAACCTACATTCTTCTGCAAAAAGAGTTATAAACCACACATTCCTGGTTTGATAAAAATCTTTGTTTGTCTTCTAAGTCCACAAACTCCAGACTTCCTGTGTTCGGCTTCTTCATGATTTGGAATAAAATTCTGCCCTTTCTTCTACCTTAGTATCCTGCTCCAGTGGTCAACTTCCTAATCCTCCTTTGTGTAGACTATGCTAATGTTGTCTATCTTGAGGCCAAAGATGCACAGATTAACCTACTACAGAAGATTAAGATTATAGCGTTAACTCAAACTAAATTTATCACTTAATTTCTTAGTCCAACTTTCTTAGGCTAGACAGGGACGTGAGATTACTACTGTAGAATGGGGCAGTCCTGCGGATAGCAGTGAACACCTTATACTGATCTGTATATAATGGAAGGATTGCCTTACCACACCTTAGGGCATACTACTTAACTGCCCAGAAACAAGCTATTAATGACTGGGTCTATGCCCCAGCTATTGGTGTACCCCACATGGGAGCACTACTTTCACAATGGCAAAGATAGTAGAACCCTGAGTCTCCAACTCGGGCTGCATTGATAGCCTGGCATAAAACATTTGCACATATAGGATGTAAAGAGAACTTCATGAAGGCCAAAATGCTATGGGTGTGGGAGATGCTAAAAGGAAGTTCCCTGATTACAGGGCTTTGACAGATGGGATATACTCGGGATCTCCAAATACGAGACATCATTGAAGATGGGATGTCAAAACATTTGAGAGTATACAAGTAGTATATGACTTCTCATGCACACAATTCTAAAAATGCACACAACTTAGACATGCCCTCCGCGCTGAAGGCATGAAGACGTCATGCCAGATGTACACGTCGTGACGCATGTACACAAGTGTATCACAACAGATGTGCATTTTGATTTGTGCCTGCTTCTGAATCATGACGCAAGTGGTCCATTTTGAATTTTTCTAACTTACCATTTTAACATGGTGGATGGCCATATTAAAACACTATATTGACATGTAAAAAAGGGAAAAAACTGAGGATAGGATGCAATCAGCTTGGCAGTACTTTGCAGCAGCTGAGCCTTTGTAAAAAGAAAATCAAAACACAGGGAGTATGACATGAAGTGGGGCCAGAAGAGAGCACAATCTGCCCTATAATGGGATGGGGAGCGAGCTAGGAGTGTTGAAAATATGGTGCAGGGGTTGAAGGGGGATGAAAAGTAAACGAAAAACTGAGGTAATTCTTATAATAAAAGCAAACAAGCATTTGCATCCGTTGTTTATTTTTGCATCGCGCTTTCACTTTAAAGTGAAAGTGAAATGCAAAAATGAACATGCGGCGCCAAGTCTCCTTTTTTACCCGGCCCAATCAGAGAGCCAGACTGGCACGTGCAAAGTAGTGTGACAAAGCTTCTGATAAGAAACTTCGCCATGACAGCCGTAATGCAGGCGATCCAGTCTGGATGGGCCGGACCAAAATGACAAAGGGAGGCAACGAAACCCATCCTTTCCAATAGGAAGTCAGCATTTACCATAAACGCGGACGCTACCCAATGGAAATGAGGGGCGTGGCTTCAAGCCCATTTGTAAAAGTCCTCATTAACAATAAATCTCGCAAAGCGAGCTACGCATGTGCGCAGCAACGCTAGGCGAAACCTAAAAAGTGTTTAGTGAAATATGCAGTGGAGGATACAACTCATCTATTCATATCTCTGTGAGACTGCAAAGCTCCTGCAGTGGGCAAATACATAAATACAGAGGAAATCTATTGAATCAAGATAATTGAACCGAGATACATAACAAAGCCATCCAATCATGAGCAAGGAGCTGACCCAAACTCCATTTGATGTATATTGGAAACTGTATGTCTAGTCGACAGACCTAAAGGGAGTTTTTCTACTTCCACATTTCTATAAATCCTACATAATTCTGAAAAAATTATTATACTCTTTCAACTTCCACTAAGAATTGCGTAATTACCATGGCAAAGTGTAATTTCTGGTCCAAAAATTCCAATAATTCCTCATTTTGGGCCAGACTTTCACTGGGAGAGTTCAGATGCTTTTAGCCACTGAAATTTCTGCCTGAAAGTAAAAGATCTGCAGTGTTTCCGCAGATCTCTTAATTCCAATGGGGCTAGTAACTGCTCTTACCATCCTCATCTGGATTAAAAGGCAACTCGTAATGAAGGCCCATCTTGAGTGTTACCCTTTCTCACAATCTGTGGTCTAGAACCCCTTGCTCATGGTTTTGTTTTGAGTAAGGTTAGGTGTAGAAAACTGATAACTCTAATCTTTGATATTACTACAAAATAAGGAATAAGTTCAAATGGTGCAGATGCAGGTCTGATTCACCATAGGAACAGTGACAAAATGCATCCTAATTTGTTTGACTTGCACTGATAAGTAACATTTTTCATCCAATTTTTGGCTGCTGTAGTTACTATTTAATATGGTACAAGCCCTAGATTTTTTTTTTTGGAGTGTTATGTAGCGCGAACCCGACCCAAAGGTATCAGCGCCCTTTACATTGAGCACCAGTAGTGGTACAGATGGACACATTCATTTATTTAGGCACGGGGAGATTACGTGATTTGCCCAGAATCACAGGATGTTGAGCGTCCCTGCTGAGACTCCAATCCAGTTTCTCAGCTTTGAGGTTGGCCGCTCTAGCCAATGGGCCACATCCTCTCACATAATTTCACCCGTCCCTTTCTGGAATCCCAAATCCTATGCAATAGTTCATCTGTAGAGTTAATGGCCTGAAGCTGGAGTTCTTCTATGGCTTTGCATTGAGTACAAGCTTTTAGTGGCAAAGCATGATCTATGTTTCAGTACCAGTACAATTTGGACCCATGTGCCTGGTAAAATGTAATCTGAAATCATATCTCATGATCCATTTTTTTCCCTTTTCTCCTAACATTACACAGTTCCACCGCAGATAAAATCAAAGCATCAACAATATATTCCCCATTAATACTTTGAGCAGTAACACTCATAAAAGAATTCCAATGACATATACACTTCTATTAATTTTGATATTTCTAGTGATAGTGAGTTCCGTCCAGAACATTCTAAATTATATAACATAACAGTCCTCAGAGCCAGCAAAAAATATTGTTATAACCATTTTCAGAGGACCTAAATGCCTAATAAATCCCAAATCTAACTTTCAAACATAATATCTCTTTTTCCAATATCCATCTTTTAAACTACTTTACGTGTAAGACATACGTCCATGAATCACACGTCATGTACAACTTACACAACTCACAGTAGCAGAAGGGCCAAGGTTAACCAATTTGTTTCAACATAGTAAATAACCCCTTAATATCAGAACACTGGATCTTAATACCACTCTTCTTCTCAGTATGCTTTTACTTCCTCTAACTATATTCTTCACAGTGCAAAGTGTTCCCAGCATCTCTGCATCTACCCCTTTTCCTTATGTAGAACCAAAATTGAAACAAAAACTTCTTTCCTTGAGTCTCAAAGGCAATATTTCTGTCAAGAGAACTTCAGGATCGGTGGCCACATTCTGACTTCCTTCAGCACAATCCAAATTCTTTAAATTCCTATGAGTCCCCCTTACTCAACCTCAGTTTGTTATCTTTGCACCCTTTGCTGTAGACTGAGTTGCCCGTTTGTGATGCTTTGACCTTTCAGAAGCCCAGGACCCTTAGTGAACTGCTCATTTCATGGTTACTTCTCATATAACCTCCTCTTTAGGTCTGAGACCAGACAAGACTTTTCAATATTTTAAAATATATATTATTAATACATATTTAACAGGGGCTTTCAGTCAACTTTCTTCATCCATTGGTCTGTTGGTGTGTTGTTCACATTTTGCTACCGCCCACTATAGCGTACAGCATGGTGCGGGAGGTCAACCCACGTCAGTCACTGGATTACTTTACCTTGAGTGACTGTATTTTGCTCTTTCACAAGGAGCACATCCGCACACAACGTAGCACTCCACAGTGTCTATGTTTTTATTTTTACTTTATTACTTTGGTGTTGCATGTGTGTTTAGAGTCTGTTGAGATAGCATTGTGCATTCTACCTGCTCTCCATGTTGATCACAGAGCACATTCCAGCGTTATCAGTTACTGTCTCCTGCTATAGGTGTTGTAAATTCCTTTTGGAGTGGCCTTTTTATTATCTGACTGCTGCTATTTCACAACATACCAAATTGTGTCCATTTGAAACTTTTCTTAATGAAGTTGTCATTTATTGTTTTAGTATGCGTGCAAATCAACCGGCTTTTTAGGTCTGGTATTATCCAAGGCCTTTTGATCTCACTAAAACTAGGCGGGTAACATAATTAGTTATAAGGTTTTTCATCCTGACTTCATACATTTGTGTGTAGATGTCCCACTCATGTTTTTTACTTCCACCCACTCTTGCATGCTTCATAGGGCAATAAGTCAGACCCGTTCCACCATTGGCTGACTTTACTGTGAGTCACGCATGCTGCCCTTTCACAAAGAGTACATCCACACACAAGTAGTTCTCGTCAGTGCTAGGGACTACTTGTGTGTCCTTTTTTTAGACCGAAGCACCCGAACTCTTGGCTTTGCCAATGCTTGTTTCGAAAATGGTTTGTCTCTGCTGCTTCTGAGCTTATGTTCGATATTTTCCTCCCTTCCTGATGCGTGAGATTGTATGGAATGTCTAAAAGAAAAGGCCACCCGGACTCACCTCCTTTGATAGTAACCCAATAATCAGCTTGCTACCGGCCGGCTCTTCTTTTACTAGTGACAGATCATTCAATAGCTTGATATTTGCTTGGACAAAGACGACCGACATTTTCCTGTTCACCTTCAGCAAGATTTTCCTCTTTTGTGCACAGTAGTGGAGCCTTGTCAGCAATTCTCTCTGGGATTTTGTCTGGTTGTTTGCCCCCCTGTCCATTAGAACTTGGAGCCTACTCTTAATCCTGAAGAATGTATTGAAAATGATTGCACCATTGAAATGTCAATATGACCTCTCTGGCCCACCAGTTCAGTTACACCCAGGATGTGACGTAATATGTTGTCGCTGTTCTGTACGTCATCGAAATAAAGCTTACGTTCACTCGTTATGTTTAAGCTCCTTCATTCACTTCTTTAGCCAATGGCAAACAGTTTAGTGGTACAAACCATTTTGAATCACTTTCATAACATGCTATTATGGTGAAGCTATCAGTCGCTTTGGGTTTTCTTGCCCCCCAGTCGCAGGGATCGCCCATATTGTAATCTGTGTCTTTTTATTTGTGTATTTTATAGCGTAGTAATAACACCATCTTGATATGATGCAGCTGGGGCCAAGCCCTCTATTTTACGTACCATTTTCCTGAACATGAAATGACTCGTTAACAGGCCTATCTTTTCTTGCATCCAAGGATTATACCACTGACATTAAGAAGTACTTTGACGTGCAGCCAGAAAGTGTCAACTTCGCTGGAGATGCGGAAAATGCCCGAAAGAAGATAAACGGCTGGGTTGAAACCAAAACCAAGAGTAAGCACACAGCACGAATGTTCCTTTCTACCTTTAGCTTCTTTCTTTCCTCCCTCTCCTCCTTCCTCCATTCCTAACATTGTTGAGCTCTTTCTATTTACACTCATTTCTTCCTGTGTTTTATCTCCCTTTCTTACAAATCAAGGCCCACATGCATCAAAGTCCGATTTTGCGATTCCTAATTTGCGATTTTTACCGAATCGCAAATAAGGAATCGCAAAACGGGATGCATGATTGAAAGTGCATAATATTTGCGATTCGGTAAAAATCGCATTTTTTACCGAATCGCAAATATTATGCGAATTCCAATTTGCGATTTCGCAATTCCCATTGATTCCTATGGGCCAAAAGGCCCATAGGAATCAATGGGAATTGCGAATTCGCAAATTGGAATTCGCAAAATGTTAATACATTCCATGGGTGCAGGGGGGGGGGTCCAAATGACCCCCCCTGCACCCCTGAAATGTATTTTTAAATGGATGTTTCACACACACATGTCCTAAGGACATGTGTGTCTGTAACATGACAGTGTTTAAAATGCTATTTTGAGCATTTTAAACCTTTTTCGCAAATAATTACCACGAGGTTCACCCTCGTGGTAATTTGCCCACCCTAAATGCGAATTCGCAATTTTAAAATTAATCATGCACTGCTTTTAAGGAATCGCAAATTTGCGATTCCTTAAGAGCAATCGCATTTTTGGAATTCGCTAAAAATAACGATTTTTCCAAAAATGCTTGATGCATACTAAAAAGGTATTTAGGAATCGCAAACGGCCGATTTTACCGAATCGCACCGTTTGCGATTCCTAAACAGCTTGATGCATGTGGCCGCAAGTGTTATTGCACACGTCACCCGTTGTCACTAGCCAGCATCAGGCCCTTCATGTAAATAGTGGTCGGGTGCTGTCAGCAGAAGCTCTCTTCTTTCGGCACATGGGGCAGTGGGAAGGCTTGTCTGCTGGCTTTAGGTGCTCTAGAACAATGTTGATCTACTCTTCAGCACACCTTGGGCCTAATTTATGAGAAGTGACGCATCGCTGCGTGAAAGCAGCGATGCGTCACTTCTCAGTGCGCCCTCCTTGCGTCATATTTACTGTATGACGCATCATGTCGCAAGGAGTTACAGATACGTCAGTATTTCTGTCGTATCTGTATGGCGCAAAAGTGACGCATTGCTGGAGTGTGTCACAAAAGTGACGCAACTCCAGCAATGTGTCCTTTCACATTGGGCAAGCCCAAAGTAAAAGGGCTGGTGTGAGTCTTACGCTTGCTGTGGGGCAGGCGTAAGATATTGACGCATATGCACCCTAGAAGTGGCGCAGTGAAATCAGGTAGATTTCACTGCGTCATTTCTACGAGGCTTACTTATGTGGGATCGCCCACCCTGCATACATTATACCTAGCGCAGGTATAATGTAGTGCAGGCGTTTACAAAGTGACTCGTCACTTTGAAAATAGGGTGCAACAGGAGGCATGTTTTACGCCGCCGATGCATCACAAAAAGTGACACAACGGAAGCACAAAACTGTCACAAGGCCTCATAAATAAGGCCCTCTGTTTTTTTTTTGGGATGTGTTCAAACCAGTTACCAATGTGAATAGTTGTTGCCAGCACAGCAGGATTATGGTAACGATGTAGGCACATGTGGTGCAGCTGGAGACACCAAAAATAAGAACACCCTTCATAGCATTATAATTTCACATTTGTAAAGCGCAAACTTATCACCCCTAGGGGTATCCAGGCGCTGGGGGCAGTTGAGGAGATTAAGTGAGCTATTTCCTAGAGTCACATGATGCTGAGCTGAGCTGCTGTCGGGGATCGAGCCATGAGCCCTGTGCTCCGGAGTGAGCCGTACTGGCCGCTGCGCCACACCTCTGCCTCCCTTCGTGTCCCTATCAGTGTTCTCTCCGCTTTCACAAGAGCCTGACATTGAAACCCCACAATAACCCTTGCCAAATCACGAGGCATGCTCAGTAGCCCCTCTTAAGAAAAGGCCTGATCAATCTCTTCTCTGAAAAGGCATGTCTTTAACCATTGTTAGACGCCATCTTGACGTTCAGTGGGGAGGGTGGTCCATCTTGGTGCATGGAGCGCACTGCTGTTGAGCTTCGGCTGCACCACTGGTACAGCACTCATTAAAAGGATGATGAAGATATTTACGCTTCATTTGGAAATGACCTCAGAACTGAACATAGAGGTGACAGCAGGAAAGAAATACTGTCACACCCTAATCCCGACTCCTTCTCTTGTTTTTCACCTGTTTCACATCAGGATGTGATCAAAATCATCTCCACCATTAAATCAGGCTCTCCTTTGGACCCCTGTCCTCCGTCCGTGATGCAGAAACTCACAGAAGTGATCTCACTCCCATTGATGGAAATCTGCAATAACATATTCCTAACAGGCCAATTTCCTAGTATATGGAAGAAGGCTGTTATTAAACCCCTCCTAAAAAAACCGTCCTTAGATCCTACTGCCGTCGCAAGTTATAGACCGATTGCGTGCCTGCCCTTTCCTGCCAAAGTATGCGAATATCTGATGAATCAGCAGCTCTCAGAGTTCGTCGAGACTCACCAACTTCTCGACGAAACGCAGTTTGGATTCAGGAGAGGGCATGGAACAGAGACTGTCTTGATAAAGGCCTCTGATGAGATCAGGACGATCATGGATCAGGGAGGGGCGGCTGTTCTTATCCTTTTGGATTTGTCAGCAGCCTTTGACACGGTCGACCATGTCACTCTTGTCGACCGTGTCACAACTCTGGGGATAAATGGTCGGGCTAAGGATCTTATTTCATCCTTCCTGGCAAACCGTACCCAGACAGTAAGGCTCGGAGACTTTTATTCTCCCATCTCTGCACTCCCTTGTGGAGTCCCACAAGGCTCCTCGCTAAGTCCCATGCTCTTTAACATCTATGTAGCGGACTTAGCGAGGATAATAAAGGCCTATGGGATACAGTTAACATCGTATGCAGATACCCAGCTGGTGCTGGGTATCCATAAGGATGGCCTTACTGTAGCAGCCAACTTCCAGAAAGCTATGCTCGAGGTCAGTACTTGGATGGCCTTGAATTGCCTCAGGCTCAACTCTGACAAGACCGAGATCATGACCTTCGGAAAACTCTCCCCTGAATGGTCCCTCAGTTGGTGGCCAGATAAGCTCGGCCATCCACCTGTCCCAGTGGAAAAAGCCAGAAACCTGGGAGTGATTTTCGACAACAAGCTGGTCTTTGACCTCCATGTCAATAAGGTTGTGTCATCTTCATTCTACATCTTGAAAAAGATCAAGAAGCTGCTACCTTATCTCCCTCCGTCAGCTGGGAAGACTCTGGTTTCTACCTTAGTCTTCTCAAAAATAGATTATGGGAACGCTCTCTTCCTCCACACTCAGAAGCGTGTCATCATGAAGCTGCAATCTATTCAGAACGCGGCTGCTAGGATTCTCCTCAACATCCCTCGCCGCAAATCTACCACCTCTGGTATTCGTCAGCTTCACTGGCTGAGAGTTGAGAGCTGCGTTAAATTCAAGGCCCTCTGCATTGCTTATAAGGCCATACATGGCACAGGACCCAGATTCTTGATCGAAGCTTTTCAGCTCTATACCCCCAGAAGGCAACTAAGATCGGCCAATACCAGTCTTCTGCCGGTGCCACGTACAAGATCAGTCACCTGGGGCGATAGGCGCTTTCTCGTGGCCACTCCAAAACTTTGGAATCTCCTGCCAACTGCCATAAAAGCCGCTCCGAATCTGATTAGTTTCCGTAGGCTTCTGAAAACATGGTTGTTTAACCAGTGAGAAGACGGTAGGATGATGAACCTATGTTGCTCCACAGCGCCGAGACACCTTCGGGTATTTGTCGCGCTATAAAAGTTGCGTAAATAAATAAATAAATAAATGAAATGGCTAATATTGGCATTTATTTTGTGATCTGTACTTTAGAATAAATTGTAATGAATTAAAAATCAAATATTCGTGATAGTTCATTTCTAAGATATCTGTCACTTACGCCCAGTTGGGAAATGAAAGGAAGAAAAGAGTGAACATGCAAAGAATACCACATAGTATGTCGTCCAACAAGTGGAAAAAATTCAAACGCCACCCATATGCCTGTTTGACCTAAACCAATTGTGCAGCATTGTGAAGTATAGGGTTTCACAAAGTAAAGGGTTGACACTATTTCTATTAAATTTAACATTTTAACTATATTTCCATGAGGACTCGGGGGATTTTTTTGTGACTCCCATAAAGTCTACAGATCTACAAGAAGTAAACTTCCAGACCTGCTAAAAGAAAATGACCCTCCCTCACAGTGGCATAACGGGGGTGTGGGAACCTCGAACCACAAAATTTAGACACCGTGCAATTCAGATCATCCCAAAATGTACCTTAGGGGGCTCGGCTCCAGTCATTGATCTTGAGATAAAGAACACCCTCCTCAACATCAGACTCAACATTCATTTAGCAGAGTATAAAAATAAGTAACTGGATCCACTCAATAACTGAGTACTAGATCAGGAAAAAGTTCAATGGTTTTATGGCAAAATCTCAAAAATTAAGCATTACAGAGTAATTAAGTCACAAATCTCTATAATAAATGGGACAGAGTCTCTGGTTGAAAAGGAAAGTCATTTGGCTCCTACACAACCAGGGTTTTATAGAGAAAATTTCAGCACATTAAATGAGCAAAGACGGCAAATTCAAAGTGTCATGACTAGAGATAACACGTTTTAGGCAAATCAGAATATAAACCCTAGTAATAAAGTACACAACACTAGCCCACTTTGGGGAAATTATCTAGCACCTTATATGGTGCTGCTGTCTGGAGATGCACACCACAACATGAAACATAACTTGAGGAATGACCCATACACCAGCGAATTCTTGCTAGGTCACATCAGAAATAAGTGGAAAAGATCTTGGGTACTCGGTACATTAGGAACACGAAGCCCATTCATAATAAATGCACTCTAAGGAAAATATCTAGTTACGTCACAGTGTCCCGTGCTCTGCAAGGGCTGTGGAGAGAGAAGACATGCAGTGCGACTTGTATGGGAGGGGGAATGAGCAGGAGCAGTTTGAACAGCATTACAACAGCATCCATAATAGTTCGAATAGTGTCTTCATGAAAATATGGCACAACTAAATTAATTGACACACTTCTAAATATCATAATAAACTTGTTTCAAGTGCAATGTTAATAATCGAGTATTTGCATTTAGAATTCATCATAAAAATCATTAACACTCATTATTTATTGTCAGGGACGGACTAGCCGTAGCAGGTATCTGGCGTTTATCCGGCAGGCTGGAAGGGTGGGGTCCGGTTTTGCAGCAGTTTGGTGCTGTTTTTTTGTTACTGGAGGCTGGTGTTGCAGCGGTGCTGCAGTATCGGCCCCCAGTAACAAAGCAACAGTGCTTCACACTTGCACCTCTCCAAACCCCCAGCCGCCCCTTGGTGGCTGGTCCTTCAAAATTGCCAGGGCTGCTTTCGATTACCAGTCCGGCCCTGTTTATGGTAACCCAAAATTGTGCATTAAAAAGCAATTCAAAGTGGTATCTGGACAACCTTCTTTTAGAGGACTAGAACCTAACTCTACCATTCAGAAAGCTGACGGGCAGTCCAGACAATAAACTGAACTGTGATTTAAGGCAATATGGCTCATTCCTGCCTTTTTTTCCTGTGCTGGTGCCCTTTTGGCAGTCTAGCTCCAATGCAGGCATCCTTGCACCACGCACAACTGTATACACGTTGACTGAAGGGTCAACTACAGTTAGTCTCTCTGTGAGTCCAACTCTGGAGTCCACTTCTTTGTAAAATAAAATGGCTGTCAGTATTAAAGGTTGGTGCACATGCTGAAGACTGTGTCCTCAGTATCTGATTCTAGATATGCTGAGGGCTGTAGGGCTTGAAGCTCCAGTGTATGAATATGAGGTAGATAACAAGAATGCATAGCTGTTTTGGGTAATTGATGATGAAGCCTAAGCAACTGTCATACGATAGCTTGCAGCCAGGAAGTTTGGAGGTGGGGTGAGTGGATAGCAGCAGCATCGTGTTTCTAGGCATTGGCATTACACAGGCCTCTGCAACACTTGAGGTGCAGGGGGGACCCAGCCTTCAGGGTGCACTCATTCAGCATAAAGCCTATGTATTTCTTGGAGGTATGCAAATCTCAAGGCTCCCAGACTACATTTTGCAGAGAGTCCATACAATTGTGAAATATGCCACAGTCTCTGGGATACTGTGTTCCACCAAATAATCACATTCTAAGGTAGTTCAACAAGTGGGTTTCCCGGGGAAGTAGACCTTTCCACCTATCAAGTAGCAGCGGCTCTCAATTAGAGCGGAGGAGCACCGCCCCACTGCTTTCTGGGCAGTGAATAAAGGAAAACTAAAGTGATGATAAAACATGTTATTATCATTTTATTCTTTCTTGCTTTTGCCTGTATGTCGATTCAAGGGTGGGACGGGGCCAGGCCACCCTGATTGACACTGGCAGGAGGAGTGGTACACACTGATACAAGTGTGCATGTCTTTTTGGCTGGTCGACTTAGGCTAGCCAAACAGACATGCGCACTTAGGTTTCTCCAACCCAGCTGTATTCACAGATGGATGGAAAAGCAGCACGGACTCTCTGTGCCTGAGCCAGTGTCAGACCAGCCCGCTCAGGCCAATCCCTTTGCTGCTCTCATGCTAGATATAGCATGAGAGCAGTGTCTGGATTGGATGGGGAGTCTATGATGTGTCCCAGGGACTACTAAGAGTAGAAGAGCAACAAGGCGCGAGGCGGCCGGCAGTATCAGGTAAGTCTTTTCTTTCTTTATTTTTAACACCCCTGAGCTCCCCTCCCACGCACCCCACCCATTCTCCTCCAGCGCTCCCGCGGCCCATTCACCTGCCACACCACTTATTATTTGCATCGGCCACCACTGCTATCAGGTGAGGAAATTGTTTACTCTTTGAGTCCTCCTTGGTACAGAAGAAATACAGTCTTGCTAATGATTGACAGCAGGATGCAAGTTGTAGCCGTATACTCAGGTAGAATGAGCCAAATGTGGAAACAGGCGGACTGAAGAAGCTGTAGTGGCTAACAAACAAACACAGGTCCTGGGATGTCCTTTTTACTTGGTGGCATCATGAGGAAAGCCTGCAGACGAGGACACTCCACATCCTCCAAACAATGACTGATGGCCAGATTTCTAAACTAGTATTCAGAGAAGGTAATTAGAGCCCAGGGGCTCGGAGCTCCATACAGGACCAGCTTGCCGCGGTGTGGGTTATTCTCACACATAGGCCCAACCAGCATAAGCTATACAGATTCCTGACCTGTTTCCAGGACCACTTTGGGGCTCAGATCTAAGGTTACCCCAGCTGGTTTACAAGGGACATGGTTCAACTAAACTCAATTGCTTTTGTAATATATTTGTCTATTTGCATCCAAATGTTTACATTCAGATTGGTTCATCACCTATGGCAGGGGTTCTTGTGTTCAAAATATTTTATTAGGAATTTTTGTAGACAAGACAAACAAAAAAAAAGATACATTATTGGTATATATAATACAATAATACTAGCACTAAAATATTATCATAACAATATCAATATACCAAAAGATTACCATTGTCATGGAAAAATAGTAAAATTATAAAGGTTGAAAACAGAAACAAACAAGGCTACTCCTCAAAACAATGGTGATACAGAACTGTTAATAAAGTAAGCAGGGTTATTAAACACGTTATAATCCTCAATTGGTTTCCATAGCTGTTGAAATGACGATGTGTTTTTTAATGGTCCTTTGTAAGATAAGTGAGCACCAGATCTAATAAAAATAACATATGACCACCATGCTTGAATTGATATTGCTTCAGATGATTTCCAATTGGAAGTAATAGATTTAATAGTAATAGAAATAAGGAGATTAACGTTTAAGCTGGGGCTCCAATAAAATGGATGATAGGACGTAAGATTTACCAATAAGTATACTATAGGTGAGAGTCTCAGAGATTGGAAGGATTTTAGTGATAATATCCTAAACATTTTCAAAATGTGAGCGACTACATTACAATCAAAAGACATATGTTTCAAAGTTCCATCATAACATTTGCAGTTCCAACAAAGTGGAGAATCTATAAGTTTAGCCTTAAATAATTTACAGTGAGCCCAAAGACAATTGAACAAAATAAAGGCGTTGGTTTGGGATAATGATAAAGGAACCCATCCTGAAATACTGATAGTCTATATTTGTCTCAACTCTTTTAATGAAAGATTCAAGGAAAGTTCTGCATTCCAGTAGGTGGATAAAAAGGTAAGGTTACTGGCATCTGTACAATGAAATTTGGAGACCGTATGTTGGGAGGCCGGAAAAGCGTTAATACAACTTATCGAGTCCGGAGTCTTTATTTGGGGTAACACATTTGGAAAGCATTTAAGTAGTGTGTTGCAAAGAAATTCATATTTAAAGGCTTCGGACTTGGGTAACATGAATCACTCTTGTAGTTCAAAGAACGATAATAAAGCACCATCTACATAAACATCCTGAAGAAAGAAAATGGCAGCGGAAATCCACAGTTTCCAGAATGCAATTGTACGGTTACATTTTAGTGAAGGATTATGCCAAAGGGAGACCATAGTAGAGCCTGAAATACGTGATGAAAAAGAAGAATCAAAATCAACAACAATCAATTTAGTGGAAGCAATGATGGTGGAGGATTTAAAAAAGTTTATTTGAATTAGAAATGGACAGTAGTCATGGGAGAGGAAATGGTGACACCAAATTGCATTCAATCAATAACCATTTAGGGGAGTAATTAGGATCCAAGCATGTGAACTTTGTTTTTAAAAAAATGCTCTATGGTATTTGAAAAAATCAGGTAATCCAAATCCTCCATTCAGTTTGGACAGTTTAAGTTTCGTATAAGCAATATGAAGGGGTTTATGATTCCATATAAATTTTGAACTAAGCTTATCAATTTCTTTTGTACATTGAGAGAGGTAATTGTACAAGCATCATAGACAAGGTGTAAAAGATGATTGGTGCTAATACCATTTTAATGGTTTCAAGTTTCCCCCACCATGACAAATTTTTTCTGTAATTTTGTTAAATAGATAGTCACAATTCAGAGTAATGGAGTGTTTTAAGGGGAGTGTAAAGAATATACTTAGATCAGTTTTTCCCAAACTTTTTCGACCCGTGGCTCCCTTGACCCATTGGTCATCGCCCGTGGCTCCCCACTGTTACTTTTTTTGAAGGGTGGGGTGGATGTAAGCCCGGCCTCTGGAGTACTTCGATTTTTCTCCCTGAAAATTATTGGGAAGAAGCTTATGAAGGTATTATAATCATATACGCAGGGTGTTTCGTATTACTAAGGCGGCACCTCTAATAAAATATTCCTACTTACACTTCTTTGCCCAAGTCTTTTTTAAAGTACCCCTTCAAACTTTTTTACCCCACTTATAGTGCTAGATAGCACCCCTATGCATGTAGGCCCCATTGCCAAAGTGTTTGTGTGCTTGAATGATATTTGCATGCACTTCCATTTCTACCCATGTCATACGTGTCAACACACCCATCTCAGCAGGGTGACTCACAATTATTTAAACACATAGAGTTTTATTTTTGCTGTCTCCTCCCTAAAATTGTCTCCAAATCAATGCAAGTAAAAAAAATCCACTGAGTGACAGGTTGTGACTGAAAATGAGTAAGGCTGGGTGCCAGTAACTGAGTAGGAGTAAGTCAAAGTGAGTTAGAGAAAGAGTTCTTGCGAGTGAGAGAGTGAGCTGATAGGAATTATGCGTGAGTGAGTGAGTGGTAGTGTCGGAGACTGTGAGTGCCAGTGAGTGACTGTAACTGTGAGTGAAAATGATTGAGTCAGAGTGAGTGAGAATAAGTGAGAATGGGTGAGAGTAAAAGAAACAACATGTGAGTGTGAGTGAGTGAGTGAGAAAGTACGAGAGAGTGAGAGTAACTGTGAATGTGAAGGTGTGTGCACATAAATAATTGAGAATGAGTGAGTCAGAGTGAGTGAGAATAAGCAAGACTGAATGGAATAAGTGTGTAAGAGGGAGTTCAAGTGAGTGTCAGTGAAGGAGAAACTATGAGTTAGAGTGCAAGTGAGAGTAAATGAGTGTGAATGGGTCAGAATGAGTGACAGTCAAGAGAGTGAAAAAGAATGAATGGGTGAGTACAAGTATGTGAGCATGAATGTGTAAGAATGTGTTTAACAATGTGTGTGAGTTACTGAATGAGGATGCGGTGTTTGACATGTGAGTTTGCCATTGGTACTAGCATACAGAAAGTAATTCCTGACTTATACACGCACCAATGGCAAAGTGCTGGTAACTGGGGCAAATCTTATTATAAAAAGCGCCTTTAACAAAACACTAGCACTGACATACTAGTGGCAAAACTTGGCATATGGGGAACCCATGGCAATATGATGAAGCTGGCATACTGGAAGTAAGTCTTGGCATTGGGCACCTATAAAAAAACGCTGGAGCTGGCATACTGGAGGGACGTCTTAATATGGGGAGCGCCCGTGGTAAAATTCTGGAGTGGGCATATTGAAGGTAATTCTTGACATAACAGAAAACAACTGTGGTATATGAGAAAGGGGTGACCATGAGAAAATTCTGGCTCTGGCAATTTGTGGCATAAGGGTCACTAATGGTGTATAGATGACACTAACGCAACATTCTGGCACTTGCACATTGTATGTAATTTTGGGCTAAAGCGGCATCCACGGCAAATGGTGATACCTGTGGCAAAATGCAGGTCCAGGCACAATTGAGGTAATTTTGACATATGGGGCACCCATAGCACATTTTGGAAACAAAATAGGTCAACTCATGAAGAAGTGTCAGGTTTCAATGGCGTGGCACACCAAACAAAGGACTTGAATATTTAAGTGCCCTTTCAGAACCCAGCAAAACCTAAGGGGATGATGGATATCATCCCCTTTGGCATCGCTTTCAAAACCCAGCGCATTGTAGCAAGTGTATGTGAAAAGTGTACTTTAACATGCACTATTTGAACCCATTTTTTCTCAAATCATTTTTGGGGGAAGAACACATTCCAACCTTCTCTCGAAGAGGTTGGGCTCACTCACTCGCTACAGTTCAGGGCAAGTAGGACACTCCGCCACTTTCAAAGATCACAAGATGCACTGCACCAGGAGAAGGTGCACTGTGACTTCAAGAGCACTGTTTGCTTTCTGCAATTTCTGTTACACAGGCTTTATGAAATAAATAAGATCAGCAGTGCAATATGCACTCTTCTGAATAAATTAAACACAAACTAAAAAGCAAACACGTTTGTGAACAAGGTGTTGCATTATTGTGAATAGGTGAAAAAATATGTTTTGAATAAACCTTCACCTCTGTTGCTCACACAAGTGATGGTACCTTTCAAATGACCATAGATGAAAATGTATTGACAGTGCTTTAAATGGGCTAGTACTGGCCTGTGCTGAGCATCTTCATTGAATCTTAATTGCATTTCTCAGCAATTGTGCAGTACACTTAATCGGAGAGCACTGGCCCTTTTCAGAGGCTAAGGTACTCTGGGGTAGTGAATACCTGAACGTTTATAATTCCATTTAAACCACTGATTAAAATTAAGGAATCATTAAGCAAATAACATACCTCATATTCAACTTATGGTCCAAATCAATTAACATATTTTCTTTCTTTCTATAATTTATGAATGTATTTCTCCTAGCCACAGGTGACCTCTTGCCATGCAGTACCAGCAATTTATTATGACTTGAATTCAAACATCTTAAACCTTTGGAGAGTGGCGCCCCTGGCTAATTTGGAGGACGCACCAGGGTGCCACGGCGCACAGTTTGGGAACCACAGACCTAGATATTTGATTTTCTTTTTTTGCCATATAATTTCAGTGTTGTCCAGTACTGAGGGTGTACAGTGAATATTCAAGGAGAAAAATTCTGTTTTATGAGTATTCAAGGTATAGACAGAGACAATAGGATATTTAAAACCGCAGAGGGAGAGGTGGTTGGATTAGTAAGGTATAATAAGACATCATCTGCATAGGCAGACATTTTAAGATTAACAGCAGCTAATATAATTCCTTCAATCTCGACAGAGTTTCGATTGTGGGAAAGAAAAGGTTCAATTGCCAACACAAAAAGAAGAGGCGACAATGGACAGCCTTGTTGAGTTCCTCTATAGAGATAGAAGGGATTTGAAAATTGACCATTAATAAAGAGTTTGGAAGAAGGGGAGCCATATAAAATCGATATCATTTTTATAAAATTATTGCCAAAATTAAAAGATGAAAGTGTACGAAAAAGAAACTGCCAGTGAACCTTATCAAACGCTTTCTCCGTGTCTAAAGCTAGTAGGCCAGCAGTAGAGGTGAGGGTAGAAGCCTTATCAATAGCATGAAAAAAGAGTCTTGTGTTGTTGACAAAAAAGCGTTTTGACATAAATCCAGATTGATCTATATGAATAAGGGACGACAAGACCTGAGCTAATCTGGTGGCTAGGATTTTTGCAAACATTTTGCAATCTTGGTTTATCAGAAAAATAGGACAATAATTTAAAACTTCGGTATGGTCTTTATCTGGCTTTGGTAGAACTATAATTAATGCCTCGGTAAAAGAGCCATTAAGTATACCAGATTGAGAAAATGTAGTGAATAGGTGATAAAGGTGGGGAATAAGAGTGGCAGCAAAGGTTTTTATAAAATTCTGCAGGAATACCATCAGGGCCCGGAGATTTTTGAGGTTTAAGCGATTGAATAGTCAATATATTATCCTATTAACCTATATAGATGCTATGTGGCCCAGCTGTCTTGCCCCCCCCCCCCCTGTACCAAAGAAACAAATTAAGAGTCTGGGCGTATGGTTTGACTGCATCCTTAACTTTACAGAACAAGCACGTAAAGTTGCTGCTAACTGCTATGGTCTTCTTAGATTGATAAGGAAGATTCTTCCTCTCCTTCCTTTTGAAGCCAGGCATATGCTGGTCCAAGCTCTTATGTTATCACGACTGGACTATGCGAATGCACTTTACTTGGGTGCGCGGCAAAGGAACCACTAAGATCTTTCAGACTGTCCAGAACTGTGCGGCCGCCTCTTAATGAATGTCCCGTAACGTAATTCCGCGAAGTTAGTGCTTAGTCGGTTGCTTTGGCTTCCTGTTCAGGAAAGAATCACTTTTAAGGCAATGTGTATTATCTAAAAGTCCATTGCTGGCAATGGCACTCCTTTGATTCAGTCCATGGTGCAATTATATCACACCAACAGGACTTTAACAATAAACTACTTCTTGCAGTTCCTAGGATTAAATGGTCACGGGCGGGAGGTCTAAGGTTCCCCTACAGCGCGGGCAAGTTTGGGAACCAGCTTCCAGACTTTAATCGTCTTGAACATGATTATCTCATGTTCAGGAAGCAGCTGAAGACCTTTCTCTTTCCATGAGCAGTGGTGAATGATACAGTGTCACAGGAAGCGCTGGGGTGCCCTTGGGCCTTGGGTAGCCATGCGCTTTACAAGTGCGTATACATTCATTCATTCATTCATTCATAAAAGTTCAGCTGTTGTGATAGGATTATATAATTTAATTTGATCAAGCTGGGAAAGTTGGGGTAAATTGGTCAAGGTTAAAAAATTAACAAAAATTTGAGAATCAATAAGACTAGGGTTACTATAAGGAAGAGAAGAATTTAAGAAATTCATCTATAATATGTGGGGTAGATGCAGCAACAGTGCCACTGTGTCTATGGATAGCAAGAATTTGATTTCTATCTTTCCTAATGCGAAGATAATTAGATAAACGTTTTCCCGACTTGTTAGCATTAAAAGCAAGTTTAGCTTTCTGGCTAGCAATCTGTATACCAGCTCATTTACTCAACATGGAACTATACTCGTATCTGAGTTTTTGCAATGCGGTTTTAAATACAAGACTTTGAGAAGAGATAAACAGACATTCAATTTTTGTGATCTGTTTTTCTAGAGTGAACAATTTGGTATTAAATGATTTATTCTCATGTGCCATTGTAGAAATAACGACTCTTCTTAAATAAGCTTTAAAAGCATCCCATTTTACAATAGGGGAAGTAACATCATCATGATTATGTGAAAAATATTCATGAATGGCTTTTAAAATGGTATCTCTATGAACTTCCTGAAGAACAACATTAACATTCATTCTCCAGAGACTGTAGAGTTAATCTTTTGTAGATGAAGTGAAATTATTGCATGGTCAGAAATTTCAATTTTACCAATGTAGGTCGAGTTAAAGTCTTCACTAGGTCTCTAGATACCAGCAAATAATATAGGAGCGAATGAGAGTTATTTGGATTGGAGAAAAATGTGAATTGTTTCTAGGTTGGAAAATGTAACCTCCAGATGTCAACCAATTTAGTGTTTTTGAATAACGGTCTGAGGGAATGAAACACTTTGGGGGGAGTCTATTTGGTCAGTGATATTCTATCTAAAAGAGGATCACTAATCAAATTAAAATCACCCCCTAGAATTAAGGAAGCTTTCCCAACTTGGAAAATCTCAGAAGTAATGTGAGACCAAAAATTAGGGTCATCTGCTGTTGGCCCATAGATATTAATTATGTGTAAAATCATATCTCCAATCTTGACTTTAACTAAACGAAATATACCTTCTATATCAGATTTTTAGCCTAGAGCTTGTAGTTGAAGACTTTTTGAAAAAAAGAGTAGCCATGCCATTTTTGTTACCTTGCGCAGGGGAGGAGATAATCTGGCCAACCCATTTTCTTTGCATGTACGTTAATGTATATATAATGATGTTCCTGTTTCACAATCCATGGCGAAAAAAAGACCAGGTAAGGACCTCTTTGCGTGACTTTTTTCTTAAATCAGGTAAAAAGAAGCGGCAACGATATTATCCAGTGAAGCATACATTTTTATTTCATACAATTCAACATAGATACAACAAACATAACCAGTGAAGAGACACACACGAGCATCCAAGAGAGGGAAAGAAAAGAGAGGGAGGAGCACACTCGCACCATAGTAATAACAGTAGCAATACTAACTTGACAACAAATATACCTACGAGTTACCATACAGGTAATGAAGCATAAGTAGTAATACTGTCCGAATAACTTCAAGTTGGAGAGTCATGTGTATCCATTGATAGAGGAGAGTAGTTATCCAGAAAAGCTTGCAGGTCCTTTGGTTGATGAAAGGATTTGGAGATATCGTCTTTCCAGATACGCATGATGGATGGATCGAAGAGTCCACACTTGAAGCCAGATTGAACCGTGGTCTCAAAGCTGCAAAATCTCGTTGTATCGCAACCGTCTCCTTGGCAAAGTCTTGATGGATGAAAATCTTTGAGCCATTAACTGGAAGAGAAGGAATTTCACTAGCTGCCTTTCTGATAAGAACAAGGTGATGGTGACATACAACCTTGAAGATAACTTGTCTAGGCTTAGTCTGACCTGGTTTGCAATGAGATGGAATGCGATGTGCTTTATCTATTTAAACTCTTTCCAAGAACTTCACATTCAATAAATTAGGTAGTAGATTTTCTAAATATCACCTACAATCATTCCCTTCAATATCTTCAGACAAATTAAAATATTGCCTCTTCCTGTTCTCCAACTCAATTAATCTAGTATTGATGAAGTGGATTTTGTAACCATTGACAATATCTTACCCATTTTGGCTATAACATCATGCAGTTTGATCTCATTATCTGTAACCTTCATTGTAAGACTGGCCATGTCTTTCCGTATATTTTTATTTTCCATGGCAATATTGTCAGTTTTTGATCTAACAGCCTTTAATTCCTCCAGAATAGTAACAAGGGAGGGTTCCGATGAACCTACCATTTTTTACTTCACAGGTGGAGGAGAAAGTGTTTGCTCATTTATTTGATGTAGATGTAGATTTATTTTCCATTCTCATTCAAATTAATAAAATGAAGAAACACAGATTAAAATCATCAAAATTACAATATAAAATAAAGTTAAAAGGTTCAAACTGGTGCAGCAGCTAAAACTAGCTGTGGGTGGAAACCAAGGCCGAAGCTGCGCCCTCTCTTAGAGTAGGAATCCGCCTCCCTGACGGGAACTTTGGATTAGGCTGAGGGAAGGTCCCAGTGGAAGTGAGCACACAGCCAGAGGAGGTCCAGAAGTCGCCCAAATCGCCAGGAAAGTTGAAGAAACACTCCTTCTGCATAAGGTAAGCAGTAACTATAGCAGGATATACAAAATTCCTGCAATTTCGGCTTAATTTTACCTCATCGTATGGACAGGTTAGCCAGAGTTTAGTTCTGAGCCGCCATCTTAGATTGCGCGCTTGCACGTCTCTCTGTGGCATGAATTTTTACCCTGTGGTCCGAGGACCTCTGGGTGTGCGTGAGGCCTACTAATGGGTCAGTAACTGTTCTACCAACTTAAATAATATTACAATGAATACAGTATATACAAATAAAGAAGCAAAATTGAAATTATAAATATGTATTTGATTGTTAATTCAGCAAAAAAAAATTATATTTCAGTATTTGGTGTATACTTGTTTTTGTATTTTTGTGTTTTGTTTGGAGGTTGAAATCGTAGAAACTGCTTAGGCCAGGGGTCCTCGTCTTCCAATAATCACTAAAACAACTTCTTGTCGTTTTTGATACACTGTAACATTTCAGCCGCCCCGTAGAGACTCCCGGTTCCTCATTTTACTTACCATTTCCTAACTTTAATTACTCTGATAGACGAGCCTAAGACAAGTCGGGACACCTGACTCCAAAAGCATGCGAGTCCTTGGGGCTCCATCTTTGTTTATATGACGCAACTCACAATCAGAAGACTAAATACTTGCCCTAGAAGTTAGATATTTAACTCCATAGCTGCTTCGAACGTTCTGCGCCAGTGAGGAACGTTCGAAAAACGGGTGGGGCTGCGTCGGCCAACGGTCATTCGCAGCACCAGCCAGGTAGTGCTCCCGTACAGGAAAGGGTTAATAACCATTCACGTTTACTTTAATTAAGAATAATTAGCATTGGAATTAGAGTTGTATGGGGCAATCATTAGCATTTCATAATCCAACATTTTGCAATAATTCCTACAGTATCCTGGGGGGTGGAAGGTTTTTGATGAAAGTCAAGCCTCATCGGTAAAACAATTCTTCATCTTTTTAATAGGCATTGGTTAAAGAGAGGCCAATTCAGCTTGCACACCCTGCCGGTGCTGCAAAATTGCAGTGACATAGCTTCTGACTGGCTATCAAACTTCAGCAAATGTGATAATTTAGATTATTCCATGTCGCTAAAGTTCTAAGAATGGCCTGTATGAGGTATTATTATTTTCATTTTTTTCTGATCTGATAAAAAATTGACAGGCAGCGCAAACATCTGGTGGACTGTCAGAAATATTAGTGTTGGTGTTGGGAATTAAGTGTTGGTGCCAAGCATCAGCAAACACCCACACAATTAAGCACTGGTTAAAACTATAAATATTGCTTAGACAGAAACTATGACATGCTGTCACTGCTAGAGCAGGTGCAGTGTCACACAGGCTTAGGAGTTTGGGAGGCCCACTACACCCAAATTATAGCTGCCTTTTGCTACTCAATCAGAGCGAGGGGCCCTTTATTCTCTCTTGCATTAAGGCTGTGCCAACCTTGCTACTTTACTGGCTATGGACGTTATCATCAGAGATTAGCTCAAAAGTCCAACAGTGTCATGGCATTTCACACGTCTTTTTTAGAAATCTGAAGACATATCATGATCCCATTATGTGCCCTGTGCAGAAGGGGTCTTCATATTTAATTTTTCCATCTACAGCGTGTACATGAACTCAAAAAATCTCCAAGTTAGTGCATGTGCTGCTGACAGCAGGGGCCATCTGCCCTCTGCTGATGGCAAAGGGGTCTGTGATATAGATTTTTCCCGTCTTCAGCGCATACTGTTGCTCTACAAATCTCTGAGTTAGTGTAGGCAGCAAAGCTCAGACACATAAGCCAGGAATTGCCTCTTCTTGTTTCTGATCTCTGCTTTCTGCAAACCATTAAAACCTCTGTAATTAGTTGAGTTCATGTATGCACTGTAGACAAAAAAAACAAAACTGACAGACACCCTCATGAGTTCGGAAACACAAAGATGCAATTTCTTCCCAGGATATCCGCGACTCTTCTGTCTGCCGCCGTGCACTAACGTAGAGATTATAAGAGATAATGGGCCTCATATACAACCATTTTGGCAGTCACAAACAGCAAATTGGCCTATTTGTGACTGCTAAAAAGGTGTGTGGTATGTACAAACCCTATTTTGTGAGTCGGTAACCTATTACCGACTCGCAAAATAGGGTTTGCGATTCACCATTAGGAAGGGGCGTGCTAAGAGTGTCCCTTACTAAAAGCGAGTTGCACTGGTATGTACGATTGTTTTGCAACCACAAATGAGGTCGCAAAACAATCTCAGTAACCACCTACTTCAATTAAGTGGTAAGCCTGTAGCAAGCTGGAAGGGGTCCCTAAGGGACCACTTCCCCTTTGTGTTGGGCTGCGAGAATATTTTTTAAGAGCAGGCAGTGGTTCCACGGACCACTGCCTACTCTTCAAAAATGAAACAGAAATGATTAATTTTTCTTTTTTAAATGCATCGTGTTTTCTTTTAAGGAAAATGGGAGATTTTTTTTTAAAACTGCTTTATTTAAAAGCAGTCACAGACATGGTGGTCTGCTGACCCCAGCGAGCCACCATTCCTGTGAGTGCTGGCCATTCCCGATGGGTCGCAAATTGCGACCTGCCTCATGCATATTGATGAAGTAGGTCATTTGCGACCCCATTGGGAATCGCAAACAGTGTCGTAGACACTGTTGTACATTACAATTTGCGAGTCGCAAATCTTGAGTCACAAAACGTTGCACAAAATGGAATGGTCGTACATCTGGCTAAAAATGTGCGCTGGAGACGGGAATAGAAACACACAGAACTCTTCTGCGTTGGTGCAGTGACCAGGATCATGATAGGGCTACTGATCTTAAAAGTAACATATCACCACATTATCTGCATGTAGGATACCTTTCAGGGGTACCAGGTTTGTATCGGGGAGGCAGTGAGCAGGGCGTTGCCTCCTTTCAGATGGAATAGGATTAAGGCTTGTATGGTTTCTCTGAAATCACTTCCAAGTAGGAACCACTTCCCTTTTTTCCAGAGGGAGAGTTGAAACCGAGATATCTTTGTCTTCCTGGCAATGTGATGCTTAAATAAGAGGTCTGTGTCGACGGTGAATCCCAGACATTTTGTATGATCTGCCACCTGGAGGGTGAAGCCTTGGAGGTTTAAATTGGAGAGTCAGACATGTATCTGGGGTTCTGTGGACAAGCAGAAGGATTTTTATTTTTTAGGTTTAGCTTGAGGAAGTTAGTTGACATTTTACACTGGATAAGTTCGAGGCAGGAGCTGAGTCTTTGGATTTTGTTAAGAGGGAATATTTTTAAGTAGAGTTGAGTATCGAACGGATCTTGATGTTCCTGTCTGCAAGAATGGATCTGAAGGTTTCTATGTAGAGGTTCAAGATGACGGGAGAGAGAATAGAGCTCTTGGGAACACTACAGGTGACAGGGAGTGTCCATGATTTTGTAGAACCAATTTGCATGATCTGTGGTCAAAAAGTAAGACAAAATACAAAACCATCCAAGATCTTGCTCGAAAATCTCATGTGTGTTTTCAGGGCATTGGTCAGAGCTGGATGGTTTGTTTATTGACGGTTGCTAAGAGGTCAAGCAGGACCACGAAGCATAGGTAGTTCCTGTTGTTGAGGAGGACATCATAGGCTACTTTAATGTGGCTGTTTCAGGGCTGTAGCATGGTGTGAGGACTGATTGGTAGATCAGTGGAATATTTTTCTTCTGCAGATTTTAATGACCTTTTAAACAGCTCACCTGTGGCCCCATGCAGCAGTGGGAATGTTCCTGCTGCCTTCAAGGGCCCAATTTACACAATCTTTTTTCAACTTTGCCTGCTTGTGAAGAGGAGAAAGGGCACAGTTTATTTCCTGTTTTTTGTTCCACCAGGATGACAGAGTAAATTGCTCTTTTGCCCTGGTGAAGGGACCAACCGCTAAAGTTATAAACGATCACCAGGCTGGAGGTCATTCATAAAGCATTGCCAGGAATCATCGTCACAGCGTTTTCTGTCAAATCATTTTGCTGTTTGGTGCAGGGCTTCATCAGCATGACAGAGCCCTACACCAAACAGTTTCCTTTATTTATTTTCCAAAAGATAATCCTGAAGCTGGAAGATAATGCTCCCCTCGCCATGGGAGCTCTCTCCCATGGCGAGGGGAGAATTTAGCAGTTTTAACTGCCCCTTACCATTGGGGTTTTCCTGGCGGTCACGGAAATTGAAAACTGACCTCTCTTTCAGCCCTTCTAAATGAAGTGGGTGGAATGAAAGGCCACTGCCTCCTGTGGCCCTTACTCCATAGAGCTGTCAGAGGGATTTATTCACAGAGATGCTGGATTAGTCTCAGCTGTTTTTAAATCTATGGTCTGCCCGCATCTAAATTCGGCAGGCGGACCATTATCATGGCAGTAAACATACTCTGTTGGATTTGTAATGGAGTATGCTTACCATCAAGATATAAATTGGGCCCAAACTGTTTTAAAAGAAATTGAAAAGCTGTGAGTCATTACATTGTGTGAGTTTGCACATTAAAATCCCCTCTCCACTAGTGTGCCTGGGATGAGCAACGGGGTGTCATTACTATCATGCTTCCTTCCTTGCCCCTCTTTTTGCTCCATGTCCCACTATTAGTATACTTTCATTCCAATCCCTGCAAACTTGGTGTGCATTATGAAGGGATTGTAGTTTGGGCACACTCACAGAGAGCAGAATTTGTGTTAGAAGTACTTTTGTGTTTGGGTAGTGCTCTGCCCATCTGGCGAAGTACACTAGTCTCATGATAAATGAGGACAAGAGCGAAGGAGGCAGAATCGTGGGGATAACGTTTAAGGGCCTATTTTACAGTTTGGCAGCTGGGTGCTTGATCACAAACATGACCAATATCCTGTCCGCCTTATTACAAGTGCAGTATGATATCATGCATGTTTGAGTATGTGGATAGGATATCCGTTACATTTGTGATGAAGTACCCTTTTGCCAAACTCTAAATCAGGGCCTAGGAGACAGACTTATAGTTGGGCAGTAGCAGAAAATCATCCAGTTCGCGGGGTAGCAGTGGAAATGATAACTCTGTTGAAGAGCCAAAACATTTGAATAAGAAGAAAACACAACACAATAAAAATCCATCAACAATGCATTACATTAGGCTGTATTTTTATCTTTAAATAGACACTTCAATGACAAACATCTACTAGAGGGTTCCGGAGGTATGAATTTTTAAAGGAACAATAAATCACTGCTTTTCACGTGCACAATTATTCATTGTAATGGGCCGCAATAGCGGTAAACTTTTAAAACTTTTATAAAAATTGTAAACACCTATGTCAGCAGTCTTGGGGTGACCAGCTCCAGCAGGTAGCCACTCACGAGGACCAATAAGGTCAGGTTGAACAGTTACCTCGCAGTCTAAGCAATCTGCAGTCCACTTCCAGGCTCTATGGTCGAAACTCCATAGACTTTAATGGAGTGGGCCTGATCCAAGGGATACTGGGTGCCTATGATGCTGAGGATGCTGACCCAGTGATGGGGGTCTTCCTGGAGCCCCTCCATGGTTCATGAACATGGTGGGGCGGATGTCCCTTGAAGTGCGGATAAAGGCCAGCCAAATACCATTTACTACTGGCCTACTAGTCCCTGATCACAGCGAAACCAGCTGTTCTTTTACCTCCCAGTAGCTTCCTTGCTAGACCTTGCTAGGCAACCAAACGGCACTCTGACAACGTACCTGGGACCATTAATTTAACGGGGTTAACCCAATAAGTCAAAGGACCTGGGTATCAATTAGTATAAAACAAAAATGGTCCTAGACATATCTTAAGACAAATATAATTCTTTACAGAGCCAGAATTTAATATCAATGTGTTGTACCCAACATCTACTAATCAGAAACAATTCTGGCTCTGTAAAGAATTATATTTCCTGTTTCTGTTTTGGATGAATTTACTCAATATATAAATAACAAGTGTTACATTAATGGGTGTCTTAAGATATGTCTAGGACCATTTTTGTTTTATACTAACGTACCTGGGTTCAGCAGACTCATATGTAACTTTTGAGAGTTGAGACTTAGGGCCTGATTTAGATATTGCGTATGGGTTACTCTGTCACAACGGTGGCGGATATCCTGTCAGCTGAAATCTTAATCCCATAGGATATTAGGGGATGGGATATCCATCCCTTTGTGACATAGTAACCCATCCGTTGATATCTAAATCAGGCCCTTATCCTCCCAGGCTGCACTTTGACAGTCAAGGGAGGTCAGGCGTTCCTGGCTACCAACTTGCCAAGGTGGGCATCTTCAGCTTTTGTGGCCCTGTAGCTGTAACAGAAAGCCAGCCAACTAACTCTTCGAGTTACTTCATATGTGTGGGGCTTGGGATGACCTTTCCTTCAGCAGGGAACCACATGCACAGTCCTCTCCTTGCTAGGCCATGTAGCAGCAGGTGCAGTCCTGTGTTTGGGCAGCCTCTCTTTTCTGGGTCCAGGGAATCAAAAGAGCAGTCCTTCTTCGGTCCTCTCTCTAGTCCAGATGTAATCTGAGGTCTCGGTGCTAGGCGTGGCACTTTTTTGACCAGTTTGTGCCCCAGGGGATGCGGTGACTACTAGCCAATGGACTAACAGGTCCCCTACCGGCTAATGACACCTTTCTGGGAAGAGTGGCATCTTGCTGACCCAGAATGCACCATTCTGCCTACTCCCAACATGGCAGACCCAATTCTCTTCGCGTGTGGAGCTCCACGGCATATCCCAGAGGTATGGCTCCTTGGGGCCTCACACCCACAGAAAAACTGGTTTGGTAGCAGCTTGCCCCTCTCTGTCTTAAATTCGAACCTATCTTCAAAACAGCAGCACCTCTCTTGTGTTTCCACCATTTGCCCTTCAAAGTTGGCTTCCCCTTTGAAGCTCAATTTGGGCTCATACCATGTTTGGCCTTCCTGCCACGAAGATGTACTACCTCTTCCAACAGCAGGACCTTTGTGTTCCTTCCTGAGAGTCATTCACAACTCCCTCTAGGAGGGTAGAAGGCTGTCTGACTCATTGGAAAACTTTAAGCAACAAAGTGGCAATTTTCTAAAGTTGCTATTTGTGCAAAAGTGTAACTTGAGCATCAAGTTGGCTTTAATGCAATGATTCGTTTTATACTTTGGTGTATCATATTTAGTTGTCCCATTCAGAAGTTAGCACTGCTGACTTGTCAGCGTGTAACTCTGTACTCGTCAATGGGGCTACTAGCCATTCTACAATAGAAAGCTACAATGTGGGGTTTTTAATGTCAGGGCTTGTAAAAATACATGGCCTACATTTTAATATACAACATCCTGTCTTAGGGCTCGCTAGGCCCACCTCAGGGGTGACTTATATATATATTAAAAAGGAATGTTTGGGCGTTGCCGTTACTATAAATGCAAACTCGAGTTAGCAGTTTAAACTTGCTCTACCAGTCTGCTGTGGCAGTCTGGTAGACATGCTTTACTTTGTAACACTCAAGATGGCTCAATAAGTGCTGCAGCTCCTGAGGGACACTTTAACTTACAGGGCCTGGATACTCCTGGTATCATATACTAGGGACTTATAAATAAGTTGACCTATGTTAATTGAGTATAAGACAATTAAACATATACTTTTAAGGGTAAGAGCACATGCACTGGTGCCTGGTCAGCAAGGGCCACAACATTAAAGTCATTACACCAGTACCTAACATTCAAAAAGTGGGGCAAAAAGGGGGGTTGGGGGTGAACCTGCAAAAAGCTTTTTCCTCACATATGTCAAATGCTGATGCAGAATATTAGAAGGTATTGCCAACAGCAATTCTTAGTTGGAGAAGGATCCTCCAGCAGACAATTTATCATGTTATGTACAAATCAGAGCATTTGGCATTACCACACAACTCTAAATAAGACCCTAAACATGAGTTTACAAGGATGCACCTAATCAGTATTTATTGCTTCTATTAATCGTACATATTCATACAACCTGATGTGCTTTCTTCCAACCACATGAAACATACATAAATGATCTTAACATGCAACGTTATGGCATAATGTAATGTGGTAGCTTTCCAAAATGGTGTCTTTTTTAGAAGTTTGTTTGTCTTAAGAGTTTTTGAGGTGTGATTGCAAAATAATTTATTAGTGATTTCCAGTCTCACTTGAACCACTTCAACTGAGCATTGTCTCTGTATTCCCCAAGATAAAATAACGAATCTCCTGCCTGAGGGAGCTCTTGACCCGTCTACAATTATGGTGCTGGTGAATGCCATTTACTTCAAGGGAAACTGGGCAACTAAATTCAATGAGGAACATACTGAAGAAAAAGAGTTTAAAATGAGCAAGGTAAGTAAAAACACTGTACAATCAGTTGATTCTTGGTTTACATCTATTGAACATATTTGAGAAGTTCATGCCTTTTCAGAAGCACTTAATGTTAGAATGCCTTAATACATTTATGTTATAACACCACTGTGAGCTTTTTCGTGGGGCCACTGAAGTGCTAATGTGGGTTATTAGACTTATCAGCCTTAGGGTGGTCTTTCACCAAACATTTTGCCTTACTGTTGATTAATTTTTGTTATCTTTAGGACTCTGCAGACTTCACCACTGCTAACCAGTGCTACAGTGCTTGAGCTCTCTTTGTTAAGCATGGCAAAATTGGTTTACATTCAATTGGCACATTTAATTTACTTATACGCCCCTACTGCATATAGCCAGGCCCTGTAAATTAAATGCTACTAGTAGGCTTGCAGCAATGATTTTGCCACCCACTTAAGTTGCACATTAAACATAATTCAGGCACACCATTGCCACCTGTGTATGCAGTTTTAAAACGCCATTTAGACCTGGCAAAATAAACCTTTTGAAACACTAAGAGAACTCAATGTTAGTTCCCCTTCGAGCAGCACAGCCAAAATTGCTTGAATGAATCCAATCAATCAAATCCTTTTTTAATCTTCAACGTATTCATTTTTTTATCCAATGTACTCTTTATCCTTTTAGTTTAATTACTTCAATTATTTGTATCCATTCAAATCCAATGTGAAGATGTTTTATGCAAACACAGGAGACAAGAGGGTTTCCACATGTCACAACTTTTATTTAAAAATCACCCAATGCATTTCGGGATTAACCCTTCTTCGGGGGTATCTACATTAAAAATAATGAAACAATTCATGTGTGAGACCGTCATCACAATTGTGGCTCATTCAATGAATAATTTAATAAAAATAACACCATTTATGACAACACAGAGTATTTGGCATTAAATAATTTAGCTATGCTGCAATTATAACCATTTGTATCATAACGTTCATTTTGCATATCATGATCCCCTCTATGAAACGCGCACATCAATGTACACTCCCACATCGTTTGCCTAATTCATTTGAAGCACCTCTGGAATCCCTTTAGCTGCTTTTACTTCTAATACCCTTACCGTGACATCTTATCTGCATCCATTATTTCACTACCCAGGCTCTCGACGTTCCGACTCGTTTTTCAAAAGCACCAAACCTTTGTGTCACGTCAATGTTTCTACATAGCAGCAGCTCACATATCTTCCTCGTAAATCCTTCACTCAATTATCACGCACTATTTAACCTTTGAGTTACTCGTCCCCTACTGCAGCCAGGTGGTGTGTCACGTGTATTAATTGCAAAGATTCAACTAAACCACAGACATTCAGTGTTAAAAACCCACTCTGCATTGCGTAGTTTAAATACATACTATGTATCCCAGAATACCCCATGCTGCGCTTCTCGTGATGTTCCTCAATACCTCTTTGTGAAAATAGAGTCGACCCGCAATATCAACGTAAATTTTACTAAAGCAACATGAACATTAACCCTCAAAATTATGCAAAAATGTTTACTTCATTTAATCAGTTCATGTCCTTGAATATATTATCCTCTGTGCTCTCCTCTGAGTAAACATAGCTCATCTGTGACCAGAGAAACCACCTGTGTACTGGGTCACAAGACTAGGTCTAGCTGGCTGTTGGTTTTTGTGTACAACTCCCAGACAGTAAGACAAATGTGGAATAGGTATTGGCAGTATAGGCCGTCTCTGACCTGATAGGAAGAAAGAGCTGTCACTAAGGCTCTTCCCCAGAGCTTTAGTCTTTTGTGACCCTAGAGAAGCTGGGACCAGGGAAGCGAGGCAGGAAATATCCAAGCTCCTTTGGGGGTGGAAACATCCAGAACCTTTTCCTACTTCAAAGCAGGCATCAAGTATAAATATTGGACTTTCAGACTCAACTCAGACCCAGCTCATCAATACACCTCTGCACTATGGATGACTCAAAAGGAGAGCAGTGCTGCTCTCCTGCAAGAAGAACCACTAGCCTTCTGCCCTGCTACTCTGCTGCCTTGCTGCCTAAGTGAAAGGGACTAAAGTTGTATCTTGAACCCAGGACCACCAGAGTGACCCATAGGGCTAGTTGGCCGCCTAGTCAGAGCCTCGGGACAGAAAATGCTCCTACCACCTTGAACCTAGCACCTGGACTCTGTCTGCTGTGAGTCTTGCCTGCCCAAGAGGTGCCACCCCAATCCTGGACCCTTGGAAGTGGGCCTGAATATGCTCTGCCAGCCCAGCTGTGATACAAGCAGAACCGACGCAGCATGACTTATCGGCCTTTCAGCCTTGTACTAGAACTGCCACTACATGAGGTATTCCTGATGGTGGACCTCACAGTCTCTCGGAGCAAGTGCTGTGTGCTGCATTCCTGATGCAGGACTACACATCCCAAGCCTCAGTCGATGACATCCTCGATGACGGTACATGACCTTGCATCTCAAGCCACGTTGACAGCTTTATTGGGACCACCACTACGCAATGCATCTCTGATGCAGGACCTCGCATCACAGCCCGCAGCTTCTTCGGAGCTGCCATACCCGGTCCGCTTTCCATCGCGGTAGGCCTGTACTTGAGACTTTGTCCCGTCCGGCGCAACCAGATAACTACGGTTGTGCTTTTAGGCGCAATTTTTACTGAAATATGTAGTATTGCACGTCTCTGGTTCTACCTATTTGATCTTTGTTGTTATGGTCTCAAAATATTTATTAATGTAAGAAATTGGGTTGTTGGTTGACTGGAATGTGAGCTCTGGTCAAGCAGCAACCACAATCCTAGTCATGGTAAGGCACACGCAAACCCCAAATTAACTTTTGCTCAACCCCCTGGTAATTGCCACGGAGCAGTCAGGCTTTACTTAGAGGCAATGTGTACAGTATTTGTGCAACACTTCAAACAGTAAAACTGTGAAAATACCACACAAAAAAATGCCACACCAAGTTAGAAAAATAAATAAAACAAGAACAAAATAAAAAAATCAGTTGAACCAGAGATATTTTATTTGAAAGTTTTTAGTAAAAATCGCACCAAAATACGTAAATCACTAACTGCGGATATTAGTTGCACCGAACTAGGACAAGTCACAGGTTTAGACTGACCGCAATGTTGCATGGGCCTGCTACAGGAATCCAGTTAGGGTGGCTGAACACAGTACCTTAATCCTGGACTGTGGAGCATTGTCAGGATCCGTGTTGAAGCTGCGTCGAGCAGCCGAAGCGATGTGTCGATTCCGAGATGTGGCAAGGCTGCAGAGCAAGGGCCTGCATTGTCATTGAGGAGCCTGTCGATGGGGCTTACGATGCAAAAGCCGGCGTCAAGGATGCAGTGTGCAGTCGGGGTGATGTGTGGGTTCCGAGGAGCTTGTGAGGCAGCTATGCGAAGTTCATTATCAAGTCGACTGCAATATGATGCAGGTCTTTTTGACGGGTCCAATCCACACAGCAGCTGCGATTTGGCGATTCTGCTCGGCATTTGCGCTGCACAGCAGGGGAGATTTGTCCATTCCGCTGGATCCACAGGCTGCAGAGCAAGTTAGGCCCACTTCCAAGGGTCCACACTGGGGTGGCACTGTAGCAGGGATTCTGCTCATACACAGAACAGTGCATAGAAACTTTGAACCTCAGTGAATTAGGGTGTGCCAAAACTCACCTTAGTAGTCAAAATCCCCTGCCAGACTAGCAATCAGTGTCTCATTGGTTCTTCCATACCCCCAATGATTAGACAACCCAGAACATGGAACTTAGAATACCTCAGGCAATGTGGAACACATGAACACTCTTTCATTATACTCTTGTGCTAGTCCAAAACGGGGAGTAAATGAAGACATGTGCAAGTTTGAAATATTTATTTCTAATGCCGTGTTCGCAGGCACAGTATCTTAGCTAATACAAGCAGACATATTATAAGCAACAAGATTATCAGCATAGTTACTATTCCATAAAATACAAAAGGAGAAAGCATGTTAAAATGATAAATGGAAATAGACTAGATTACACCTAGATTTCACACTCCTTTACTATTAGGTTAGTTTATATCTACAGAAGGTCTCTTGGGTTTACAAGGGTGGCCCCATACCTCTGGTCCTAGTAGAAATGGATCACATCATTTTCTACACCAGCTCTCTGCATGCGAATGTTCTCCAAAAGTGTGTGTGAGCATGCCTGCGTAGTGCATTATTAAACGCGTCAAAATCAGAGGTGGCCACATCTGCATATATGTTATGTCTAGAACGTGCGCTGATCAGACCGAACAACAACCACTGTGTTGAAATAACCTCGAAGGCCTTGGCACTCACTGTTCAGACAAAGCTTACCAAGCCAAGCTGCTAGTATAGAAACACATATTATTCTCGTGTGAAGCAAAACAGTCCTCTAGACTCTAAACATTTGTAATAATGTATGCCATGTGCAAAGGCAGCAGAAAGGAAAAATGGCATTTAAACTTCTAATAAGCTCATGCTAACTTAACACAGTGTAAATGCAAGGCTCAACCCCATGACACCCTCCCTTGATCCGAGCACAGATAAGACAAAGGGCAAATTTGGAAAGCAGAGTTCAAGGACGACTGCCAGAACCAAGTTCAAATTGCCACATGGAAAAAACGTGAACAAAAAACTCCATAATTTGAATGCCTTTCGAATCAAATAATTCCAGCCATGGACATAGCAAAGTTAATAGGTCTGGGCAGGAAAAAATTTAAACTGAGAGTAGAGAAAAAAATATAAAAAATATCCGATATCCAACTCGTGACCTTGGTCATGGAAGAAAGAGAGAAGCCATTCAATCCAGCAATGTATATGCAAAAAATGTAGCAACAGCCTCCAATAGGAAGTCACTGTTCTCATCCGAAAACATGTCAGCCATCCAATCCAGCAAAGGGAAAGAACATACATGTTCCTCAATTACCGGAGCCTCCAGTACCATCAGAGGGCAACTCGGTGTTTCTTCAATGAAGCTACGTGCCAAGAAATCTTGCGCCGCTGCGAAAACATTCCAACGTCCCAGGACTCCATGCATCGCTGCAAAGGCCATAATCCCTCCGCCAGAACAAAGCAATTCATGAGCACCTACGGGGCTCATAAGCTGATCATAATCCGCATTAGGAGACACTGTATTGCAGAGACACAAATCCAGGGCCCAGTCTAAATCGCATCTCAGGCAATGAAAGACAGGCTGTACGCATGTAAAAAAGGAAAATCGAAACAATAATCCATAAGCCCCACTCAAGGTAGCAAGAGGCAGCGCTCCATAATACTCAAGCATTCGGTTGCGGAGTATCAACAGCCATGACAGATTTTCTTGCAACAAAGGACGTGCATCCATTTTGTAATAAACAATACAACAGAAGTACGCCTGCGGCCAGAGCTAGCAATAAGGGAAATCCACCAAATATGTTGATAAAAATTGAATGAAAAAATGCCGGGAAGACATCAAATATAGTTTGAAAAGAAGTCACAAGGCCACTGCTAACCACTTTAACAAAGTGGTGGTGGATGCATTAAAGATAGTGTGAATTAACTCACCGAAATGCAAGGGCAAATCAGTATTTAATAAAGCATGCACCTCTGTGCGGGTGTTTGCCACGTGAAGGACAAATGTTTCACAAGCAGATGTGAGGGCGACTTCTTTTTGGGACAATCGAGCTCTTATACGGCTCAACTTGTTGAACTCTGCGTTCTAGGTCGGAATCGTCGGCCATATGGAAACATCAAGCTTCCCATGCGGGGGAGGGAACATTACATTTTTACAGCAAACCACGCGCTCACTGACCATAACCACTCAAGGAATTCCGGCAGCTATCCCACAACAATCTTCATTATTTAAAAGTAAATAACTCCTGTTTGCCAGTAATGTGAATGTTGGTATGATAGCAGGTGCTGGTGTGCCTTTCAAAATACAGGCTAAATTCGGCTCGCTCTGGTTACAAGAGCCATGTAATTGGATATTCCTACACATCAATGAGTGATCAGGTAGTGTAGTGCAATCCTCACCATTCAAGTAAACCTCTTTTCCCTCCCTAAGGCATCTATAAGTAAATGGTAGCGACCAAGCTTCATGGAGATAAGAGGTGCCCAGAGGTTCATTTCTGCCAATAGCATAGTATTTCATGCACGCTTCGAATTTGAAAAGAGGAAAAGGTAAAGTTATTAACCTGTGGATAAGCCACGTTGCCGAATTGGTGTCAGCCACAGAAAATGGTAACGGTTCTAACTTTTCAATGTGTAACATGGAAAAAGTTGCATCTTTCATTGACATAAAACGTTGCTTGTCAGTTAAATTAAACAGGGCAAATAATGAAGACGTATTCATGTAATGCCATGGCACTTTTCCAGCTTTCAAAGTCTGTAAGGTCCACTCAAACTGCATAATAGAACGCAATTGATTTTGACCATGGTACAAATCAGACACTTCATCCTGCACAATATCAACAACAGATGACACAATATTGTCTAACGTGTAAATGCGGGAAGAAAGCGTGTTAATGCTGTTATGTACAACTGCTAGCACTTTCTCTAAATTCGCTTGATCTATAGCTTTAATGCGGGAAGCCGCATCAGTTTGGGACAGTTTCCAAACTTTGTTGTAAATAGCATATATCCATCTTTTAGATCTGCCGGAAGCCGGGCCTTTCACAAAATCATTCAAATTAATATCGTCAGCCAATTTAGATAAATGCAGTTTAACTGACGCCAAAGTGGAATGTTTGAGCCAACTCTGACATCATTTGCCTACAGAATAGGTAGTCACAGAATGGCCACTTTCAAAACGGGGATCCACCCTGACCTGTTTGTAGCCTGGAGCTAAACCCAGAAAACAATGCTGGCAAGAATCAGCACTCTTGTGCCACAGCAACCAACCCTTAGGATCCAAACTGGATATGTTAAAGGAAGAATTCAGTAACAGAGTCTGTAACTCTCTGATAGAAAACTTGGTATTATCCCAACCGGAATATTCTTCTAATTCAGGAAATGAAGGGGCATTTAATCTTTTAGTAGTAGCCAATCCAAAGCAAGTCGTTTGTGAAATTGTAGTATTCAAAAACAACATATGGTTCGGGATGAGGCAAGCACGATGCAAAGCCTCAGTGCCTTGCACTTGCCAACTTTTAGAACCCCAAACAGATTTAAGATCAATAGTATCTTTCCACAGCTCGTAGCCCCCAACAGCCAATTGGTCTAAAAAGGGCTTTGAATACAATAATTTTGTGTGGGTAAGTCTAACCTTGGAAGTGGACTTTTCAGTCATTTTAAAATAAAACGCGTTAGGATTTGACTGATTAAAATCAGTGATGTAAGGGAACCTCTTTAGAAAAGAAGGGGAACTGCCTTGTACAGGAGCGGGACAATGCTCCCACTGGGTATAATTAACAGTATTCCTCCTGGTGTTTGCTTTATGCAGGTAGTGATTGCCAAAATGTTTATAACAAAACAAATCACCATAATTTGTAGAAGCTAGATACAAATCTTCAGCATCAAAGGCAGCATAATATTTCAAAATAAGAAAACAAACCTTCTACGGCCTGAACATCTCAATCATCAGAACGTATATTTTGTTTAATTGCATCCCCCATAGAAACTCTTAGGACATTTGGGACATTTATAACCTCAGTGGGCCCATGGATTTGAAATCTAATAGCATCCCACACAATCTCATCCAAGACCGGCCAAGCAGTGATTTTAACAAAAGCCAGGTCTCTCTTCAATATGTGTGATGAGGAATGGGGAGCCAATGTTCCATTAATATGTCGAATGCATGTTCTTTCTTCAACAAGGTTTCCGTTGACAAGGCGGAAAAAATGCATGACAAATCCAATAGACATGAACAGGTAAATCGAAAAAAGCCTCAACCAAATGTAGGTCCAAGGAAGAATCAAAAAATGTCTTTTAAACAATGTTGCAAGAACAGAATCTTGGAAGGGGTCTTCGCTGTATGAGAGTCAGTGTCAAATGAAAATCTGGATTCCATAGCCAAACAAGTTTGCAAATCAGGCATAGATAAGTCAGTGGGGTAAGTATATTCAGTCTCATCAAGGTGAGCACCAGGTAGTGAACTCAATAAAGGATTTGAAACTGTAGGCATCTCGAGGGCAACATCAGGCCTGGGGTTAGGAGCCGGGCCAAAACAGAATTTCTCAAAAACGATGGACATGAGACTGCCGGAGCCATACTAAGAAGAGTCGGCCACTCCGAGTAATTTGATATTGTCAATGGAGATATACCTGCTATCTTTACGACCTGGAAGCGGTGATAAAAGGACTGTCCTCGTGCCCTTCACTCCAAGCACTCGAACTGGAGCTCGATATGAGGGACCAAACTCCTTCTTGTTTTCGATCTTCCCTCAAACCAGTTCTCCAACTTGGGGTAGCCAGCCCACTACCAGAATCTGCAATGCAGCTTCAGATGTGATGGGCAAGTGTTACTTTGCAAGACCATCTCTCGTCTTTTGTAGATCCTGTAAAGCATTGCAATGTTCATCTGCGTCACAGGAGGCAGCAACTGCTGCCTGGTCTAGACCGTCAAGGTCCAGGACAAACATATTGATACCAAAGAGCATTTCGAATGGGGTCCGCCCACCCAGAGACCTTCTAGGGAGATTATTATGGGCACGCTGCACGCTATTTAGGTGGGCCAGCCAGTTCCTGCCAGTGCCTATAACTTTAGCTGTCAAAGACTGCTTTAATTCTCGGTTCATTCATTCCACAACACTATTACCCTCAGGTCTGTATGGAGACGAAAACTTAACTTGGACCCTCAACGAAGTCATGTCATTCCTATACGCCTTAGAGGCAAAAGCAGGACCCTGATCCGAATGGAAGGTGCCACAGGCAAAAATCCCTACAAAGACACGCAAGTCTCTTATGACAGTTCGTGAATCAGCGCTGCTGTGTGGCCACACCCACACAAAGCGTGTGCATGAATCAACTGCTACTAAGATGTACTTATACGCAGTATCAGAGGAAAAAGGACTGCAGTGATCTAAGTAAACACAACCAAGTGGTTTATTAGAAATGTACAACTGTGTCTGGTGCGGACGCGCAGCAGTCGAAGGTTTAATCTGCTGGCAAATGTCACATTGAAGGACATAATCACGCATCTGTTTGTACAGTCCCCGCCACCAGAAACGTTGTTGTAACTGAGATAGGGTAGCCGAAACGCTCGCATGCGCAGATGCAACACCTTCATGGGCAGCTGTAATCAGTGTTGACCTGCGGTCCGCGTTGGGAATCAACCTTTCACCAACGTCCGGTATTTTCACATAAGGAACCTTATCAGGACTTAAGTGATATGAATACTTCGAAGGGAACCCCTTAGGATATCTACTTCTCTTCTTAGTCGCGACAACAGCTGCCAAGATATCATCATCAATCTTACTTTTGGAACGTGTAACTGCTGCAACTAAATATGTCGATACTGCTGATTTTGCGGCCTCACCGACCAAGGAATTGCCAACAGCGTGAACTCCGCGCTGATGACCGAGAGTGTGAATTACACACACTAGTGGCAACTGCTCTTTAAGCTCGGCCACTCGGACCCAGGTCATTTTATGTTTTATTGTGCTAACTTTGGAGTCCCGAAAATCATTCTGAATCCAAAAGAACAGGTTCTCATTGTAAGACTGAACACAGAAATAAGAATCACTCACAATAAGAGTCGTCACACTAGGATCAGCGTACTACAATGCAAGCATCAGAGCACGGAGCTCTGCCAATTGTGTGGTACAGTCCCCTAAAGTCTGCGTGTGCGCGACTTTGGACTTGAACTCATCATCCACCATGGTACCTACCACAATGGCGCATGCTGAGACGTATGCGTGCTTAGACCCATGCGCAACTTACACTGAACCGTCAGTGTATATGATACAATGGAAATCCTCCAAAGGCCACATAGTCAGTGGCGCAGGATGAACAAATTCATACTGCAAAAACTCTTGTGACTGTAAGGAGGCATCAAAAATAAACGTGACATCCGGAGACATCAAAGATGCTGCCCATTGTATCCACCGTGGGTGCAAAGCTTTAGAATTTGGTACACTGGCCTTCACCATTGCCTCCAGTGCAGGATACGTGGTAACAACCAACATGCGTTTTCCCTGCGACAGTGCACGTTCCTTAAGAATCGCCATTTGCACTGCTGTCAAAACTTTTTCCACAGTGGAAAACCGCATTTTTTGCCGAAGTGTACAAGTGTGACTTGTAAGCAATAGGTACTGTGTCTCATTCGTTAAAAGTAAGGTAAGTGAAACCCACCGCCCCAGGGATGATTCTTATCACCAGGTTGGTGTGGCTATCACGAGCCAGTAAGAATTTAGATGCTAGAAGATCAGCCTGCAAAGATTGCAAAATAGCTGAATGTTCAGGCAGCCAGCACGATTTGGTGAAAGTAGGTTGTATCAAAGCATACAAAGGCTTGATACGCTGGGCATAATTGGGAATGTAAGTACACCTGAAATGCAAAAATCCCAGAAAGGGCTGTAATTTTTTCAGAGTTGTAGGAGCGCGCAGCTGTGTGCATTTCTCCAAGAAGTGAGGAGCCAATCCTCGACCTTCATTGTTGTGCTCGTAGCCCAGGAACAACACTGTGTATTCTGCAATGTGAGACTTTCAAAAGTTGAATTTGTAACCGAAGTCCGCAGAGTTACAAATTATGCGGTCAACGTGACACAGATGCGCCCAGATTTCGTAGTCTGTGAGATAAATGTCATCCACATATGAACGCGCATCTGGGTCAACTCTCTCCAAGAGAGAGACTATACGGGCCGCAAACACACCTTGACTATTCCTATAGCCCATTGCCAAGCGTTTAAGTTGGCGTTGTTTGCCCCACAGGTGAAACTGGTCCATTGGGAACTTAGACCATCCAAATTGTGGGCAAAAAAAACATTGGATATGTCAAGCGTGGTTTTAAACCTTTTTCGCACAAGACCATCAACTAGAGCAGAGCCGTGGGTATTCTGTACTGCACAGGTATGGCAATGCGAGTTCAAATGCTGGTAATCCAATACCAAACGGTACAAACCGTCCGGCTTGGTTACAGTAAAAAGTGGGTTATTCATCAGTGACACGCAAGTTTCAATTACTCCTTGATATTCCAATTGTTCAAGGACTTCCGCAACGGAAGCCTTAGCTTCACGTCGGATGGGATATTGAGGTTGAAGCTGTGGCATAGTCCGTAAGGGAATCTCGTGGTGTGGGGAAAATTTATCCCAACCACAGTGCGTACTGTACAGAGCCGGCGCAAGGGCTTTAGCCCACTCTTCTGCAAAATTCAGCTCACGCTCCTTGGAGACTGTGTGCGCGAAACTAGGGAGGATTACCTACTCTCCTCTCGGAGCCACGAGAATAAAAGGTGGGGGCATGTCAGCCCGCTAACAAAATGTCATAGGTAGTTGTAAGATTTTCCCAAAATACCCCTTTTATGGTAAGTTGTATGTCCCCTTCAATTAAAAGGACTATTTCATGAAGTCGATCAGGGGGAGCTACTCTGGTATCAGCTGTCTCTACAACAACATATTGGTCAGTCGCTGTCACCTTCAGTAATGGACACAGGGCCTCTTGCACTATAGTAATTTCTGCTGCGCTGTCCAACAACGTCAGCGCCCATGTCTGATTCCAAAGCTGCGTTCTCACTATCTGTGACATATCTCGCTGTTAAAGCAGCAACTTTCTTTTTCTGAAACTGGGTTCTTTTCTGCGAAGAATCGTCCTGCTTGCCTTTTCCGTCTTTCGGGCGGGGTTGGTCGCGACTCTGCTGGCCACCCCGACCTCTGCCGCTGCCTCCACCACTGGACGATGAGGCTGATGTGTCCTGTAAAGAACGAGGAGAGCGTTGATTAGAAACCTGAAATCGATCAGGCGACTTAATCGTACTGAGGTCCCGCAAATCATAAACGTGCTCAGTAGACGCAGGCACTCTTGATGGGGGACGGGTCTCCTGTTTCTGTGTTTGTTTCCCCTGTTTTTTATTTCTGTTCCAATTTTTCTTTGGAGCTGTAGATTTCAGACTTCGCACCTTGGGTCTGCTTCTTATCTTTAGCAGAAAAGGGCTTGACACCTAAACTATTGCGGCCAATGGTTTTATACGGAGCCGTAATAATTCTCGGTAAATGTCGGGATTTGTTAGCATCGGGGACATCGCGTAAGGCATTAGCCACTTGAAAGTTTACTGCATCTCCCTTTATATTAGAAAGGACCAGATCGGAAACTACATCAAATGAGCCCACAAGTCTCATTCCCAATTTAACCGCAGCCTCAGGTCTGTGCTCGTCCTGAACACGCTTAATGACCGTTGGAAGGACAGCCATTGACGGAGTGCCGAAGCACCTCGTGCACACTGCTGCAAAAATTCTACCCCATGACTCACAGTCACCGGCTTCCGGTACCAAGTCCTTGGGTAAACTAATTGTTAGAATCCTGTTTTTTTCTACGGGACTCGAATTAGGAAGAACTGCCTCCAGCTGGTCAAATTTATCGGCAAGCCAAAAAGGCATATCATCCTTATCTTGGGGACGCTTGCCCATTACTGCATTGACCGTCACAGGACTAAGCTTCATTCTGCTCGGTTAAGCTGTATGGGCCGCAACACCAGGGCCCCGGCCCTGGAAATTGCGGGTAATATATTGAACTAGGGCCCGAATGACACTAATAGAAGAGTCATTTAGGGTCTGTAACTCAGCAACGGTGACCTGCCCCGCACGAGGATACGGGGTGAATCCAGCCAAAACCGGCCAGGGAGCGCCTGGAATGGACAAAGGACCCAATCTAGCCGCTGTTACACTGTGGGGAAGGGCGCCATCAAACCACACAAGGTGATGCCATGCAGAAATTGGAATTTCCTGTGTCCTATAAGGGAAGTAGTCCCTGGGCACGGCTGTGTGTGTGTGTAAGTGTGAAAAACCTGCGTAGCCGCTTCTACTGCCGGAAACGTCACCAAGAGTAGAATATCTCAAACGGGTAAGCAACCTCAGCACTTACGACCAAAATCACTGCCATGCCCTCCAAACTAACATTATATGCTTGCAAATGATTGCGAACCGCAATGCGACTATGCTGCGGTATAACAATGTCAGCCATAGTGACACAGAGAAGAAAAAGCTACAATGTAAAACTTAGTAGCACAACTGGGTAGTAATTCGAAAGGAAACCGTTTGAAAAGATTCAAGCTTGAAAAGACCTATGTAACTATAGGTAGGTTTGTCCGACGCTACTATTATCCGGAAACAATAGCGAAGGGGGTAAGGACTGAATGAAGTACTACTCAAGTGTCATGTAATACGACCACCAGTGTTGGGCGCCATGTAGCAGGGATTCTGCTCATACACAGAACTGTGCATAGAGACTTGGAACCTCAGTGAATTAGGGTGTGCCAAAACTCACCTTAGTAGCCCAAATCCCCTACCAGACTAGCAATCAGTGTCTCATTGGGTCTTCCAAACCCCCAATGATTAGACAACCCAGAACATGGAACGTAGAATACCTCAGGCAATGTGGACTCTTTTGTTATACTCTCATGCTAGTCCAAAACGGGGTATAAATGAAGACACATGCAAGTTTGAAATATTTATTTCTAATGCCGTGTTCTCAGGCACAGTATCTTAGCTAATACAAGAAGACATATTATAAGCAACAAGATTATCAGCATAGTTACTATTTCATAAAAGGCAAAATGAGAAAGCATGTTAAAATGATAAATGGAAATAGACTAGATTACACCTAGATTTCACACTCCTTTACTATTAGGTTAGTTTATATCTACAGAAGGTCTCTTGGGTTTACAAGGGCGGCCCCATACCTCTGGTCCCAGTAGAAATGGATCACATCATTTTCTACACCAGCTCTCTGCATGCAAATGTTTTCCAAAAGTGTGTGTGAGCATGCCTGCGCAGTGCATTAAACGCGCCAAAATCAGAGGTGGCCACAGCTGCATATATGTTATGTCTAGAACGTGCGCTGATCAGACCGAACAACAACCACTGTGTTGAAATAGCCTTGAAGGCCTTGGCACTCACTGTTCAGATAAAGCTTACCAAGCCAAGCTGCTAGTATTGAAAAACATATTATTCTCGTGTGAAGCAAAACAGTCCTCTAGACTCTAAACATTTGTAATAATGTGTGACGTGTGCAAAGGCAGCAGAAAGGAAAAATGGTGTTTAAACTTCTAATAAGCTCATGCTAACTTAACACAGTGTAAATGCAAGGCTCAATCCCATGACAGCACTACTTGGCAGGGTAGACTCACAGATGACAGAGTTTAGGTGCTGGAGAAAGGTTGTTGGAAGCTTGCTATGACCCTGGGGCTTTCGATCAGAAGGCCAGCCAACTACTCCTGGAGTCCCTCTGGGTTAAAGAGATGCAGGTCCAGTCCTTCTCAACCAGATAGGAGGGCAGCAGGTAGCAGGTCAGGATAGCAAATTAGAAGTCTATCAGAGTGCAGTCCAGCAGAGTGGCAGTCCTTCAACATCAGAGCAGTCCTTCTTCCTGTCAGAGTATCCACAGGTCCAAATATGTGCTGAAGATTTGGTGTCTGAGGTCCAGTATTTATACCCAGTTGTGGCTTTGAAGTGGGGGAGAAGCTTTTTCAAGTTTCCCTTTGAAGTCCCCAGGCATCCTACCTTCCCTGGCTCCAGACTAACTACAGGGTCATTAGGCCCTTTGTGTGAAGGCAGAGCAAAGGCTTTTCAGGTGTAAGTGGGGCTGTGCTCAGCTCCGTCCCTATCCTGCAAGCATATGGCCCACTCATGCCCACCTAATGCCTCTATTGTGTGGCTGTCTGGGAGAAATTCACAAAGTCTGACTGTCATTTACACCCAGTCATGTGGCCCAGGCCAGGTTATCGGCACAAAGGTCTAAGGGCAGAAAAATGTTAACTGTCTAAAAGTGGGAAAGGAAACAAGGGAACCCTACTCACTTGGAGCCTGGGTGTAGCCATTCAGCCATTTATGACTTGTTTGACTCACATAAACTTGATGCTATGTTCATGACGGAAACATGGACAGAGACCGAGCTCGAGTTAGGGCTAGCCTAACCAGAAGGGTTTAAAGCATTTCACAAGCCAAGGCAGAGTGGTAGAGGCGGCGGGACAGGGGTCATTTTTAAAGATTCCTGGGATATCACCCCTCTAGATAGGTTGCTCACATAGAAACTTTAGGGTTCTCTTTGAAAGACCCATCTGGGCACATCTTGACTGGTATGGTCTGTTACAGACCCCCGGGTACTGTCACGGTGCAACAGCAGCAGCAGTTTGCTGAAGCGATTAGCAACATGGCCCTTACTCATCATAGATTGTTGATACTGGGCAATTTCAATCAGTGGCCCAACGGGAGGATGGACACCGCCTACTTTAACCTCATCCAATCTTGTGCCAACCTGAACCTTCTACAACGGGTCCAAGATGTGACCCATATAGAGGGGCATGTGTTAGATCTGGTATTTGCTGGTGAAAACTCAATAATAATGGACAGAGTACTACCAGTGGGCTGGTCACATCACCATTTGGTCGAATTTAGAGTTACCCACGCTACTTTTATATTCCTAACTGTATCCTGCACCGAGGGCTACCTCATATATTTTTTGCAGTTTATTGTGGTTTTATATTCCTAACTGTATCTTGCACTGATTGCTACCTCATATCTCTGTGCCGTTTATAGTGGTACTATATTTTTATACTCCCAATTGTATCCTGCACCGAGGGCTACCTCATATATTTTTGCAGTCTATTGTGGTTTTATATTCCTAATTGTATCCTGCACCGAGGGCTACCTTATATTTTTGCCTTCTACAGTGGTATTGTATTTAGCGCCACCTGTCTCATGTGACTCTTGTTATCAATTGTATCTGGCTATTGATTCATGTGCCTCACATATTTTTGACTATTTTTTGACTTTTCACTATTGCTCACCTTCGATTCAGGTATTTTACAGTTTGCATAGGTACCTTATTCCAGTATATTTTTAGTATTGTACGTCTACTTTATTCTGCATTTGACTTTTGTTTGCAAGTGTATTTCGCTACTGACACATACTCACTTCTGTCACTTTCGATTCAGGTTTTTTACTGCCTGCATAGGTATTTTATTTTATTCCTGCATATGTTTCTGCACTCATTACACCGTTCCCTCCCGGACACACTGATTACTACTGCACATATTTTGGGTGCCCTCCGGTACCGCCCCTGTGCCAGGGAAGTTATTGTCTGCATCTATTTTCCGCTCCTGCTACAACTTTTATCCCTGTTTACGTTGACGACTACCTCGTATACCCTCACTACCTCACTACCCTGTTTACGTTGACGACTACCTCATATACCCTGGCTGTTACTTGTGTCACTGTTACTTGTGTCACTATTACTCCCGGCAACCGGAGTCTACTGGGCACCCACACGCCCCTACCTATTCCGTCACCATATCATGGAGCTCATCGGCAAGCACACATATAGAATCAACTACCCACCCGCACTCACCAAAAACGCTGCAAAACGCTTTAAACACAATCTACTGAGGTCCCACCCTGAAACCCCCTTTGCAGACACCTACTTCTCACCGGTCAATGGTGTCGTAAACATTGATATCATCTTCCACACCACACGAAGAGCTCAATGGAGAAAAACGTTCCTCTCCCTACTCACCGTCTCCAATGCTAGGAAATCCGCTCATGGCCGAACACTCACCATCACACCTTCCCAACTCTTCCCGGGCAGAACCACCATCACTATTTATAACAACGGGATTGTCCTTATCCAATCCACAGACAGGAACCTGGAACTACTAGACAACCTGTTCCCCACTTTCATACAGCACCTCTCCAAACCACGGACCCCCACTCACAGCACACACAGCACTCACAGCACTCTCAGTCCTATCACCCTTGATTTCACAGCCCCTAATCACAACCATTCTCTCCTAGCTCAGCCCCTAAACGACACGCACCTCTCCTCTACCCCCGTCACCACAGTCATTCCTCCACTTACTGTAGCCACACCACATTCCTCATTCACAGACTCAGACCTTTCCCCCTCACACACCAGCCGCACCCCCCCCCACCAACATCTTGACCCCCACTCATACCACAACCATTCCGCTCACCCCTGACACCACTTCCCATACCAACAACGCCGCTAATCTAGCGCAGCCCCAAAACGACACGCACCTCTCCTATACCACCGGCACCTTAGCCATGCTCCCATCCACTGCTGCTACCCCACACCCCTCAATCACTGACATTGATCTTGGCCCCACATACACCAGCCGTACCCCCTCCCCCCATACTCCATCCCACATTCCCATTCTTGTCACCCATGACATCACAGCCCCCACCCACATCCCGCCTAATCAAGCTAAGCATCTGATCGACAAGCTCACAGATAAACCCCACCCTTTGTCCCCCCCCATTCTCAGCCCTCACCTCCACTCATTAACCAACCACGCAGAACACGCTACCCCTATCTCTTCAACTACGACTCCTCAACAAAGAACCACATACAATCCCACCTCCCCCCCCCATTCTCACCCCTCACTACCGTACATGCGCCCCCTTCACCACTAATAAACGCCCATCCTCCAACCTGCACTCTCCGCCTACCACCAATACTCTCAACCACACCTCCAACATCTCCCCGTTGTCACCCACGCCCGACCCTCCCATCCTCACCCCCAACACAACGCCCGACCCTCCCATCCCCACCTCCAACACATCTCCCACACTGGACTGCACTACGACCTCCCTCCTCCAGCTCAAAGAAGACATGCACATCATCAAACAACAACTACTCTGCCTTTCACACTCCAGCACCCTCCACCAGATCAAACAAGACATTCACATCATCAAACAATTACTCAGCACACATCCCAGACAGCCCGCACGCGCCTCCACCATCACCTCCCCTCCCAACTGGACCTCCACCCGGGTGGCGAACTCTCGCACTCGACTCCCACTGCACTGGACCACAATCCCTGTTCACAACCGCGAAAACCGCCCCCATCGCTCCTGTAATCCGATCTCATCCTAAAACTGGATCTTGACTTAATCATCATGACTGAAACATGGCTAACAGAATCTTCTACACCTATAATGGACATTCTGGTTCCCCCCAACTACCACATCACCAGACTTGACAGGACTGGCAATAAAAAAGGTGGCGGAATCGCATGTATACACAGGCGCAACCTCTCTGTCCTGAAAGTAACTTCCCCCTCCCTACCCTCCCCAACCTCCTGTGAATACATCTGCCTCGATATTATCAGTGAGGGCAAACCGATTTGCACTCTTCACGGCGTTTATCACCCACCCGGCGACAACCTTACCTTCTCCCAGCAAATCATGGATATGATCTCAACCAACTCCGGGCGACAACTCACACAAATATACCTTGGTGACTTCAACCTCCACTGGAACGATCACAATGATGCGGTGGTAAAAGGTCTGAAGAATTTCCTTAACGCCCTTGACCTCACTCAAATCTGCAATAGTCCAACTCACAAGAAAGGCTCTATCCTCGACCTTATAATCTCCAAAGAAGCCTCTTACCAACTCGAATCTATCCAACCCTGTGACTGGTCAGACCATCATATTATCACATTCTTCATCAATGTAAAAGTTAAATTTAACCCTGTTCAATCCGCCAGGCCCAAAATCTGGAAAAGAGACATGAAAAAACTAAACTCAAACTCTCTGCCCCCCAACAGCTGCAATTCACTACTTCCTCCTACTGGCGTTAAGGACGTCCAATCCTTGACTGATCACTATCTTAATACTATGTCCTCAATAATTAATGAAGTCGCACCCTTGCAGCTAAAAAAAGCCTCCGCAAAAATCTCCAATCCCTGGTACGACGGGAGTCTCAATGACGACAGACGCGCCATGCGAATGGCAGAGCGCACCTGGAGATCAGCTCCCTCTGCACTGAACCTAAAAACCCTGAAGAAAAAGAGAAATGCCTACTTCAGGAAAATAAAACGCTCAAAATCAGTCTTCTTCAGCCGTCAGCTTGACCTAGCCAAAAATCGTCCGAGAAAGCTGTTTGAGCTTATCCGAACGCAATCCAAAGAACACCCCCAACCTCTCAACACTATGGGTGAAGCTCCCTCCTGCGAAGACTTCGCCTCTTTCTTTATCCAAAAAACTGACAACATAAAGAATGACCTACTCATGGATGCAAGCCGCTACCCCAAACCCCTCTGCATAGCACCAACTAAACCAAAAAACAATGCCATCTGGTCAACCTTTGTCACCTACACGGAAGAAGAAATTGGCAAACTGCTCAGCACTCTGAAACCTTCCAATCACCTCACGGACCCCCTTCCTGCTAACGCTGTCAAAGTCCTTACCCCGTCGCTCCTTCCACTCTGGACTAAAATCATTAACAGCTCACTTCAACAAGGGTCCATTCCCGACTCCCTCAAAGTTGGACAAGTCACACCCTTGCTAAAGAAACCTACAGCCGACCCCTCAGACCTCAACAACTACCGCCCCATCACCAACATTCCGACTCTTGCCAAACTGCTGGAAAAATGCGTACAAATACAATTGTCTAAACACATTACTCAGTTTGATCTTCTCAACTCTCATCAATCAGGCTTCAGAGCAAATCACAGTACTGAAACTGCTATGACTCACATAATCGATGACGCCCTCCAAATCCTAGATCATAACGATACCTGCCTCCTAATCCTCCTTGATCTCTCCTCCGCATTTGACACCGTCAAACATGAGAATTTACTCGACCTATTAAACACAAGAATGGGCCTATCTGGAACTGTGCTCAAATGGTTCACGTCCTTTCTGCATAACAGGTCGCAGAAATTCAAGAGCAACAACTTGATGTCCGCGCCAAGACCTGTATCGCTAGGCGTACCACAAGGATCCTCCCTATCCCCAACTCTGTTCAACCTAGTTATGGAACCTCTCACCACCTTGCTACAAGAATCCAATGTGCACTTCCACATGTATGCTGATGACACCCAATTTTATCTCAAACTTCAATCACCCAATGACATCACGCTCTTGAATTCAACGATCAGTAGCACCCAATCCTGGTTGGCCGCTAATCATCTCAAACTTAATGCCCTCAAAACAGAGTTCCTTTTGATCTCACCTCCCGCGAAGATCACTACCGCACAAATGTGGCTTAAACACCTAACGGCACTCAATGTTCAACCCACCATCGTGGACTCAGCGAAATCCTTGGGCATAACACTCGACACCAATCTCAGCATGCAGGAACACATCAACAAAGCAACTAAGGGAGCAAATTTCCAAATCAACACCCTTAGGAAACTTAAACCCTTCCTTCCAGCCAAAGATTTCCAAACTGCGGTACAATCACTTGTCATACCTCGAATAGAATACGGCAGCACCGCCCTCTGCGGTCTCCCCCTAGCTACTACGGCACCCATAAGAGCCTCTTTAAACGCCGCAGCGAGACTTATCACTGGATCAAAAAAACACTCACACATCTCCCCTGACTTCAAATCCCTGAACTGGCTGCCTTTTGAAGCCAGGATACACCTGAAAATCGCTTGTTTGACGCACAAGGCTGTCCACCTTAGCTCACCTAGATACCTCGCTCAGAAGCTGACGATTACTGGAGGATCCAGAAACACTAGAGGCACAAACAATCTTTTGCTAAAGCCTAAAAGATTCCGCAAAGAAAAAACCTACAAACGCTCTTTCTCAGGAATGGCTCCCAGGATTTGGAACTCACTCCCCCCTGAAATCAGACTCATCCCATCTACCATTCTTTTCAAGAAAGAAGTAAAAGCGATCCTCATGGCTAAATGCACTTGAACCACTACTGGGGATCAACTTCAAAGACTCAGTGCTCATCTGTACTACTTGTTCGAACCCCTTGCTTTTTTTGTATGACTTTGAAATTGACTACTTGATTGTTTATGATATCATTTCACTGTACTTTTAACACTATAGATGTATCTGTGTATATTCTGCTATTCACCTATGTAAAGCGCTCTGATATCTGCGAAGATCTTGTTCGCGCTATATAAAACTTTCAAAATAAATAAATAAATAAATACAACGACCAGAAACACATCTAGTGAGGATAGGCATGTCCTAGGCAGGGTCTGGAAGGCCTTTCTATGGAGGGCCAATTCAGCTCGGGCACTTCAGTTAGAGTCTCTTTTCGACCCTGGGAAGTCAGTCACTGAGAACTATTCTGCTTTCTGCGATCACTTAACCCGTCTGGTTGATCAGTTTGCTCCTCTGAAGAACATTAGGCTGCGGGGAAAACCATCCGCCCCGTGGTACACTAACGAATTGAGGAAGCTTAAGCTGGAATGTAAGCATGCCGAAAGGCAATGGCGAAGTCTGTACGCCAGTGAGGCTAAAATCAGATGGAGGGAACATCTAGCTGAGTACAAAAAAGCTATAGCCACGACTAAGGCCGCATATTATGCAGACCTCATTCTCAAGTCCTCCAATAGTACCAAATGTGTCTTCAACATACTGAAAGAGCTGACCAAGCCTGAGTGCACAAGTAATAGGATCGTGCCCTCACAAGAGCTTTGTAACGGATTGGCAGCATTCTTTCAGGAAAAGATAGAGATGATCGTTGAAGGCCTTAAACCTGATATTCCTTTGGTCACAACTGAAAGTGCTGAATTACGAACACCTAATTTATGTGAAATAAGGGATATGGGGGCTGAGTCGCGGAGGCACTAAATAACCCTTGACCATTGGGAACTGCCTTTCGGAAGATGAGTTTATTAAGGTGGCTATGGGGATCACCTCTGGCTCACCACTGGACCCAATCCCCCAAAAACTCCGGAAAGAGCTTAGTCCAGAGGTCTTTCCACTGCTTCACCAACTATGTAATCGATCGCTTAGCAGTGGAGTGGTGCCTCCCTGCTGGAAGATGGCGGTGGTCTCACCCCTCCTGAAAAAACCTTCATTGGATCCCAACTGTCTTAAGAACTATAGGCCAATCTCCCTATTGCCATATCCAGTGAAGATAGTGGAGCGCCTGGTAAGCTGCGCACTCTCAAGCTTCCTGGAAGACAATAATAAGCTGGGGGATGAGCAGTTTGGTTTCAGACCAGGACATGGGACTGAGACAGCACTGGTTACCGTGCTGGACATACTTTGGATGCAAGCGGACAGGGGACAATCTGCGACTTTGATGTTGTTAGATCTGTCCGCTGCGTTCGACACGGTAAACCACTTCACACTGCTGTCGAGACTGGAGGAGGTGGGGGTGACTAACATGGCTCTGAGCTTGTTCCAGTCTTACTTGGTAGATAGACGGCAGGCCGTTGCCCTTCCTCCCTTCCAGTCAGACTTTACTACCAACAGGCATGGGGTACCGCAGGGGTCATCTATCAGCCCGATACTATTTAATGTGTATATACGGCCGCTTATGGATGTCATCAAAACCCACAATATTAGTGTGGTTAACTATGCTGACGACACCCAATTGATAGTGTCTCTGGATGGTGATCAGGCAGACTCCCAGGTTATTTTCCACAAGTCAGGTGGGAAATGGTGTTGTCGTTAAGAGACAATGCTTTGCAGTTCAACAGCGACTAAATAGAGATTCTGCACTGTGGGGTGGGCAGAGTGCCGGCAGTTTTACAGTCGGATTTCTGGCCTTTCCCAACGGTTGGCCCTACGGTACCTGTGAGCACAGTGCGTAATCTGGGGGTTAGCTTTAATGATAAGCTTAACCTGGAATCGCTTGTTAATAAGGTAGCCAAGAATTGCTACATGCTCATCAAAGGACTCCGGAAGGCTCTACCACTGCTACCTCCTCAGACCAGAGGGACAGTGGTCAGGAGTGTCATCCTTAGCCGCCTGGACTACTGTAATGCCTTGCTGCTGAAATCCCCTTGGTATCTAATATCGCGGCTTCAGAGTATCCAGGCTGCAGCAGCAAAACTGGTCTTGAGGAGACCACGGGGATCATCAACTTCCCAGGCATTAGATGGCCCAAGCCACTTCAGAGTAGGTTTGGATGGTATGCCCCTGTACGCAACTTGCGATCCTCTGCAGCTAGCCTGGCAACCATCCCGAGGTTCAAGTGAACCACAATGGGTGGGCGAGCGTTTGGAGAAGCAGCTGCTTGCCTGTGGAACAGCCTCCCTTTGGAACTGAGGCAAATGCAGGAGCCGCTGTTGTTTCGGAGGAAAGTTAAGACCTGGTTGTTCCCCAGAGGGTAATCGTCAGTCAGCTTTTGCGGATCATTACAACTTTACTGTGTCTCAGCGCCAGGATGCCCGTGAGGTTGCAGTGTGCTCTATTAATGTGGAATGGCTGGCCGCCGACAAACGGTCTGGGCCTCTGGCAGCTCTGCTGAGATGCCGCCTTTGGGAGTCGGAGTCCCGCAGGGCTCGGTGTTGAGCCTGACTCTCTTTAACATCTTTATGACCCCTCTGGCGGCATCTTTCGGGGCCCAGATCGTATCCTATGCCGACGACACCCAGCTGCTCTTTTCCTGTCGGAAAGGAGAGGATTTCGATGGAGAGAGTATCCGTGAGTGCCTTGGGGCTGTTTTCGAATGGCTCCAACTGAACAGCCTCAAATGCAACTCAGACAAATCGGAAGTACTCTTCTTCGGTTGTCAATCCGATCCAGACTGGCAGGTATGGTGGCCCGCGGATATGTCTCCTCCGATGCGTTCGTCTCAGTTGGCTAAGAATTTGGGGATCAAAATTGACAATGGCTTGACTTTAAGATCTCAGATCCTTGACCTCTCTGGCACCTGTTTTGGTCTCCTCCGTATGCTTCGGAAGTTCTTTCCTCTGCTATCTGAGGACCATAGGAGGACCACGGTACAGGCCTTAATTGGCTCAAGATTGGACTACTCCAACGTCCTATACCTTGGCCTGCCAGAGTACCTCCTGCAACGGATGCAGGTGGTCCAGAATGCGGCAGCGCGTGCCATTTTTGGCCTGCACAGGCGAGCCAGAGTTTCTGGCTTGTTGCAGTCGCTCCATTGGCTGCCTATCCGGAAGTGGATCGTTTTCAAAGCCCTAACTCTTGCACACAAGGCCCTCTATGCCGCGGGGGCTAAATACCTTCAAAGGAGGGTCGCTTTCTACCGTCCGTCACGATCTCTGAGATCAGAGTCGATGTTTCTTGCCAGTGTTCCTCGTGTGAAGAAGGCTCGTATTGGAGGTCGCTCCTTTATGTCTCGGGCTCCACAACTCTGGAACTCTCTGTCCCTGACACTGTGCAGTACCTCGAACTTATTGGCCTTCAGGAAGGGCTTGAAAACTTGGCTTTTTACTTCTTAGATTTCCTTTATTCTGCTGACTCTGTTTTCTTTATCTTTGTGTTGTGTTTGTCTTTTTCAGGTTGTCAATAAAGCGCCGGGACACTCTTTTGAGTAGCCAAGCGCTATAAAAGACCCAAGTAACATAACATAACATAACAACAATGGAATATTGGAATAGAATATGTAGATATGCAACATCTTATATAGAAAGAAGGAAAACGGGGTGGCTCAATCCAACAGTCTTCAGCTTAAATTTCAGTGCAGTTAGAGGCAGGGTAACCAGGCAACCAGGCCCTGGCCTAAGGCGGTGGTGAATCCAGTGCAACTATTGCTGACAGGGCAATATACTACTATTCCATGTGAGTTTGCAGACTGGCTAGCTCTTATACCTTATTGGCAAATCAAAGAAGAAGCCTGCTCTGTGAAATCACTACTCTTTTGTAATAAGGTATTACAAGGGAGTAATGATGTAATTGACTTATTACAAGTGTGTTGTGATATCAGAACACGCTTGTAATAAGAAACAAATGTATGCCTGTTAATATGGAAATCCAATTCTCACGTATTTTATGAAGTATCTGTTGCATTGTATGGTACCATTTCATGGAAGCTTCCAAGTGCTTTTTCCACATATCAATGTTATAAGAGTCATAAAGATTAAAACATTGAAGCAGGAATCTTTTTCTTGACTGCAAGTTATTAAACCTAATTCCTGTTTGTTTACCGTGCGAGAACAATTTCAATGTACCACTAGGCTAAGTGTGAACTAGAATCCCACACTTCGAAAATGTTCACGTTTTGATTAAAAAAAAACTGTTATTAATGGATTACATTTAATAAATGTAGATTTTACGTTTTTTTAGCATATTTGATTACCTGCATAGTTCTCAACCTATGTTTGCATGCCCTTAGACCTCAAAAAAGCCAGTAAAGATGATGTTCAAGAGGGCCAAATTCAACATGGCCCATGTGGTTGAACCCGGGCTCGCCTTCAAAGTCCTAGAGCTTCCATACGTTAACAAGGATCTCAGCATGATAATTCTCCTGCCCGATGAGATCGAGGATGACTCCACCGGCCTGGAAAAGGTAATTGCATATGTATTATGTAGTATTATGGGTCGGTGTGGTCGTCTTTGCTATTGTTTGCAGAAGGTACCTTTCTGTTTGTAAGTCCTGAGTTAGATATTTTATGTGTTGTCTCATGAGGGATGTAAAAAAATGTATTTGGAAAAATAAATTATAATTAAATTTGCCAGAAATAAAGTTTATAGTGCTAAGAAAGTGTGGTGAGAAAGAGCTGTACATTTATTAGATCTCTTTAAATTAATAGCGGATGCTTTTCATGACATATTGGTGCTGGGCCAAGCGAAAAAGAAATTGAAAGGCTCATTTTGGGGAAGGTGATGGGTAGAGTATCCCATTTTTTATTAAAGATATTTTTATTGAAAGTACAATAAGGAAGAAGGAAGAAAGTGAGAGGAAAGATAGAAACACAGTAAATGCGACAAGGGCCCTCGCAGGAGCTCACTTTACATGGCAGAGGATATTGAGCATTGCTGAAAATTGTTCAACGCGTCCACCCTAGCCAGGATGGCTCTCAAAGTTCGCCAGCGAATAATGTTGCCCCAAGGGGGAGTCCATATGAAGGCACCGTCTCACAGTGGCGCCAGGCACAAGTCACCCAAGTCGGGAGCTCAGTCGATCACTCTAACTTGCGCCTCCTCGTCTCTCCGCCAAAAGAAAAACAATGCAGCAAGATGAAACACAAAAAGAAAAAAAAGAACCCACCCCCATAGAGATAAAAGGAACAGAACACCCTCCCCCCAAAACTCCTTCAACCCTCCATCCCCCCTCCCCCCAGTGGTGGCAGCTAAGTAACAGGCACACATCAAAACATCCTCTCACACCTGAAACAAATGGAGTGCACGCAGTGTGGGCGGGCAAACTGCCGAAGGTAGGCCCTGAGAGAGGAAGCGGACCAGGGGGCCCCATCGAAAAACGAAGTTTTTGAAATCCCCTCTGAAAACATCCGCCATACGCTCCATGTTCAGCAGTTTCCACAACCTCGCATGCCAGAGGGAGAGTGCAGGAGCCCCCTTCTTTTTCCAGGCCGCCGCCAATGCAGAGCCAAAGGATTTGTTTATCCGCCTTGGTCTGATGCTCCAGAAGCGGATCACGGAGACCCAGTAGAACAAAGCCTATCGAGTCAGGTATCGGGTAACCCAGCACATCTTTGATTTGGGACAGTATCTCCTCCCAGTAGAGGCGAATGACAGGGCAGTCCCACCAAATATGGCGAAAATTCCCCCAAGAGGCCACATCCTCGCCAACATCCATCCGATGTGGAGGGAAAAATCTTTTTCAACCGGGCTGGGTAAAGATACCAGTCCAACATCGTTTTCATGTGGGCCTCCCTAAGGTCAATGGAATGATTAAATCTGTGCAAGTCATGCCAGAGGTGAGTCCACTCCTCGTCGGAGATATCGCGACCCAGGTGCTCTTCCCACAAACCCATATATCGAGGGCGAGGCGAGATAAACGTAGCAAGCAGAAGGCCATAAAGGAATGAGATCACACCTCTCATGGATGCGGTGCGGGTGATAAAGGTCTCAAAATCTGTAAGAGGCCTTGTTGCTGCGTCCCGCACCTCAGGTGACAACGCCCAGTGTAGCATTTGGGTATGCCGGTAACGCTCGGACGGTAGCACCGCATAGTCACGCATGCAATTATGGAAGGTGAGGGGCTCATAACCATGAAACAGGTGCATAAGCGCGTGACAACCTCCCGCCCTCCACACATCAAAGGGGCCCTCCACAAGCGCCGGCGGAAAGGCCGGGTTAAAATGTATAGGGGTGAAGGGGGACGGGAAGGAAGTCCACCTCTCATCGCTGGAAACCGAGTCCCAGACCTTCAGGGTAGTGCTCGTAGGAGTGCTAATATAGGCATTCCGAGGACGATTCCCCTTCGCTTTCCAGACCAGGTCCCATATCGACCTCCCCGCCACACTGCTATCCATATGCAACCAGTGCTTCTCCGATTCCATCTGGGTCCATTCCACCAGCACTCGGAGTTGCGCCGCCTTGTAATAAAGGTGCATATCCGGGAGCCCGACCCCTCCCGTCTTCAAAGGCCGTCGCAGCGTGAGGAAGGAAAGTCTAGCGCGACCCCCTTGCCAAATGTACTGTAGGATCATGGTCTTCATGCGCCTAAAAAAGCCCCCATCCAATGTAATAGGGAGCGCTTGAAACAGATACAGGAGCTTGGGGAGCATCGTCATTTTAATAGCATGGATTCGGCCCAGCCAAGAAATGAACATGGGCTTCCACCGATTGAGCTCATTCTGTATCTGGGTCAACAAAGGCGGGAAGTTGGCCGCATACAGAGTGGTGACTGACGAGGTCAGCTGGACACCTAGGTACTGTATAGAGGAGCTGGCCCACGACAGGGGCGAGAGCGGCTGGATGCGGTCCACCTCAGCAGATGGTAGCGTGAGGTTAAGGATATAGGACTTGCTAGGATTGACCCTAAAACCCGCCACTGCCTCAAACTGAGAGAGTACCTCCTGTACCCATGGAAGGGAGCTTCCCGGGTCCGCCAGCGACAGCAGAACATCATCAGCAAAGAGGGAAATTTTATGCTGCTCTCCTGAAAAGGGGAGAACACTGATGCCCGGGTCTTCCCGTACCCTAAGAGCTAGTGGTTCAATGCTGAGCGCAAAGAGAAGGGGAGATAAGGGACAGCCCTGCCGCGTACCCCGGGAGTGCGCAAAGAAGGGTGAAACATGGCCGTTAACCATGACTCTCGATCGAGGACCGTGGTAGTTGGCCCGCAGCATAGCTATGAATCTGGAGGAGAAACCATAGGCCGCCAGCGTTCCAAAGAGAAAGAGTATCCCATTTTAACGGGGTTGGGGAGGGATGTGTCAGTTGTTAGTAGGGATCTGCAGGTTTGTGCAAGGTCATGCCAGTGGCAACCTCCATGGTGTAAAGTTAAGGCACCAAGTGATGGTCTTCGAATATTTATTTCCATGTACACTGGATTGGAAACGAAAAAAGGGGACCTCAGTGGCCATTATAAGCGTGAAACAGGCGTGGTGCCTATTAACGAGTGTGAAACTTAAGTTATTAGTGTTGCACACATCAGACTTACATGAACATTATATACGCAAAGGTCCCTCATTAGCGTAGAACTGTCAATGTTATGGATAATGTGAGAGTTAACCAAGAATTATGATAACCAGATGATTAAATAGAGTGTGAATGTCATTAGTCAAGACAGGTTTTTATGGAGAAATGCTGTCAAACTTTCTTTCATTTGGTTTTTGTGGTAATTGTGCTGTAGGACTTTGAACCCTACCTTGACACAACAATTCCCTTGGAAGCCAGACATATTTATCCACAATTTTAGGTCTGACGTGCTAAACTCACTGTATATCAAAATTCACTTTGAATCTTTAGAATGCTAACTAAATATGCAAATTAATGTGCCATGCATGATTATTTTGCATGCAGTGAAAATCTGATTGGTGTTTTCTATTTTTTTAGATAATATTCCCTGCCTTAATACATTGAAATATCACCAGTTACCACTGTGAGTGCCTGAAACATGATGCCTAGAGAGTAATGTGATAAGAATGAGTCAGTCATTGGAGGTGAAAAGGTGTGTGAAGATGTTGGGAGGGTGCCTGCCAGATGAGGCCCGAAATGGTAATCCCACTCAATCTGAGAGAACCGTAATGCTGGAGACCAACCAACTCTTGGAGTTTTCACTCCCTTAGTTGGAAGACCTGAGAGTTGTGGCCCCCAGCACTAAATCTGGCTCACCAATGGATCCAGCCGAGCCCAAAATTATTAGGGAAGGATTAGACACTATATTAACCTTTGTACAGCATCTTTTGGACTTAACCTTCCAATGTGGTGAGGTTCCAAGTAAGTGGAAGCAAGCTGTGTCCTTCCTCTTAAGAAAAAGCCATCAGCAGATCCGGCATTGCTGGATAATTTGTGTCGTATCTCACGCCTGCCTTATTTCTCCAAAATAGCAGAGAAGAAGGAGAACACGCAATTGGTTGCACACATAAACAAGCACAACCTTTTCCATCTGACGCAATCAGGCTTTAGAGCCATGTACTCCACGGAGTCTGTGTTACTTCTCGCCACAGAGACATTACGCAGGTGGGCTGATGAGGGTCAGACTGTAGCTTTGGTCCTGCTGAACCTCAGCGCAGCCTTTGACACAGTATTCCACAAACTGCTTCTGCAGCGACTCTGGTCAGGTGGGCTGGGGGGAGCTGTTCTTAAGTGGATGACCTCCATTCTACAGGAGCGCAGCTTTCAGGTCGCACTGCGCCCACACATGTAAAAAAGCATGCCACTCTCAAAAGGGGTTCCTCAAGGCTCAATTCTGAGCCCAACTCTTTTTAATCTTTACACTCAACCCCTGGCGGAGACCGTGGAAAAACACAAGATACCATTGTGTCATATGCAGACGACACAGAGCTTTTTGTTACTTTATCTCACAACTCAGAGCACACTGAGACCCAATTTTCCTCCTGCCTGAAGGACCTTGCTTCCTGGATGTCAAACAACTGCCTGAAGCTGAATGGCAGTAAAACTGAGGTCATGGTGGTAGGGAACATCCCTCCATCTGGAGCTCAGCACGGTGGCCCCAGATGCTGGGTCCCACTCCCAAAGAGGAATATAGAAATCTAGGAATCTGGCTTGACCCCAAACTCTCCTTCGCAACCCATACAAGGAAGGTCACGAGAAAGGTTTTAGGACTCTCAAAATGCTTTAAAAAACTTTGGATTTTCTTCCAATTTCAGCCTGGAATACCTTATTCCACACTCTTGTTACAGCTCAGTTGGACTATGGAAACGTCCTATACCTCGGAGCAACAACATCAAGCCTACATAGGCTGCAACAAATTCAGAATGCAGCAGCCTGCCTAGTTCTTAATCTACTAGGAGAGCATCCTTAGCTAAAGCCCTTAATGCCTCGCACTGGCTGCCTGTTAATAAAATAATTATTTTTAAAGCCCTGTGCTTCTGCCGTTGGATTTTGCAAGGTAAGGGACCTACTAACCTAAATGATCTTCTCACCCCATATAACCCAACACGTCACCTGAGATCAACAGGGGCTTACTTGCTCAAAGTTCCAAAAATTCAAAGAGCAAGAATGGGTGTGCGCTCTTTTGGCTATTTGGTAGCCTAGAACTGGAACACATTACCCCCTACACTTTGAGCTAAGCCATCTGAATATGCCTTCTAGAAGGGATTGAAAACTTGGCTCTTCCAACTGTGAGATTCTAGACACTCATCTGCCCCTACGGCACAGCTTTTCTAGTTGCTCATTTCCGTGGGCATGGTGGCCGTGTGCTCATGACGAGCGGAGCTTGTCACGACCACGTCCGTTCCAATGGCACGCCCAGTACAGCAGGGGAATTATCCCCGCGCGGGCGCGGCGCAACGGTCATGACGAGCTCAGCTCGTCATGAGCACACGGCCACTGTGGCTCATGACGAGCTGAGCTCGTCATAAGCATGGGAGGGGTTAAACAATAATGTTCCTAGTAACCTGCATAACTGCTTTAAATGTTTGTTAATCATCCAACCACTTTGGCGTCTTACGTGTTCTGACCGAATAACACTTAGCTTCCTTAGTTCCGACCACATTCTTCTCCTTTCCGATACGGTCCTCGCACTCATCAAACAATCAGGCATCCTCAACACTTTCTTCCAATTCCAGATATTATGATTACTTAACAAGAAGATAGTGTAAGGATCATCTCTCTACACTAAGAACAGTTGAGGATAGGTTGACAACCCCTTGCCAAGACCACATTTCTTCTTGACACATACTCAGTCACCCATCTGCAAGTTAACTGCAGCTTTGCCAATCATGTCATCTCTTGCTTTCTTACATAAACACCTTCTTTCTACGTCCTTAGTTAGCAAAGCCCTTGTAGTTCTTCCCCTCATGGCTTCAAATGGAGTCTTGCTAGTGTTGGCAATTCGCGTGGTGCCATATGCCCCCATCAATTTCTTGTTGTAGATAATTGGGTTGGACCCATGTAGTCAGTGGGACCTGGGTGAATAGTCGATATATGTATAAAGGGGTCCCAGACCAAACATACAATCACTTATTCATAATCACACAATTTTGTTGAATTGATCCAAAACAGATGAGGGTGCATAGTGTTTTTATTTTCACCGCACCATTAGCCATTCAATGATTGAAAAATCAATAATAATATACACAAAATTCAATGCGCCCACAAGAGGAAGGGAAAGAGTGCAGGAGAAGAAACACATTTCTTATAGTTATACATCACTAATCAAAAATTTCCATATGCATAAATCCACAAGTCAAATCATAAATGCCATTGATCCACATATGAGAGGTCAAATAAAATATGCATATATCAAAAAACATTTTTTGGTAGAAGAGACTCCTAGGTTGCTGAATATATCAAGCTAATGTTAGGAGTTCATGGTTGTAGATGGATGTCTACGTTTCGACCCAGAAAATGTAGGACAGTAGATCCTTACTGGGCGGGTCTTCGTCAGGACGTGAGGGGAAGGTAGAGGGTGAGGTGGGGCTGATTCCTAAACATAATAGAAGGTAAAACTAATTACTTAAACTGGTCTATTAGAGTCCCAAAGTGGTAAATAAACGGAAAGGTCCGTTACATTGAAGATTAAAAACTACAGATTAAGTGGGTTTAAATTAAATAAGTAAAAGTCGGGGGTTATACTGAGGATGAGCCACATATGATCACAGAACATAGTTGGAGTTACCTGGTAGAAAGACAAAAGGCGGCCCGAAAAAACGTGGTCCGTGACAAGGCTGGGGCTGATTATTTTCGGTTGTCGCTATCCGTATCTATAATGGAATATTGGCGCCAATCATTCAGATGCTCAAGACATCGTTTAGACCGTGTACATTGTAAATTATTAAATTTGCCTACCTTCTTATTACGGGATAGTAGAAAATAGGGGATAAGCTGGTTCCTGCTCCTCTATCGATAACGGGGTATTTTCAAACTTTTTCGTGAAGTGAAACGATCACTCTGCATATCTGCAAAGACGAAAAGTAAAAATGGGGGAAGGGTAGATACGGATAGCGACAACCGAAAATAATCAGCCCCAGCCTTGTCACGGACCACGTTTTTTCGGGCCGCCTTTTGTCTTTCTACCAGGTAACTCCTACTATGTTCTGTGATCATATGTGGCTCATCCTCAGTATAACCCCCGACTATTACTTATTTAATTTAAACCCACTTAATCTGTAGTTTTTAATCTTCAATGTAACGACCATTCCGTTTATTTACCACTTTGGGACTCTAATAGACCAGTTTAAGTAATTAGTTTTTCCTTCTATTATGTTTAGGAATCAGCCCCACCTCACCCTCTACCTTCCCCTCACGTCCTGACGAAGACCCGCGCAGTAAGGATCTACTGTCCTACATTTTCTGGGTCGAAACGTAGACATTCATCTACAACCATGAACTCCTAACATTAGCTTGATATATTCAGCAACCTAGGAGTCTCTTCTACCAAAAAATGTTTTTTGATATATGCATATTTTATTTGACCTCTCATATGTGGATCAATGGCATTTATGATTTGACTTGTGGATTTATGCATATGGAAATTTTTGATTAGTGATGTATAACTATCAGAAATGTCTTTCTTCCCCTGCACTCTTTCCCTTCCTCTTGTGGGCGCATTGAATTTTGTGTATATTATTGATTTTTCAATCATTGAATGGCTAATGGTGCGGTGAAAATAAAAACACTATGCACCCTCATCTGTTTTGGATCAATTCAACAAAATTGTGTGATTATGAATAAGTGATTGTATGTTTGGTCTGGGACCCCTTTATACACACATCAATTTCCTAACAGCTTCTCACCACTGAATACCACTACACAGCGCCAACTGGATATCTTCTTTCAAGACCCTATTTCACCACTCAACCAACCAATTACTTGTGGGTAATAAACAGATGAATCAATGTATTCAATACCTTTAGATTCTAAAAGGCATTACGTGGTGTGCAACACAAATTGAACACTATTATCCGTTGCCATGCCTCTTTTGTGTCCACCAGGGCACAAGTCGAGGTTACACATAGGTAGACCGTGTCTACCCACTCTTCTCACAAGCTGGACGCCATCTACCCTGCCAAGATGTTGGGCCCAACAGAAATATGCTTAATGCTTCCTTGTGTAATTTTCAGACAACGGAACACATTCATCAATGACTACACATTGTCTGCTTTAGTTCTGAGCAGCAACGTGCAGGTGAAGGGGCTTTGTTATTTTAAATTCCATCTGGATCCAAAACAAAGACCAAATTTAAGGGGCCATCATGCCTCCTTCTGTTGGAGTATCCTTGGCTGGGAGCTATCTGGAGCCTCACACCTGTATACAAAAGCACACAGCTTGTTATTGCTTCACAAGCACTTAAGAGAGGCATGCTTTTGACATTTTTCAGTCCCTGTATATAAGAGATATACTTGCACTGTAAGAATGTCAAATGTGATGGTCTGTCCCAGTATTTGCACAAATAACAATTTAAATACCTCTATTTTGTTTTATTTCTTTTATAGCAGTATAGTGCTACTCATTCCAATGCAGGGTGTCAGAGCGGATCGCTTTACATCACATGTACAATTATACAATTATACATTGTCAATAAATCATTTGTGTGTAAATCAATGTACAGGTTGTGTTAAATAAGACAGTGAGAGTTACAAGGGTAGGAGTTTCATGTTCTTCATAACTAACTGTGCTATATCAGAAGGTTTACAATTTATGAACTGTAAGTAACAAACGGATCTCTGTGTTGAAGGCAGTAACCCACTTACCCATTTCCATAAAATAGAAATTGGTAATCTGTGTGTTACATGATGTGCTTTGTAGGAGACATATTAACCCGGCATGCTACTTTTATTCAAAACTGGGACTAGACAAAACCCAAATCTCTCCAGCAAATATGTTAACCTCCAGAATTATTTTACCATTGTTATTATTCCCTGAGATTTACTGGGCACACAAAGATCTCTGCCGCGGGTGCCTTACCCCATTAGATATTTAAAAACGCATACTTTGCAACCAATTAAGCAGAACAGATTTACTGACATGTTTCTTCTTGTTGCCAATTTCTTTCTGGCAGGGTTTTTAGAAAAGGAATGTATAAGTTGAGGCCCAGATTTTGTGTCAGGGTTGCATCATTTTTTGGCACAACCCTGACACTAAATCTAATTTTTTAAATATTGCAATGTACTAAAATGTACTCATGATAGACCTACTAAACATATTGAGAGCGATTCACAAAGGTAAACTAAAATGAAAGTCTAACTTTACGACTTTTGGTATTCACAAAGGGTATTTGCGAGTAGTAAAGTTAGACTTTGGCTCAGTTTTGGTCTCAGTTAAATGTAAGACCAAAACTTAAGTTTATCTGAGACAAAGGTCTAACTTTACTACTCGTAAATGCCCTTTGTGAATGCCGAAATTTGTAAAGTTAGACTTACGTCTCAGCTTACCTATGTGACTCGGGCCCATTGTGAGGTCTTAAGATCTGATGTCATTTCTTGTGATGTCACTTCCTGTGAGGTCATGGGTTGTGATTCAACATGCGATCCCATGCGCTGTGATGTCATGTGCCATGCTATCACATCTATATTGCTTAACTTGGGTAGTCCCTCCACTTCTGTTTTTTTAAGTCTTGTGCCATGGTGCCCACTCTTCACTTACTGTTGTGTTGCCTCACTCTAATGGGTTCTTTTTCATCCATGCGTTCTACTTTTCTCACTGCTTTCCTATCTTTATCTTTCTCCTTTCTCCATTTTCTGCATTTTTCTCTCCTACTTTGGTTTAAGGTCTGATGATGAAAAATAAGTCCAGGTCCCCCAAAAATCAGTGCTTCTGCATACCAGCTGCAACTGCCTGAACAAATTATACATTGGATGGATGTTTCGAATTGCCCCATAGTGTGCTGATTAACCATGTTATGTCAGATAACAATAGTTTCAGAGTGAATTATCCTTGTTGAATCATACCCCTAGGAGATCTCGTTCTCTTGTGTCGGTTCTCTACATCTCTCAGTTCAGAAACTGCAGCAGGAAGGCTTTCCTAGGCACTTGACAGCTTACATTAAGCAATCTTAATAGCCACCAGGGGTGAAGGAATGTTTTAGTCATTTGACTTACTTTTAAGGTGTAATGTGCACCCCTGGAGTGTAACATTGCTGAACGTCTCAGTTTCTTGTTTAATTGGTTCTTTGTGGGCCATTCAGAGATCTGTGGCTGCAGGTTACTGCACCGTGTTGTGCTGGCTCATTCGTTTACAAAGTCTATTTTGTCTTTTTGGGCTCTTCTATTTCTCAGGCCTCTACAGTCTTGTCTTTCAAGAATCCTAATAGAAATGTCTTTGAATACGTTATCAGTACAGGTTTTATTGTCAGTGGCAACTTCCTCAATAAGGGATATTGGAAATGTGGCTGCTCTGCATTATTGAGAGGAAAATTGCAGACATTTTCATGATCTCCTGGCTCTTTGCCCATGGCCAACATTTGCACCAAAGGCATTATCTTACTTTATTCCTTTATTCGAAAATCAGCAAAGCACAACAGGGTTACCTTACCCTCGGTGTAGAGCTAGAGGAAGAATCGAGGAATTGTCTAAGATACTATTTGGGGGTGGCTAGGTCTAGGCAGGGGGTCTCCAGGGATTAGAGAGTGAAGAGGGTTCATTCAGGCAACACCAATGTAGACCGATTATTTTGTGTGTGATGAGGTGGACTTTCCATTGCCATTTGATGAGCCAGATCGTAGATAGGTGAATAGATGTGATGTGAGCCCAAGAAGAGGTGGGTATGCCAGTATGAAGTGCGCTGCAACCGTACAAGTGGCATAGCATATTTACTTTGTCTCTGGAGATTGTTCTATAATTTTGGGCTTTATATGGCTTGTTCAGGGAAGTTGCGGAACACACTGAGTGCGAGCAAAACTGTGCTTATTTACTTAAAAAGGTCTGTAACTTTCCGTAAGCGCAACAATTTGTTTGCCATACTTGGAAACTCAAGACAGTGCCATAAGCTTTCTATATCCTTGTTGCAAATGGGTTTCACCCATTTAGTACATCCCCATTTTTTGCTTTTTGATCACCCAGTTTTGGACTTTTTACTGCGAGTGAGTCTCACTACTTGTGTGTCACCCACGATAATCACATGGTAAATGGACTTCACATATTTACCACAAGTGTCCACCTTTTAAGATATGGTAGCTGCATGCAGCTACAGTAAGAAGTAGTTGGGTAGTTATACATGAATACACGTGCACAAATTTGCAGACTGCACATGTGAGACTGCCATTCTGCGCAGCCAGGTAACTGCACACAGGTAGCCTGGCTTAGAGGAGACTCTGCAAGGTAAGATGAGGACCTGGGATAGGCCTTTTAATATTAATGGGCACTTATAGGCAAAGTCAGTATGGTTTGCTTTTTTGTCTGCAGTGTTACTGTGTTATACACATAAGCGAAAATCTGCCTTAGCGTGCTGTTTCGCTTTCCTTAGTCCTACAAAGTCCCATAAGGTGTGAAACTGTGGTGAAACATGTGCGCCCAGTTCAAATACGCAGGTGCCAAAATCCTAAATGTACATGTTATAGGCCATCCTGAATTTTCATATTTCAGTGGCTCAGCTCAGGTTCAAAGTCAAGGCCTTTTGTCACACTGCTGGGCCAAGTTAACTACGTTGCATCACAGCAGCAGGAACAAGGGCCTCCTCACAGAAAATGAGTAATTAGCAGTGCTTCACTGTGCTCCTGAGGAGGAAAGGGGGAAAAGTAAATCTGCATTTGTTAATCAGCTGTCACACTGTACCAGGGTAGGGATAGCCCAGGCCTACTGAACAAAGGAGGGAGCCCAGACAACTGGAGCCCACACATGAGGGGGCTGCCCTTTTAGGATCTGGTGGGAAAGAGCCTGACAGTAATGTCAACCAAATAAGCCTGAGTTATGGCCTTTTAAAGTATTTGGCCTTTGACTAGGGGGGGTGGTATATTTCATTCCACCCGTGGAATTGGTGGACTTTGGCTAATCCGCATGACTCTTATAACGTGGCGTTGCTGCCAAATTCTGCCAATCACTGGGTGGCAGAATTCTTTTCCCGTGAGGCTCCACAAATGAGAGAGGGGAACGCAAGCAAGATTTTGGCATCACTAATCATGATTTTCTAATGCAATGTAACGTTCACGTGCTATTGTGTAGTGAATAGCTCGGTTTGCACTGATTTTCTAGCGCTGCACACGCTACCAGTGCTAGAATACAGCGCAAGCAGCAAGTGTTGCATATTTTCTGCCCACTGGTGGAACTCTACGGAATCTCATGGAGTTTTTATGAAACTCCGTGGAATTCTGTAGAGTCAAATTCTGTGAGTTCTGCCCACCCCTGCCTTTGACCCGTGAGAGAAAACAGAGCACCTGGGGCTTCGCCGAATTTTCTAAACTTCCCCCCGGGTGTGGTGCAAGATTATTAATTCATTTTTCAAGGGGGAGGGTATGCATGGGATCCCTTTCCCAGACTATCGGCTCAGGGATCCATCCCCAGGACCTCATAAACCGTCAAAAAGGCTCAGGACTCTAACTGTGGGCCCACAGCAAAGAAGGAAAGGAGAGTGCAATCATGCCTCCCAGTGATGATGGACTTGCGCCCACTCCCTCTGCCTATGTCGGGGGAGAGCGAACAGCCACCAAAATGCAATACCCTGCTCCCATGGAGTGGACAGGGAGGACATAGTTTCCAGCTCCCGTGCCGGCAACCAGGAGATGCACCTGGGCGGAGAATGCACTGAGACAGCCAGGGGTGGTCTCCCCAGACTGCCCCCAACACAGGAAGCACCATAGGTGTCCTGTTGACCTGGACAACTGGAATAAAAAAAAACAGAAATGAAAGTGGCTCATCAGATATTCACTGCTTCCTCAACGGAGCTCCCCATAATTCCCTGATGGGCTTTCTCATTTTAATACATGTTGCTGCTTGTGGTGGCTCCAGCAGGACAGGTGCACCACTATCACCGACAAGGAGATGCTTGAGGGCTGCAGGCGAGCAGAAGCCTCCCTCTGAATAACTTTCAAATGTGACCCTACATTTCTGAGGTCAAGGAAATTATGACCCCCTCCCTTCGGATTCATTTTAAAGCAATCTTGAGTCTTGAGCTTTTGCTCTACAGCTAGGAATGTAGTGACCCCTATGGGTTTGTTTCGTGGGCTGCAGTTTATGTGGGTTGAAGGTGTATAAAAAGGACACAAACACATTTAATGATGATTTCAAAAGCTTTATTAATAATATAGTGCTGGCAGTAATGCTTGATCAATGTTGAAATGCTTTATTGGTACTAATTATGCATTTAAACTGGTTATTGATTATGGTGCAAATATAAACATATTTTTTGAGTATGGTCATGTAGTGATCGGATATTTTTTACATGTGGATTAGCGGTCTTTTGATATAATAACCCTTTGACCAAGCCAATAGGCTTGCTTTATATATTGTTGTGGTGATCCCTTGACAAAAGCAATAGGCTTATTGTTTTGAAGTGATACCCCCTTCCACTTTGATTTCTATCTGGTATAGGTGGGGGTACTGTGATTTGGGGGTCATGACTCTTTAGGGGTCAACATTGATTTCCAAGTGCCACCAAGATGTTTTTATCTGCCTTATGTATGCATTTGTAAATTAATGCATAGTATTTAGTTAAAAAAAGAGCGCTCACTGGACATTCCTTTATTGAGTGTTATTATTGAATGCCAGCGGATGGCGCTCAATAGCCCACACAACCTCTCCTGACTAGACCTTGGACTATTCTGCTTCGATTTCCTGAGTGAGTCAAGTGCTACAGTGGAGTGCCTGGTTCCCAATAAGGGTAAATGTGGACTTATGAAGGCCTCACATCCTTCACAACTAATAACCCAATTTCTTACAATCCTCTTTGATTAATATAGGTGCACCTCTTTAATGCATATGCCCTGGCCCTAACTCTCCTCTCTCCCTTTATTTGGGTCTGGTCGACAATGGTAACCACAAACCATGAAAGTTGTACATGTGATTGGAGAATACATGCTTACAGACACTGAATCCTCTCCTATCAGCCATAGTCTGGATTATAACTTGCACACAAAACAGGGATTGAAGAAAAAATGTATGTGCAAGGTGCTGCAGAAGGTTTCTCATTGAGATGCCAGGTGTGTAAATAAACCATGAGTCTCTATTACTTCTGTGGGCTGGAAATTATTATGTGCTGCTTCGCTGCTTCCACTATTTGCAAGGAATGTGACAAACAAGTGTGTCACAGAGGTAATGCCTGTACTCAAACCCTACTCTTCCTCATCACAGCGCTTAGGTTCTTCGCTATCTCTCTTCCATGTGGTCTGTCTTGGACCTGTCGTGATCAGGGTACTACTCGAACAAATTAGACAGGGGCTGATTATGAGTAGAAGAACTTTCTAGTGGTCTGAAGACTGAATCCAGAGTGAAGAGACACTTCAGATTTATTTACTGTTAGAAGTAAAAGGGACAAGGCAACAATGCAAAATGAAGCTGCACCTGTACTTTAAAACAGTTTTCATTGCATGGGAATATGCTACATTTTTTGTTCAATTTTGTACATTGACTCTTCCATGTGATATTATAGTACTGCCTGCAAAAATCAGATGCTAACCATTCCTGTCTTTTTGTGCTACAAGTACTGAATAAATAAGAAAACACAATTTATGAACTAATGCACATTGTAAATCTCTCAGCCATTCTTATTAAAGATCGGCGTGTGAAAATTAAAGAATACAACGGTTCTTTTTTTTTCATGAAGAGTGCTTTATTTTTGCCAAAGATATTTGAATTGTGAGTTTGGACTTACGGGAGAAGTTACTAATATAGTTGGAACAGAAATAGGGAATGGATTTCTGTTACAGGTGACTCGACCGTTTCTTAGCTTGATGTTTGCATATCCATCGGTAATTCAGTATGTATTTATCTGGTCCTAAAATTATAATAAGGGAACACAAATAAGTGCTCTATTTCTTCAGTCGTCTCTTCATACTGGATATTACTGATACTTCAAATCGGATCACTGACATAATATCGAGGAGCAAAATATCGACCAGCCAAAATATCGTGGACAAAATATAGAATGCCAGAATATCGAATTCCTATCTACAAACCGGTAACTACAAAAACATTGAATCCAAAATATTGTTGTAAATAATATAGTTTGTTAAAATATTGAATTTTTTAAATGTCGTAAAATTAATGTAAAATTATTTAAATAATAAATATAATTAACTAAAACATACTTAAAAATACTTAAATAACTTTACAATTAATAATTAATTAGTGTAAGTTTAAAAAAACGTGAATTTTTATTTTTAAATATATATATATATATTAATTTAATATTAATACAAAATATTCAATATTTTTAGCGTAGGATAGCAGGCGGGTAAAATTTACAATTCCCACTCCAGAGAGTGCAATATTAGGGAAAGCATTGGCTAGCGTAGGGGTAAAAATTACTATTCCCACGCCAGTGAGTGCAACAGTAGGGAAAGCGTTGGATAGCGTAGGGGTAAAAATTACTATTCCCACTCCAGAGAGTGCAACAGTAGGGATAGCGTTGGACAGCAGGAAAGTAAAAATTAGTATTCCCACTCCAGAGAGTTCAACAGTAGGAAAGGCGTTGGATAGCGTAGGGGTAAAAATTACTATTCCCACTCCAGAGAGTGCAACAGTAGGGAAAGCGTTGGATAGCGGGAGGGTAAAAATGACTATTCCCACTCCAGAGAGTGCAACAGTAGGGAAAGAGTTGGATAGTGTAGGGGTAAAAATTACTATTGCCACTCCAGTGAGTGCAACAGCAGGAAAAGTGTTGGAAAGCGTAGGGGTAAAAATTACTATTCCCACTCCAGAGAGTGCAACAGTAGGGAAAGCGTTGGATAGCGGGAGGGTAAAAATTACTATTCCCACTCCAGTGAGTGCAACAGTAGGGAAAGTAATGATTTGATATTTAAATTAAATAAATTAATTATCAATACCGATTAAAAATTAATTACCATTAATTACCAACTACAAAATATGTAATAATTAATTAATTATAAATACCGATAAATATTATTTATTAAAAAGTAATTACCTATTAGTAATTACCAAACAACCAATTAATTTTCAGTACCAAAAATGTAATAAGTAATAAAAAAATTACCAATTAATAATTAATTAACAATAAATTAATTATCAATACCAACAATAATTTCAATATTTACCTAATTACAATTACATTACTTCCCACCCTATTTCCATATAAACCCACAAGCCGCTCTGAATAATACATTAATACAATTAACATATTTATCAATTAATCAATTAATAAAAATGAATTAACAATTTATAAAAATGAATTACCAATTAATAATTAATTAACAATACATTAATTATCAATACCAATAAATACAAATTAATATTTACTTAATTGCAATTAAATTACTTCCCAGCCTATTCCCCTATAAACCCACAACCCGCTACAGAACTAAAACGCAAAACTAAATTAAAAATAATGAATAATTCCTAAAAATTATTATTTAATTTACTATAATTATATTACTTCCCACCCTATTCCCCTATAAACCCACAACTCACTATGGAAATAAAATACGCAAAAATTATTTTACATACATTTCTTAACGTTAAAAAATAATTAAACATACATTACAAACATAATATACACTTTTAACACATATACTAACATACAAAACACTTTAAAAAATCGATATTATAAAAAATTAGATATATTTTAATGCCTATATTATGTACTTTGAAATTTTGACAGTCGATATTGTCGATATTATTAACCACTATATTATATCCATTCGATATTCTGTCCATTCTATATTTTGAATTTGATATTCTTTCCATTCTATATATTTTCTTCGATATTGTGTCTAGTTACCCTTCAAATCACCTCAAGAAGGATCCGAGGCTCTGTAGAAGATGTGGACTGAGGAGTTTAACCATCCTAAGCCAATTAGTCTAATGAACAAATTTGTAGCTCCTTAGGAATTTCTTTACTTGCATACTACTTAAGATGGTTAATGTATCCCCTGCAGAGAGACACACAGTTACATTTAATTAGAACTACCTCAAATGAAATGTGTTTTACTCGACAAATGTTCTTTGAGAAATGTATATGAGTAATTTACAGTTGTGAGAAAGTAAATAAATAATTGGGGTGGATGGAAAACCACCACAAGTAACAAGGTCACTATCTTATTAGGTCCAGGTAAAGGTTTCAGAAATTAAACTTGAGCAGAACCCCTATTAATTAAACTATGGCACAAAGCAGACTAGCTTAGTTTAGAGAAAATGTGTAAAGAATGTAATAGTACCAAAATAGTTTAAAGAAAATCAAAAACATAACACAATATAAATTCTACTCCAATTTAGAAAAATTGGTTATAATTCAGGGAACACAATGACACAAAAAACACAATTCCAATAAAGGTAACTGAAGTAGTTATTTTTTAAGATGTAAGTTATAAAAAGCACCAAAAAGCACTAAGAGCCGGAGACAGTGTAGGGTCACAGTAGACCGGGACCTAGGTACAGTTTCAGGCCAACTGTGTTAAAGAGTGTGTCTGACACACCGATCCGGTTAATCCGGCTGGAGGTTTCACCTAGGGCCTTAGTCTCTGAAATGAAAGCCAAAATCCTTCTGCAGGACAGGACTGCAGGCTGTATCTAGTAATGTGGCTTGGAGTAACTTCCAAAGTTCCTACCTTATCCATTTCTGGTTGAATGGTACCATTGCCCACATGGTTACCTAAATATTGTACATGTTTAGCTGCCAAGACACAGTTCTTGTGTTGGCACCAAATCAGCCCACTTTAGAGTATAGAGAACCATCTGCAAGTGCTGTTTATGAGACTTCTGGGAAGGACTAAATATAACTGATATCACATTTTGTACCCATTATGCCAGTCTAGTCAGAGACCAGAAATTATGCAACATAGTCATGATCCTGTTAGAAAAGGCCGAGTCCAGCCCAAGCTCCATATGGAAACATCAGCAACCTCTGACCGACTTTAGCCTACTTAGGTCTAGTCAGTGGAATATATACCATGTATCATGTGTTACAGTGAGCATGGGACCTACTTCTGGGCATACCCATCACTCAAAGGGCATCGCACTGAGAAAAACAAAAAGATGATGGGTGGGAGGCTCAAATTAATTTCAACCACTGGTAATTACTTGTCACTGCATTCCAGTACATCTTTCTTTGCCCACAATGCCACTCTAGACAGAGAGGAGTCTTATGAAAATGACCCTTTTTCTTGCTCTAGTAGGAAAAGTCCAGTCTAAACTGCCAGACCAGGTCCCCTCCAGATGAGAGCACAAGCGATGCTGGATTACTTTTGGCTTGGCTATTCTGGTTGGTCTGTACCTACTAAAGTATGACCAAAACTGATTTGCATATAGCTAGAGTGGCATATTGGGTGAAAAAACATAATCTGTGAAGCGGCCCTGACTGAGCCCCAGTGGCTGTGGTTATTTCACACATTCTTTCTTTCTATCAATTTGTTGTTTGTTGCAGCAGATGCCTTAAGTGCGTTGAGTTAGCTTAAAGGTAGGTCCTTATCTCCTTTAACTTTAGTTAACTTTTAGGACACTTTATTTGTCACTGTCTAATTAGGTGTCTTTTTAAACTATGTTAGTGCTGGCAATATTGTTCATTGAGTTAATGCTCATAGTGATATCTTGTGTGATCTGCGGGTCAAGCAAGGCCAAATTAGCTTGACATCTGAGAGAAAACAACAATCCTTGGCGACAGAAAAGGTTTCGAAACCTCCATTATTCAAAAAGAAGTACTGAGCTACCTTCTATTTCTCTGTTCTGTCACTTTGTCTAGTTTATGTAATTTCTTTTATTTTATTTAAATATATGTATTTATTATGTATGGCGATGCCACAAAAATGGTGGCTTGTGCAAGCAAAAGCAGATAACATAACATAATAACACAACATAACAATACATAAGGTAAAAAAAAGAAGATGTGCAGTGGGAAAAATTCATGCAAGAAAAAAATTACCAGTGAGTGTAAACGATAAGTATCAAACCCTAAATTCATCTAGAATGCCTGCCATTTAATTTTATTTTCTGTTTTAGGACCACGCTGTTCCATTGAACCTCAATGTAGTCTTCTCCCTACTAAAAGAAATTCTGCCCCATCTCTTTGATTCTGCTTGAACGATTTATCCTTCTCCTTTCTATCACTACAACTGAGATCGCTGTCTGTTTAGGTTAAATCTTACAGGGTCGAGCAGTACAGAATGAATGGACTACCATCTCTACTTCTGTGAATGCCATCATTACGAGGAAGATTGGTTATGTAAAAATATTGATAGGGTCAGGATACCTGCAGGTTCCCCTGGTAAGGGAGGGAAGGTTGGAGGACTGCAGTTCCAAAGAATGAGTATGATTGACCTGTTGAGTACTTGAAAAATACTTAGGACAGAGTGTTCTCAGAGTGCATCAGACATCTGAGAAGTGCAGAAGTGCATGGATGTTTCCTAGGTGACAAATGTTCTGCATCCCTCTTCGATGCATCCCTGAGAAAGGCCCTGCAGAAGATGGACACGTGATCATAACGCCCACGCTTAGCCACTAAATGGTGTTCCTCTAGTGAAGCACACTCCCCCCAACACTCTAAAGGACAGAAAGACCCCTGAATTATGCATATGAGGGTACAGCTTTGCTTCCACCCAATATTAGTGATACAGACACAGGACCAAAGAGACTGGCGGGAGACACACTAACTGTGGTCCGCATATGAGGTGGCACACTGACTGTGGTCCCCACTGTCATTGCAATCACCTGAGAGCACCCGTTGGGAGGGATCCATGAGGCATCCCAGCACAGATGGGTGGATTCCAGGCTTAGCCAGTTAGAGGGGGATTCCATCACGCCCTTTAAACCGAGACTGGGTCCAAAACGTGCAGTTGTACGCAGATGCCCTACCTTTCTTTATTGCCCTTATTCCTGTGTAGGTGTGATTTTGCACCTTCCCTTGGACCACCACATTTTTTTATAAGCAGGTACATAGCCCCTCTATATGCCCTACACTCCAGATTAAGAGGTTGCAGCAGAGCAGATTTGAAATCTGCCCCCATATGTAATAGGATCCCAGGTGATGTCTTGATCCAAGACAAGTAGAGTGAAGAGGAATGGGGGGCCTTTAAGTGCTTTGGATGGTTACAAATGCAAAGTGTCATGTTTATGGCATACTGCTGCAACGAGTAGCATTGTTCACCAAGTCACTTGCTGTCTTTACTCAGTCTTTTTGGTTTCCTTTTCTATTTACCATTGCAGCTAGAAAGTGGATTAACTAACGAAAATTTATCAAAGTGGACCCGGTCAGATAATATGGAGAAAATGACAGTTGAAGTCTCTCTGCCCAAGTTCAAGATGGAAGAAAGTTATGACCTCAAACAAACTCTGAGCATCATGGGGATGAGTGAAGCCTTCAGCCAGGGCTGCGCTGATTTTTCAGGGATGTCTGCAAACAATAATCTATTTTTGTCCAAGGTGCTCCACAAGGCTTTTGTGGAGGTGAACGAAAAGGGCACCGAGGCAGCTGCTGCTACTGCAGCAGTCATGACAATGAGAATGGCGCCAATCAGTGACTCGTTTGAGGCAGACCACCCTTTCATCTTCGTCATCCGGCATAACAAGACCGGCACCATCCTCTTCAATGGCAGATTCTGCTCCCCATAATGTGAGCATGTTCAATTTACCAAGCGATATCCGCTCATTCCTGACCCTAAAAATGTTAAGGATTTCATAATATTCCTATACAGATGTGCAGCAATTTCATGTGACTCATTATTAAAAATAAAGACATTTCCCTGAATCACTTGAAATGTTTTTAAACTTAATTTATTTTGACCAGCCAGCCAGGTGACTCAAAATGGCACAGTGAGCTTCGACCATAGTCTGGGCTTCAAACATACTAGTCAAGTGGTTATTTGCAAACACAAACATGCCCATGACGTAGAAACTCTGATGCAGTGAATGACAGTGGGAACAGAGGGAAATATTCATCTGGTTCATCAGAGGTGTTCCACAGCATTCTGCAGTGGCAAATTGAAGGAGCATAGTTTAGGATTTTAGGTGAAGGTAACTGATTTAGCAGGATTGACACAATTTATTTAAGACAGTCACTGCCTGATTTTAAGACTCTTTGGGGCATATGTGGAGGAACGCGGGTAGCTCCAAACTTGCTAGCGCCCGCTTCGTAACTTTAGAAATGCAGGGATGCGCCGTATTTACAATAATATGGTGCACTGCTGTGTTTCTCCCTGTGCTGGCGCTAAATTCAGCTGCCTGGAGCCAATGCAGGCACCCTTGCACCATAGTGAAAGGGTGCCTGCATTGAGGGAATGATTGTTTATGTGTAGGAAGGTGTCCCTTTCCTGCACATAAACAATCCAGATTGCCGATTTGTACCTTCTGTGTGTGCTGCTTTGTGCAACACACAAAGAAGTTGCAAATCGTAATTTCTAAAATTATTGTTTATGTGCAGCAAGTGACACCTTCCTGCACATAAACAATCATTCATGGCAATTTTCTGTTTCTGTGTGTGCTGCACAGTGCAGCACACATAGAAACAGCAAAAACGAGGAGAAATGAAGCATTTGTCCTTGTTTGCTATGTTAAAATCGGGTTTCCCTGGTCTTAATGTTGGCGCTTCCTCCTATTTATGCCACCCTTGTAAATAGGGGGCAGCTTCAAAATCAATGGGTGTTGCGGTGGAACGCCCACCAAAACACCCATTGCACGCCACTTTCACGCTAAGGGGCCTATTACGATTGCGATCTTTCCGCATCCTCCGGGCCGGCGGAAGCCACCGCCGCCCGGAGGATGCGGAAAGATCTCAGCGGACCCACCAAAGACCCACCGCCACATTAGGATGGCTGATGGGTCCTGGTTTCAGTCCGCAGCTTTTCCGCCGCGGTTGGCTTACAACCGTGGCGGAAAAGCTCTAATATGGTGGCGGTGTCTCTCAGACACCGCCAGCCATATTAGGAAGGGCTTTAGAAAGTGCTTTTCCGCGGCGGGTTTTCCGCCGTGGAAAAGCATGTGGAACTTCACTGCGGGGGCCCGTTGCGGGCCCCCTGGGTGAAGGGAGGGTGGGGGGTGTACATGGGGGGTACCTATGGTACCCCCCTGCATTTGTATGCAGAAATCGGCAGGCATCGCACGGTGCCTGCCGCTTTCTGCATACTAAAGCAATGTATGCATTTTTACCATTGCGGCGGGTGCAGCTTGAAGCCGCACCCGCCGCAATGGTAAAAACTAGAGGATGTGACCGCCAGGGTGGCGGTCACATCCTAATTGGACAGGAGGGAACTCCGCAGGCCATGCGGAGGTTTCCTCCTCCTCTATGGTCGCGGACGGACTCAAGTCCGTCCGCGATCATAATGGGCCCCTATGTGTGGTGTGAAAGTGGGCCTTATTTACAAAACGGAGTTAAACCACCTTAAGTGGTCTAACGCCACCTTGTAATCAAGGCGTAGGGTTTATCGCCACAGGAACACCACTAAAAGTGAGGTTCCTGTGGCGATAGAGGGTTGTAAACATGCCCCTTTACATGTCCAAGATTATTTGCTGTTTTAGGTGCTCTGCAGAGGTCCTGTCTGTGCTTGACACCATTTTCGGTGCAGTCTGAGCCTTGATAATCAGAAACTGCATTGGCGAGCTCTTTGTGGTGGCCATAGTTTCTGCCACCATAACGGGCTAGACTTAGCGAGGGTGGACTCTAAAAGTATGTGGCATTCAGGCAATATAGGAAGGGTAGGATAGGTTTTAGCACCTTAGTTGGCTAGAGGTCAATCTTTTAACTGTTGTGGAGTTTGTGTTGATTCCTCTGGTCATTATAGTGGCAGATATGGGATTGTTTGTTGCCCTTACAAAGCCAAAGGTAAAACTAAATGTTGGGAATATCCAAGGATCTGGTGCCTTGATTGACCAGATATCTGTTGACCTAAGTACCTGCAGCCCTTGTGATTCTTCTGGCTGGTACAATAGTTCAGTTAAACATGATTATTGTTCTTGCTAGAGAGGTACTCCATGCTGAATAGATGCTTACTCTGGGGAGCATGTCAGCAGAGATGAGGGACATTATTTTTCTTTCATGACATGCATTATAGGTTGAGAGGATGATGAACACAAAATAACTCCTTCATTAATTGACCCACTGTTCAGTTGATTACTCCAGTGGTTGCTCTGGATGTAGCTCCTGTGATTTATCTCATCCTTCTCTTGTGTTTGCTCTGGCCAAGTGTTTCACAGAGAGGGGAAGAAAGGAATGGTAGCAAATAGAGTCATGGTTTATATGGGTTAGGCTGGATAGACACACATTATTAAAAGATAAACTGGTAGGAGAGCAATTAAGAAGCAAGGCTGATGCAAAAAGATAATGGTTAGGTGTTAGGGAAGGTTGTGAAGAAAGTGAGGACATAGATGGTGGAAAGATGGTGGAAAGAAAAGGCGAGGATAGGTGAAGGTAGGAAAATAATGAAATGAGAATGAAAGAGGGTATATAAGTGACCTTGGACTAGGTCTTTTACAAACAAAGTTCACATTAAGGGGCACAAAGTCAGGAGAACAGGAGGAAAAGTAATAGATACTTGGCGTTTTTTCATGCATTGCTCCCATACAAAACATGGCACAAAGTACCACCATTTTGGGGGAGAAGTGGTCAACCACTAACCGAGATGGTCACTTTCTAGAGTGGCTCCTGATGCCCACACACCCAATACTCCTAAATTTACCTGAAGATCAGACATCTGCAACCCTTCAACGACACTTCAGTGTTGTGTGGATGCAGTGCCGCTACAGAGCCTTCTGCAGGCCAAAAAAGATGAAATAACAAGAAAAGGAGGCAGGCTAGAAACCCCCTCACCCCCTAGGCCTGTTCAGGGGGTCCCACAGGGAACACCCAGGGACAAAAAAGCATTTTTTGTAAATGTTTTTCTGAGGAAGTCACGTTGGATCCGCGAATCCCACCAAATTCTATTTTTAAACGAAGCGCAGTCTTCTGTGCTTCATTTAATTGGGCCTCTGGGTGGTCCAGGTCCAGGGGCTATTGAAGTAATAATTTGGGCGCCATGCCGGCCCGCAGCCTCGGGGACCGCCACCTCCCCTCGGCTAATACATCAAAATGCAGAGGGCCACGTGCCCCCTGCAGCCCCGGGGACTGCCACCTCACGTGGCTGATGGATTGTAATACTTGGGACCACGTGGTCCCCCCACAGCCCTAAGTACCGCCACCTCTCTGGGGCACGAATTAAGTAAAAACAGGGTTTCGTTGCGGACTCCTGGGCCCGAGGACCCTCACCTCCCAAGGCAACAAAGTGGATGGGAGGGGGGCCGCGCAGCCCCCTCCAGGAGCTCTCCATGACCCAGGGGACGACCATCCCCCAGGGCCGGCTCCAGCAATGCCCCGGGGTGCCCACCCCCGGGACATTGCAGTTTGATATGGCTTAGCTGGAGCCATAGCAAACACTGCTTAGCTTCATGGAAGCGAGAGCATGAAAAATACTCTCGCTTCCATGAAGCGGAGCAGAATTGCTTTTAGACAGAGGGAGCTGTATTTTTTCTGGTCCTTCTGCTCAAAAGCTATGCCAGCTCCCGCAGGAGGCTGGGAGACGGCAGGGACCTTGAAGCCCCCCTGCAGTCCCCAACCATCTTACCATGCAATGGGGGATGGGATCCTCGGGGCAATATTGGCCCGGGTAGGGGGGAGGCGCAGGACCCCTACCCATTTTTATAAAAAAAAAAAAGGATAAGGCCTGGCCCTGGGGGATGGTGTCTCCAGATCCGAAATTGGCCTCAGGAGGCGGATGGCGCGGCCCCCTTCAATAGTTTAAAAAATAAATAAATACCCCTCCGTTGGAAAAAAATAATTACATTTAAAAAAATGCCGGCCTTGGGGAATGGGTTTATGGGGCCAAAATCGGCCTGGGGTTGGGTGCCGCAGGGCACCCCTCCCGTTTAAAAAATATATAAACAAAGGTCTAGCCCCGGGGGATGGGGTGCCCAGGGTCTAAATTGACCTTGGGAGGGGGGCCGTGTGGCTCCCCTTCCTTTTTTATACGGGTGCCGTATACTCATGACGGAGTGGTGCCGTCATGCCGCGGCCGTTCCGCCGACGCGGCATCAATTCCCCGCCTGCGCGGGTGAATTAATGAGCGGGCGGGGCTGTGACGGAATCACTTCGTCATAAGCACAACGCGCCAGTGGCTCGTGACGTCACAAGCATGGTAGCGCCGCGTGACCCACCCCCCCCAGCGCCGCATCGGTATTACCGCCGCGGCCAAGGGGTTAAATGAGGTGATATTGGTATATAGTGTAGTGGTGTAGTGAGCATTTGTTTTGAGTAAAGCGGTGTAGAGTGTATTGGTGTTTTTGTGTAGTGAGGTAGAGTAGTATAGAGTACTGTGGTATAGATTATAGTGATATGGAGTATATCGTAGTTGTATATAGTGTGATGGTGTAGAGTGGAGTGAGGTATAGTGTTATAGAGTGGAGTAGTGTTAGGTACAGTATTGTGGTGTAGAGTATAGTACTGTAGAGTTTAGAGGTGTTGAGTTCAATAATGTAGTGGTATATAGTGTAGTTATCTAGAATAGAGTTTAGAGTGTGTTTTTGTATAGTAATTAGGCATGGGCGAAAAATCCGTTCCGCTCGCGGATTTTGCGGATTTTCGGGAAATCCGCAATCCGCGAGATTTGCGAATCTCCCGCAAAATCCGCAAATCCGCGGGCAGCGGATTTTGCTCGCACTGCTCGCACTGTTCGCGTGAGTTCGCGTGAGTTCGCGCCCCGCGAATAAGTGCAAAATTGCAGAAATACGATCTTAGCAAAACTGAAAGTAACTACTTACCAGGTTCAAAAGTTCAGGCTCATCATTAGTAGCCATTTCCTGTAGTGCTTCCTGAGGGGCCCCTCCAGAGTTCAGTTGCCAGTTGAAACTATTATGTGACCCTGCTCTGAACCTCAGAATAGTTACACATATGCCACAAAGGTCCTGAATTACAGCTAAGGGAGACAAGCAGGAGCCAGGCTGGAAGTTAAAATCCATTAATCAGCCCCTAATTCATTATTGTCAGTTGGGGCAGGGCAGGTGTTGTAACTAATTTTGCAACAATGAAAGCACTTAGCAAGTGCAAAAGATCACTAATCAGGGCGCACTAAGGAAGCAGGTGCCAGCTAAAAAAATATTCTGTGACACATTAATCAGCCCCAAATTAATTCAGGTCACTTGAGGCAGGGAAGGTGTGCTTTGCTTTGCCGAAAATAATGTACACTGGACAACCAGAGGGTGTGGTGATGAAACAGAGGGTGGCATGGGTGGGCCAGAGGGTGGCATGAGTAGTCAGAGAGTGGCAGTGGTGACAGAGAGTGGCAGTGATGAAGAAGAGTGTCCCAAACAGGCTGGACACGTAGAAACAACAAGTTCGCGAAACTTGCGACCCGACAGGTAAGTTCGCAATTTGCGAAAGTGTACAAAACCCTCGCGAACTGGCAGAAACACGGGCGAACACAAAAAAAAAAAAATCCGCAAATTCGCGGGAATTCGCGGATTTTGCGGATTGCGAATCCGCAAATCCGCAAAATTCGCGAACGCGAGATCCGCAAAATTCGCTCATGCTTAATAGTAATGTGTTGCTTAATGGTATTATGTATAGTGGTGCAGAGAGGAGTACGGTAGAGTAAAATAGAGTAGTATGTAGTGTAGTTTGTTAAAGTGTAGTGATATTTATTTAAAACATTTTATATAGTGCGATTGTGACCTTTGCAGGTATCAGAGCGCTTTACAAGTAAATGAGCTAAAGACATACAAATCATTAAGCATAGTAAATGTACATACAGGATAAGGGAAAAAGAAGCTCATGAAGCAGAGGTCTGATGATCTTTTCAAGAAATGTGTTCATAAATAAAAGTTTGACTTTTTTCTTAAAGAAGGAAGTGGAGGGGTCAATCTTATTTCAGGGGGTAGAGATTTCCAGATTCTGGGGACGATGCCAGAGAAAGCTCTGCTGTAGGTTTTCTTCCCTACGAAAAGCTGTGGTTTTATCAGAAGGGTGCTATTGTTTCCTATTGTCAAGATAACTTGGGGTGTTGAAGTGCAGAGCTTTGTGAGTTATACATGCAATTTTTAGTTGAATTCTTGCTTCAAAAGGTAGCCAGTTAAGGGCTTTCAAGTCAGGTGAGATGTAGTGTAATGTTATAGATTGATGTATCATGTACAATGTGCTGTAAATATTAAAATGTCTTTTTTTTTAAAGGGGTGTAAAGTTCAGTGTGACAAAGTAGTTGTAGGTGGTGTAGGGTAAATTAGTTTTTAGTAAAGTGATGTTGAGTTTATCGGTATAGAGTGCAGTTTTACACAGCAGTGGCCTGGCATAGTTTGTAGAGGGATAGAGTGACATAGTGTATAGTATAGTGGCATGGAGGTATATGTTTTATAATGGTATAGAGTGTAGAAATGTACAGTATATTGTTTTAGAGTATGGTGAATTGGTGTAGAGTGTAGTGATTTTGAGTGCAATGGTGTTTAGTGACGTATGTTGCAGTGGCATATAGAATAATGTTGTAGTGTAAGTTGATGTAAAGTGTAGTGGTATAAAGTAGTTAGCATAGGTATAGCGGGGTAGAGTGTATTTATTTTAGTAAATAAAGAGCAATAGTTTCAGTGGAGGGATGTAGAGTAGAGTGGTATAGAGTGTAGTGTGTTGTGGTGTTGAGTGTAGTGGCTTATATTGTAATGTTGTATATTGCAGCTGTATATATTTAAGTGGGTAATAGTGAAATGCTATTTAGTATTGAGTGCTGTAGTATAGAATAAAGTAGTGTAATGTTACGTGGTAAAGGTGAAGGTAAAAGTGCAGTGGTGAGCTGTAGATTTTAGTGTTGTAAGTATATTGGTACATAGGCTGTAGCGTTGTTTATAGTAGAGCGAAGTAGTGCAGAGTTTAGTGGTGTATAGTAGTATTGTATATATTCTATTGACATATAGTAGTGTTGTGCAAATTGTATTGACCTAGTTAAGTGGTTAAATTAAGTGGTAGAGAGTGGAGCTTTTTAGTTTTGAGTGTTGTACTGTGCAGTGTTGTGGAGTAGATTATTATTTAGTGCATTAGTGTGCATTGTGGTGGCATACAGTTGTGCTGTGTTAAGTGTTTTAGAGTGTAATGGCATACCGTATAGAGGTGTATTGTGCAATGGTATAGACTATAGTGGTGTACAGTGCAATGGTGATTTAGTAGATTTGAAATGATAGACAAGAGTTTTTTCTTGCTTTTTTTGCCTTTTATTCATTCTACACACATAATTAGTTCCCATACTTTAAAAAAATATATATTTATTCTTAGATGGTAAACATTTTCTTTGCTTTATACCCTTGGTATTTCCTTTAGAATTAGAGCTACTGGTGCTGTAAATTACAATGTCTTTTACCCAGTGCTTAATTGGAGCAGGTGCTTTCAGGTGCTTAGTACCGGCACTTCTTTTACGGGGTCGGGCTACAATTTCTGACCCTGCAGGTGGTGGTCTCAATATTAATTGTTCAAATTCAAAATAAAATGAATAACATACCTTGCAGGGTGACTGGCTGGTAAATGTTCATAGACAGGCAAGCATACACCTATCCAGGCAGGCATGATTGTGTATCACCACGTTAGTGATGGTGTCATCACGCTGATCACACATCAAAGAAGTCATCGACAAATTATGGCTTGCATTACCTCCTCGTCCTGTCTCCCCGTCCCATTCCTTAACAGTGAGCATCTAATCTGCTCCACAGAAACCTATTACCTAGCTGAGCTTTTGCACTTCCCCCACCATGCCGTCACTATCAAGTGACAATAAAGGGGGAAGTGCCGGAGAGAAACATCCTATTCTTTTTTTTCTGTGTTGCAGTCCTTGGTGCCTAGCTGTACTGTGGTTCTACTTTCATGTAAGTGTTCCCTTTTCTTTTTTGTAACGTGGTTTTGGCTACAGTCGCGCCTTCGGGCCTCCTCCTCGGGGCACTTCGCAGCTCTTTCAAGGCAGGGGTCGTGGCTGGGGGACCCCTGGAGATGCCCAGTCCCGGGCCCCTGCCGGTGTTGCTGCCACCGCTTCCTCCTCTTCCTAATGACTATCTGCCTTTGCCAGTTGGTGGTCGCCTCCAGTCCTTCCTGTCCCAGTGGTTGTCAGTTCCAGATGTCTGGGCGGTTCAGACTGTGTCGGAGGGTTGCCGGATAGTGTTTTCCACTCCTCCTCCGGTCTTCCTTCTGACTCCCCTGCCCCGTCTTCCTCTGCAGGGGGAGGCGTTGTTGGTGGGTGTCCAGCTTCTATTGGAGAAGAAGGCTGTTGTGGAGGTTCCTCATCTGGAAAGGGGCGAGGGTTGCTTTTCAATTCTCTTTCTGGTCTTCAAGAAGGATACTTCGGATCTGCGTCCTGTTTTGGATCTGAAGCGGGTCAATCGCTTCGTTCTCCATCGTCCGTTCTAGATGGTAACTATGCAGTCAATCCTGCCTCTGGTGCTTCCAGGGGGCTTCCTGGCGTCCCTGGATCTGATGGATGCGTATCTGCATGTTCCTGTCCATCCGGCGGACCAGAAGTTTCTCCGGTTTGCTGTGGGTTCCCGTCACTACCAGTTCCGGGTGCTCCCCTTTGGCCTTTCCTCGGCGCCCAGAATTTTCACCAAGCACGTGGCCCTTCTGGTGGGTATTCTTCATTCCAGGGGGCTACAGGTGTTTCCCTATCTGGATGACTGGTTGATTGTTTCTCCTTCTTTTTCTCAGGCTCTGTCGGATGTGGACCAGGTGTGTCTTCTCCTGGATTATTTTTGGTTCCTCATCAACCACAGGAATTCCTCCCTGGTGCCCTCCCAGTCCCTGAAGTTCCTGGGGGCTCTCTTCTGCATGGATCTGGGCATGGTGTTCCTCTCCCTGGAGCGCCAGTTGACTTTGTTTCGTCACCTTTCATGGCTTCTGTCCCAGTCCCAGGTGTCCACCCACTCTGGTTGCGGAGTCAGGGGGAAATGGCGTCCACTTTGCATCTCGTTCCTTGGGCCAGGCTGCATCTGTATCCCCTGCTACATCATGTCCTGTCGCACTGGGATCCTGCCTCTCTGGAATACGTCCCTCCGTTTGCCTTGATTCTGCGGTTCCTCCAGAAGGTTCGGTTGGACCGGGCAGAAGTTCACCTGGTATTGCCGGAGTGGTCTTGTCAGTCTTGGTTTCCCCTGCTGCTGACCTTGTCTGTTTGCCCCCATTGGAGGTTTCCCCTGTGTCCCTCCCCTCTGCAGGCTCCTCTTCTCGGGATTGCCTCCCTGCGCAGCCTCCGGCTGGGGGTTTGGTAATTGAGAGGTGGAGTTTGCTGGGTCAGTTGCTCTGTGGAAGTTGGCCGGTGTATCCAGTTGTGTCGGCGCCCTTCCACCTTGAAGTCCTATGCCCGTCATTGGAAGAATTTCTCCTCCTGGTGTCTTGGGGAGGGTCTCTCTTCTGCCTCCTGTGAGGCTGTGAGGGTGTTGGACTTCTTGAGGGATGGTTTCGTCTTGGGGCTTGCGGTTTCTTCCCTGCGAGCACAGTGGGCTGCCATTCTTGCCTTTCAGTGTTCCTCTGTGTCCTCTGTCTCCCAGTTGGTGGCTCGCCTTCTGCAGAGTTTTTTGCTTCAACATCCTGTTTCTCACTCTCCTGTCCTTGCTTGGGATCTTCCCTTGGTTTTCCCGGCCTTGACGGGCCCCCCTTTTGAGCCCTTGGACTCAGTGGCCCTGAAGTACCTCTCTGCTAAAGTTCTTTTCCTGGTGGCCATTACTTCTCGGCGGAGGGTTGGTGAGATTGGAGCTTTTAATGGCTTCTCTCCCCTTTTTGCGCTTTTGCGCTGATAAGGTCATTCTCCGTCCCAGTCAGTTTTTTCTGCCTAAGGTGTTGTCTTCTTTTCACTGTCAGGAGAATATTATTCTCCCGGTCTTCTTTCCAGATCCTGCCTCTCCTGAGGAGGTGGTCCTCCATTCGTTGGATGTGCTGAGGGCTTTCCGCATCTACTTGGAGCGGACCTCTGGTTACGTAAGGTTGATTCCTTGTTTGTCACCTATGGCCTCTCTGGGCTGGGTCTTCATCCTTCTTTGTCCACCTTGTCTCGTTGGGTCAAGGGTGCTGTGGTTTCTGCTTATGATTCTGCCCACTGTCCTCTCCCTTCTTCTGTTCAGGGTAGGTCGACCAGGGGCGTTTCCTCCTCCTGGGCCATGTTCAAGGGGCCTCTGTGAGGGACATTTGTAATGCTGCCACTTGGGCTGTTCCCCATACGTTTGTTTCACATTATCGCTTTCAGTTGGGGATGGCGGCCTCTGCTGCTTTTGGCGCTCATGTCCTGTCTGCGGTACATGGTTTGTAATATGTACTGTTTTCTGTTGATTAAATGGACCTGTTTTCTTGCACTTTTTGGTCTATTTTTTCTTACAATCACTGTTTGCTTGGTTGCTTGGGTATGGGCTCACTGTTAAGGAATGGGACGGGGAGACAGGACGAGGAGGTAATGCCCGCTTACTCACCGGTAATATTCATTACTCCGAGTCCTGGTCTCCCTGTCCCATTCCAGAGCCCTTTCCTCCTTCCCTCTCTGGGTTGCATTGTTTCTTTGGGTGATTGTTTCGCTTTCTGGGATCGTTTTCTTTGGTATTCTCGGGATGTTTCTCTCCGGCACTTCCCCCTTTATTGCCACGTGATAGTGACACCATGTTGGGGGAAGTGCAAAAGCTCAGCTAGGTAATAGGATTCTGTGGAGCAGACTAGCTGCTCATTGTTAAGGAATGGGACGGGGAGACCAGGACTCGGAGTAATGAATATTACCGGTGAGTTACCGGGCATTCTATTCCCCTAGTCTGCTGCACTGCCTGAGCCTAAGCCTTCCATTGGATAATAGGGTAAGTGTTGGATAGTGTAGGGGTTAAAATTACTATTCTAACTCCAGGGTGTGCAACAGTAGAGTAAGTGTTGAATAGTGTAAGGGTACTATGCCTTGTGATGGTATGCGTTGCAATGGTATGTGTTGTAATGACTGCGTTGTAATGACATGCGTTGTAGTGGTATGCGTTGTAGTGTCATGTGTTGTAATGGTTACGTTGTAATGGCATGCTTTGTAATGGATGTTGCGTTGTAAAAGTTTAGTTGTAATGGTAGTGCGTTGTAAAAGTTGTGTTGTAAACGTGGTTTCCCACGGAGTTGAGGCAAGGAAGCTGCAAGAGAGCATTTGGAACTTGGGAGTTAGGGTTCTTGAGGAAGAATAAATGAAAGTAAGTGTGGACTTTCCACTTGCTGCGTAGGCCAGAGTAGCATATCCTGCAGCCCTGCATTGCTGCTAACCAACACAACTTTTGTGCACTATGGCGTCACTTGTAGAATCTGTGCGCTGCACCCCAGCATGGTAATTGCTGAGCGTGTGTGTGTCCAGTAGGCACCACAGCCATACATACCAGCATTGTCAGCATTACGGTTGAGGACAATGCCTGTGCTGTAGCATGCAGGGTCACAGCAAGCTGAGCAGTGGATGCAAATGCTGTCGCCATCCCTGAACCTACTAATTACAGGCAGCACTAGCAGTGACATTACCTGCTGTGCTCGAGCAGCCCTCTGTTCCGCAATAAACCCAGTAATACTGCACTAATAAATATATGCAAAAAAGCATTTTCATTTGGTGTACATTTTGTTTTTGCATTCGGTGTAGGTCAGAAAGTAAAATATGCCATCTTGCACTTCTTTAGGAATGACAACAGGAAAATGTAGAGTTCAAAATAGCAGGGACATGTACAGGCTGACGACAGGGGTCACAGGCAGCAGCAGTGTTATGGATGAGTGAGAGAGCAGGAGTAAAGAGGAGAAAGAAACAACAGGAGAGGAAAGAGATAAGACGGAGTTAAGTAGAAGAAAAGGAGAGCAAATCAGATACAAAAAAAGCAGCCATGATGTGAAGAAGAGAGCATATTGCAAGTCAACGAGGAAGTCCATAACAATATAGAGGAATGAGGCAGAAGGCTGAGTTCCTTTATAAGGTTATGGAGCTCTGATGTGACTTGCAATATCCTTATCATGTACACTAGGATGCACTTTATCCCATATAATACATGGTCACACCATCACCTTTTCCACAAACCCCTAAAAACATTGGTGCATAACTCTTTTATAAAAGAGCGAGCATGTTTGCAAACATGAAGAATGAAAATAAAACCTCTAGTGCAAAATTAAGCGTATCTAAAACCTGTTGAATATTTTTGCAAACAGATATTAGAAACAATTAAATAGAAGTATTTTGTTTTAAATAAAAATAAAGCTGCAGGAGCTCGGAATATGTAGAAACATGCAGGGAGATTCTGGCTTTTTTCTAAGGAGTGTAAAAAATAAACATATTCCCTCTGCTTGCCATTGTAAGCTAATATAACAGAGCAGATGTTCCGTTTTCGTTGCTTTAAACAGCTGCTTCAGATATGCTCCGTGACCCAACCTGCCTTTCACCTGGACTGGCAGCAGGCACTGTGACGTCAGAACTTGTCTGTAATAACTTACAGTATTAGAGGACTGACGTCTTTTTTTCATAATCAGCAACTGGGTGCATCACAAGTCGCCGATTCTAAAGAAATTAGAGACTGTCGTTAATACTGGGATTACAGAATCCCATGTATTATAAAGTGGATAAAAAGGGTCCACCAGGAAATGGGGAATTGAAGAAGACTTGGGGATTCCGGTACCAAGTCCTCATGTAATTCCTCATTTTTCCTCATCTTTCATTTTGAAAGGTTGTCTGTTTTCAGCAACCGGCATCCCAGTGTGAAAGTAGAAAACTAATAATTCCAGAGGAGCGGGTAACTGTTGTCAATGGCCCTATTAGAATTTAGAGGCCACTCCAACTGAATAGCTGAAAAAGGTGCCTCCACATGATTAGCTTCTGTTCGAATTTGGTCATGTTGCTGCTGACAAAAAGTATGTGTTACTAGCTTAAGTTATGCTTTTCCCTCCCTCTGTCTAAATCAAATCTGATTGTGGGGGACTTTATTATCAAATCTGAGATAGACGAAAAATTAATAGGAAATCTAAATTGTATTCCTGCAAATTTTGTAAATCTTCTGAATCAAAATATGACTTGGCAATATGAATTTAATCATAGTCTGTTACTAAGTAATGCTTTAATCTGAGTGTCAAAAATGCAGTATCCTCGATTAATTGAATTGATGGTACGGACAAAGCAAATTTAGGTCACGTAGGCTGTCTTTAACTTATGTGCCAGGGGGCGTGGCTTCGCTGTGCTGTGAAATGGCCGCCTGCTCGTGCGGCTCCGCCAGTCAAGCCCAATTAATCCAAAATAGCTCCATCAAAAAATGCCCAAACCGCATGCCTGAAGGAAGAAATCGCCCTGTGAAAGTTGCGGCGACAAGAGGGACTGAACAGCGGAACGGAGCGAAGCTAGGAGAGGCGAGCGAGGCTGGCGGCCTACGGACACTGCCAACACTAGGAGCAGGGGTCTCTCGTGACTACCACGCCGGTGGGCTGATGCACACGCGAGTAGAGCGGAGTGGAGCGGAGCGGAGGCGGACATAGCGGCGCAATCGGGAGAACCAAAGCTGCGGAGAGCGGAATATACCCAGCTTCTGAGCCAATAAGCTGCAATTGATTGTGGAGGATGAGTTTACGTGCGTATGTCTGTATGGCACAGCGGGAAGCAGACGGCAGAACGGCAAAGCGGTGACCCGAGTACAGAGTGGGCGGAGGTTCGCAGCCCCTCTGTGGATGGCATTTCCCAACCGATGCATTGGTGGAGGCATAAGTAGTTGTGAGCGCTGAGGTGCCGAAGGAGAGGAGAATGCTGCGGCGCCGTGCTGGAGCTCAGCGGTGGTGAAGTCTACAGACAAAGCCACCATTTTGTAGGTTAATCCGGAGATGCCCAAGATGCGCGTGGCCCCGACAGAACACTAAAAACACCGGTGGTAGTCTTTTTTTAAGTGTCTGCAGCCCTTGGGTACATGTGACAGAAGGCAAACGCTTCCAAAAACATTGCATGCAGGTCAGAGGGCTGGCCGTCAGCAGTGCTGGGGAGTGAATGGTGAAGTGCTGTTCGAAGTGACGGCGGCCCACGGCCCAGAGTACACCACGGTGCAGAAACGAAATGGTATTATGGCGAAGATAGAAGAGCTGCTTTGGATTATATTGGGGAAGCCAGCGGTGACTACGCACTGTGAGGTGAGGTGTGGCAAGCTGCTCGGGCGGTTCAAGGCGATTGGAGATGATGCTGCTGCATGGCTGCTGTCATTGCCTGCGGATTAGCTAACCTATCAAAAGGGACAGTCCTGGCACAAAATGAACGGAAGACAGGGATGTTTGGGACACAGAACATGCAAAACTAGGCTGCCCTGTCTCACTGATTTGCACGTTCTGGTGGTGTATGCAGTGTACCTGTGACTGTACGTGAACGCTTTATGTCAACTGAAGGGGCACAGAGTAGTGAAGTAGTCACTGGAAGGGGCGGAGAGGAAAACACTTGCTGACATTGGAGCGTTGCTGAGTGCCCTTCCCCCAACGCAATCTACCTTTGGGAGCATGGTGCAAGGTGTTTAAGCGAGTCTGTGGAAGCAATAACACGCACAACTAGTTTGTGAACAATACCCGGCTACCCATCTGTCCCTGGAATAGTAGCTTTATACTGAATGAGCCATACATATTAGCACTGGACACCCTACGTTGCCAGAGGCGAGTCAAAATTGGCAAACCAAATACGAGACAGCCCTGGATCACATTCGATAAAAAATCTAGCAAGTCTACGGAGGATGAATCTAGCCAACAGAGCACCGCCGGTGAAAGCACAGCCTCTACGCCACCGGAAGAAGATATCAGGTCCATGTTCAAGGAATTGAAGTCCAGTCTTCAGGGTTTAGACTCCAAGATGGATTCCCTGGCCGAACGAATGGACAGGATTACGCACAGGGTCGAAAAACAAGAAGGACGTCTAACTGTGTTGGAAACTAGGGTAACTGAGACTGAAGAAGGACAAACAGATTTGGATAAAAAACGATGTGGCCTAGAAGGAGTATTGCACGCAATACAGCAGAAGAACGAGGATTTTGAAGCCAGATCGAGTAGGGAACTACATAAGAATCACGGGAGTAGCTGAAACATCAAATATCCAGAACAAGGAGAAATACATTGACACAAAGATGACTGATCTTTTTGGTGCAGATCTTTCCGCCATGTTTTTAATAGAAAGAGCGCATAGATTGCTGGGTCCTAGACTGCGCCACTGAGGTCCATAATAGCAAGACTACTTAACTATAGCGACCGTGACATGAGCCTTAGACTGGCACGGGAGAAAGGCGACATACAGTACAAGGGAAATGCAATTGCACTGTACCCAGACTTCACGTTGCAAGTCCACGCGGCACGTAGGGAATTTTTGCCGGCTAAGAAGATATTTCAACAATTAGGCACATGGTATTCATTGATATATCCTGCAAAGTTGTGAGTCCAGGGACATGGAAAACCCACCTTTTTTACGGACGCCAAAGCGGCTTTAGCTTATGCGAAGCAAATGGTGAAGGACCAAAAGAAAAGTGGGACGACAAGTGACTCCCAAGTTACGAACAACATGAGCGACAATGACTGAAGACTGAGTCCATCTCAGCCAGATAGGCAGATAAGTCGCCCAGTTTGCTATATTGTGATGTCAGTTTCTAATGGTTTGCACAGTACTGCAATTTATGTTTCTGAAAAAGCTATGATTGAGGACAACGTATACTGAATACCTCTGAAATAGCCCCTAAAAATTTTGTAAATATGCAGGCAAAATGGTTTGTGGTGGCTAGACAGTGGCTCAACCACCCTGCTATGAGTGAAGGGGAGGAATGCCGGTGGACCCACGTCCCCCATGGGATGTATTCCCTAAGTTAAATGTTGTGGAGTTTATATTTACAGTTATGGGATGGTGGGATGGATCTTTCACAACCTGATTGGGGGGTTGGTGTGGGAGGGAAGGGGGGGAGTTTAATTCAGGGAACCTGCCGGAACATGTGCGCAATATGTATATGGATAAGCGTGGTTCTCGCACACTGGATTGCGCGTGAGTGATTGTTTACATCAGGGCATTATGAGTATAGCTCGTAACATTTTTGCATTATGCCACGTGTACATCCTACATGGCTCTGGGTCATCTAGAGGCTGAGTGCATATGAGTGACCAAAGGCTATCATGACACACTTGACATATTTAACATGGAACATGTGAGGTCTAAATGACCGTAGAAAGGCGAGGCTGGTCCACTCTTATCTCTCAAGACAAGGGGTTGATATTTGTCTCTTGCAGGAGACACACCTGAGGAGGAAATCTACAGGCTTGCTTAGAAATCACAGATGGGGGGAGGTGGTGGAAGCAGGTTACTCCACTTATTCCAGGGGAATGGCTGTACTGATACGCAAAGGCATACAATGGCGTTCGCATACTACAATTGTGGACAGAGAAGGAAGGTACATCCTCTTACAAGGTACATTATATAACACACCTACGGTGATAATAAACACATATGGCCCAAATACAGACTCCCCAGAATTCTTCCAGAGCATTTGGCAAAAGATACAAGCCATGAATAACATAACGTTCATTTGGGGTGGGGATTTTAACGTGGTTCTCTCGGATACTGCAGACAGGCAAGGGGCACAGCGTGAACATCACCCGAAGGCGGCAACATTACATTACATAATTGCTGACCTTCATAATGGTAGACTCCTGGAGGGCGTTATACCCAACACTTAGAGAGGGTACATGTGTAACGCATCATCATAATTCATGGTCACGGCTTGACTTTTGGTTGGTCACAAAGGACGCACACCCTTGGGTGACAAAGGCCACACACCATCCATATACTCTTTCTGATCATGCACCGGTGCACTTGACCTGTAAGGTGCCGGGTCCTTACGTCACACCATTCAGCTGGAGGTTCCAGTCAGAGGCGCTCTTAGATCAGGTATTTCGAGAAGAATTGAGGGTGAAAATAGAAGACTACTTTTCGTTGAATGAAGGGTCGGTGCAGTCACTATGGGAAGCGTTTAAGGTAGTTATAAGGGGTGATTGTATGACACGTAAAACAGGAGTCCTCAGAGATATCCGAAACACGTTGTAGAGGCTCGAGCGTGAAATTAGTGCATTGGAAAGAGCACAGATGCAATTCCCTTCTTCTGCTAAGGCGGCGCAGATCAGGGCTAAATTGACCCAATTTCAGGCGGAAGGAGAGAGGGAGACGAAATATTCCCACAAATATGCTCAGGCGCGGCGGTATGGTGAGGGAGAGCGAGCAGGGAAAATACTGGCAGGTTTACTTAGACCACCTAGGGGAGCAGACTATGTCACTGAAATACAGACTGAGGCGGGTGAGACAGTCAGAACACCATCAAAAATTTTAAATACAATGGCCCGCTACTATGAAGTATTATACACTTCCAAATCTAATCCCTCGCTTGATGAAGTAGTTGAAGACCTCGATACGTTGGCCCTGGCCTGGATTAACGATGGGGCACGTCAATATATGGATCTTCCCATAACTGTAGAAGACGTCAGACAGGTCATAAGCAGCATGCCGGCTGGAAAGGCGTCGGGTGCAGACGGGCTTACGGCGGCCTTCTACAAGGAGTATGCGGACATACTTGCTCCCCGCCTGTTACAGATGTATCTGGAAGCTCTGGAAACGGGAATTCTTCCTCCCACCCTTCGTGAGGCCATCATTATAACATTGCTAAAACCAGACAAAGATCCCACTATGCCGGACTCGTATCACCCACTTTCTCTCATTAATTTAGATGCTAACATTTATGCCAAACTTATAGCAAATAGGCTGCAAACAGATTCTCCCACAAATAGCCTTGCAGGACCAGTCTGGTTTTATACCGGGACGTTCGACTGCCTACAATTTAAGAACGATCTTTGGAATACTCCACTACTTGGCACCTCATGTGCAGACAACTACCGCAATGTTAGACGCCACAAAGGCCTTTGACTCTTCAGAATGGAAGTTCATGTTCACCTTGCTGAATCGTATGGGGCTTAGCCCGCTATTTATCCAACAAATACAGCTGCTTTACACAAATCCGGTAGCTAGAGTCAGAATAAACGGGCATCTATCTGAGCCTTTTCACATTACAAGAGGGACGCGACAGGGGTGTCCTCTATCACCACTGCTGTTTGCAATCGTGACAGAACCACTGGCGGCTCGGCTCAGACAACACCACACACAAATAAGCATAGGGTTTACATCCAGAGGGTTACTGATATCAATGTACGCTGATGACATGATAGTGTATTTAACCAATCCCAAGGATAATTTTGTGGTAGTTATGAGGGAACTGGTACGCTACGGTGGACTAACAGGCATTCAAGTAAACTGGAATAAGTCCATAATATTGTCACTAGCAGATACCACTATTCCATTTGAAACAGAATTCCCTATTCAATGAGCCAGTGGGTAGGTGAAATATTTGGGTATTTGGATATGTAGATCTGTCCAAGAAATATGGTTGGCTAATTATGGTAGAGCAGTGGACTGGATCGAGTGCAAAGTTCAGAAATGGAAATCGCTTCCGCTCCCTTTGATTGGTCGCATAGCGATAGTAAAAACGGTGATTCTGCCCAAGCTGTTATATTTTCTCGCAAATATTCCAATGCCATTGAATGTTCACTTCTTCAAGAAACTGCGCTCCCACATTTTGGACTTAGTATGGGCAGGCAAACAACCCAGGGTTTGGTGGAAACTGTTAACATTGCCCTTCCCACAGGGAGGTTTAGGAGTGCCAGATTTTGAACTATACACATACAGCGCTCAGGCGCAATATCTACATTTTTGGCACCAACCTACGCCTTATCAACCACATGTAGCGATAGAAATTGATAGAGTAGCCCCCACTCCACTCAACACAGCAGTATATCAACCATACAAGCGACCCCACTTGGAAATTGACACGGTAGAGGCCACGAGGTGGGCATGGACGGGGATTATGAGGAGAGCCCAGCAGACTGACTTGTATGCTCCTTCTATGCCTATTGGAGGCAATCCGCTTATATCCCCGTTAACAGACAAAGCGACCGCGAAGTGAGCTCGGGCGCATGCATTGGAGAAAGGTAAAGATCTATTCCCAGAAGGTTCATTCCTCACACTCCAGCAGATGTGCAGCGCACAGACACCAACAGCGTCAGATATGCTTTTATACTATCAGATTAGAGCTACGTGCCGAGCCAGGTATGAGTCCTTTCCTGGGGAACTTCCTGTGCTGTCAGCGTTAGAGAATGTTCTGTCCAACCCTTCCCCCAAGAAATTAATAACGCGTATATACAGTATAACGCAAACTGACTCGCCGGTTATTGTCCCCACGGCAAGGGAAGAGTGGGAAAGAGACAGCGACAGCACCATTTCGGAAAAGCAATGGCAGTTTAGTTGTGCACAACTAGAACATCTCTCACCAAACTATAGACTGAGGTTGATTCATTTTAACTTCTTACACAGAACATATCGCACACCTGCTCAGGTGCATAGAAGTGGCATTCATCCAGATACTAAATGTTGGAGGTGCGGGGCGCACAACGCCACTTTCATGCATTTATCGTGGGACTGTGGACAGATAGGGGAATTTTGGCAGAAGGTGCTTGACATAATTGGGCACGTCACTGGGAATCAGTTGCAGGCCACCCCACTAATTGCGCTCTTGGGGTTTGTACTGGAAGTTCCGAAGGGATCTAGGAAACTGACAGCCATGTTGTTATTGATGGCAAAGCAGCAAGTGGCAATGCACTGCAACAAACAACAACCTCCTGCGGTGGCCGCGTGGTTGAATGCTGTGGTGTATTGCAAAGACCAGCTATCCACTTACTGGGAGCTAATGCCGAGCAGGTCTAGACCTGTGGATATCTGGGAACCATTTGTGAGCTGGTTGGGCTCTGGCGGCTCTGACCTCCAGGGGCACTGAGGCATGTGACATGTTTGATAGAGGGGTGGAGTGATGGCCCCAGCGGTCTTTTAGTAGGATTAGACCCTTTAATAACTTGAGAAGGGAAGCTGAGCCGGTAGGGTGCAGTCTGGTGCGTGGTGAGGCCACGGACACGGTGGGAACTGCGTAACATCCTGAACGGGTTCAAAGCACAATGAGTAGGGCGGGGGGGGGGAGGGAGTTATTTTGTTATGATATATAGAATACAACTGCTTACTTACCAAACATAATTGGTTTGCTGCTTGACACGTTGGTCCAGATGATGTAAAGTTTTGTAATGCTGCCGGCCCACTGGGTTGTAGGCGTGAGAGCTGTGTATGGGTTGCTGTACTTAACCATGTGTTTACAAGCTGCCGGCCTCAGGGATGTGGGCATGAGAAAAGCTGTGTCAACTGTGATCTACGAAATAAAGACTGCTTTAAAAAAAAATTTTTTAGAAACTTATGTGCCATGTTGTCCTCATGGATTCTGTTCAAATTTTTCTGATTCCGTTTACATTATACTCTGTGGAATGGTTACATGAAATGTCATTTTAACATTATTAAATGTAAATTGTGTGCCCCGGATAGCACAAGTTTTAGTCATTATTTCGGTTTATGTCTTTGTTTTGAAGGATTGTGTAAGTCTAATTTCAAAAATGTATTTGGGAAACACAAAACTAGAACGCTAAGGGCCACACGTATTAAGCTTTTTTACAGTTGCAGACAGGCCGTTTGGCCACCGTGCGACTGAAAGAAGGATTATGAAACTTGAACTGTGATTCAGTAACAAGTTAACGAATCGCAATTTTGTTTTGTGCTAATAAACGATTTGGCATTAATGCCGAAGTCCGATGATATGTAATAATGTTTTGCGACCGGATTCTAGTCACAAAACATTAATAATTTACTGGCTAAAGAAGTGTAGTGATAATACATTCGAAACGAGGATGGGTCAACCTAGGGACACCTTCCCTTTTGTAAATGCAAAAAAATAGTTTATTTAAGAGGAGGCAGTCCTCCTCTTAAACAAACAAAAAACACACAAAGTTATTTTTTTTAACGCAGTCATGTTTCCTTTAAAAGAAATGGGCTGCATGTAGAAAAAATAGTTTATTAAAGAACAATCACAGATATGGTGGTCTGCTGACCCAAGCAGGTCACCTTCCCAGTGAGGGCGGTGATTCCTAGAGGTTCACAAATTGCGGCCTCCCTCATTAATATTTATGAGGTAGTTCGATTTGTAAACCACTGGGAATCACTAATTTAAAAGTCAAACTTACATATATTATAAATTGCCATTTCCAAATTGCCATTTTGTAAAAATAGCAATTTGGAAATATCAATATTAATGCTGCTGCATATGTCCCTAACAATGTCCCTCAACTATATTTGTAGCTTAGAAATAAGGATGGATGTTTTAGAAATGTCAAATTTTAGAATATGTGTAAATAAAGAATTTTAATGTGTGTCCGGAGCTCAGTGTGGGGGGGGGGGGGGGGGGCACCGATATAAGACCATGCCACTGATCTTTTCGGGGAATAGCCTCATCTGCATGTACTGGCCAAACACCAGACTTGCACGGAGACACCACTAGGCTTAGTTTAAGGCTATGATGTGTGGGAGTTGGGAGAAACAGTGCTGGGAGCAGTACTTAATGTGGTGTGGGGGTTGTGACCATGAGCAGTGCTTCTGCAGTCTACCTGGCTACCCCTGGGGATGGAGGGAGTGAACTGTATGTCCTCCCTGCTTGTCTGGCAAGGAACAGTGCTGCATTGGCTGGTCCCCTGCAGGACCTGTGGCCAGAGACCAATTTGATGGCTTGGCGGAAGTTTGGCTGAGACTGCTAAAAGCAATCCAAGCCCTCTCAACCTGACTGTGCCTTGGTGTGTGGTCCCTCCCTCTTACTCACCTGTGTAATGCAAGTGGTCATTGAGGAATCGGAAGTCTGCAATGCCTTGCACCGCAGTGCCTGTGCATAGCTTGGACCCAGATTAAAGATACATTGCTAGGAAGATCAAAAACAATGTTGTTGCCATAAACTTGTTGCTTATTCCACACTAGGTAAGTCTTAAATTACGGTGTAACCCTTAAATATACTTGACCAATATAAATTTGCATCCAAAGCAGACAGGCATCTTTTTTTTTAATTTACCAGATTTTAGGAGAACTGTAATATGTGGGATTTAGTATTGGGTGGCAGCGACTCTTTCCGTTCTAGGTCTTTAACACTGCATTAGATCTGAATAAACTCTTCCTTACTGTGGTCCTTGTCATGTATAGAGTTGGCACAGCCGCCTGATGCCTTCTTTGTCATATACGGTCATACCCCTGCACAATCGCCAAGCCATTCGCTCATCCACCAACTATTTCAGTTGAATACAGAAGTGATCTTGATTTTCTTTCCTTGCAGTTAGAACATGGATTGAACTATGAACAATTATCACACTGGACAAGAGCAGATTCGATGAATATAATAAATGTCGAAGTGTCTCTGCCCAAGTTCAAGATGGAAGAAATGGATGACCTCGCACACACCCTGGGTGGCATGGGGATGAGTGATGCTTTCAGCAGGGGAAAAGCTGATTTTTCAGGGATATCTCAAAAAAATAACCTCTGTGTGTCCAAAGTATTGCACAAGGCCTATGTAGAGGTGAATGAGAAGGGCACTGAAGCAGCAGCTGCTACTGGTGTGGTCATGGAATTAACTTCAATGCCAATGTCTGCCACGTTTGTGGCAGACCATCCTTTTATATTCTTTATTCAACACAACAAGACAAAAAGCATCCTCTTCTGTGGAAGATTCTGTTCCCCGTAGGATGAGCACTTTCCCTGTTCAAATCTCACCTTCCCAGTTAAGAGTCTAAACAATGTGCAATTTGTACTATTTCCGTTACATGCTTTAACAGTGGTCTAAAGAAAAAGTACATTTAAGGTTTCCATTATCATTGTTGTCATCACTGACAAATAACAGACTACCAACTGGGTGATGTTTTTGTATGAAATTGTCTCTGCAAAATAAAGACATTTTAGGTAATAAACTGTATAACCTTCTCATTTTTATTGATTGTCGATTTCCACCTGGGTCCAAAAGGCTCAGTTAATCCTGATCAATTCACAGTGGGATTTGGGGTTAGAAGTGGTCGCTATACTGACCTTGATAGGAAAGAGAAACAATTGGGACGATCACAAAACACAAACATTTGTTCTGAGGCAAATGGGAAATATCCAGATTATCATAGGATTGAACAAAACATGATAAATGTATGTCTTTAGGTTTGCATCAGCGTAGAAAAGGGTTTAAATTAGGCTGACGTAATTGTGTAGCGTCAACCAACAGAAAGCCTTCTGATCATCTTTAGATTTGAGTCAAAAGTTAAAGAGTTACCTAGACATAGCAATGTTCCTAATTTATTCTCACTGCAGAAAAAGCAAAAAAAAAAACACAAAGTGAATTAAGGAGTGCTTGAATTTTCTCAGATGTTAAAGATCGGATCTGGTCACATTCCCGTCCATTGTGTTTTTGCTCACTGTATCACTCCAGACAGAGACCAGCTCTGCACAAATCAGTTTTTGTCCTACTCCAATAGGATCTGTCCATCTCAAACTCAGCTTAACCTGAAAGAACATGAAGTAATGTGTGACCATTAGAGACCTGGCAATAAATACCATTTGCCCCAAACATCACTGGTTTCAGAAGGATAATTCCATAGAAGCAACAATGCTCCTTTCACCATCAATCGTCTCCCAAATAATCGGACACAGGCTCAAAGAATAAGGAAGAATGACAGTTTCAAAGACCCTATCTGTTTTCAACTTACCTGGGTAAAGCTAATGAGGTTCAGCTTGAAATTGTCGGCATATTGAGTGTTGGCCTTCATATTTGGGCATTATTGACACAGCTAGGTCATTTATTGCAACTAACAAGTAAGTGATTGAAGTAATGTTTGAATTCATATCAGCCGCTCTAGACCACTTCACAAGTAGATCTTTTTGCCACTGTTCAACTCACCCACATGTAATTCAGCCGTAGTTCTGCTCATATAGGAACAATTCAGCTGAACTATCAGGCCACATCTCCTCCAGGCAGGAACATAATCAACACCAGCCTTGTGTAAACCTTCTTGGGCCTCATAAGTGAGGTGAAGATTGAGTTCCCCAGCACAGTGAAAACTGATCCACATCAGGGCACCCTGTTGCACAGCGAGGAGATAGATGGATATCTTGAATTATTATCAGCCACTGGTAATTGTTCAAGACCTCACTCGAGTTCATCGGTTTTTGTCCATTGTGCCAGTTTTACTACTGAATATCAACATGAAGGATATCAGCATACAAGAATATCAAGGTCAGAACATAGAGGGGCAAAATATTGAAAGGTAGATGCATATAGGGAAGTATATGCTTACTATTACTGGCTCCACATTTACGTACCCCAAAGATATACACACCAATTAAGTTCATATATATGTGGAATTAGGTATAGAAAAGCTAGACTTTACTGTCAATATTTTGTTGAAATATTAGGTCTTTGATATTTAGTACCCTAGATAATCTGACTTTGATATTTAGTATGCACACCTTTATGCCACTCTAGATAGAGACCAGCCATTTGCAAATTCATATTGATCCTACCCCAGCAGTCCAGCCCAAACTGCCAGGTCAGGTCCCCTTCAACATAAAAGTAGTGGAAGCAGAGGTGAAAGATTGATTGTAATGCTGCTTGGTGATTAGATCTTAAAATTTGTTTTTGAGTGCACCAGACCACATGATAAGACCAGAAGTTTTTTTATTTTTGTCAGATTCATAAGTTTGTTTTGGAAATTGGTATACTTCCATTCTTCTCTATTCTCCTCCCATCACATTTCTGGGGTGTCTTGCATTTTCTACTTCCAGCTTTATGGATATCTAAAAAAAGTGCCCTCACTCTTCACTTTCAATGGCTAAAATCCACAACCTGGCTTTCAATTTCATCTTTTCTTCTTTTTTTCTTTGCCTACTGTTTATTGCATCCATGGCTTATGCCCTCCTCCCTACCCTTGTCTACCCTTGTCTTCTCCCATTCAGTGTTACATTCCCAACCAGCCTCATTGGTCTTCCTAGGATTTTCTTCTTATTTAGCACCTGCCCTAGTAGCACATTTGGCCAGCTTCAACCCGATTTCAAATGCAGATTTTCACTACTAGTTTGTCCCGATTTTTATTTAAGACTTGAAGGCAAGTATTATACCTCAAGTCTTGTTTTATTATATCTGAACAGCCCGGATGGCCCAAGGGCCCAACATTCAAGTCATTGCAATAAGTAATCCCTGTGTGCAGTACACCCTATATATAATACTCTGCTGAAAACAGTAAGGCTGCTCATCTTGAGGTGGATAAGAGTTACAACTGATGAACAGTGAAAAACACAATAGGTAATAACAGAAAGATCATGAGACATAACACCTTTCCGTCAAATAAGATCTCTGATGCATATGATTACTGGGTTGGAGAGTTGGGATAATACTCACCTCAGTGTCCATAATAAATCAGGAATTTCCTGACATAAACACAAACTAATTAGAAATCTGCATTTTGAGGCAAGACCCATGGTTTCTTTTGTATTTGTGTAAAGCATAACCACTAAAGAAGTGGAAGTGCGAGCTACTGGTTTGCAATAAAAAAGTGTAGAAGTTCAGATTTCTAAGACAATGTCCTACCTTCAGGATATACTCCTATCTGGAACCTACAAACAATGCTTCAGATGCTGCAGTGCTTATAGAGCAATAGTCTAAATTTGTTTTGACATCACTAGGAAACAAATGCTTAATTTATCTGTCCCATTAATGTAAGGTTTGTTAAGACACTTGTTTAAGTTGTCTTTGAAAGGGTATAATATGGCGGGAAGAAGAACATTTCCTGACTGCACTAGACGAAGTTCATATTCCTGAGAAATAAGGACAGAATATAACTACTGTGGTACTGTTGGTGTTTCTATAAATATGAAAATAACCCCCATAATGGGGACATTGTCTAGGATCAACACCCAAATCCTTAACAACTGAACATCTCTTGAATGTTACCAAGCAGAACAAAGTTACCAGGTTTACTGAAGTCATCTTTAATCTAAGGGAAGTACAATAGGGCCTCTTCAAAAAGAAAGCAAAAACAAAGAACAAGTCCCAAAGAGAAATAATTTGAGGGAATACTCAACAGAACACCTGTCAGGAGTCTACAAACTAGCATATGTACACCCACTGACTTACCAATTAACTATATATGTTCCACTGAAAAAGTAACTCCACAAGCATTAGGTCTTTTAAGAAAGTGTCAGATAACAAGTGTCCTAAAAATGAGAACAAAAGATGCAGCTACTGAAATTGAATTGAAACTCCTTACCAACACTAGCTACACAAAGTTCTTCAAGTTAATTTGTAAGCTTTACAAGTGCCTTGAGCCCAGGAGTCCTGCATAAGGATAATATCTGGTTGTGAAAGGCCTAGGATTCACCAAGATGACCTGAAACTTTCCAATCCCTGACTTATAGGGGCCAGTTCACAGAGGGCCTCTGCACTCATGACGGAGGCCCTGCAGTCGTAACAGAGCCCTCGCGGCGGAACGTCCGCAATGGGTAACTGCAGTAGGGAAGCCCACCATGAGTACGGGCCCCCACTACGTTTGCTGGGTTTCCACTATGAGTGCGGAGGCCCTTTGTGAATCGGTCATTGGAAATGGAGGTAAAACATAGTTTAGGATGTGAGACTAATCTTGACAGAAAATATCTGACTCTAGGGCACCTTTATTTGATTTTTAGCTAAAAAAGAGACATGGGTGTTTAAGTGGAATAAAAAGAGGTTTATAAGACAAGGACCCCGAGCAAGTTGAAGAACTAACATTATTGAGAAGCTAGTTGTCAAAGTATAGGAAATGCCTTGAATGACGTCTGCTATGCAATTGTGAACTCCTGGAAGGTATTCAATAACTATAGTTTTTGGACATACAATTCACAAAACCCTCTAGACGCAAATGTGGTTCTCCTCACTCTTACCGATTGACTATCCACCCTGAGAAGTGTTGAACACTTGTTTCTTCATTTTAGAAAAGTCTGGGCAGCAAATGAACTCCAGAAAGCTGTTATGTGCAATTGGACCTACTCCCATAGGATCATGTTCCTCTAGCCTGGCTCCCCAACCTAGGTTGATTGTATTGTACTATAAGACTAGTTCTGGGCTGATGCTTAAGATAGCTCTGCCTTTCCAGGCATCTAGGTGATTCACCCACCATTGTCATTCATTCCTGCTTACTAGACTGATACAAATGAAGTAAGATAGGCCCTTTCTCGGATGTTGGAGCTCTCTGTAGGTGCTACAAACCCAGAAGACTTATAGGAATAGAAGACTTGACTGATATCTCTGGAAAGAATCCTCAGTGAGATTCTTGATATATTTTGGAACATCTGAAATTTCAAATTTTATGAGCACTGTTTTGTAACATTGTACTGTAATTGCAGACTGACTTTTTCCATCCAAGTCTATAAGAAAGTCCAGGAGATCTTCTTTCTTGGAAGGGGAGGTCTCTGACTTCTCCCAATAGATCAACCCAACCCACGTTTTAAAGGAGTATTGAAGATAACTGAGGATGAGAAAAAAAGGCCTTCCCAATACTGATTTATGAAAGCATATCACCTACACATATATGCTCATGGAGATGCATGGCTCCAGAGAAATAAACCAAGAGGTTTCATCAACTTTCCGAAGATCCACAGAGTTGACAATAGCCTGGCATAAAAAGAGGAGACCTGGTAAATGAAACTGAAGACATTTCCTATGAGGTTGAATAGGAAATGTGAGGTCTGTGTCTTTGAGGTTGAGACATTCTAGCCAATCTTGGCAGAGAAAAGTATCCTGAGTTCACTATAGTTTCCATGTTAAAATGCCTGCATAAACAAATACCATAAGATATCTTCAATTGATGACAGGTCAAATGTTTTAGTTTTTCTGCTGAACGGTGAAAAGCATGCTAATGAAATCATGAGTATGAGGTACAAGCTGTTCTACTCCTAACGGCTGAAGAAGAGCTTGTACTTCTTGAGAGTCCAGCATCTTTCCTTTAGTAAGAATAACACGGGATGAGGTGGAAAGGATTTATATGGAATGTCAATATATTCGATGTAAAAATCTTGATTGTGTTAAAGTCCTGGGAATCTGATGAGAAATTAAGTCCGTCGTAAAGGAAGTTAACTATTCTGTCTCCCAGTGGAATGTATGAAAAAAGCAGAAAAGTAGAGTTGCGTTTAACCAGGGAAACAAAGCTGAGATGTACTTTCCTAATTTCTTTCTAAGGTTTTGGAAGAAAGAAAAGCTGGGCCAGAGGGACAGTGCCTTGAAACAATAGTTTGTTAAGTTTCAGATCCCGTTTTATAATGAGCCATGATCTTCTTTCTGTGGAATTATCGTTCAGGTACCGGCTTCTAGACTCTTGGATGCGATAATGAGTATACCATTTTTAAATAAATAGTGCCAGGCAGGTCCTTCTTCCCTCCTTCTGATAACAAGTAAGTAGCCTCCCGGCCTCAGTCCCACAACCGGGTTATTGTACTCACATCCTATGTGCTTGGATTGCGAGCATTGAAAGAATAGCCTAACTATATGGCAGATTAGAGAATTGATTCTCCCTGGTCAAGTATATAAATGTGCAACAGAGGTTTCTAGTTGAACAAGTGGCAGCTGCTACTTAAAGGGGTGGCAAGGGGGGATGAAAAACATTTAAAAAGTCACTTACCTGCTGGCCAGCCGCCGCCTCTCGTCCCCATTTGGTCGACTCCTGAAGCAGGAAGCACACAGGCTCCCAGACTCCCCTAGCCAGTTACCACAGTGCTGTCACCAGCATGACAGCAGCATTGTGATTGGTGAGTGCCATGGTTTGGCGCTCAGACAGGGAGCCTGTGCACGTTCTCCACCAAGGCTGTGCATTACAGCTGGGTGTGGAACATGCTTAGTGCGCATGACTGTTTGCCTGGCCCAAGACAGACAGCCAAACCGTCATGTGCACTTAAGAGAATGCCCACAACTCATCCCCCTGCTCCTGTGACAGCCCAGCCCTGCCAGCACCTAAAATGTAAGTTGAGCAAGGACGGACAAATAAAATGATAATAACATTGGGTTATTATCAGCTAATTTTTCCCTTTTTGAAAATGCTCGCAGAGCAGTGGGGCGACGCTCCTCTGCCTTAGCGGAGGAGCCGCTGCTGAGTGAAACAATCATAACTGGAGTATAGAACAATTGCATTCAAACTCAGGAAATCAAATGGTAGTAGCTAAAAGGGTGGACCCACTTATATATCATTCAAAGAGTATCGTATTTACAATTTGGTACATATATACTGTATATAGTGCTAATGTGATCACACAGTGAGTGAAAGATAAATAGTGCAATGATGTGCATAAAAGAGCAAAACATAATGGAACATATAACTAAATTCTGTAGTAGGTACAATTATTCCACTCCTGATGATACAGTAACCTAATACAATTTAGCAGCTATTATATTCCACTTATCGGAATAGTCTGACCAAGGGCATTATAAGAGTCACCATCAGGACAAAGCTAGTTTATTAGAGCAAGAGCAGAAATTCTAAAATGAGACAATGGCGTGAAAACCAGAAGTAGCAAATATTGGCAGGAAATTAAGCAACAAAAGCAACTCATATATGCGTTACCCACTTAACTTGAACTAGCTAAAGGGGTCTGCAAAAAACGTAAAGTGGCATGATTAATGTTAACTCCTTTGCTGCGTCGAACGTTCAGCACCCAGTGCTGAACGTTCGAATAACGAGCGCTGGCTCGTCGGCCAACAGTCGTTCGCAGCACTGGGGAGGTAGCGTTGACGTCGGCCGTTGGCCGACGGCAACGCTTAAGGGGTTAAAAAAAAGGAAACAAATTCCATAAGAAGGAAGGCACAGGATTGAGACTTTAACAGAGCCAAACCAACTGGGATCACACTTACTTAAGTGCACAGAAACACTGGGCCTTAATCAAATAAGCGGAGTTTAAACATTGGTTAAGAATTGAAACCTGAAGAAAGAATTCACAAAGAGATGATTCTAAAATGTGTTGAAAAGCTTTTTGAAAAACTTATAAGAAAGGCAGGAGGACCCACTTGCGAAATGAGTGTCATTACCGGTCTCCCAACCTTTATTGATTTCCTGAATTTGAATATGACTGCTCTTTACACCAATTACTATTGTTCTACTTGGAACCTCTGCACATTTATATGTAAATGGTAATGGATACGGAGGTAATTGGGCTGCTCCTGTTCAAAAGCATGACACAAGATGAAGACTGGGTTACAGTCTCCCAACTAACAAGGAATTTATATAATTCCTGAGGGTTTTGAGATGCACCAGACATTTAGGTGTGATTCCATAGTTGAAGACACTAAATTTTACCCAAGTATTACCCGCTCAAATGTACTTACAACTGCTTCCAGATGAATATGTCTTATTCGCTGTGGTCAGTTTTTTATGTGCAGCTCTGGCGTTCAGGTGCTCAAGAATGGAATCAGTATTACATTAATGTATTAGGTGCTTCCTTGTTACAAGTTGTTTTTATCATATTTAGCTTTAAAGTGGTATTTTATGTACATGTGTGATATTTGTGTGGTTTTATGGATATTTGTTGGGTCTTTTATGGTTGCTTGTACAACCGAATAAAGATTTCACTACTACTCATATTTTAGTATTGTACTAGTGACCCCATCAGACAAGATTACATTTTTGGCTACCATATGCAAGATTACTAGCAGTGTTCACCTCATTGCATCAGACAGGGATGAGAGCAGGGGCAGGGGCAGAGATTACAGACTGGGTGCTATGGCATAGAGCCGGACATGCATAGGGCACCGGAAGCAGGGGGTGAGAGCGGGGCAAAGAGTAGAGACAGGGAGTAAGCAGGGTGCTGTGGCTTAGAGCCGAACAGCCAGAGGGCACCGGAAGTACGGGGTGAGAGCGGGGCAAAGAGTAGAGACAGGGAGTAAGCAGGGTGCTGTGGCTTAGAGCCGGACAGGCAGAGGGCACCGGAAGCATGGGTGAGAGCGGGGCAAAGATTAGAGACAGGGAGTAAGCAGGTTGCTGTGGCTTAGAGCCGGTCAGCACTTCACAGGCTTTGAATTTGGCATCTTTAACCAGTGAGCTGATTGCCACCTGAAACATCTCCCTGAGGACCTGGTTTTCTCTCCACCTTGGTGAACATCATAAGCAGATGGTAATCCGTGCCCATGCCTCTGTTGCTGCTATCCAGACCCTTGCTCTTGGAAGGAGTATGGCTTCCATCGATGTTGCTGCCCCCCCCCAGCCTCGCATCAGAGAAGGAAAGTTCTAAGTCATAGGTGGTAACCTGGGCATCCTGGTTCCCTTTTATCCTCTTGGTGGTGCTGGAGAAGTTCTCCCTCTCAGCTCCAAAGTAATAGAAAGCACACACTGCCAACACTGCAGCTAACAGCAAAGCACATTGGTAAGACCTCACGTTGCTGAGTCTGGCCATCAGGGAAGCTAGCACGAGTTGTGTGGTCATCCTCCTCTTGGAATATTGTCCGTCAACCTCTACGAGATATTGACAGCATAGAAAGAGATGTCAGACTAATTGAGAAAATGTTACAATTTTTAAAAAACGGGCGCAAGTACGGCTTTAAACCTAATAAAAAATGCTCCAATCCAAGATGGCCGCTATCAGTATTCTAACATGAAATTATTCAGGTCAGATTAGCAGAAATGTTTTTTTTGGTCAAATAGAAATAGGAACCAAAAAAGAGGCCAGCAACACATGCTCCTGTGAAATAACACAGCCTTGCACTACCCTCGTCAAAGAAAGGATCAATCTCAGGCACTCACTTTAATGACTGAGCAAAATTTTCGTCCAAGGTGGCAGGCCTACGTTTATCGTCTAAAAAAAACCATTCCAAAACGAAGCCTACGTTTTGCCTATGTTAAGACCGTATACCCAACAAAAATGGTCCCCACACCGTCTATATTTAACGAGTTGGTTCCATTACAGGATATCCAAACGTGTAGACGTGATTTTGTTCCAGAAAAAATGACAGCTACGTTCCTCCTCTCGCGAAGTAAAGACCAGCGTGGATTGCCACTGTACGGCTATATTCGTTCTGCAGTGCCCCCGGAGGACTATATGCAACCGTGCTTTACCTACCCATTCCGCCCTCTCGAAAAATAGAGTGCAGTTCTTATACACGAGTCAATTGTAGAAAAAGACTTGAGACTAGTGAACAATAAAGTGCTAACAGAATAGCTACAGATGGAGCAACTATAAACATTATAACAACATAGGCAATTTATGAAAAATAGTGGGCACTGAGAAATCTACATTTAGCTTGAATAATACAAGAAATTAAAGTATGGCATCAGGATACTTGTGGAATCTCTCCCCATTGCAAGCTTTACTACTTGGTGTGGGTGATCCAGTGATCAAATAGGAAGAGTGGAGAGAGTATTTTGAAAATTACATTTCACAATTCGATGATGATGATGAGTTCTCCCTAAAAAAGAAACTCAACCTACTGCTACATTGCTTAGGTGCCGGTGGCATCAAGGTATACAAAAAAATTAACGAAAAGGCCAGGGGAGAAAGTGAGGATAATGTTTATGCCAATGCGATTGACAACCTTAATACATACTATAAACCCACTGTATGCGTAGGTGTGGACAGATAAACATGTTTCCATAGGAAGCAGGGTAAGGAAGAGTCTGTTGATGACTATGTGTCCGCACTGAAAAAATTAGCCCTTAATTGTCGTTTTGGAACTCTGCATGACGAATTTATAAGAGATCAAATTGTCATGCAGGGGTCTAATGCTGACATACAAGACAATTTATGGGCTAAAGGGGAGTATCCCTTGCAAAACATAATTGATATTGCAAGGAAGGCAGAATTGACAAGGCGTTGTGCAAAAGCAGTTATCTCAGAATCTAAGGAAAAGAAAGATGAAAAAACAGTGAGCAGAGTGATCCAAACAAAACACAACCCTACTCAAAAGGGAAACACAACCACACAAAGGTCTAGATACAGTAGGTAAAGAAGCAACGAGAAGAGGTGTTTGCTACAGGTGTGGAAGCAATTCACACTGGGCAAATGACAAGAGCTGCCCGCTAGAGGCGTTAAATGCACATTTTGTGGCGTCGTAGGTCATTTTCAAAAGGTGTGCCACAGGAGGAATGCACGCTCATTTCGTGTTGTATATGACGACGAAAATGACAACATAAGGGTGCATAATGAAGAAGACGTAGACATATGTGTACTTAGCATTGAGGATCAACAAGTCAATGAAATTAATGACAGAACAAGTAATAATAAGAAAAAAACAATATGTGAGATGACTATAGGTGGAGTAAGAATCCACATTGTTGCAGATTCGGGATCCCCTTATACTATTGTGAACAAAAAAACATGGGAAGAGAAATTCTCACCTTGCATTGGAAATGATCTTGACCAAGCTGAAATTAAAATAAAATCTTTTACAGGTGTATGGTTTTAAAAAAACAAATTTCGAATACAAAGGAAGAGAGTCGGTTTGCAAATTATACATATCCGCTGTTGGTCCTTCCGTCCTAGGATGGATGTATCAAGGACATTTGGGGATAATTCTCAACCCAAGCAAGGATGAACCAGTCCTTGTCATACAAAGTGAAGACGATTATGGGAAAACCCTGATGAGCAATTACAGCAAGGTGTTTAATGGCAAAATTGGCGCATTAAAAGGATATCAACATAAGATCCAGGTCAAAGCAAATTCCAACTCCACTGTACACAAGGTCAAAAATCTTCCATTTTCAATAAGAGATGAAGTGAAAACACAATTGGAGAAACTACTTGAAGATGGGATTATTGAACAGGTGGAGGCGTAGGAGTGGATTGCACCTTTAGTTGTAGCCAAACGTTCAACAGAAGTTTGAGACTTTGTATTGACCTTACGCGACCTAAACAAGAACACTGTGGTCGAACAATTTCCCCTTCCAAAGATCAACGAAATGTTGGCAACCACCAAGGGTGTAAAGTGGTTCTCTACGATTGACTTAAAGGTAGCTTATCACCAGGTTCCGCTACATTGTGACAGTAAAAAACGTACAGACTTCATCACACCCTTCGGGTGCTACCAATTCACAAGGGTTCCGTTCGGCCTGGCATCAGCGTCCGCGATGTTCCAACGGCTGATGAGCAATATCTTTAAAGGTATTTCCGGGATATTAATATTCCAAGATGACGTCCTTGTAATGGGTAAGTCAAGAGGGGAACATGATGAGAAGGTTGAACAGGTACTCAATATTTGAGACTCAAAGGGACTTACTGCAGAACACAAAAAATGCAAATTTGCATGTAACTCAATAAACTATCTAGGTCATGAAATTAATAGCGAGGGTATCAGCCCAAAAAAAGAACTACTACAAGTCATCAAAGACTCACCTGTACCTAATAACAAAGATGAGTTACGGTCCTTCTGGAGTTTTACGCAAAATTTATAAAAAACTTTTCGAGCAGAACCTATGAAATGAGACAGTTACTCAAAATGAAAGTCAAATTCGAATGGAGTGATGCTTGTCACAATGCATTCAAGTATCTTAAAAAAGAACTTTGCGTAAGCATGCCTTTACAAGGGTTTGACCCATCACTAAATAGCACTATAACCGCAGACGCAAGTTCAAAGGGCCTGGGTGCTGTGCTGACCCAGAAAGACAGTAATGGAATAGAAAGCACAATAGCATTCGCATCACGATCACTAACACCAACTGAAGAAAGATTTTCTGTGATCGAACAAGAGGCACTGGCGTGCGTATGGGCGTTAGAGCATTTCCGTCAATTTGTGTGGGGGAACAAGGCCACCTTATGCACAGACCACAAACCCCCCATTAAAGTATTCAGTACAGCAGGCATGTATGCAGCATCTCCCAGGTTAGCATGATTATCTATGCGTTTATTTGATTACAACTACACCATTCATTATGTACCAGGTGTGAAGAACATAGTAGCAGACTTTCTAAGTAGAATGCCAGTCAGTAGTCCAAGTCAAGAACACTCCACAGAAGATGAGGATACATGCGTCGCAAGCATAAATGAGAGCTTCAAGGGTATTTCCAAAGAAGAATGGCTAGCAGAATTGAAGAAAGACACTGAACTGTGCAAGGTGATAGATATGGTACAGAAAGGGTGGAAATGCAAAAACGCACTCTATGAAACTTTGAGATAGTACTTCAAAGTAAAAGATGATCTATCTTACGAAAGGAATTTACTGTTGAGGAGTGGTAGAGCAGTGCCCACCATAACATTAAGGAAAAAAATATTGGACCTATGTCATGAAGGACATTTGGGAATAGTAAAGACTAAAAGCAGAGTAAAGGAAAGCTACTGGTGGCCAGGAGTTAGCACCGCAGTTGAAAAGGTTGGTCAGGGAATGTAACAAGTGCGTAAACTCAGACAAGACACAAGTCACGCTCAGACCTCCACTCGAACCTGTCTCTTGCCCCTCCATGCCATGGGAAAAGGTAGCGGTGGACATAATGGGACCAGTTAGGGAACTTGATGATCAATGGTATATTGTTGTCATCATATTTACAAAGTGGCCCGAGGTCGAGTTTCTTACTACACCTGATTCAAAAAACATTGTGGAATTCCTCGATGGTGTGTTCACAAGAGAGGGTCTACCAAAACAAATTATCAGCGACAATGGACCACAATTCATGTCGGATGTGTTCAAAGCGTACACAGAAAGAAATCAAATCGTACACAAGACAACCTCAGTCTACCACCCAGCTGGTAACGGGGCAGTAGACAGGTTTAATAGAGTCCTAAAAGGAATCATCCAATTAGCCAATGCAAACAGGCTACGTTGGACGCAAGAAATACTTAAAACTGTATGAGCGTACCGCATCACCCCAACGATGCAACTGGACACAGCCCGTTCGTACTCATGCGGGGCAGAACTCCCCTAACAAAAGACAATGTAGATTGGTGCAAGGCCGCAAAAAGAGTACACTGGTCTGCCGAACAAGCAAGAAGAAAAGTTGAGCAGACTCAGAGCAAATACAAGATACGTTTTGATCAGAAGCATGGGTGTAAACCAGTACAACTCAAAGTAGGGGACATCGTTAAGGTAAAGAAGAGCGGACAAGTGAGCAAATGACAGGACAGATTCTCCGCCACCCTTGAAGGTACGGAAATTGTACTGCAACTCAGCCCTGCTAAGCGAGGGAAAGAGTGTGGCATTTTTCCGCCCTATCAATATGCAGACATGCATCAGGGAAAACAGCCATGCCCACAGATGAGGCACCCTATCAAGAACAAATGCGGGTGGGTAAAAACAGCAAATCTTTCTCAGATTCATCTGACTGCGAATCTGATCCAGAGCCCACCATTATTGCGACTGCCTCGTCCCAAAGAGTTTGGTCTCTTCCTGAGAACCGTGTACAGTTTTCCCACCAGGACAACACCACTGGGGGGGTTAGAAAACAGCTGCCTTCTATTCCTGAGTTATGGGATACCACACCGGTCTTTACCAGCAGAGTTGGAAGAAGGGTGCTATTGCCTGTGAAACTGTCTGACTATATCTGTGACTAACTTATTATATACGTTAAAGTACATCATCTTTGGTTCTCGCTTATCCAGCCCCTTCCTCCTTACATCTCCCCCCTTTCCCCCTGTTTTTTTTCTCCTCCGTCTTTCGCTTTCGGGGGAAGATGTGTTATGTTCATTACATGTGTCCCTGCGAGGACACCTTAAGCCTTGCCGTTATGTCCCTGCGAGGACACCGTACAGCCCGCTCCCTCACCAGCTGCTAACGTCACCGGCTTTGGTTGACAGTTGACAGCTGATGACCGGACGCTGCGGCGCATTCCTGAGCTCCGTCCCGGAGCCTGTGTTGGTGTTAATTAAATAAAGAACTCGTTTTCTCCTCACTGTCTCCGAGAGTTCTTAACACGCATAAATATGTTCGCTTGGATTTTTTTATTAGCATTTATATAATGCTTACCACCCTTGAGTAGGCGTTGAAGCGCTTTACGCCGAACTGACAATAAAGGACAGATTAATTAAGTAGTCTGACTGCAGACCAACACTGATCAAGAAAAAGTCGCCACATTTCACTCCCACAATGAGGGAACAATTTGCTGTATAGACTAGTCAATGTGTATTTCGCTTATTTCCACAAACAGTTACTCTCGTCAATGTTCATGGTGCCCTACCCATCTGTCTCTCTGCAGGCCGCAGAGCCTGTCCGTACCGAAGCCGTGAGAACACTCACGACCGACTCCGCGTTTCCTTCTCCCCTGCCTTATTCCGAGCTCCATTTTCTTTCTCCCCCCGCCCGCAGGGACTGCGACGGTCAGTGACATACAGGAGCAAGCCAAGACCAAAAATAACAATGGAAGTCCTGCGCCTTCATACTTGACAGCAGGCAGTGTCTCCTTTAAATGAGATTTCCATTCTGAAGATGCAGTTAATACATGAGCGATTCATTTTCAAACATGACGGAAGTTCCTAAACACTCTTCTAGCCACAGAAAAATTATGGATTGGTGCAATAATCGTTTTTTTTGCACTCCACACCACCCTAGGTCAGACAATGGCTATATGCAAATCAGCCTTGACCCTGTGCCTCATGGGAACAGTCCAGCCCGAACTACCAAGCCATGTCTTTCCTAGACCGGAATCAAGCATCCAAAGACCGGTTTCTGGCTATCAGCCTTCTTCAGCCTGGATAGCTTGACTCCAGTGATGTGGAGAGCCTGGGACTCACGTCTGAGCATACCCAGCCCACTCAGGGTGAAAATTGCAAAAAACACAGTTGATGGACAGAATGCAGAACAATGTCTTACATTCACCCCAGTCCAAAGATCTGGGCCTAAATCCATCGTTTTTTTGGACTCCACACCACCCTAGGTCAGACAATGGCTATATGCAAACCAGCCTTGACCCTGTGCCTCATGGGAATAGACCAGCCCGAACTACCAAGCCATGTCTTTTCTAGACCGGAATCAAGCATCCAAGGACCGGTTTCTGGCTATCAGCCTTCTTCAGCCTGGATAACTTGACTCCAGTGATGTGGAGAGCCTGGGACTCACATCTGAGCATACCCAGCCCACTCGGGGTGAAAATTGCAAAAAACACAGTTGATGGACAGAATGCAGAACAATGGCTTACATTCACCCCAGTACAAAGATCTGGGCCTAAATCCATCATTTATTTGCACCCCACACCACCCTAGGTCAGACAATGGCTATATGCAAATCAGCCTTAACCCTGTGCCTCATGGGAACAGTCCAGCCCGAACTACCAAGCCATGTCTTTCCTAGACCGGAATCAAGCATCCAAGGACCGGTTTCTGGCTATCAGCCTTCTTCAGCCTGGATAGCTTGACTCCAGTGATGTGGAGAGCCTGGGACTCAGGTCTGAGCATACCCAGCCCACTCGGGTGAAAATTGCCGCCAATACCTGCTTCCTAGAAAAAACAATGCTTCAGACTTTAACTCTCAACCAATCAATCAGGGGATTTGTATAGCGCGCTACTCACCCAGAGGGTCTCAAGGCGCTTGGGGGAGGGGGGTCCGCTACTGCTCGAACAGCCAAGTCTTGAGTTGCTTCCTGAAGGAGAGGTGGTCTTGGGTCAGACGGAGGTGGATGGGGAGGGAGTTCCAAGTCTTGGCTGCCAGGTAGGAGAAGGATCTTCCTCCCATGGTGGTTCCTCGAATGCGTGGAACGGTGGCGAGGGCGTGGCTGGTCGATCGTAGCTGGCGGGTGGAAGTGTAGAAGGTCAGGCGGTTGTTGAGGTACCTGGGGCCCAGGTCGTCGAGGGCCTTGTGTGCGTGGGTGAGAAGTCGGAACGTGATTCTCTTGCTGACGGGGAGCCAGTGGAGGTCTCTCAGGTGTCCGGAGATGTGGCTGTTTCGGGGGATGTCCAAGATGAGTCGTGCGGAGGCGTTCTGGATGCGTTGGACTTTTTTCTGGAGTTTGGCTGTGGTTCGGGTGTAGAGGGTGTTTCCGAAGTCCAGTCGGCTGGTGACAAGTGCCTGTGTGACCGTCTTCCTGGTTTCGGTGGGGAGCCATCGGAAGATCTTTCGGAGCATGCGCAGGATGTTGAAGCATGATGATGAGACTGCTTTGACTTGTCTGGTCATCGAGAGGGAGGAGTCCAGGATGAAGCCTAGGTTGCGTGTGTGGTCCGTTGGTTTGGGTGCGCTGCCCAGGGCAGGGGGCCACCAGGAGTCGTCCCAGGCGGAGGGTGATGATTCAAGGATGAGGACTTCCGTCTTGTCTGAGTTCAGTTTCAGGCGGCTGTTCATCATCCACTCGGCTACGTCTTTCATTCCTTCGTGTGGGTTGGTTCTTGCGGTGGCTGGGTCGCTGGTGGGGGAGAGGATCAGCTGGGTGTAGTCGGCGTAGGAGATGATGTTGAGGTTCTGTTGTCGTGCGATGGCTGCGAGGGGGCTCATGTAGACGTTGAAGAGGGTGGGGCTGAGTGATGATCCTTGTGGTACGCCGCAGATGACTTTGGTGGCCTTAGATCTGTACGGGGGAGGCGGACTCTCTGGGTTCTTCCTGTGAGGAACGAGATGATCCACTCTAGTGCCTTCTCTTGGATTCTGATGTTGCTGAGGTGCTCCACTAGGGTGCGGTGGCGGACAGTATCGAATGCTACGGAGAGGTCCAGGAGGATGAGGGCCGCTGTTTCCCCGTTGTCAAGCAGGGCTCGGATGTCATCAGTGGCTGCAATGAGGGTGGTCTCCTGCTGTGGTTGGCGCGGAAGCCGGACTGCGAGTGGTCGAGGGATCCGTTCGTCTCGAGGAAGGTGGCAAGCTGTCTGTTGACGGTCTTCTCGATGACTTTGGCTGGAAAGGGAAGGAGCGAGATGGGGCGGTAGTTCTTGAGGTCGGCAGGGTCTGCTGATGGTTTCTTCAGGAGGGCGCTGAGTTCGGCAGGCTTCCAGCTCTCCGGGAAGGTGGCGGTGCTGAAGGAGCAGTTGATGATGTCCCGGAGTTGGGGTGCGATGACGGAGTCGGCCTTGTTGAAGACGTGGTGGGGGCATGGGTCGTTTGGTGATCCGGAGTGGATGGTGTTCATCGTGTGGATGGTGTCTTCGGTGCTGATCGGGGTCCAGTCGCGGAGGGTGGTCGTGGGGGGTGTCGGTTCGGTGGTTGGGTGCGTGGTATGTGTGCCGAAGCTGTTGTGCATGTTGGCGATCTTGCTGTGGAAGAACGAGGCGAGTGAGTCGCAGAGGTCTTGCGAGGGGGTGATGTCGTTGTTTCCGGCGCTGGGGTTGGAGAGCTCTTTGACGATGCTGAAGAGTTCCTTGCTGTTGTGTGCGTTGTTGTTGATTTGTTCCTTGAATGCTGTCTTCTTGGTGGTGTAGATCAACTGGTGGTGTTTGCGGGTGGTGTGCTTGAGGGCGGTCATGTTGTCTGTAGTCAGGTTTTTTTGCCATGCTTTCTCGAGTGTACGGCAGTTCTTCTTGGAGTTCTTGAGGTCGTCGTTGAACCAGGAGGCTTTCTTGCTGCCGGGCCTGCTGGGATGGTTTTTCAGAGGTGCGAGGTCGTCAACGCAGTTGGTGATCCACTGTGTGAGGTTGTTGGCTACTTGGTTGGGGTCCGTAGAGCTGGCGGGAGGGTTCTGGCTCAGTGATGTGGTGAGCTGGTCGGTGGTGATATTGTTCCAGCTCCTACGGCAAACCTGGTGCAGGTGGTGGTGAGTCGTGGTCTTTCTGAAGCTGAAGTGGACGCAGCTGTGGTCTGTCCAGTGGAGTCCGGTGGAGTGGCTGAAGGAGATGTACTTGCTGGAGGAGAAGACTGGGTCAAGCGTGTGTCCGGCGTAGTGGGTGGGGGTGTTCACCAGTTGCTTGAGTCCGAGGTTGGCGAGGTTGTCCAGCAGGGTGGTGGTGTTGTTGTCGTTGTTGTTCTCCAGGTAGAAGTTGAGGTCCCCTAGGAGGATGTAGTCAGCGGAGGCGAGGGCGTGCGGGCTGATGAAGTCTGCGATGTCTTCACTGAATTGTGTGCGAGGTCCTGGGGGTCTGTAGATGAGGGTGCCTCTGAGTGTGGTCTTGGGGTCGGTGTGTATCTGGAAGTGAAGATGTTCGGCGGTTGTGAGGGTGTCGTCGGAGTTGGTTGTGATGCTGATGGTGTTCTTGTGGACGATGGCGATGCCTCCTCCTGTCTGGTTGACGCGGTCCCTCCGGGTGATCTTGTATCCGTCCGGGATGGCGATGGCGATGTCGGGCGCTGAGGAGGCGTTCATCCATGTTTCAGTGAGGAAGGCGACGTCTGGGGATGTGGTATCGAGCAGGTTCCAGAGTTCCTCGGCGTGTCTGTGGATGGAGCGGGTGTTGAGCAGGATGCACTTCAGGTGGTTGCTGCTGGTGCTCGGCTTGGCAGGTGCGGTACAGGACCGGATGCAAGAAAAATTGCAGGATAGGCAGGTGAAGGGTCCGTGGGTGCGTCTTGGGGTGGCTCGGTAGCAGCCGGGTGTCCGGCCGGTGTTGAGTGCGTTGAGGGTGGTGGCGTCGTAAGTCCGGTGGGTGGGCTGGCATCTGCGGGGGCCAGGGGGTCTGGCGCTGGGCGCGGTCCAGGCAGGGCGGGCGCAGACGGGCTTGCCTTTGGCGCTCCTTCGGCGCACAATCGGCGCGCCCGCTGCATGTGAACGCTGCGCGTACGCGTGGACTCTGCCATAAGTGGAGAGTGGAGGGGGCGGGGCAAGGGAGGATCAGCTGTGAGGTGGGAGCGGGGTGGCGAATGGGAGAGGGCCCAGATGATGAGGGGGCGGGCCGCGGGGGAGCAGCAGCAGGGAGCAGGGTGGAGCAGCGGCTGAAGCGCTAGGGGACTAAGGTACAACCAAAGGCAGGGGGCTAAACAGCGGGCAAACAGGAGCACAGAGTCAGGGGGACAGTGGGCAAACACACACACGCAGGGATAGGAATGCTGACAACCAGGGGCACAGTGGAGGCAAGGCGGCAAAAACACACACAATGCAGGAATACGAACGCGGACAATCAGGGGCACAGCGGAGGCAGGGCGGCAACGACACAGACAAACGCAGGGAGATGAACGCAGTCAGGGGCACAGTGGAGGCAAGGCGGCGACGAGCAGGTGGTGGCGGCAGGGGAACCGGGTGACCTCAAGAGGGGCCACGAGGCGGGTTGAGCGACCGGCACTGACGAGTTCAGGCTGGTCACAGCTCCCCGTCGCCCGGCCGAGTCCTTAAGTGCCCAGTGGGAGGGAGGAGCAGCTGGGAGGTGGGAGCGGGGTGGCGAATGGGAGAGGGCATTGATGGCGAGGGGGCGGGGCCGCGGGGGAGCAGCGGCAGGGAGCGGGGTGGAGCAGCGGCTGAAGCGCTAGGGGGCAAAGGTACAACCAAAGGCAGGGGGCTAAACAGCGGGCAAACAGGGGCACAGAGTCAGGGGGACAGCGGGCAAACACACACACAATGCAGGGATACGAACGCGGACAATCAGGGGCACAGCGGAGGCAAGGCGGCAACGACACAGACAAACGCAGGGAGATGAACGCAGTCAGGGGCACAGTGGAGGCAAGGCGGCGACGAGCAGGTGGTGGCGGCAGGGGGACCAGGTGACCTCGGGAGGGGCCACGCGGCGGGGCCACTCTGCTGATTATGTTCTACTGCCTATTAACACCGTCGAGAGGCAGAAGTCTGTCAATAACAATTCCCAAATTCAACTTTGTGACTATCAAATTGTCATGGAAACATTTGTATACATGCTTTACTGCCAGTTGTCTCCTTATTTAAACCTCCGCAAACACAGAGGGGGTGGGTGGGGGGGGGCCCAGTTCCCTGGTGGCAATCCATCATGCTCTCTGGTGAATGGTGCAATAGGCAACACTCGTTTCAGCCGCACCCCACTGCGGACCTGCCACCACTCCTGCCCAGCTGTAACACTCCTCCTGTCGCCCCAAATCCCCCCACAACATGTATTTGGCGCTCCCTTCCATGCATGGTGGAGCAGCCCCCGCCCACCCCGTACCGACCCAATTCACCAGCCCGCCCCTTAGGTGGCCCTCCCTGTTCTCCTTATCTGATGAATTCCTTTACTTGGACATCGTCCTTTCCCCTGTGACTAAACCCCCACGCTGTGCCTTCCCTGGCTGCCAGGGTTGGTGCCTCCCCCCAGTCCCCCACTCCCCTTGGCGCCCTTTTCCTCCCTCCCACCTTGTTCGCTTAGCACTGCGCCTTCGCCAGAGCCAATGAACTACCAAAACTCAGCGGCGTCTCTAGGGTAAATCAAGGTGTCACTCGCGCGGTCCGCACCCCCCTAGTGAGGACACTAAATGCAGCCTTTTAAAAATGAACTGTTCTTTGAAAAAAGGCGCAGGACTATCAATAGTTTCTGACGTATTCCACCAATTACATACAACAATCACGATGTAACCACAATTGTAATAGAAATTGCTTCCCCGTGCATAATGCATAAAAGAGAAGAGATGTCGGAAATATTGGGATCTATATGAGACTCAGATTCTTAATTGAAAGCAACACATCCCAACATAAATAATATATTGTGACACTTAAAAGCGGTTTGCTTCTTTGCAGGTCCTTGTTGGGAACTGTAGATATTCCTACTGCGTGTGCGAGCTTTGTAGCACTATACTAGACAGAAATAAATTACAAACATATCCGCGTGTAAAGTGCAGCACAGACTGCACGCGCTAAACTGATTTCATCCTGGCAGCAGAAAGTGTTTGTTCAGCTGGTCAGGGGGGGACTCAATCACTCTTCTGGTGGGTTGAGAGGTCTCCCTGCGGCACATAGGCTGCCCTGTTCGCCTGTTTGTGTGATGTAGGCACAGCCAAGTCCTGCGTATTAAAGCGCTGCTCCCCACTCCCCTCGCACAGAACACGAGGAATCTGTGGAACAGGCAGGAAACAGAGCTCCACCGGGGCTGGCCACCACAGCACTTCCAACTCTGAGGGCGAAGAGAGACAGCGCCAAGCCAGGGACGCTGCTGTCCCAAGAGCACAGTAGCAGCTAAAAACTACACCCTATGCAGTGCTTTCAGTAATATTAGTAGATAGTTTCACCTTTACACCACGTGCCCACCCAACACCCTGCACAAAGTTCGTACCCCTTGTGGTGCACGGAGGCCACAGCCACATTTTACGAATGAAGCATGCTTGCACACTTTGTAGTGCGGAGTCTAGCACTTTCACCACGTGCGCGCCCTCCCTCTCTGCAACTGTGGCCTTGGACCACTCCCACGCCTGAGTTTGTCTGCTGGAAGCTGCGCAGGGAGGGGGTTTCATTAATTGTATTTTTTAGGGGGAGTGACATCTGTACAAACCTTTATTTCCCTTCCTCCGTAGCCCTGCCTTGGTATGCCATACTGCGCTTGTGGTGAATGCCCCCCCAACCACTCTTTTACCATTTATTGTGTCAATGCCCCTGGCTTCTCCACTCAGCACGCGTCCCATCCATCTACTTATTCCAATCAACTACTTGATCTCAAGCAAAACGTCCCCCCTCCATGTGCCGCACCCTCCAACTTCCCAGCCCCAGCAACCCCGCCGGCCGGCTGCCCCGCGCATCTCCCCCCACCCGCTCTCTCCTTTATCTACTGCACTGCATCCCAGCCCATGCCCCCCCACCTCACCTTACACTCTGTCTCCGCCGCACCTCTCCTCCGGACAAAATTCCCTGGAGAAAGAGCTGCGAAAGCATGTACAATGTGTGTGCTTGGTTTCTGCGCCTCAAACCTACCTGGTGAGTTCAAGTCGGGGACATGACAGCGCTGCGGAGTCTACTTGAACGTATTAGACCTGAGGGGAACAAACGTGGGGGAGATGTACTTTTTAGTTCCCACAGGATGAACTGTCGCGCCAAAGAGCTGCACTTGGAAGCCTGCGATAACTTCAAGCCCAGGCTTGACATTTCTAATGCGCGAAAACATCCGGTCAACCTGGTAGACAGGAAGCCATAAAGACACCTCGTAATAACTCAGAACCCCATACTTCTCTGCGTCCCTCCATTACAAAGAGTAAGCAAAAACACCAAAACGCTGAGTTTTCTCTTTGTCTGCCGTCCCGCATGGACCGCCTCGGCCTGCTGGCATAAAATGTTTATTATCTTCTTTATTGGCGCCATCTGTTTGGACCCATAAAGAAGATAAGAAACCTTTTACGGCAGCAGTAAGTTGGGGCAGCCAGTCCAAGTGGGACGGCTCTAAAAGAGAAATCAGTACGTCACTGTAAGCTCTTTTCCAATGGCTGGCCACCATTTAGCATGAACGGTGATGCCAGCCAATGGAAAAGGGGACGTGGCCTAAACCCCCGCTATGGACAAGTACTAAAAAACAAAAAAAATCTCGCCAGTGAGACTGTGCATATGCGCAGCCTACGCTAGCCGAGACCTAAAAAAGGCTTAGTCAACTCAGAATGTTTCAACAAGTGTAATAAAGACCCGCCACAGATGTAATGCCCCAGCATGACTATCAGTAATACGCCTCCTCTCATGATTTATTACTCAACACTCAGCTTTAGATATATTTTGGAAATTCTGCCATTTTTCTCCAAACATCAGCATATTAGTTCTGAAAATACACATATTTTTGTCTTGAATACACAATTTTCGCATACTTTAATTCAACCATGCAGAAGGCTCTAATTTAGTGGCTGAGATACACATAGGAGAGCTACTTACAGATAGCTGGAGAGCTGCCAGCAGCTCACAAACTGCTTGTAGAAGAAGCCTGTATTGGACAGTCATTATTTAGCTCTTTTGGGAGGTTATTGATTTTTGAGTCTATACCTCAGCACACTACCTCCCTGAGAAGTCTTGGGCTGCTTAACCCACTACCCTGATAGTCGAATGCTGAAAGTGTGTACCTGGTTGTTAAACCTGTCAGCCCTAAAATGATCTTCCCCCAACACTTTGCCTCCCCCCAAAACATTTTGCTGAAATTTGTTTTTGTTGGCCTTATAATTCTGTGCACTTTTCTACTGATAACCAGTGCTAAAGTGCATGTGCCTACTCCCTAACACATGGTAAAAGTGGCTTACACCTGATTGGCATATACAATTCCTTGCAATTCCCTTGTAGAGTGATATACCATATATCCAGGGCCCATGAATTAAATGCTGCTAGTGGGAGTGCAGTGCTTATTGTGTCACACACTTAAGAAGCCCCTTAAAACATGGCCCAGATCTGCCATTCCAGCCTGAATGCAGTTTTAAACTTCAAATTCAGTTAGGCAATATAACAAGGGCCAGACTGGCCGTAGCGGGCACAGGGCATTTCCCCGGTGGGCTGCCAGAGTGGGGGCCGGGTTTGGGCCCCTGGGGAAGCATTTTTGTTATCGGTGGCCTGTAATATCGGCCTCTGGTAATACAATCAGCTGAAACCAGCCTGTGCAAACAGCTCAGCTGCACCCTCAGCCACTCAGGGGGGGCCGGCAGAGCAGTTTGCCAGGCCGATTTCCGATACAATTCAAGCCTGAATATAACCCCCTTGACAAGCCTTAAACTCCGTTTTTATTGCATATAAGTCACTCATATGTTTGACCTTAGGTAGCCCACAGGGCAGAGTGCAGTGTAATGAGAAGGCGGGTCTCGCACTTTTAAGTTTTGCATGTCTTGGTAGCGAAAAACTACTAAATTTGTTTTTCAATTCGGTGCCTACCTGTCCCATTGGATAACACAGGGTTGCCTTATTACATTTAGAACTAACTTTGATTGGGAACAGGTGAACATTTCACGTTTAGTGTCTGAGAAATTGTAAATCAAAATACTTTTTAATTGTAAAGTTGGTTTTTAAGTTAAAATTTTGAAAATTTTATTTTTAGGAAGTTGGCATTTTCTTGCCCTACCCATTTGGTGCCTGCAGCATGTCCATTTTCAGGGTGTAGTTGGCAGCTGGACTTAGTTTATTCCGCAAAGACAGCCACACAATAGAGAAACTAACTGTAAACAGATGGCCCATCTGCTGGCAGAACGGAGGGCAAAGCTGTGCACTGCACCCCTTGCAACTGAATTGGCTGGGCTCAGCCTTCACACAAAAGACTTATCACCCCTGCATTGCTCATACAGTCATTTTGGAGCCAGGGCTGGGAAGTCAGGAGATTTCAGGCACTTCAAAAGAAATTCTCAAGAAACAGCTCCTACTACAAAGAAGGCACCAGGTATACAATTGGACCCTCAGACCCACTCTTCAGTTCACTTTTTGGACCTGCGGAAGGTCTCTGAGAGGACTGCAGACTGCTGTGTACTACACAAGAATGTGTTGCTGCACTTTGAAAGACTACTTTGCTGCCTGGGTCCTGCCTTAAACCCTCAGAGGCCTGCCCTGCTCCCTGTTCCCTGTTTCATCACTTGAATCCAGGACTACCAGAGTGACTCCAATGGCTAGCTGGCTGGCTTCCTGTTCAGAGCCTCAGGGACAGAAATCCCTCCAACCATATTGAACCCGCACTGGGACCTAGCATGAGTGAATCCTGTACTCCCAAGTTGTGGGCCTTCAGTCCTGGACCCTAGGTTGTGGTTTTAAAGTTGCCTAGATAGCAGAAATCCAAAACTTGGGATTTGGGAATAGTTTTGGCTAACAACTTCTCTTAGAACAGAGGGAATACTAGGACCAACATGCTCGTCCATACGCCCAAAGTGCATCACCAGTCATCCTGACTTCGTGGTAGTCCTAGCTATGTTCTTCTCTGCAGCAGAACATCCTGTTAAGCAGTCCTTAGCTAAAGGGATATCCAGCCTTCTGGAACTCTTTTTGGCTACACCCTCCTGCTTCATACCGCTGGATATTTTCGATTTTCACCAAAGAGACTACGTCAGAACGTAAAATTCTTCACAATTACTTCATCCAGGGGCTCCCAAACAACAACGCCTCCTCCTTGGACACCACATGCAGCCTTGGCCTGCTAAACTTCTACCTTCTCAGAATATTTTTGTTGGAATTTCTTTTATGTTTGAGGGAAAGCGCTGACTTGGCCGAACCCTCTTGTATCCAACTCGCACTCCATCACAGTCGGTCATACATTTGCACGACTAGATGTCTGCTGTTGGCTCTTTGATATTTAAACTGCTAGTATTCACCTTTAGCTCTAAAAAATAAAAGTTCTGGTTCTACAGATTGCATGTTTGCTATTTTGGTGACAAATAATTTATTAAAATGTGCTCTATTTTTCTAAATTGGTGTGGGATTTTTCTTGCATTGGGTTTCACTTTATTACTGCTTGTGTGTTGCATACATGATTTACACTTTGCCCCTAAGTTAAGCCTGACTGCTTTTGTGCCATGATACTAGAGGGTTAAGCACAGGCTAACTCAGAGACTTTTGGGGTTCACCCTGACAGGCATTGCAGTTGTTGCTTGAACAAGGATTACTCCCCCCCCCATTCAACTAACCACCCAATTTCTCACACTGGTGCTCGGTTTCCAGTGTCGTAGAAGGTCCAGTCATGGAACACCATTGATAAACAGCCCTAACCATCGATATTCTCAGTGACCCTTGAACACATTCAGAGAACAGGTTACAGGCTTGATAGCAGCTTCTGATAATCTGAACTTCTGTGCTACATGTTTTATTAGAGGATCCACCAGATTTGTAAATAAAAAATATATGTATTTATAACACATTCCCTCACAGTATAGATACAGACAAGTCGGACCAGGAAATAGACCCCCTGAGTGGCACTATCCCTCGTTTGGAAGATCTTTCAACCCTGGATTTGGCCACTTTGTCACAGCTTTTTTCTCAGGTCAAATCGGGTTCCCCTCTGGACCTGGCTTCCCTGCAGAGTAGAAGAAACTGTCCTTCTGGTTCTGCTAGAGGTACTAAATTCCTCGATATCCAGTGGCCTGATACCCCTGGCATGGAAGCATGCTATGATAAGAGCTGTCTTGAAAAAGCCCAACCTTGATCCAGAGGTATGGAGTAACTATCGCCCGGTCTCCCTGCTTCCCAGGACCAGTAAAATACTTGAAAAATATGAAAATAAAATCCTCTCAGAACACCTAGGGAATCACTCCCTTCTGCACACCACCCAGGCAGGCTTCCACCCTAACCATGGGACAGAGACAGCCTTACTAGCAGCAGTGGATGAATCAAGGAACATCCTCGATCAGGGAGAGACAGTGGCAGTCATCCTACTTGACCTGAGCTCGAATTATAACATCTTATTTGACAGGCTCAGAATGGTGGGAGTCTCAGGCAAGCCCTTGACATGGATTAAATCCTTCCTGAAAGAGAGAGTATTTCAGGTGTTCGTGGGGAATTACACCTCCAAATGTCTGCCACTCTCATGTGGAGTTCCCCAGGGCTCCTCATTGAGTCCCACCATTTTTAATATTCATCTCAAACCCCTGGCCGAACTTGTCCTACCTTATGGGATTCAAATTATTACATATGCGGATGATACTCAATTGGTGGTAGCATTAAAGCATCCAAAGAATACGCCAATTAATCTGAATCCTGAATGGAAGCTGTGGCCACGTGGATGGACCAGTCTTGTATCAAGCTCAATGGAGACAAGACTGAGCTAATGATACTAGATAACCACCCTGCGCTTTAATGGAATCAGTGGGACTAAGTTGGCCTAAATGTCTTGGTCTACCTCCAACCACCAAAGGTCAGATCAAATGTTTAGGAGTCTGGCTAGATAAATCTCTCAATTTTAATAGCCAAGCAATTAGGTTAGTAGCATCATGTTTTGGCATTATCAAAATGCTGCAGAAAATCTTCCCATTGCTCCCGATTCCTGCACGAAGAATTCTAGTACAGGCATTGGTGCTCGCGCGGTTAGATTACGGGAATTCCCTCTACCTAGGCACCACAAAAGCCACTATAAGGAAACTACAAGGGATACAGAATTGCGCAGCCAGGCTAGTTTATCAGACTCCCTACCAGCAATCAGTTAAGCCAGTTCTAAAAAAACTTCACTGGCTGCCAATAAGCGAACGGATCAGGTTCAAAGCTTTGTGCATAGCTCATAAAACCCTTTGGGGGACAGGTCCCAAGATAAACCACTCTCTTATGGCCTTTTACCACCCAACAAGAGATTTGTAAAGTGCAGGAGGATCCCAGGGGGCTTCCCAGCCCTGAAACATAAAGAGAAGGGGCTAAGAGTTAGTAATTAAAAAAGCCACCTCATCAGGAGTTTTTTTTACTTTTCAAAAGAATTGCAAAGCTGAAACGTAGAAGGCACAAAATCCCATAATTTTTCACTAAGTTATGCAAAGGAGCAACCCCCTGGCCTCACCTTATGAATAACGGTTTCAACTGCATAATTCAAATTGCTGGATCTTAGAGCCCGATTAGGAAGATATGGCAACACCAGTGACGTAAGATACAGTGGTCCAGAATTAGTCATGTATTTGTACATGTAGCACAGTGCCTTATACTGGATGCACTTACCAATAGGGAGCCAATGTAGGTCCCGAAAAGGTGAGAAACCGAGGAGTGTTTAGGTAGGTGGAAAAAGGCAGCTGCACCTCTGCATTCTGAATTAATCTCATTGTTAAGGGTTTTGTTGCACTCAAATAAAGAATGTTACCATGGTCACGTTTTGAGCTCGCACAGCCATCCTGGAACAGCAAGAAGCCAAAGTATTTTCCTCAAACACCTAAGGATGCCACCTTGGTGATTTGCTGGTCCATGATAACTTTTTTTTTTGTTACGCTGATCTTTAATCACATGGTTGCACATAAAAAGTTTTACAGCAATGATACATCCCATTGTTTGTCATGCATCTCAGCTCCGATCTTGTCTTTGTATGAACACAGTAAATCTCAATTTTACATTTATGTAGCATACATTTTTCAGTTACTTTCACTTAGAAGCTCAAAGAACTTATGGCAGCTTTCGGGAATCTATTCATCTCGGATTCTTGCGTACAATCATCGGTTCAAATATATTAAACTGTAACAACACTAATGATAAGCTTGTTATGAAGCCAGAAACCTAGGTCCTACACTTGACATGGGGTTTTACCAAGTCTCAATTTGATAGTTCAGCAGTGAGGATCCAAAAATTGGGGTTGATTGCCGATCAATAAAACTTCAGACTTTGTCCCAAGTAACTTTAACAAGTTGTTACTCACCCAGGTTGCCACACAGACGAAGCAGGAATGAACTGCGACTATCATTAGGAGATAGAGATACAATGATTTGTGTATCATCGCCATAAGAAAGGAATGTGCTGCCCAACCCTTCAATTATGTCTGCCAGTGGCTGCACATAGATGTTAGACAAAGTGGGGCTCAGAGCAGAGACCTGTGGCACCCCATGAGGTAGCATGTAGCTGACCGAGTTATAGGGTTTCACACACACTTGAAGAAATAGTCTTGCAGAAAAGAGCTCAGCCAGGCCAATGCCAGGCTTTGAATACCCAGATCCTCTAATCTCTGAAAGAGCACCTGGTGTGATACAGTAGCCAAAGCAGTACCCAGATCCAATAGGATAAGAGCTGCAGTGCCTCCCCTGTCAAGCTCTGATCTAAGGTGTTTGGTAACCACTAACAGTGTTGTTTCTGTACTATGTTCAGTCCTAAATCCAGATTGTGAAGACTGTAAAAGCCGATTGTTTTCCAAATAGGCCGACAGCTATTGATTAACATGATTTTCAAGGATTTTATCAAACAATGGCAACAACAAAATGGGCCGATAGTTAACACAGTTTGTCATGTCCATGTTCAGTTTCCTGAGTAAAGGTACCACCATTGCATGTTTTCAAGTCTTAGGAACTGAATCCTCAAATAAAAAAAGAATTGAGAAGATTTATCGAGATTGGAGAGAGCAAGGAACGCATTTTTCTTAAAATGGCAGGTGGCAAAGGGTCTAACAGTGAACCCAATTTTGTAGTGTCCAAAACAGATAGAAATGTAATGTTCTCAATAGGGAAAACTGCCCCTAAAGAACAAAGAGATGGAGCAGGGGGTTTGCCCTGGATTTTCCAATTTTAGTGAAAGGAAAAGAAGCTTGATTAGTGGCCACTGTTTTGCAAAAGTTGCCTGCTAAATCATCACAGGGTTCTTTGCTGAATTGACAGACGTGGAGAGATAGTAGGAGCATCCGTCAATGATTTGACAATCTGAAAAATTACCTTAGGAGAATTATGAGAATTGATAGATTCAGTAGGGGTGGGAGTGTAGGAAGAACATTAACAGAAGGCACTGTGTACCTCTGCTGGAATCAATGCACTCTTTTGTAAGACTTTTCTCATAGGAAGTTCAATTTCTTGAGAAAAGGATTTTATTATGGAAGCCTTTTGCTCCTCTTCCACATGCTCCTAAACCATGTAAGAACCAGGCTTCTGTTCTTTTAAGCGATACCATTATAGAATCTATAAACACAATATATTACGCACAAAAGCACTTTAAATAGAGTGAAAGCAGTTCCTCTAACTCTCTGGTATCTGACCATACGGTGGGTTAATGTCCCCTTTAAAGATAGCAAGGCAAGTTCTGTAAGAAACAGAATTCCCACGTGTGACAAAGTATTTCCATCCTCTGGGTTGCAATGCCTATAGTGAGCCCTTGAAGTAGTGTAGGGTGAGTAAAAGGAAGGGATATCAACATGCTGATGATAAATAGCAGAGACGTTTCTTCTGTGTGCGTACAGCTATGCTGAAGATATGAGTGCCTGTTGGGAAATGGAACTTCCTGCACACTCATGGCTGCAGAGTAGAGAGCAGTCGTCACGGGTGAGTAAGTATGGTGATAGGAGAACTGAGAGGAAAGTAAAAAACAGATGTCGCGGAATAGATGCCCAATGGAGGGAAGTGACTTGGGCAGCTGCACATACATCCAACCTTGAAAAAATATCACAAAGTGAGATACTGAGGTATCTTTTGATAGAAATTTGCAATTAATATATGACGTGACAATGCCAACAATTACAACGCATGCTTTTACAACAACATTTTTATATCGCAGCTACCATTACAGCGCATGATTTTACAATGCATGCCATTGTAGCGCATTTTTTAAACCAACCATTACAACGCATGCCATTACAACGCATACCATTATATCGCATACCATTACAACGCAAAATACTTTTAGGGCAACAGTAGGGTAAGTGTTGGATAGAGTAGGGGTAAAAAATACTATTCCCACTCCAGTGAGTGCAACAGCAGGGTGAGTGTTGGATAGTGCAGGGGTAAAAATTACTATTCCCACTTCAGTGAGTGCAACAGTGGGGTAAGTGATGGATAGTGTAGTGGTAACAATTACTATTCCCACTCCAGTGATTGCAACAGTAGGGAAAGTGGTGGATAGTTTAGGGGTAAAAATTACTATTCTCATGTACCTCAAAACCCATACCCACCCTAAAACTAAAAGATCTCCATTACTTACCTTATAATGCATTGTAATGGCATGCGTTGTAATGGTATGCGTTCTACTGGCATGCATTGTAGTGACATGTGGTGTAATGGCATGCGTTGTAATGGCATGGGATGTAAATGCATTTGAGTTGTAACAGTTGCGTTGTAAAAGTAGTGCATTGTAATAATTGTGTTGTAATCGATGTTTCCCATTTGCAATACTGTATGAGAAAGTGAAAGAAACTGTAACTTATCTTGGCTGTGAGCAGCAAAAAAAGAGGCCTCACTGCTCCCAGCATAACATTATCTATCGGATGTATTTGAATTGGAATTTATTATTGTAATCACGTAACTGTTTGGAACCCAGGGCCATGTTGACCTGTAGGACCTCTTGGCCACTTGCAACATCAGAACGTCATTTTTTGGACGTTCCGGTGGCGCAATGTGCTTGGCATATTTACAAGGCCACATAAAGACACTTTCATGGCTTTTCATGGTCTTGTAAATATGTGCCCCTTTAACGCAGAACACTGCGTGAAAGAGGCGTTCCATGGGTGTTGCTGTGGGTGTTCCCTCACAACACAAATGGAATCTGACACATTCCCAGATTTACAAAAAATCGCAACCTGGGAATGCGTCAGAATCTAAGGCCACCCCAGGGGGGCAGCAAACATAGAAAGAGGAAATCGCCTAAATTGATTGATTTCCTGCAGGAAGGTGTCCCTTCCTGCACAAAATCAAGCAGGCCTACAACACAGGCACCCTTGCATCATGGTGCACGGGTGTCTGCCTTGGTGCACGGCAGGCGATTGTGCACCAGTGCAGGGAAAAGGACAGGAATGCGCTGTATCCTATAAATACGGCGCATTCCTGCCCTTATCTTTTGACGGAGGGCAGCTCAGCAAGATTCCTTGTGGCGCTGCCCTAAGGCAAAACCTTATAAATGAGGCCTGTAGTGTTTTGTTTCTCTTTACTGGTTAAATCTCGAGTGCTAAAATGTAATAAAGCAAAGCTGGAAGCATGCACTCTGCCTCCCTAGCTTTCATCTGTTGTTTGAGTGTCCCCTACTTTCTCCACTTATTTCATATGCATAAACATTTCTGTGCTTTGTTACATTTTTGTTAACATCAGTGCATACCTACCTTTGTTCTGTTGTGCCTTTATTTGCAGAAGTGATCAGACACGAGAATGTCACAAATTAAGTGGTGTAAATAAAGAAATGTGTACAAACGTATCTTCTTTCCTTCTTTTATGTCTGCAGCTTGAACATCAATTAACCAAGAAGAAATTTGAAGATTGGACCAGGTCAGATAAAATGGCGTCGGTAGAAGTAGAAGTGCTCCTGCCCAAGTTCCGGCTGCAAGAGAGCTACGACATGCGTGAAACTCTGATCAGCATGGGGATGAGCGATGCCTTCAACCGAGGAAAGGCTGATCTTACAGGAATATCCGACAAAAACGACCTGTACTTGTCCAAAGTGTTCCATAAGGCTTTTGTCGATGTGAACGAGGAGGGCACTGAGGCTGCGGCTGCCACTGCCGCCACCGTGGTTTTGAAAATGTCCCCAATGAGTGCCAGGTTTGAGGCAGACCACCCTTTCCTCTTTTGTATTCAGGAAAAAAAGACCGGCAGCATCCTCTTCTGTGGCAGAGTCACCTCTCCATAGAGCAAGCATCTACTTGCCCCTGAGTCTGTAAAGGATGAGGGCCCTTTAAAGATATACATCTTCTACAACTTTTGTAGCACAACAGAGAATAGACAAAACTGGTACTTGTGTAGTCTATATGAGTTCACCTAATACCTTCAGACATATTGTTTAGTATGGTATGAAGCATTATGCAAAATAAAGTTTGTCTATTAATCAACTTTGCACGTTTTCAGTCTTATTACGGCATCAACTCAGCTCCCTTATGTATTTACTCATTGGAAAAGCATACACCTCTCCCCAGCTTTCATGAAACCCTCATCCTCGAGAGTCCCCTTCCCCCACGGCTGTTATTTTCATATTTTGGAGGGAACAGTGTGGTCAAAGAGGCGGCAGGGACCCATCACAGAGAGCCGTTCATTTACAAAAGGTAGGTTGTGTGCGGTCCCCTCCCTGAACAGATGATCGGCCCTGGGGACCATATCCCTTGGGCCCTGATAGGCTCCAGTGTCACAGGGAGCCCTACCCCTAGGACACTGGAGTTCCCTGTCAGGGAGAGTGCTGGCTTACCCTGCCCGCACTCTCCCGGCCAGGGAACAGAACTTTGCTGGCTCCCTTACTTTGCTCTACCCGGGTGGGAGCAGTGAAAGATGCTGCTCCTGCCGGGGTGGGAGCAAAGTAAGCGAGCCGGCTCCTGCCAGCACCCAGTATGGTGCTGGCCGGGGAGCAGACAGAGGCTGCAGGGATCTCGGGGCTCCCCCTGCTTCCCATGTCAGCTCCCTGGTCAGAGCCATACTGGATGCTGGTGGAAGCCGGCTCCCTGACTGGGTTCCCACAAGGGCAGGAGCAGCATTTTTCACAGCTCCCACCAGGGCAAGAAAAAAGTGGATACAAATGTGGATACTTATGTAATCCCATGTACTTCCTCACTACTTAGAAACCACACCATTTGAGGTGCGAAGAGGGTTCTCCCTCTTCCAACATCATAGCAAGTCTCTGACGAAATGCTCCATTTCCTTTCAAACAAGATGTAGGTGGCCATTTACCGACCGGTAACGGCCGATTTCGGCCGTTACCGACTGGTAAATTGTCATTTGTGATGTAGGGGCCCTATTTTACCGATTCGGTAAATTTACCGAATCGGTATTTTTACCGATTCGTTAACTTGCAGATGTAGGTGGGAGTCTTCTGAGTCCCACAGGCCTTACAGAATCGGTATTTTACCACCCAATCCAATTAGGTGGTAAAATACCGAATCCAGGTGTGCATGCACATGTGTGCATGCACACCTATGCCATGTGACAGACAGACATGCCCTTAGGGCATGTCTGTGTGCCACATGGCACACATGCCTGAATTCGGGGTGCTAGAGGGTGTCAAAGTGACACCCCCTGCACCCTTGCAACATTCGGTATTTACCGAATCGGTAAATACCGATTCGGTAATGCACATTGATTCCTATGGGCTTCAATGCCCATAGGAATCAATTGGCATTACCAAATCGATATTTACAGATTCGGTAAATACCGATTCTTACAGAATCGGTAATTCGATTACCGATTTTCCCTACATCTCCCCCCTTCTATTTTACCGATTCATAAATACCGAATCGGTAAAATTCGGTATTTATGAATCGGTAAAATATACTTACCTACATCTGGCCCTTGCTCTTTTTATTTTAAGGCCCCCTTTGTTGTCTTTCTCTTTAATGCCAACTATTGAATGATGCCTGGCTTTCTCTTCTAATTATAAAGCAGCATTTCTCTTTTTTATTTAATTACTGAGTTTTCATATTTTTAAGTGAAGCTCGCTATGTCAATAAAAATATTTTAGCAGTCGTGCTTTGGTTTTTCCCTTTCTCAGCCGTAGGATATCTCACTTTTTCCAGGGATAAGTAGGCAGACCTCTTAAATGCCCCAGACTCCCCCTCTTTCTTCTGCCATGCAATTGTGGATAATATACCTCTCTCCAGAACTTTTTAAATTATTTCTACTGAGATTCCTGTGCTTCAGATTTATCAAAACCCACGATGCAGGATCTTCTAACATCTCTTCCTTGAAAAGCCATTAAAATTCATGATTTTCAGCTTGATAGCGACCTTAATGTCCTTATGATTAAAAAAACCTGGATAAAAGATCATGTTAGAAAGTTATAGCGGAGGTGTTATCTTCATTTTTTTTCAAACCATCTTTCTTAAAGTTTTGCATTATCAAAGGCAGCTGGTAAGTCATGATATATGGTTGTACAAAGACAGATTCAACGATATGCTGCAAATCTGTCAATAGCAGTACATAGTATAATGGGATGCTATTGCAACCGAACTAAGAACATGAGCCTATAACCTCATTCCACCAATGGCAGTAAACAAGATATGGAGACACATTATAGAGACGTCTGTAGTTCTCCCTGGGGAGGGGAGCATATAGGGAGTGGGGAGACTGCATTGGTCTCACTGCTAACCCGCTCACCCCAGTCCATGCCAGGCTGCTGAAGGCATTGTGCCAGAGGCTCCATCGCCAAGGGGAATAATATAGAAGAGAGAGGCCATCACTGGAAAGTGTTCCTGATAATGGAGAAGGTGCTGGGAATTCTGCGTCCAATTTTCACCATCACTAATAGTTCAGTGTATAGTGGAGTGGTGTCGCTCACTGGTTAGAGGCGGCAGACCCGTAAGCAGAGAACGGCCCGGGACCAGGGTTCAATTCCCGACGCGGCAGGGTCGTGGACCAGGGTCAAAACTGACTCGATAATTCTCGCCTTGGTGCCTACTCCAACCAGGAAACACACTCGGCAACCCTGGGCATTAAGCTTGCCTCATCTCTACAATGGCCTCCCACAGACGCCAGGAATGCCTGGTTTCACCTTGGAGATACCCAGAAAGGGACCATCTCACAGGGAGAACCAGGGCGGGTTTCCCAGCGGTCTTCAGCGCCAGGATACTCCATGGAGTCGCAGTGCGCTTTACAAGTACACCCACATTATAGCAGCTTGATCAGACTGTACAGTCTACCCTGGATACCCACTTTCTGCGGGATTGCAAACTTGTAGTCCCAGTTCAGGGTGTCGATTGCTTTTTCTAAGGCCAGAACCAGACAGGTTGAGTATGGCCAGCGTGCCGGAGTCTCCTCCAAAATTCTATGCAGCCGGTGATTGTTGAGGGTCTTAGACCTGTCTGGTATAAAACCCTTCTGGTCACATGGATAAGTGTTGGCAAGTGCTCCAGAAACCACACTGCCAGTACCTTCCTCAGCGTTTTATAATAACTAATCATCATAGACAGCGGTCTATGTCCAACAGGACCCGTCCTGGCTTAGTGAGGTACACCAACAGGGCCTCCCACATAGATGAAGGGAGTTGACCAGTAAAAATGGTGGCAGTGAACAACTCAACCAGTTTAGGAACCAGCAGGGTGTTGAATGTTTATAGAATTCTATAGTTAGGCTGTCTAAATGTAGAGACTTGCAGGTGGGGTAGTCTAGTATGGCAGCTCTAATTTCCTGCTCCGACACTGGGTCATTTAGGGCTTCTCTTTAGTCCACCGGCACTGCAGGCAACAGGATACCCAGGAGCTAGGCCTGGGTCCCAAGCCATTGGCTGAAGGATACGGGGTTATCAAGGGCTTGGTAGTGTTCACAGAAAACTCTATGTATCTCTTTCTAGGTGATAGCCACAGTACCAAGGGAATCGTGGACAACAGTCACCAGCACCACATTGGATGCCCTCTTTAGCTACCATGCTAGTAGGCACATTCACTGTTCCCCATCTATGTGCATTTTTGCTTGGTAAGCCTTGTAGGCTAGGCATCGCAGCGATTTAGGCAACTCAGAGTTGCGTTTCCAGGCTTCAGCCAATTCAACCTGGGCATTGTCGTTCTCCATCGCAGCCTGCTCAAGATCTCGTAACGTGGTCTCCATTTAGGTGAGTTTCCCATTTAGCATGTCCCTTGCCATGGTTATTGCTGTTTTCCGTTATGTATGTAGTTAGTGTCACCCAGACCAAATCACGGCTCCAAAGCCCACACCAGCGGATTATGATCAGACAGAGTCTTCACCTTAAGCTAGGTGGCGGGGCGGCAGAGGGAGCGAGCCAATTGAACATGAAGATCGTGTGGCGGGGAATCAAAGGAGAACTCCCTGACAGCCGAGTGCAGGGCATTCCAGCTATTTTCAAGGGACCAGTGTGTAAGCCAATTCGTACAAGTATGATGTATGATGCAGGGGACCGAGGAAGAGGAGGTTAAGACCTATCCAACGCAGGGTCTAATATGGTGTTTAGACAGAATATTGGAACCAGAAATATTGTGGGACAAAATTTTGTGTCAAGAATATCAAGGACAAAAATATTGTGAAGGTAAGGTCCTATAGGTAAGTAAAGATTTACTATAGATAACTTTACATATATGTACCTTGACAAAATATTCGGCTTAAAAGTAGGTAGATGTGGAGTTAAGAATAGTAAATAGAAAAGAAGAGTAAATCTAAACTTACTTATTTGCACCTACCTTCTCGAAATTTTTGACACAATATTCTGTCCATACATTATTTTTGATTTTGATATTCTGACAGTGATCCGCCTAATGCACTATTTAAGTTGCCCCCAAGGATACAGGGCAGGTGGGACCAGCGGGTCAAAAGTAAGGATACGTGTGCCAAAAACCTGGGCTGCACAGCATGAAGCAAATATAGATTTCCCAGCAATACTTGCACCCTGACTATCTTCCCCTCCACAAACACATCAAACTCATAAATTCCTTTCAAGTGCACCTCAACCTTGTTGCTCCCAAATGGCACCGACTGCAGCACCCATATTAGCACTCCCCAGCCATTGCCTGAGCAGGTTGTGCTAAAGCATTTCTCTACCCAGCGTTTCTGAGGTTTCAGGTTTTCCTCTTTTACCTGGTGATTTTCTTTGTAAGAAGGCCACATATGCTCCTCACCACCAGAGATATTGATGAACAGAGAGACGACATCCTGCTATTCCCAACCCATTAACATTCCAAGTGAGAAATGTTAGATTTGTCATTTGGCAGCCCTAAAACAGACAGGAAATAGTGGAGATAAACCCCCTCCAATGGGTAACCCCCAGGCATAGTGTAAATAAGGTGTGATGTGAGGCTCAAATAGAATGACAAAACAAAGTCCCAAATTCCCCACTCAAGGGAGGCAGAGCAACATCTGGCTGCCCAGTTAACGGAACACTGTGAGTTCACAGTCCCTGTAATGAGGCAGTCTAAGAGCCGCAGGGTTCCTGATGTGGAGGTTGTGAGCATGTACATGCTGTGCTGTATCCAAGCAGCCCTGCTGAGGTCTCAGCTTCTATTACACAGTCTGCCCCTTTCACTTCTTTTGATCCGTGGGCTGTAGCCCCGAATCAACAGTTACAGCATCAACTCTGCCCCCCAGGTACAGTTGGGTCGCAGTGCTGGCACGGAGAATAATGTCAAAATTCACAGTCAGCAGCTCTGCAACCAGCAATGTCTGTTCCCTAGTGTATGCGGAAGGCAACCCTCCCTCTGCAATCATGGTTCCAGCAGCGGATGGATCGTGAGGGGTCTTTCCTGTCCATTGTCACATCCTAGCTACTCCCTCGTAGTAGCCCCTCCAAGAATGAGGACCCCCCACAACTAAAAACTGTCAGAAAGAGATCTATATGAGATGGTATTCAGGCCCGCCGTCCCCTGGCACTGCTCTCCTCTTCTAGTGAGGCCAGGGAGCCATGTGCAGCCTGTCGGTGCTCCTATGTAGCTGATCCTTTGCAGGGGAACAGGGGCCTCCCACATCTCAGGGCCCAGCAGTGACCCAGTTCAAGAACCCCCCAGGTGAAGCAGAAATCCAGAGGGGCAGTGGCATAAGTCAGTCACCTGGCCTGGTTCATAGCCCACTGTTGGGGGGCAGAAGGAGAACAAAGTTCAGGCACAGAAATAGGTAGAGCCCCTACAGTTGAGAGGCCTCCAAACCAGGTATCCGCTACTCATAGTGATGCATCTCCAAACCCTCTCCCCCACCCCCAGGCCACCACCAACCCAGCAGGGTTCATCATATAGCTCTCTGATTCGATGGGGAGAAAGGCAAGTCCCAGCATTCTACAACCGCTCTGTGCTCCCAGGTAACTTGATGTAAATGAAGTAAGGAGGCTAATAAAAGAATATAAGGCATTTATTATGCACTACAGAGAATAACTGGTGTTCCCATCAGAAAGCAGGGAGCTAACTGACTAGGCAGAACACAGTAGAAAATGACATCAGGAAAATGGAATGTCAGACTTAAAGGGATACAGCAAAACGTAAGAGCAGAGAATACAACATATCCTCTTCCCTTCGTGTGGGAGAAGCACTAAAAAAAAATAATATATAAGTACATGCTCTTCATTACAGAGAGAGAGACCTTATTTGCAAACAAAATCATGTAAGTAACTTGGAGGTCTTCTCACCCTCTGAGCTCTACCAACACAAACATCCTTAGAAGGAACATCCTTAGAAGGAACGTCACCGCCACACTCAGCCTTTTTGTACAGTGCCACACGCCTCAAGTTCCAACTCTCACCGTTGAATAGAGTTACAAACCTTTTATGGACAGACCTGACTTTAAATGGTCCCCTGAACTTTGTCAACCCAACCCCAACTCAACCAGGTTTGACTTTCACCCAATCATTCACTGCAATTTTACAACTTCCCTCTGGTTCACTCACAACATCAGGGGTGTCAGGACCAACGTTTATCAACTCTTTCATCCAAGCAGCGACCAGCTTGGTACCAGCTGAACGTCCCCTCATGATACTAAAAGGAACCATTCCAGTCACACCATTTTCAGTAGTTCTGTAGGCCCAAACCAGGTCATTAACCAATCCTCTCACATCTGTCCTAGAAGAAATGGCCATCTGAATTGCACCTTTAACCATCCGGTTCGCCCTCTCGACTATTCCATTCCCCTGGGGGTTGTAAAGTGAAGTCCTTGAATGTGCAATGCCGCACTTTCTCAAGAAATTAGCCATCTCCAGGGAAGTCAATTGCGTCCCATTATCGGTGATAATTCTAGTTGGAAAACCTTCCTCTCCAAAAATGTCACTCAACACAGTAATAGTGTTGTTCGTAGTGATCTCCTTCATGAATTTAACCACTAACGACTTTGAAGAAATATCAACTACTACCAACCCAAATCTCATATCTTGACTCAACTGGTAAAACGGGCCAATGAAATCAAGGCATATGGTGTGCCATGGACACCCTGGGTCAACTATTGAGCCACAACCAGCATGACTACCGACTTTGAGCCTCTTCTCGCTCTCCAAGCAGTCTGTACACTTTTCCACCCACTGAGAGATTTCCAAGTCCATCCCGGTCCACCAAAAATTCTCCCTAACTCTCCTCTTGGTGAGGGACTGGCCCAGATGGCCCTCGTGGGCTAACTTAAATAGAGTAAACCTCACATCCTGTGGAGGAATAAATTTATCTTCCATTAAAATCAAGAAACCATCTCTGTCCAAGACGGACAACTGTTCAAGAACCTTCAAATATGGGCGAAGTGCGGGGGATAAGCAACTCTCTCTCCTTGGACCCTTCACGATCAAGTCCTTTACCTCTCTCAACACCACGTCCTTAGCCATGGAGGTATTCCACAGGCTCTTGCTAATTGCCCCAGCACAAATATCTACTACCTCATCAACAGCAGCCACAGACCCTTCAGAGTTCAGTGATTCTACTCCCAACTTGTCTACCGTCTCCCAAGGTAGTGGAAGTCTAGAGAGTCCGTCAGCCTGGCAGTTCCTCCAACCTGGGATGTACTCAACCGTGTACAGATACTCTTGAATCCTAGCAGCAAGTCTAGCTAACCGCGCAGAACTCTTGCCGGCTCCACCGGGAGAAAGGATTTTAACTAAGGGTTTGTGGTCCGTCAACAGCGTAAACTTGAAACCCCACAAATACATCCTGAAATACTCACAACCCCACGCTGCGGCTAAAGCTTCCCGCTCGATTATAGAGTAATTCCTCTCAGCCGTTGTGAGCGTCCTTGAAGCAAAAGCTACAGTCTTGAGCCCAGACTCATGTACTTGAGCCAATACCGCACCAACACCCACAGCACTCGCATCCACAGTCAAGACTGACTTACGGTTGGTATCAAATGGTGTTAATATACCTGCATCACAAATTTCAACCTTGATCTTTTTAAAACACTCTTCTTGCTCCACACCCCACACAAACTTGCATCCTTTCCTCAACAACACCTTAATCTTTTCAGTCTTCTCTGCAAAATCTCTCACGAACTTAACATAGTACTCAATGAGGCCGAGAAACGACCTCAACTGATCTTTGTCGTCTGGAGCTGGTGCATTCCTGATAGAGTCTAATAAGTCTCTCTTGGGTTTCACCCCATCGACAGATAGGGTATATCCGAGGTATTCAACTTCCTCCACTGCGAATTTACATTTCTCTTTTTTTAGAGTTAATCCAGCTTGTTCCATTCTTTCCAAAACAGTTTTTAAAATCACGTTGTGTTCTTCAATAGTCTCTCCAAATATCAGAACGTCGTCTTGGAAATACACAACGTTATTCACCCCCTTCAGTACAGCCCCCATCATTCTTTGAAACACCCCAGCTGCAGAGGCAAGGCCGAAAGGCATACGTGTGAATTGATATATTCCCTCAGTTGTTATGAAGGCTGTCAATGCTTTGGAGTCTTGATGTAACTTTATTTGGTGATAAGCGCTGCGGAGATCCAGCTTAGAGAAGTACTTCCCCCCTTTAGTGACAGGACTAGCTCGTTGATGTTTGGTAAAGGGAAGTTATCTACTACAATGTTCTGGTTCAGGGTGCGAAGGTCCACACAAAAACGAAATTTTCCATCAGATTTGGTTGTAATAACTACGGTAGAAATCCAGGGTGACGTTTCGATCTGTTCTATCACCCCCTGGTCCAACATCTCCTTCAACATCTTCTTCACTTCCTCACGTGCAATAAATGGAACCTTCCTCACCCTGTGTTGCATAGGCACAGCATCAACACGCAGTATAATCTTATGCACATAACCTCTCAATTCTCCAATGTGCTCATCAAACAAACCATTCATCCCTTCCACAATTGAATCCGTGGTTATGCTATCCACAACCATCACCTGTTGTGCTGCCCTGGGATTAATGATTATGCCGAGGTCATACTGTTGCCCCCACCCCAAAATCGCTGGACCTGATTTAGCTACATACACCTTCCCTTTAGCGGAACGGTCCTTAAATGATATTACACATACCATAAATCCAATTACATCTATACTCTCACCTTGATAACCACAAGGACTAATGTCGCTAGGCAACAATTGCACTTCTTTCCAATATTCTAAGTACATGTCCTTGGGAATAATAGTCCACAATGACCCTGGATCGACCATCAACTGGATCTCTATTCCATCAATAAGAAATTGAGCTTTGGGCCTATATCTTCTACCGGGCTCACCTTCGCACACACCATCCTCACCCAAACACAGTATTTTGTTGGCACCTTCAACACCAACAATGTCTCTCGCTGTTTCCCTGTTTTCCACAACAGCTACTTTATCTGCATTTCCTCCCCTACACATCTTGGAGAAATGTCCCTTCCTTCCACACTTCCTACAGACTTTATCAATAGCAAAGCATCTCCTAAAATCTGAGTTATGAAAAGTGCTCCCGCATCTACTGCACATCCTTCCTTGAAATCTGTTTTTGTCACTACCTGAAAACCCATTGTTGAATCTCTTCGGACCTCTCTCACTCAAATCTACACCTTTCCTGTTCACAGCAGCAACTTCATCCTATTCAACACAAGAAACTCCGTTCCCTTGTACATTTTCCTTTCCATTATCTCTCCTTTCCATCTCTCTCATACATGCATTCGATTCTTCAACTACTTTCGCTATATCAATGGCCATTTGTAAGGTAGGGTTTTTTGCAGCCCACAATTTTTCTTGCATCTTTTTATTGCGACATTGTACTATCAACTGGTCTCGTATCATTTCGTCTCTTATCTCTCCGAAACTACATTTAATGGACAGTTCACGTAACCTAGCCACAAATTGGTCTACTGATTCCTCATTCCTTTGGGGTTGAGTGTAAAATTTATGTTTGGCCATAACAATATTTACTTCCTTTGCATACTGCTTCTTCATGCGAGCTTTTGCTTTTGTATATACATTGGTTATTGCTCTTCCATCTTGGTTCAATCCTACTGGAAGATATTTAAAGGAACGTTGACCTTCCTTGCCTAGAGCACTTAACAAAAGGGCTTTTTTTCTAGTTGCGCTAAAATCCTTTCCATCGAGTGCTTCTATATAATTCTCGAAAATGTCTATCCATTCATCCCACTCAATGGGTGGATCTCCAGTTGTTTGTAAGAACATGGGAGGAACGATAACATTAAGATTTTCCATCTTATTCACAAAAAAAAAATAGTATAGCTCGTATGCACTGTCTCCTTGTGTGTGGATACTCCTTTAAATTAAAACTAATTTGTTGGAAAAGTCTTCACAATGTCTTAATCTTTCACCTCACATAAACAGTATACTTCTTTGCAGTATAATACATTAAATAAATGACAATAGGAGAAAGTTCGGTAACAAGCTGCACCAGGTACTTCCTACTATCGAATAGCACACAATACTGCTTAGCGTGTTAGAAGCTTACCGTGTCTGTCTTTTATTTGAAGAAATTGCTTGTGCTAAAACTGTTCCTCGACAGATTTCGGTAACAACTGTTCCTTTCACCTGCAACGTTTTTTAATTGAGTCAACAAGGCAGAATTTCCTTCAACGCACGGTATTACTTTCAACGCGCAGTGTTTCCTTCAACACGCGTTGTTGTTTATCGTCCCGGAGCGCGTTACTGGGGTTGCCTAGTAACGCGAGTAAACTCAAGATGGCGTCCACGTAACGTCATTGCCTCATTTCCGCTGTCTCATGTCTGCCTGAAGTTGCCTGACGCTCGCTCGCCTTCCTGTGACGTTGGTGCTGTTTACCTTCGAGTGTGACGAAGGGTGGTCGACTCCGTTCGGACAGAGAAGGACGTTCTCGAGTGAGTCTTCTTTTTTTTTTACACAGCTCGTGCAGAGTTTCGAAAAATGCGTGCCAATTTTGAAAGATGCAGCAAGTTAGTTAATCTTGACTTCCTTGACTCAAAAGTGCATGTTAAGCAAACGGAAGTCCTAAATCGATTTCCACAACACAATCAACTGGTTATTTCGAAGTGTAGATATAATTACTAAATAACCATTCACCCTTGTTATAGGTCTTTCAATTAAAGTCGATATGAAAGAAAAAAAGTCTGTCAAACTCACCGCATGTTTGGTTAGGGTGATGATTTCATTTAGTTTTCTTTAGTTCAGTTGATCTACACTGGTTTACACACTGAGCTGTAAATCTTTGTTTCACGCTCTGAGGTGTTGGAGTTTCCAGCAGTTGCACTTTACTTGGGATACTTATGACTGTTCTTCATCAGATTTGCATCTTGATAGCAGGTTTTCACGGTTGTTTCCTGGTGATTTTCTTCTCTTGTTAATTTTCTTCAAGTAAAAGGTTTCTTCTTCACGTAGACTTTTCTTTTAAATGCACAATCCACAGTAAAATTATTCGCGTGGTTCTTTTCTCACCAGTAGAGTTCCACTCCCTCTGTAGTTGTTTAGCTCACTCTGCTCATCGTCGCCATGTGATGTAAATGAAGTAAGGAGGCTAATAAAAGAATATAAGGCATTTATTATGCACTACAGAGAATAACTGGTGTTCCCATCAGAAAGCAGGGAGCTAACTGACTAGGCAGAACACAGTAGAAAATGACATCAGGAAAATGGAATGTCAGACTTAAAGGGATACAGCAAAACGTAAGAGCAGAGAATACAACATAACTCCCTGTCTGCCCGTTGGGCCTAGAGGCCCCGCCACCAACTCTGCGCACCACAGCCCTCAGGATTGCCACATGTGCAGGAATGGAAGCCCCCAGGCCCCTTCTAGGCCGCTCCGGCCTCCAAGGAGTACCCCATCAACACAAGGCCCCCTTTTCACCTCCTTCTGGTCATAAAGGGCTGGATCCAGGACCACCAGGTAGGCAACGACGGGAGCCCCAGGACCCCCTGGGGTGTCCAGCCATACAGGGGGCTCCTGTCTGTACCAGTAATGGTCCCTCTCTGCCTCCGTCTGCTCCATTGATCCCAGAAGCCTCGCTGCTGGAACCTAACTGCTGCAGCCTCCATGATCACTACACAGCCATCAGCAGGAGCCCCCAGGTCCCTACTGAGCAGCTCAGACACTTGACAGTACCGCCAATGGCACCCTCGCCTCAGGTCTAGCTGCTATTGGCAGATTGCGGGGCCCTTGCTCTGGGCGTCATGTTCCTGAATTTATCAGACTGCTCTCAGCTGCGACAAGGGTTTGGAGTAAGCATTATTGTGAAACTGAGGCTGCCCACAGCACATGCAGTGTGCCCACTCAAGAGGGCGGCCACCCTAGTGTCACATTAGGCACAGCAACATGCCTAGTGTTTGGGACCCTCCGGAAGTCCCCTAAGTCTGGTGCGGGCCACGCATCACGTCCGGCACATCAGAGGGAGGGTATAAGGTACTTTTACTTGCCCTGCCCATCTGGCTTTCTTTTTGTGGCTTCTGGTCACGCCGTCTCCCTCCCTACCGCGTACCCGGCGTGTTGGCTGGGGTGCGTAGCTAGGGGAGAAACATGTTAACTTGTTAATTGTGGTGCAGGCGGAGTTACAGGGTGATCCGGAGGCTGAATGTTACATAGGGGTACCCTCTTCACGAGCACAATAAGGGTGTAGAAGCCAAACAACCCCATGAGTCTTTACGGGAGGACCCTGGAGGAAAGCAACAGCGCTCCGCTAGTCCTTAGGGCGGTTGTAAGCCTGAGCAAACGGGATCTTGCCTGGACACGCTCTGCCCCTAAAAAGGCGTGAGTAAAGGGATGGACTGGTGGTCCACTGTATTTAAGGGGGATAACCCCCACAAAATGGAAGCACCAATTGGATTGGCCACGGTGCAGTTGGCTCATCAGGAAAGCAGGACAGCTTAGGTTAGTCATCACTGCCTGCCCTTGGATCGCCTGTAAGTTAACCCACCATGTTGGCATATTTCTGGTATGAAATAAAATCTGCAGCAAAATGTTTCCCAACAAACATGTCTTGTGTGTTTAATTATTGATGTGCAGATCCTCTGGCAGCCCCTCTGTGGTCCCTACAGAACTGACAGCACGAGGCATCGCCTCACAAGATTCTCCTTGAAACAGTTGCACAATTATAAGTTCTGTAGGGACCACAGAGGGGCTGCCAGAGGATCTTCAGTCCCACTTCCAAGGGTCCAGGACTGGGGTCACTTCACTTGAAAGGACAGGACTCACAGCTGGTAGGTTCCAGGTGCTGGGTTCAAGGTTGTTGGAGCCTGTTCTGTCACTGGGGCTCTGATCAGAAGGCTAGCCAACTAGACTTTGGAGTCACTCTGGGAGTCCAGGGTTCAAGATGCAGGTCCAGTCCTTCTCACTCTGGCAGGATGGCAGCAGGACAGTAGGCTATCACCGCAGGGCAGCAGAGTGGAAGTCTTTCTTGTAACAAAGCGGCACTGCAGTCCTTCTTCTGAGCCTACAGGTCCAGATGTGTACTGAAAAGTTGAGTATGGGGGTCTAATTCTTTTTACCATGTACACACTTTGAAGTAGTAGAAAGCTCTGGAGGGTTTCACCCCCCAGAGGTGCTTGGAATTTCCTGTGACCCTGCACTGGCTATTGATTGTCCGGGGCTATGGTAGACTAGTGTAAAACCCTTTGTTAGCGTGCTCAGTCAGAGCTTTTATGATGTGCAAGTGTGATAGGTGACAGTCTCTCTCCCTCATCAAGTCAGAGATGGCCCATTCTGTCTACATCTATGGTCCTTTGTCTTACTGTCTGGGAGCAATATACAAAGATTAACCACCAGCTACACCTAATCATGAGACCCAGAAAACAGGCTGCAGACTCCAAATGGTTAGGAAAACAAAATGCCAACTTTCTAAATGTCAAAACAACTGAAAATGGTGTTTGGTTTTAATTAAAAAAACTTTACTGAAGATCCAGATAGTCAATACACTGGACCTATGTGATCATATCACCATTCATTAAACATGGTTAATATATTTAACAAGTCTTCAAAAAGGCACACCAAACTTCTTTAACATAAACTACATTAAACTAATAAATAAAATAACAATGAATACCTAGACAAATCAGTGAAAATAGTGATAATAGTGCAAACTTAATAAAGTGGCATGTAAATAATCATAATACTTTTCAACATGAACAAAAACAAAACTGATACATTTGAAGACACATTTAACTTTGATCAAACTAGTCCAAAATTTCAAAACTGGAGGGCATGTCAAGGCAATTGAATAAACCTGACCCTATTCGCACTGGTAATCGGGTTCCAAGCTATCTATTATGGATCGATAATGATTGTACAGTTTGATTCTACAGTCCATATAGATGTACAGTGAGTGGAATCTCCGATAAATATAGCAACAGGTCACTTAGGGTTCTCTTCAGGGCTTTGGGTCATTTATTCCTTATTGAAGATGGAGGTCCATGGGAACCTGTGAATTTCCCTAAACTAATACAGATAGAGAAATAAATGTGGTGATTCACTAACTAAATAAAACTCAGCCTTCACTCTGGCGCGCAATAGTATTCGAGTTGAGATCAGCCTTCTCTATTAGTCCAAATCTCTTCCCCACTCAACTCTGTTCCACTCTGTACATAAGGTACTCTAGGTGTATCCTCAGCCAATTGAAACAATTTTGTTAAAAGGTCATATTTCGCTGGGGCTATGGTAAAGAGTTGTAGTGTCATTTCATTGTGCAGTGTTGTTTTTCACATAAAAATGGTGCCTCAGGATTATGCTCCAATTTCATTAAATAGCTTAATACATATTAAGCACACGCCATGAAATAAGTCACGGGGAGAGAATGCGGCCGACCTCGGTGCTGGGGAACTGGGTTCAAGTCTCTGCAGAAACGCTCAACATTCTGTGATTCTGGGCAAATCACTTAATCTCCCCATGCCCAACAAAAAGAATGTGTCCGTCTGTAACGCAACTGGTGCTCGTGTAAAGCGCTGTGATATTAGTTTTTTTCTAACACAAGTCATATTGCCAGGTTCCTTTCTTAATGGGTTTATAGGGATATAGGGTCAGTTTAGGCTCCCACAGAAGCCAGCTCAATCCAAGCTAAGCACTATGCACATCAGCATCATTAATATTCTAGGTTTTGTGCATAAGATCGACTCTAAGAACATGTAGTTGTCAGCACTTGTGCGATCAGTACCTAAGGATAATGGATACGTTTAGAAAGCCAGCCTGCATAGTGTGCATACACAATCAAATAATATAGCTTAAAGTTATTGATCAGGAGAACTCGCTGTGACATGGAAGCAATGATGTCAAGAGCGCCACTGGCAGAAAGCAGAAAGAGGTAGAAGAAGTAAGTGGGACACAAAGAGGCATATTTGCAAGGAGCTAGCGCCACCGCAGCATAATATTTTTAACGCAGTGCAGCGCAATCATTGCTCCACACTGTTCCATATTCACAAACTGACGCATTGGACCCAATACTTCAGTTTGTAGAGGCCTGCATCACATTATACCTGTGGCAGGTATAATGTATGCAGGGTAGGCATTTTCATGTTAAAAGCCCTGTAGAATTTACGCAGTGAAATTGACAACTTTTCACAGTTTCACTCTACGACTTGACTGCGTCAAAATCCCTACGCCTTCTCAAACCAGGCGTAAGGATTGCCACAAGGCTTTTAACATCAATCAATCAATCAATCACATCATTTGTATAGCGCACTACTCACCCGGGAGGGTCTCAAGGCGCTGGGGGAGGGGAAAGTTACTGCTCGAACATCCAGGTCTTGAGCTGCTTCCTGAAGGCGAGATGGTCTTGGGTTCGCCGGAGGTGGGTGGGGAGGGAGTTCCACGTCTTGGCTGCCATGTAGGAGAAGGATCTTCCTCCGGCGGTGGCTCTGCGGATGCGTGGTACGGTGGCGAGTGCGTGGCCGGTCGATCGTAGCTGGCGGGTGGGCGTGTAGAAGGTCATTCGGTCGTTGAGGTACTTGGGGCCCAGGTCGTGGAGAGCCTTGTGTGCGTGGGTGAGGAGTCTGAACGTGATTCTCTTGCTGACGGGGAGCCACTGCAGGTCTTTCAGGTGTCCGGTGATGTGGCTGTGTCGTGGGATGTCGAGGATGAGTTGGAGTCCTTTTTGAAGTTTCGCTGTGGTTCCGGCGTAGAGGGTGTTCCCGTAGTCAAGTCGGCTGGTGACGAGTGCCTGGGTGACGGTCTTCCTGGTTTCCGTGGGGATCCATCTGAAGATCTTGCGGAGCATGCGTAGGGTGTTGAAGCACGAGGATGAGATGGCGTTGACTTGTCTGGTCATTGACAGGGAGGAGTCCAGGATGAAGCCCAGGTTGCATGCGTGGTTAATCGGTTAATCGGTTTGGGAGCGGTGCCCAGGGCCGGGGGCCACCAGGAGTCGTCCCAGGCAGAGGGTGATGATCCCAGGATGAGGACTTCCGTCTTGTCCGAGTTCAGTTTAAGGCAGCTGTTCCTCATCCAGTCGGCGACGTCGTTCATCCCTTCGTGTAGGCTGGCTCTGGCGGTGGTGGGGTCTCTAGTGAGGGAGAGGATGAGCTGGGTGTCGTCGGCGTAGGAGATGATGTTGAGGTTGTGCTGGCGTGCGATGGCTGCGAGGGGGCTCATGTAGACGTTGAAGAGGGTTGGGCTGAGTGAAGATCCTTGTGGTACGCGGCAGATGACTTCGGTGGCCTCGGATCTGAACGGAGGGAGGCGGACTCTCTGGGTTCTTCCGGTGAGGAACGAGATGATCCATTCCAGAGCTTTTTCTCGAATTCCGATGTTGCTGAGGCGCTTCACTAGAGTTCGGTGGCAGACGGTGTTGGATGCCGCAGAGAGGTCCAGGAGGATGAGGGCCGCTGTTTCCCCGTTGTCGATCAGGGTTCTGATGTCGTCGGTGGCTGCGATCAAGGCGGTCTCGGTGCTGTGATTGGCCCGAAACCCGGACTGCGAGGGGTCGAGTGATCCGTTCGTCTCGAGGAAGGCGGCCAGCTGTTTGTTGACGGTCTTCTCGATGACTTTGGCCGGAAAAGGAAGGAGCAAGATGGGACGGTAGTTCTTGAGGACGGTGGGGTCCACCGTTGGTTTCTTCAGGAAGGCGGTTAGCTCGGCGTGCTTCCAGCTCTCCGGGAAGGTGGCGGTGTGGAAGGAGGAGTTGATGGTGTCTCAGAGATGGGGTGCGATGGTGGCGTCGGCTTTGTTGAAGATGTGGTGTGGGCACGGGTCGGTTGGGGAACCGGAGTGGATGGAGTTCATCGTGCGGGTGGTGTCTTCGGTGCTGATTGGGGTACATTTGCAGAGGGTGGTGGTGGGGGGCGTTGGTTTGGTGGTAGGGTGCGTGGTCTGTGCGTCGAAGCTATTGTGTATGTCGGCGATCTTGCGGAGGAAGAACTAGGCGAGTGAGTTGCAGAGGTCTTGCGAAGGAGTGATGTCGTTGTTTCCGGCGCTGGGGTTGGAGAACTCTTTGACGATGCTGAAGAGTTCCTTGCTGTCGTGGGTGTTGTTGTCCAGTTGTTCTTTGAGTGCCGTCTTCTTGGTAGCACGGATCATCTGATGGTGTTTGCGAATGGCGTGCTTGTGGGCGGTCCTGTTGTCTGTGGTGTGGTCGAGCCGCCAGGCTTTCTCGAGGGTGCAGCAGTTCTTCTTGGATTCCTTGAGTTCGTCGGTGAACCACGGGGTTTTCTTGCTGCTGTGTCTGCTGGGAGGGTTCTTTAGTGGTGCGAGGTCATCGGCGCAGGCGGTCAGCCACTTGGTGAGGTTGCTGGCTGCTTCATTGGGGTCCGTTGTGCTGGTGGGAGTGTTCTGGCTGAGGGAGGCGGTGAGCTGTTCGGCGGTGATCTTGTTCCAGCATCAGCGGGGGACCTGTTGCGGGTGGTGGTGGGTCGTAGTTTTGTTGAAGCTGAAGTGGACGCAGCTGTGGTCGGTCCAGTGGAGTCCGGTGGCGTGGCTGAAGAAGATGTGCTTGCTGGATGAGAAGACTGGCTCAAGCGTCTGGCCGGCGTAGTGGGTGGAGGTGTTCACTCCCCTTACATGGTTACGTCCTTTAATGGGAGAAACAGGGCCGGTTTTAGCACTGGTGGCGCCCTGTGTGACAATATTCTTTGCCCCCCCCATGACCACCTGCCCAACGAATTCCCGCACTACCACTACCCCTTATGCCACCATAACCACTCTCACTCAGATACATTTAATTCGTTTTATAGTGTCACTCATAAAAGTGAAGGGTGTCAGAGCACTTTACATTGCACACACATTACTCAATCATATGTGTGTAAATCAATGTATAGGAAACGTTACATGAGACAGAGTGGTAGAATGTATATGTCATCCATTCTGGTAGGCAGTAAAGTTTAGGGGGGATTGGTCTGGAGAAGCACAAACTCCGAATTTAAAACGTAAGAACATGGTTAGGGATTAGCTTTAAGAATTAGAATTGATTTCTACCCAAATTAACACTTTGTACAACATTAGGATCTTGAAAGTCTGGGGGGGGAAAGAATCAATATGCTCTATTAGAACATTGGAATGTTGGGAGCCCCATTGCAGACAATGGAGTGCTCCCTGCTTCTACGGGCCGGTAAAGGCCTGCAGAGCAACATTCCAATGTTCTACAAAGGCTTCTCGGAGCTTCGAGAACCCTTTGTTTAATTTGTTAGAACATTCTGCCCTCTAGTGGCAGAATATTCTAATAGCCTTATAGCCCTTCGTAGCAGGGCTATACCGGCTATTAAAGTCCCGCTGTCTCGTTAAAGTCCCTCGCCTTCGGCTCGGGCCTTTAACGATTCAGTGGGCCTTTAATAGCCGGTATAACCCGCTACGGCGGGCTATAAGGCTATAATCTATACTTGTTTGCATTTCAGTTCTTTGATGACAGTTAACAGCTCACTGTTGTTTTATTAATATTTTAACTTATAAACTACAAGTAACAAAACAAAGTCTCTAATGAAACAGTAACCCCCGTCCTATTTACGTTATGCTCACTTCGTGATTTGCATGATACACATTCTTTGCAGCAGGCATATTAACCCTCTGCACTACCTTATGATGAGTCAAAACATCCCCCTGTCAAAACTCCCACTAGACAAAACTTCCTTATCTCTCCAGGAAGAACATCAATCACCAGAGTAGGCTTGACATTTTTATTGTGAGCTGAAATTTGCTGGACAGCAACTCTGCGGAGGGTGCTTTTAAGCACAATATAAACTAGAAAACAGGCGCCCCTATGCAAAGTCAGCACCTGGTGCGATGGCACCGGTCGCACTTCCCTAGAGACAGACCTGGAGAGAATTTCTGGTACTCTCCAATTTATTCTTAGTCTGGAGAAGACAATAAAACACTGAATTGTTCCGAATACTCTTGTTGTGAAGTATAGTACAATATGGTCTCCTAAAGGGAAACCAGGAGTCACTTTCCTGAGAATCCTACTTCACACATTAGAAGATGTTCCTGCAGCAGACTCACCGGCAGCTCTACTGCAAGGGTGAACAGCATAAGAGAGAGAGTGGCTCTAACTTCTCTTGATAGAGATACACTACCAAATGTCTCCTTAATCATTTGAATTCTTGCATTATAGCATGTTTATAGTAGCTTAATCAATTTAAATAAATATGTCCCTATGCTCTTTTTTGCAAAATAATAAATATGTATGACCCTTTCTGCAAATCAAGCGCTTTTTCAGCATCCAGCAGCACATTGGCAACCATAAAGAATGAGATTCATATGAAACATGATGAGAAGTGCACATAAATTATTCACAACAGATGATCCATTAATAGATCCAGTGATCTTAAAGAGAGCAGTCTATAGGATGCAGAGCTAGTGCAGTCCTTATTTGGCTTGAGGAATGTCTGCGCTTTTACCATTAAAAGCACCAATTGGATGGATCAGGGACGTGTGTGAATCTCAAAGATGGAGGACCCTAGGCCCTACGCATTGAATTACAGGAAACATATGAAAATCCACACAAGACAAGATTCAAATTCAAACCATGAAGATTCATATAAGATAAAAAATCATTCCAGAAGCCAAAAGAGTTAAATTCAGATTGTTCAAAATGCAAACAAAGGAAAATTAGTAACGGCAATTGAGGCTGAGCCCTATACTATTTATTAGCCAGATTCAAGTATGGTGTAGCACAAGGCAAGTAATAAGTCAAAGAGCAAATTGTTTTAGGGACCGATCAGTTTAAAAGGAAACGAAAAATCCTGAACAAAATCTTTAAGTATTATGTCAATAAACAGACTAACGTAGGGGGTCATTAGGATGTAGGGAAGATCGCCACCGCCCACATGGCGGGGGTATGTCTGCCCGCCATATCCCCGGGAAACGGGACCGCCAGCAATGCTTGCTGCGGTCCTGCAACCTCAATTAGGATGCATGGTAATGTGGCAGGGTGGAAACTCGAAGCGGTTGGAGGTTTTTAGCAGGCGCATCGCCACCGCAATACGGCCGGTGGCAATTTGCCCGCTATCCTTATGACCCCCTTAATGTCCAACTCAAAAAGGCTCAAGATCAGTGTATTAAAAAAAACCATGGTGGTTTACTAAAATATTAAAGTGCAACACAGAAGGCAAAATGTAATTTTCGCAATGAATCAGTCATAGAGCTCAGAAATCAATTGCCATGAAGGCTTGTAGCATTTCAAATAGATGCAGCAATGAGAAAAATCTAAAAAACAAACTAAGGGGCCGATTAGGATGGCGGACGGATCGCCACTGCCATGCCGGCAGTGGCGATCTGTCTCCCATCCGTGCCCGTCCGCCACCTTTTCCCCCCGCCATATTACAATGGGACGGACGGGAAGACCGTTTGCCACTTTTCCGCCACGGTCGCGGCGGAAAAGGTTTAATATGGTGGCGGTGTCTAATAGACACCGCCAGCCATATTATGATGTGCTGTGGGCAATGCCGTCACGAAAAGGCATATGGTCTTTGCTTTGGGGGCCGTTGCGGGCCCCCAAGGTGAAGGGGGGTGGGGGGTACCTATGGTACCCCCCTACATTTCAAAATACAACATGGCAGGCACCGAACGGTGCCTGTCATGTTGTGCTTCGAAACGCACAAAATGCATTTTTAGCATTGCGGCGGGCGGTGCTTTCAGCGCCGCCCGCCGCAATGTCAAAAATGCGGGAAGCACCCGCCACTGTGGCGGGTGCATCCTAATTCGAGGCACGGGACCTCCGCACCTGTGGCAGACGGTCCCGTCCCCCGACAGGATGACGGACGGACTTTGTCCGTCCGCCATCCTAATTGACCCCTAAGTTCAGAGTGTGCAGTAAATCAACAGAAGGTTAGGCAGCATACCTAATAGGGACCCAATGAAGACTGGCTCACCCTCAAAATATTGTCAATATAGAGAATTCCACCATAGAAAGCAAAATAAATCACCCAGTCAGCATAGGGTGTGCAAATGTGTCAACACATTGACAAATAAAAATACAGCATTATAAAACATCATATGATGCCACCATCCTAGCACTGTCCCATTAAATAATTGATATATGATCCCTTCGATCTAATGTCATCGGAAACAACAACACAAATATAGTCACATAAACAGTAGAGAGTCTCATAATGAATAATCTAAAGTGATTGAGAAGGAAGAGCCTTGGAAATTATGTAAAAAAGCTTACTTCAGAGTTCTTAGAGAACAGTATGTCAACACAAAGCAGCAGTGCACATTTTGCTGTGTGCAATGCTAACGAGAAATATAAACCCACATTGAATATTATGAAGAAGACATAATAATGGAAAATGGGGTTGAGGCCTAGTTTGGCATAGGTAAGGAAAACACAGTTCTGTAAATCATACCATGATATGATTGTTTCAATTGCAAAATAGTTCCTGCTAATAGGCAACATAAATCTAATCTGAAAATAGCTATAACACACATTATCACTAAATGTTTACCATCTTATACCATTTTGTCATAATTCCATCAAAGAAATAAGCAGGGAAAGGTGCACACATAGCCTCGAATAGTCAGGTCTTGTGTGAGAAAAGGCATTGTGTCAAGATTCCCAAAAATTATTTTAGAGTCACCTGATATAGACAGGGTCGAAGAAGTAGATTGTGGAAGAGAAGACAGTAGTATGTAAGAACAGCTAAACCACTAACCTCTGCAGGTGTGAAACTTCCTAGTGAGGGTCTCTTTCAGGTCAGCAGCGGAAGAGCCTATTGAAAATCCCTGAAAGATGATTGTGAGAATGTGGATGATTAGTTGGGGTGGTTGTGAGATATCACCAAGTAATGATGTCACCATTATGTATCAGGTCCAGTTAGGTTACTTTCATTTAAACCTTAGCTCAATCTGACTTAATTCAAAGGAAACAAGGGTATAGCATTTATCAGTACCAAAACAGTAAATAAGGAGAAAACACGACACAATAAAAACACCACTCAAATTTATAAACATGAGATACCTTCCTACACAAAAACAATCCTAGAGGGGTATGCCTCGTTCCATGTGTGCTGCACAATGCAACACATGAGGAAAAAGAAAATAACAAGGAGAAGTAAAGATATTTCGCCTATTGCGCCTCACTTGGTAAGGTGTAGCATTTTGACGCTTTCCCAGATTTACTAGCTTTAGTGAATCTGGGATGTGCCTAAACCCATAGTTGATGCATGGGAATGCCCATACTCCATCCATGGAACGCCTTTCCAAGGCAAGGTAATGCAAGGCAGAGCTATGTGCTGTCTTGCGTTACTTTGTATTTACTATCCTGTGCAAAGTCACACAAAGTGGCTTTGCATGGCTTAGCAAATACCAAAAATGATTTTGCGTCTGGGCCGCACCACAAAAGTGATACAACCCTGACACAAAATCATTGTAAATCTACCCCCAGGTCTTTATTTGTAAACCAACCTAGAGCAACAGCAATGTTGATTGATCTAACGCAGCAGATTGAAGCCCACCAGACGACCCACTCGAATGAGGAGGCTATTCTGGATGTTCCTGGAATCCTCTGGAAACTGAAAACTCTGTGAGTACAAGTTAAGCAGAGAAAACAAAAGGATGGGTTATAGTTGTACTGTAGCAAGACTGGACATTATTATGAGCCTGGCCTAGCAGCAAGAGTCAGTAGGAGTGTGTTGAATGAGTCTCAATTAAATCTGATAGCCCCACCGCTGCAAGATGGCGCCTATTGGGAGGTCTTAGAGCACCAAATCATGGGTCAAGCAGAAACTGTTCAAGTGCCACACACCTTCTGCTAGAGCCTAAATGGAATCTTATCTCCAGGGCCATTCCCCAGTGACTAGGATTGGAATACTAAAGAGAGCTTGCTTGCAGATTTAAAGTACCATGCATCCATGTATGATAGTCTGTTCTCACAATGCACCACTACAGACATTTATATTGTCAAAATCAATATGCTGAATGGTTCTATAATGAAAATTACACACACCTGACTTGTGCTTTTCTTCAAGGCACAAGATGATTTCTTCACTTACATTTTTTGATGGATATTGTAAACAGGGGTTTGTGATTTAGAATAGAACAATATCACTACAATCAGTATAAGGAAATTCGGGTTGGCAAATTCAGGTAATTGACACATCGCTTCCTGTGTGTTACGTTTTCTAGAGCTTTCACCTTTCTCAATAACAAAATACAATAGAACATGTTTTGCTTGTGCGAGCATGAGAGATTAACTAATTCCTTGGACGACTAGGCAGAATTATTTACACTTTTTGAACTGGGGTGGAGAAGAACATCAAGCAGTGATAAAACGCATGCATTTATAGCTAATGGCACTTTCAGGAAAGTAACTTCTGACTGAACGCGAACATGTGTTTGGAATTTACATAGAAATAAATATCAAAGATTGGCCAAATGAGTCAAAGGATCACTTGCTGACAGAGTTTATCCTAAGTAATGTAAGGTCCATATCAACAGGGGGGGCTCCTGGCGGAGGAGCGTCGCCCCACTGCTCTCTCACAGTGCGAGAAGCAGAAACATAAAATGGCAATAACTTTTAGTTATTACCGTCTTATGTTTACGTTGCAGGTGGGCAGGGCTGCTCTGCTCTCAAAGCAGGGAGGAGTGGTGTGCCCACTCCAGAGTGCGCAAAGATTGTTTGTTCGGATCTCTTGGGCCGCCCAAACTCGTCATGCGCACTCTGCTCTTCTCCATGCAGGCTCCATTACACCCTGCTTGGAGAACATGCCCACCCGATAAGCCCCTGGTTGGGCGCTGTCCCGACCAATAACAACACTGTTTGCAGCGTTGTGATTGGCTTAGGGGAGGGCGCCTGGCTGCTGGCTTCTTGTCCCTGTCGGAGGCAGGAGAGCAGGAGCCGAGAAGACGTGGAACCCGACCTCAAGGTAAGTTTGAATTATTATATATTTATTTTTATTAAACCCCCACACAACCTCCCTTCTGACCCCCTATAGTCCCCCATCCGTCCCTACCCCCACCCGCGAGCCATGTGGACCGTGACTGCATATCAACACCTACAATATTGGTAAATTGTATTTGCATTGGGTTAACAGTGATTCATTTGACACCATCGATCAACACAGAAACATTTCATGAAGGAATGAATGTGAGCGCATTCTCAAATGTCCAAAGCAAAAAGTAAGTCTAAAACAGAACTGTTATCACAGATTTGCAAGACTCTTATGACAAACCATCTACCTCTAGAAAGGAGGCAGCAAGTAAAAGTAGGTAAATAGACACTAAGAATATTTGAGGAAAATTTGTGGTGATAGATGGTTATTGGAAGGTGGATTATTAGCAGGTGGGGGTAGACCCTTACTGTTGGAAGATGGTTTACTAGTAATGGCGGGTAGCTACCTACACTTAGTAATAACACCCAAATCACAAATAAGGTCCTGTCAAGTTCTTAATAAATTATTCCCTATCGAATATCAAGGGATGCTTTGCACGTCGGTCACTTAAATTGTACATGCAGATTTGTCTGATAAAAATATGTTTGAAGGGGGTAAACCATTGTAATGTTAGGGAGATTGAGATACATTGATTGTCTAGGAACCATTAACGTTTGCCCATTTTTGGATTACGTCTCAACACACTGTGATATGATAGTTGCTGTCATCACAATGTTATGTTTGATTATTACAATAAAAAAGATTTATAGGGGCGTGGCCAAGATGGCTGCAGAGTAGGACGTGCTTTACAGTCCCTCCTGCGCCTTGAGAAGCATCGTTTTTTTTAGCACCCTCATCGGCGCCCACCCAGACACGAAATCGTGGTGCCCCGTTGCTGCCCCGCCGATTTCCGGTCCACCATTTCGCCACGGTGGACCGTGGAAGCAGGATAACCAGACGTGCGGCCTGCACCCGTGCGCCGCCTGGGCGGTGATCTGGGCCCAGCGGCAGGAAGAAGCAGGACTGCGGCCGTGGTGAGGTGCCCTGCCCAACGGCTGGAGCGGGAGCGCTCTTGGGGCCTGGGTGGCCTGGCGTGCGGACCCCCCGACTTAATGGTGAGGCCTTGCGACTCAGGCGGCTTCGTTTGCAGTGTTGCAAACGATGGGGCCAAAATGAAACGCTCCCACATTACAAATACACTGGGGGATGTGCCCAGAGACTCCGGAGCGCATCGCGGCCTAAGCAGGGAGGTGGTCTTCAGTGTTGGGAGGCCTGCCGACGCTCGCGCCTTGCGGCCATGGAGCCTGGAGGAGCCTGGGCGGAGTGGTGACCGCCTGTATCGTGGCAAGCTGCGGGAACGGAGAAGGGCCCTGTGAGTGGGCCCGACCCTCTCTGGCAGGGGGAGTACAGTGCGGCCCGAGGAACGGGAGCAGCAAAGCTGGCGGCCTAGCAGGAGTGGGGCCCACCGGGAGGTGAGCTAGGCCGGTCACGAATCGGTGCTCAAGGGAAGGTGAGGAGTGGAATGGGGGCGTGTTACTCGCGGTCCGCATTGTCGGCAGACGGTGCATGCCCGCCTATGGAGGGTGAAGTGAAGCGACTGACTGTGTCTATGGCTGCCCCCCCCCCCCCGCCCGGGTAGAGCACCAGTGGCCGCGAGCAATTCGGACGTCCTAGGTGAGACAGGGGCGCACCCCCCGCAGTGCACTAGACTCTGGTGGCAGAAGCACCCTGGTCATGTGGAGACCCTGCCATCTTGCCCCGTGAAACTAGACTCTCCTGGGTGAAGTTTATCGGATGGTAACCTGTGTAAGGCAGCGGTGGTGAGACACAGCGGAGTCGCTGGGGAAGACTGGAAAGACCCCTGATCCTGGCTGGTGGTGGTTGCTGTTAGCCCTCGGGGAGGTAGGGGCATCGAGGCGACGCTGGTCTGGTGTTGCTTATAGCTTCCTACGTGTGCTTATGACCTGGGACATGGGTGCAGAAGGAAGGGCTGCGTGGTGAACAGAAGCTGGAAGCAGCTGGTCTGCTGGAAGGGGCCTGGACACTGAGCTTGGGGCCTCGCCGGTTGTATGGTTTAGAGACCTTCACTGCTCTGTGGAGCGCGGGCGGCACTGGATGGATGTAGTGGCCCCCCCCATATCTATTTCGAGATCTGGCTTCGGGACTAGGCAACAGCCAGTATGGCGACGACCAGACTGAAAAAAGATAAGCCTGGGAAAGATGGGATGTCAAAAGGGGCGACGCAGACTACATCGCTGGTCCCCGACAAGTCCCCACGACCGGGTGAGAATGAGGAACCCACGACCAAGACCTTCATGATTGAACTTTTTGCGCCCATTAAAGAAGACATATCGGAGCTGCACTCCCAGCTGGCGTCTGATCTGCGTGAGGTGCGGAGGGATGTAGATGGAGTGGGCGAGCCTGTCGCAACGTTGGAGGAGCACTACGTGGGGGCGGCAGAGGACATCCACCGACTTCAGCAAGATGTGATTCGTTTAACGGAGCAGAACCTAAATCTACAAGCCCATACCGAGGACTTGGAGAATAGGTCCCGCCGCAACAATATCAGGATTCGTGCAGTGCCTTGGAAAGGAGAGGGGTCGTACTTGCTGGAGTATGTGGAGGCACTTTTCAAGCATATCCTGAATGAGGAGGACCTGCAAGTCATACGGATGGACCGAGTGCATCGTGTCCCTAATATTTTGGTGTGCAAGGCACGCAACTTCAATCCCCTTCAATTCCGGGATCATCGCCCCGTGTTCTTTCAGGATCTGGCGGCTTCTACTCTGCTGAAACGGTGGGAATTTAAGCCTGTCATCACACACCTACGGGAGCAAAATGTGCCCTACTCCTGGGGGCATCCATTCCGGCTCATCTTCAGGTGGCAGTACAAGCTGGTCCAGGTACGCCCCTTGGCAGAGGTTTTGGACCTTTTGGGTTTGGAGCGGCCTGACTCCTCGTCAGACGGTGGCGGCTCATCTAACAGACGACGGAGATGCTCTGCAGATTGGCAAAGAGTGGGCAGGCCTGAGCCGGCAAGGAGGCCCGACTTATCAGCAAGCATGCAGGGGTGCTGCGGTTGCTTCTGTGGCCCTGGTAACTGAAGCAGAAATGGACGATGGTGAGGCAGTCTCGTTAGGCCCCGAGAGGGTCAGTTGCAGGCGCTGGAGGGGGCTACCCCTACGAGGTAACACTTGTGCTTTATGTCCTTGCTCGTGAGGGAGTCCGATATCACGAACTGGAGGAATATTGACTGGTGCCATGTCCCCCTGTCCTTGGGGCCTGTCTTATTCTACTTCTTGTATTGTGCTTTTCTTCTTGGGGGTTTGGGGGGGTTAGTGGGTGGGTTGGGGAGGGTAGTGGTGGTAGCAGGGGATTGATAATTTACGGCTTGGAGCTGGTTAAGGGGTCCTCACATGCATGGTGAGTCAGTGGAGGGGGGTGGTGCGGGGGGTGGGACACATGGAGGGGGATGGATCTGGCTTGTTTGGGCGACTTCATGACACAATTGGTAGTTGGGGTGAGATGGAGGATGGGGGAATCGGCCATTCGACCGCACATTGTAGATGGTTGGGGCGGGCGGCCCCTGAGTAGCACTGTCGTTGGTCCTATCGATGATGCCACTTACTCTAGGGACGTGGAATGTTAAGGGGCTGAATTCTCCCCAGAAGCGCCAAACGATTTAGAAATATATCACTTGGCCACCAGTTAGATGTAGTTGGCCTTCAAGAGACCCATCTGGCTAAATCAGAAAACTCACGCCTTAAGCACAAACAGTTCCCACTTATTTATAGGTCCTCCGCCTCCACGAAACAGAGGGGAGTGGCCCTTATGTTTCACTCGGCCTTGCACTTCCAGCCAGTGGGTGTACAGAGTGATAAGGAGGGGCGCTGGGTCATGGTGAAGGGCATCCTGCGGGGCAGACTTTGCACCTTTCTCGTAATATATGCACCTAACACTGGCCAGAATGGATTCCTCCAAACCCTTTTGGGGAAAGTCGTAGATTTTGCTGAAGGGCCATTGATTATCATGGGGACTTTAATCTGGTGTGGCAGAAAGACCTAGATAGCACTCACTCACAGAAATCCGACATGGGCTCGTTTTCCTCTGACACGCGACAGAAGATTTTGGACATGGGCCTTTTTGATGCATGGCGCTTCCTATACCCCCAATCTAGAGACTACACTTTTTTCTCCCACGTCCATCACTCTTATTCCCGACTTGACCTTTTCATCTTGAGTCTGTCCCTCCGAGGCGACCTCCGCGAGGCCAAGATTTTTCCACTGTCTGCTTCCGACCATAGTTTTCTTGCAGTGTGCCTTCATTGGGGCGTGAAGAGTAAGGCCAGCCCTAGATGGTATTTCCTGGCGTCCCTGGTTCGGGACAAAACCTCCTGTAACACTCTGCGAGGAGTTATATCTGAGTTTTTTGCACTTAATGATCCGGGGGACACCTCAGTCTTCACCACATGGGACGCCTTTAAAGTGTGTGTTCGCGGGCAGTGCATGGCCCTGAATGCTGCTCTTAATAGAAAGCGTGGTCGGGAAAGAGACCAATTAGAGGAGGAGCTCTCCACTCTAGAGAAAGCACACAAGGAGAACCCCTCCAGACAAGCATTGCGGCAGCTAATGGCAGTTAGAGGTAAACTCCGGGTGCATTACAATAACAGGGCTTTATATACTCTGCTAAAATTAAGACGTCTTTCCTACTCCGAGGGTAACAAGGTAGGGAAGCACCTCTCTAGCCAGCTTCGGGACAAGAGGGAGCGGGAATACATTGGGGGGATTCAGGACACTCAGGGGGTAATAACACACCAAGATGAGGCGAAGGCTGAGATCTTTGGGGCCTTCTACAAGACCCTTTATTCGGGAGACCCTCTTGATGCTGCCGCGCAAAATGAGTATCTGCAGACGATAGCACTGCCCCAGGTGTCAGCGGAATGGAATGAAATGCTCTCTGCTCCCTTCACCAGGGAAGAGGTGCTGACTGCCATTAAGGCCTTGAAAACCCATAAGGCTCCGGGGGCGGATGGGTACACGGCCATTTTCTATAAGACCTTTGCCTCTGAACTCTGCCCGTACTTAGTCCGGTTGTTCAAAAGCATAGTGGACGAGGGCGAGACCTCGGGCACGATGGTTGAAGCTCTAATATCTATCATAGCCAAACCCGGAAAGACCCTAGTAAGTGTGCCTCCTATAGGCCGATTGCCCTCTTGAATCTGGATGTGAAACTTTACTCCTCTATCATTGCTCAACGGCTCAACGACCTGATGCCAGCACTCATACACCCGGACCAATCAGGGTTCATTAAGCTGCGACAGACCCACGACAATACGAGGCGGGTGATACACTTGATTGAAAAGGCCAATAAGTTCAAAATCCCGGCAGTTCTGGTGGGGCTTGATGCTGAGGAGGCATTTGATAGGGTGGACTGGGTTTTTTTATTCCAGACGTTGGCCGCCTTTGGCTTCTCCTCTAAATTTTTGACAATGATTAGGGCGAACTACCTCTCCCCCAGGTCCAGAGTAGCGGTGAATGGGCACCTGTCTTCCTTCTTTGAACACTCACGGGGCACTAGGCAGGGATGTCCCCTATCGCCTCTGCTTTTTGCCCTAAGCATAGAACCGTTAGCACTGGTGGTGAAAGCCAACAACGACATCCACGGCCTACTCTGCACTGGAGAATCACATAAGATCACTCTCTTTGCGGACGATGTCCTCCTCTCCCTCTCTGATCCGGCCCACTCCCTTCCCCACGTGCAAGCGGACCAGGAGCGCTTTGAAGCGGTGGCAGGGTTCAAAATCAACTATGACAAATCCTACGTCCTTAACCTCACACTCCCCTAATCTGAAGTCCTCCATCTCAAGTCGCTAACAATCCTTCTGTGGGCCGACTCCTCTATTCAGTACCTGGAGATCCAGTTCACCCCCACGTTGGGGAAACTTTACTCTGCCAACTTCCCCCGCTCTTAGCTAAGATTCAGGCCGACCTGGCCCGATGGAAGCCAATGTTTATATCATGGCTGGGGAGGATTCATGCAGGTCAAATATCCCTTCTTCCCAAACTATTGTACTTGTTCCAGGCCCTGCCCATTGAACTTAACTGGGAATTTTTCCGGAGAATGAAATCTATGGTGTTACGCTTTCTATGGCAAGGGGGTCGAGCACGCTTCTCCTTCACCATCCTGCGCAGGCCGAAGAGGGAGGGAGGCGTAGGGCTACCTGATCTTCATTTGTATTATAAAGCGGCACAACTCCGAGTACTAGTTGAGTGGTCACAACAGGAGTCAGAAAAACACGGTTTACACATGGATCAGAGCGTTACAGGGAGGACGATCTGGGATTTGGTATGGAAGCCCAAGAGCGATAGGCCTAAAAATGCTTCTATCAGTACCCGCACTAGCACCACCTTAAAGGTTTGGGATTCAGTCTCCAAGGATGACAGGTGGACTACCTTCCCCTCCCCCTTTACACCAATACACTTTAACCCCGCCTCCCCCCAGCGTTGACCAAAGGCCCCTTTGGGGCTTGAAAAGAGAGAGATTGTCTGGCATTAACACACCTATTCCATAACTTTGACCCGCTCACCTTTGACAGCTGTAGGAGGGACTACGGGGTTCAGGAGACTGAGCGATACCACCACGCTCAATTACTTCACTGGGCGCTGTCCCCTCAGGTGAGAGATGCGGCTACACGGCCCCTCATTTTTATTTATTTATTTATTTATTTTGAAAGTTTTATATAGCGCGAACAAGATCTTTGCAGATATCAGAGCGCTTTACAAGTGTAATAGTTGAGGTAGTTAGGTACAAGGTACATAGTTACATAGGTAGGTCAAAATACAAGAGGTAGGTTACAGGTGAGGTAGTGTCGGTACAAGGTGCATAGTCAAACAGTTGCGTCAATAGTATAAAAGTACAAAAATAAGGAGCATATACTTGTTTAAGCGTGCTTAAAATGCTATTGGAGATAGCATAAAGGTAGGCATAGTTGAGGTAAGTGTGTGCAGGGTGAGTAGTCACACAGGTGCATCAGTAGTACAAGAGTAGGGATAGTTGAGGTGGTGTAGGTAGAGTGTGCAAAGTCAGACAGGTGCGTCAACAATATAAAAATATACAAAGAGGGAACGTATAGCTTCCTGACCAAGACTTCTTCCATGAAGGGTGTCATCACTTTTATATATGGGTTCCTACTTTCCACTGCGATTTCCCCTAGGCCTCGATACATGTCCATGTGGGAGGGGATCCTTCAACAGGACATTTCTGATGCAGAGTGGACACACTTATGGTCAGACATAGTCAAGTTTAATCACTTTGTGGAACTTAGGGAGGCGCACATGAAAACCATGATGGATTGATACCTACACCCAGCCAAGCTGAGACTGATATTTCCTGGCACTTCCGATAGATGTTGGAGGGGATGTGGCCTTTTAGGGGACTTTCAGCATATTTGGTGGGACTGTCCCACTATCCGTCCGTTCTGGGAGGAAATTCTTGCCCAAATTAAGGATACCCCATTCCTACTTCAATGGCCTCTACCTTACTAGGTCTCTGTGATCCTTGTCTCGAACATCAGACTAAGGCAGACAAGTGGATTATGTGGCTCAGCATCGGGGCGGCCAAGCTCACCCTGGCAGTGGTGTGGAAAAGGAAGGAGGCACCAGCCACCTCCCTTTGGCATTCGCGACTATGGAGAATGTTGAGTTTGGAGAGGATGGCTGACATCTTTATGGATGATTTTAAGAACTTTGAATTTCGCTGGGGCCCACTGGTCGTTTTCCTCTCCAAGGGTCTTCTGTCCGCAGTGTGTCCTGCTAGCGTTAGAGCCCTCCACCTATTTCAACTGTGAGCTCCTGACCCTACACGTCTTGACCTTTGTCCTCAGTAAGTTGCTACCACCACTGGGGAGGGGGGAGGGATGTGGGGGAGGGAGGGAGTTTTATTGTTTGTGTTCTGTTGTTGTCAGTGTAACTTCCCTCATATTGTTCCGCTATGACATTGCCTACCAAGGAACTTGCACGCGGAAGGTTTCCGTTTGTCTCAGCGTAAGGTGGCAGCTGTCAGTTTTTACCTGGGGAACATAGGTTATCAGCCGAGCCGCTGTGAGGACATTTGCCCTGAACTTTCAACGATCTCCCACTTAAATTGCAAGCTGTTTGGTAGTCCCCTTAAATGTCGGGAACTGTACCTTCCAGAGAACTACTCTGTATGTTAGGGGTCTGACCAAAGGGAGCTTTATCCGGCTTAACATGCTACTCTCGGGCTGTGTTTTCAATGCTACCCCCAGTGTGGGACAATGTGCGGGATTGTCACATTTTTTTTGTGTTTTAAAATGTCACTAAACATACCTTTGAAAAAAAAAGATTTATAAAAAAAATGAATACGTCATTGCTCAACCCTTAGCAGCTTGGCTGCGAGCAGGCAGGCTTAACTCAGGAGACAGGTGTGTAAAGCATTTAGGACACAACACACCATAAAAATCCTACGCAAATGTATAAACATAGGAAATATTTGTATGTTTAAAATGACACCAAAATGACAAAAGTCCAATGTAGGGACCCGGAGAATAAACACTTTCTAGTGCATAAAAGTCAAAGGTCACAATTGACTGGGGCAAAGACAAAGTTTCAGGCAGACCGCGATGGAGCGTGGGTCAAATACAGCAAGCAGTAGGGCCCGGTCAAGTTTTAACCTTCTGACTTAGTCACTTTTTTGGAGCTTTTCTTTCAACGTAGAGCAGGTCTCCTCAATAGGCTGGCTTGCAGTTTGATGCCTGCTGCTTGGCTCAGCGCAATGCCTCGGTCAACTCCTGGAAGTCTTGTCAATGGCAAAAAAATCTAGAGCTTCAGTAGGGCAAACCTAGATCTTAGTCTGAGTGACGGTTCAACGTCGTCAGCTTGACTCTCGATGACGGGCAGGTCAAATTTTGGAGCTTTTTAATTAAATGGTCTCAAAGTTCTGGATAGTTTCCCAGAAGGTCATTTTGGGCTCTTTAAGTGTATACAACACCAATACAAGGTTCCAGAATCTCTGAGTTGCTCCTTGGGAAGTTGGGACTACAAGACCCACAATGCACCATGCAAAATCCTTAAAAGTCTACTGAACGCTGTCCAGCTGGGTTCTTCTTTGTGGAGATGATGCAGGTGGAAAACTTTTAACCTGTTGCTTTCACGGAGTCCACTCCTCAAACCTGCAGAGTCAGGCAACGTCTTTCTTTGCTTTAACTCCAAAGTGTGCCACAGGTGCAGTCCTTCGGAGTACAGTCCTCTTGGTGCAGTCCAGGGGTTTGGCAGGGCAGTCCTTCGTCTTCTTGTTTCTTCCAGGCAGGGATCTGAGTTGCTATACAGCTCTCCCACATTTATCCAGGCTTCTTGACTGGCAAGCAGGAGGGCACCCCTGAACAATGGGGGGCAGGGTGCCACTCTCAATGATGATCATTTTCTCTGAAGTGTGGCAAACTGTTGTCCCAGAAAGCACTGTTCTTTAAAAACCAAAATAGACAAAATCTCTCCTGGACCTTTTGGTCTAGTTAACCCAACCTACAGGTGTGGCTAACTTTCCCTGACACTCTCTTCTAGCCCTTCTGCTAATTCAATTACATGGGCCCCATCTGGTTGGAGGTGCAGGACGTGGGGGTGGGCCTGGGTTCTGCCATAAGTGTCTTTCCCTCTTTGAAGACCAGTTTGGCTACCCAGCCTCTTTCCTGCCTTTTGCTCTGCAGTTTGCAGCTCTCCTCCCAGTAGATGTCTCTTTTTTCCTTAAAGCCCACTTCACACCTCATCAGAGCAGCTTGGCTCAGCCTGCCAAACGCTACCCAAGAGCTGGATTTAGGCACATCAGAATAGCAAGGTTTATAACTTATTTTCTGTCACAGTTATAATAAATCCAACTTTGGCAAGTTGTTGGATACTAACTATTATTTAGACACTTTGAAGTATCTTTTTAGTTAACTCGTGGCAATACCTAGACTTTAATAAAAGTTATTCACTCACCAGGGCATGTAAAACATATTTTATAATGTCCCTGCTTTTAGTGACAAGGCAGCATACCCATAAGGCACTTAGGGGAGATCTTTATGTAAAAATAAGATAGTTTAAGACTTAAGAAGCCCCTTTAATTCAAAAGTCGAACTTGCATATAATTTTATTTTAAAAGTGGCTTGCAAACCAGGGCTGACTTTTAAAATGACAGCAGGCCACACAGCAGTGCACACTTAATAAGCATTACATCTGATGGGCCTCTAAACCTACATGCCCTACCATATACTACAGGTAGGTTGTCATACCCATTCTAATTACACCTAATTCCCATATACCTTTTAAACAGAGCACTGGCTCTGGGCCTGGTTAGCAGAGTCTTAATCAGAGTCAGTAACCACCAGTATCAGTCAAAACATGGGGGTAATCAGGGCAAAAAAGGATGACTTTCTCACAATGGTGATCAAAAAGCGCTCAAAGAGAAATTATAATAAATTCTAAAACTATCATTGTCTTCCTATGGATTTGTAAACATCCTGTTACAAAGGTACAAGCATGTGCAGGAACAATATAAAACAATAGTTGTGTTACAATCTTTTCTATAGGTTTGGTCTCTGCACAGAAGTTTGGAATGTCAGCATGTATTCCTTTCGAAAACCATGTATTACATGACTGGTACATGGCTTTTTTTAATACCAATGTTTTATGTTTTCAAAGTTGCTCCAGTAAAAAGAGATAGGGTTGGATTTGCAGTCGGGGAATTCTTTTTTATGCACTATTCTTCATAATTATATATTCATTACATTGCTTGTTATAAGATCAACCGTCTCATTTCAGGGCAAAGGACTGCTCTGATCCTACTGGGAATTCCTCATATTTGATGGGGCAAGATGGCCGCTGAGGGTTTCAGCGAGTAAGTCGCACATTTCACTTCTCCCTGCCACAGGCCAAATGGTTGACGGAATCAATGCTGGAACCTGGTTTGGGAAGGAGTACTTTGCAGCATAATATACAGCTTCACTGCAACAGGAGTTGCAGGAAAGACGCCGGATTCCTTTCACAAGAATTAAGTATAACAAAACGGATTGTCCTGAAGCTTTGGAGGAACATCACAGCAAGTACCAAGCTGATTCTGAAATCTTGGTTCAGAATGCCGCCGAGGTTGCAACGAATAAATGATGCAAAAGATGGCAAAGAAAATAAAAGCGGGAAGCTCGGTGAAACTGAATCTAACAAAGCCCCGAATGCCAAAGAGAAAGTTAAGACCGATACGAAACAAGACACCAAACAAGAAACAAAGATGGATACAAAAGTATCACAGAACGCGGCACAGAAAGCCGGTGCTATTCCCAAAAAACCAACTCTGAGAAAACCGGGCGGTGACAATTCAGCCTCGGCTAAGGACAGTGGATACACTAAGAAGACAAAAGAGAGTGCTATGCGCCAACCATCGGTGACGGAGAGTTTTTCAAATATACCTTCGAATCCGGGCGGGATGTGCAGCGGTAAGATTGTATCCATGTCCGATGCTCGCCCAGTGCCCGCTGCTACAGTTGCCACGGAAGCTAAAGGAGATGCGGATCTTGTCAGCGAGGTCCATGGTCTGACGCCGGCTTTGGGAGAGAGAGAGAAAGCAGTGAAGGGCGCCAGCGCGGGCGCTGGGATAGCGGTAACTAAGCAACAAGGAGAAAGACCCGCTGCAGGGAAGCCGGCTGGGGCGATGCCTGCATCCACCGTTAGCGCTGCAAGTCAGGCGATTCAGAGAGATGCAGTGGGTGAGAGTATTGCAGTGGCCACTTCAGTTCCTACACAGCTCCCAAACAAAGTGGGCCCAGGAGAACATCTTTCACTGCACAAGGTTGGTAATGAAGTACTTGATGTTAGCGCTTTGAATGCGCAATTACCAGACAAAGATAGCTGCTTGATAATATCCACGGGTTGTGATACAGGATTAGAGAATGGTCTGGTAACAGATGGTGCTGCACAAGTAACGCCTCCGCTATGGGAGAATGAAGTAGAGCTAAATTTGGAAAGAGAAGGAGCTAAATCAGGCGGTGAATCCTCAGCTTCTACCTCCAACTCCGTTGAATTGCCTTTTATATCTGAGGCAGCCTCTGCGGAGTGGTTCTACTCGGTAGAAGAAGACTCCCAGTCACATTCGCTTCCAACGGGAGAGAGTTCAGATGAGTCAACTGGGGGAGATACAGGTAGTAGCTCGCCGGTTCAGAAATTTACTCAAAAAAAGCGATTATCCAGAAGGAAACCATCCTCAGCAAGCAGCACTACAGACCCCACTAAAAAACTAGCCTGGGACTACTCTACTACCACATTCTCCTTTTCAGAGCAGGATAGCCCGGCTACAATGATTGGAGAGCAGGGTTCTTTGCAGCCCACACAACCACCCGTTACCCTGGACCTATTATTCAACACTCTGAAATTGATGCAATCCGAGGCTAGAGGAGAAAGTAGGAGAGCTAGACATGAGGCTAGAAAGATCCAGAACAAACTGAGGAAGATAAGTCAAAGGCAGGACGAGATGACGGAAAGGGTGGCTCACGTGGAAGAAAGAACTGGGAAAGTGGAGGACGATCTGAGAGAGATCAAATCTTATAAGGAAGAGCACCAGAAGGTGGCTGAAGATGTAAACTGGAAACTCGAGGATTTTGAGAATAGACAGCGTCGAAATAACATCAGACTGCTAGGAATAGAAGAAGGACTGGAAGGAGGGGACATTAGAATGTTTGTGGTAAATTTGTTAAAAGGGGCTTTCCCAGAACTAACATCATGGCAATGGGAACATGAAATCCAAAGAGCCCATCGCTTTCCGTTTTTCAAAAGAGGGCAGGAAGGAGCCCAAGGGGGTAAACCAAGGGCAATTTTGATCTTTGTTGGGAATTTCCTGCTAAGACAGCTGATCCTAGATAAGGCCAAACCTGAGACAAGAAAGTCTTTTAATAACGTTTCATTTTTTGCAAGGCCTGATTTTTGGCATGCTACGGTAGAGCGTAGATGGAGATTGAGGCAGCTGATTCCGAGTTTACAATCTCTGGGTTCAGAAGCCTACCTTCTCTATCCAGCAAAGCTGAAAATAGTAACTAAAAGTCAGGTTAAGTTCTTTTTTTCCGAAATTAAAGCAAAGGCCTTTATGATTGAAGTTTTGGGGTATAAGGAGAGTTAACCAGAATATTGTAACTGTTTATTTGACATAGAGGGGGGTATGAAGGTGGGGAGGAGTGGCGACTGCTGATTCCCTGGCGATCACACATAGGTCATGCTTGACCTATTTGCCTGTAGGGGAGGGTGGGGGAGGGTTAGTCCGGGGTGGGGAAGGGGGGGAACACAAGGGGGGGGGGAGAAAATGGCACGCATCATTCGTAGTAGTTTACATACAGAGCTCTTGTAAAAAGTTGGTATTGCTTTTAAGTATATGGTGGAACAAGGAAACAAAGAGAGAGAGAGGAAATTGGGAGAGTAGGACGGATATAATTCTTGAAATTCTTAATGGCATGTAGAATTATTTCAATGAATGTGTGTGGCCTTAACGACCTCCAGAAGAGACTAAGGGTCTCTGCTTTTTGTAAGGCATTAAATCCAGATCTGATCTGTCTCCAAGAGACCCACGTTGAGGGAGGTAAAGGTTTTTTGTTAGGACAGCTGGGGTTCGAAGTATTAGCTTATACTACACAAGCTTCAAAAACACGGGGGGTGGCAATCTTGGGAAGGGGGAGAGAGTGTAAGGTGATTAGGAAGAAGGTAGATAAGTGGGGAAGATGGGTCATTGTGGAAGTAGTGTTCAGAGGAGCTAGATTTACTTTGGTCTCAGTCTATGGCTCAACAGCCGATGAACCAGATATATTTAAATTTTGGGACCAGGAATTGACAACATGGGTGGATCCTATCGTATGTTGTGGGGATTTTAATATTAATCGACCTGCCTGTGTAGAGCTTCAAAGGAATCATGGTTATACTGGGCGTAAGAAGAGGGTACATAAGGCGATAGTAGATCTGGCTACACATAATGCTTTATCAGATGTATGGGCAAATTTGAATCCAGTGAGTGATGGGGACACTTTTTTTTCAGCGCCCCATAGAATTACTGTTAGATTAGATTATTTCTTAATTTCTAACGTGTTGTTGTCTAATGCATCTATTACAAAGCTACCACGTATGATGTCAGATCATAATCCACTGTTATTGACATTGAATCTTAATGGAATAAGCAGAAAGGTGTATAATTGGACATTTGAAAGAGCGCTGTTAAAAGATGAGAGCTACTGTAAGCATATGATGAAATGGATAACCGAATTTTGGCTTAATAATAAGGGTAGCACAAGCAGTGGTAATATCTGGGATGCTTTTAAAGCAGGGATAAGAGGCGAGACGATTAGTTTTACATCATTTCGACGGAAAGTTGAAAGAGAGAAGTCTGAACAGCAGATGAACTCACTTTTGGCTGCAGAAGCAGAACTTAATAGATTGATTATAGCTGGGAGTCCACTGGATCAAAAAATATTAGAAATAATGGTTCTAAAGAACGACATTGCTGAAATGGTCACAAATAGAACAGCCGTAAACTATCTCGCAAAAAAGGAACAGGTGTTTGAATACAGTGAGAAGGTGGGGCATATCCTTGCTGTTAGGACGAGGCAGAAAACTAATGCTGGAGATATTAAAAGCATGGTAGATAATTTAGGAAATGTGATATTAGATTCTAATGGTATAAGGAATGAATTCTGGGAATACTATACGAACTTATATGACAGCGACAACAGGATGGGTTCTGAGGAATTAAGTATTAAAATAAGAGATTATTTGGGAAATATACAGCTAGATATGTTGGAAATAGAGGATCAGATTAAGTTAGAGTCCGATATAACATTAGAGGAAGTAGCATCAGCACTATTGGAACTCCCATCATCTAAAGCCGCAGGACCAGATCTCATTCCAATTGAATTTTATAAAACATTTTTTTCTTCTATAAGTGCAGAGCTTTTAGATACTCTTTTACAAGCACAGAGGGAAGTCTCAGTCCCAGATTCATGGGGGGGCACTGAGATCATTGTCATTCTTAAAAAGGGCAAGCCTCCTACAGCCCCAGGGTCGTATAGACCAATTGCCCTTATGAATGCGGATGTGAAATTATATTCTAAAATTCTGGCAACAAGGCTGTCTACCGTTATTGAAAAACTAGTCGCGCCAGAGCAACATGGATTTATTCCAGGAAAAGGTACCACTACACATGTTCGAACAGTAATCACTTGCTTTGATGCTATGGAGGTTATTGGTGGTCCACTGGCAGCCATGTTCCTCGACGCCGAGAAGGCTTTTGACAGGGTTGCTTGGTTATACTTATGGGAAATAATGAAAGTATATGGTTTTGGCGATAAATTTATAAGGGCAATTCAGGTTTTATACAAGGCACCTACAGCCAGAATTAAAATAAATCGAGACTTAACGGCACCTGTACAAATTAAAAGAGGCACTAGGCAAGGTTGTCCTAGCTCTCCCCTCCTTTTCGCATTATATATGGATCCTTATCTGCGTTATTTAAAATCTAACCCGAATATCCCACCACTTATCTCGAATGGAGTGGAGGTTAATGTACTAGCATATGCAGATGACGTTGCTATAATCACCCCAGACCCAGCCAAAGCAGTGGAGGAGGTCGAGCTGGAGGCTAGTAAATTTGGAAGAATATCCGGGTACAAATTAAACAGCGCAAAAACACAAATCATGAAAAATGCAATGGTCCTATATAATGATATTCGAGTGGTTCCCGCGGCAACGTATTTAGGAGTTGAGATATCACCCAATTTGGACACAGTGGTAGGACGGAATATTTCTCCTTTAATTAAAGATGTAAGTGCAGACCTGGCCAGAATTGATAAGCTTAAACTTACGCTAGTAGGACGTACAAATGTGATAAAAATGATTATTCTCCCTAAATTCCTTTATTTCTTTCGCACTATTCCTCTTTTTTTTTAATCAATCTGGTTTAGTAAACTAGAATCAATACTTAATAAATTTATATGGTCTTATGGGAAAACGAGAAGGGCCTATAAGTTTATGACGCTACCAAGGGTTAGAGGAGGGTGGGGGGTCCCAGACTTCAGGCTATATTATTGGGCATCTGTACTACAATACACCCAGGGTTTGCTGGGGGCAGATAATTTAGAGTTGAATGTTAGATCTTGCTCGACAATGGTATATTCTATTGTAATGGGGGCAGATGCCGCAAATGCTCTCCTAAACCACGCTGATTTCCTGTACTATAAGCATACACGATTTAAAACAATTAAAGCTGCATATAACATTTGGATAGCAGTAGCAAAGAAATGCGGACTAGGAAGATACAATAGGTATACTAGATTGTATAGGAATAGAACACTACCCCCCTTGATATTTTCGGATTCTATAATGGCGGAATGGGATATGCTAGGCTTAAAAAGTATAGGGGATTTGATGGGTATGGATGGGAATATATTACAATTTTCAGACTTGATGGGAAAATATGGCATTACAAGAAATAATTTTTTTAAGTATCTGCAAATCAGGAGTTTCCTGGGTAAGAAAAAGGGGGGAGAATGTGGATTTCGGAAGAGTAACCTTATGGAATCCCTAGCTCAGGGGGGAGAGTGTTCTATACGATTCTTTTATGCTAGTCTAGCAGGCTTAAAAAAAGACGATACTGAGAAATTTGGAGATAAATGGGCAGGGAAACTAGGCGTACAGAGTCAATTTTTTCTGGATTCACTTTAGTTAGGATGTTCTGTGCTGTGTTCTGCTCCTCTTCAATCGCAGCACTTTAAAACTGTATTTCAACTCTATCACACGCCGGACCGCATTGCACAGTGGGGGGCGACCACAGGGACAACTTGTTTTCGTTGCAATGCTCCAGTAGCAGACAGTATCCATATTTTTGCACTTTGTCCCCAATTAGAGAATTTACGAAAGGGGATTGAAGATTTTATGAGGCATACTCTGGGTGTAAATGAGATTTTAACACCAATGGTTATCATGCTAGGGGTTAGGGGATATAGGGACGATAATACTGAATTTATTTTCCTAGCGATGGCAGTGTACAGACTATTAATCGCTAGAGCATGGCGGGACCCTATTCCCCCTACTACACAACAATGGATTGCTTTGTTATTGGGGATATTTAATCTGGAAAAAGGTATATACGCCAGGAAGGGAAAAAGAACTAGAAAATTGGGATTAAAAATTTGGAATCCTATATATTGTTGGAAAGAGAGAGTAAGGGTACCCCTTGGTTAATAATTTATAAGGCTTGGTTATGTTTTCCACCGGAATGTGTTGATGATTTATAATTTTTTATACATAGTAATTATTTGGGTTATATTGTGCATTGTGATCTCTGTATATGTAAATGACAAATTGTTGTATGATGATGTGCCTTCAAAATTTTAAATAAAAAAAAAAATAAAAAAAAAAAAGGGAATTCCTCATATTTGTATACAGATTGAATTATATGATGAATATAAGTTACCCAACTCGTATAACAGTTGTGCACTGCAGATGCTGCCAGATCTAAAGACAGTAGAGGTATTTATATCAAAGAAACATGGTTCACACCTATTGAGAGTCTCAAAAAAATGTTCTTTAAAGAAAATCTACAGTTTTCTAATGACTGTGAGTAATACAGTTGATTGCTGTGGCTATAAATTACATCCACTGCAGTTACTTTGCTTTATTGGCCAAACACTAACAAATTCTACTTTGACAAATTAGATAACATAGTTTCATTATGTATTTTCAACAGGACATGATATTAGAATCAGCAAATAGATATTACACAACATGGGTTGCACTTAGCTTAAACAAATAACACAGTTGCTACAAACAGCCTACCTTCCAGCATTTATTGCAAGCATAGAAACTATCTGTCATGCCTCCAACATTACATGGCTAGTGCCCAATTCAAAAGCAGCTGGTATGGGCATATTAGATGCATCCAAACATACATTAGAATGAGTTTGACAAACACTAGGATATCTAACATCTAGTTTTTTTTCACTAGATAGGCTCCACAGTGGGTAAAAGTGCACGTGCTGTGGTGTTACTGCTGAAAAAATAAATAGGCTCAGTAGATGGAAGAAGGTACTCAAAGTGTGAATAAAGAAATAAACGAAGAGACAGCCCACAAGCACAAATGCTTAGCTATAAAATACGGGTAACCTGAAAAGACTCTTGTGCTCAACGTTTCTGAGCTGAGAGATGTTGTTCCATAGAAGTGCACCAGGAACGAAACACAAACCAGATGATGGACTGAAGCAGAAATCAATATGCTAAATACCAAGTAAGTACATTTTTTCCACTCTGGTGGTGTAATGGGCAACATTAGTGTAATTTCCTTCCTGGAAATTATTCAAAAGCCCCAATAAGTATCTAATCAGTGTTAGTGCGCACAATAAATAATTTAATAACATAACAATAACAAGTATACAAATATGTGTATTTTTATGCCAAATGCTGTTCATTGACAAATAGCGAATGGTTGCAGAATTAGCAAATTGCATTCATAAACTACCATCGAGTCAAAGCAGGTGGTAACCATTTGCAAAGCATTAAGGAAGTCCAAACAGCATTGAAAAGTTTGTTTCACTATGGCAGCACTTTGTGCGATAGTGAGGGGGGTGCGAATACTAGCAGCTCAAAAGAAAAGGTGGAGCGAGAAGTTCTTCATGCAAAGGGTTACCAAACAGAAAATGAGATATATGCTAAATGTAGACTCAGTATCCAGGTGATACTTGAACAGATTGATGTACAGGCTGGAATTCCCAACATAACCAGGAATTCCTGAACATATACCATACACGTCCCGTTGTCCTTACATTTATTTGCTTCACTAAGGTACTTTGGTATTGTGGCAATTGCTGCTGGCACTTCACAAAGCGCCCTTCTAAGAGTGTCACAACTTTCTCAATTTCATGCTCTTAAGAATACACTCGCATATCATATTCCCCAGTATTCCTGCAGTGTTAGTAGGAAGTTTATACAAGAGCAAATTTTTTTCATGTTATAAATTACATAGAAGGTGCCCACGGCCTGTTGAATCACTCTCACCTCCCCCCAGAAGTGGTCATCTGGATAGGAATAGGAAACTTCAGCACTCACTTAACATAAGGTGGCATGCAATTCTACGTACATCATGACAAATAATAGAAAGGCATCCTAGGAGTAGAAAATGACTCCGACATGTTTCGACACAGCATTGTATGACCGACTAGCAAGAGGAGACCTTGGAGATGAGTGGTAAGATGGTGAGACATAACAACCCCTAATATTTTTTGCTGGACACTGTAATGCAGCAATTTTGCCACAGTGTAAACGTTTTAGGTAACAGGTTGTATGCCTCCTGGCCAAGGATGCTGACCTAATATCTAATTTATCATACAGCAAGGGAATGGGCATTTAAACTATTGAAATGGAAATGGTCAATGATGATTCAGACGAACCTCCTTCACCTCGCCGAACTCTCCTTCGTTAGCCTCATGCCTCAGCTGAATTCCTCTTTCCCTCCCATCCCAGAGCTCCCCAAACGCCCACTACCGACATCCTTGAGTCATTTTCACCCTCGTAAGCACCCTAGCTGCCTATCGGAGGAGTAAACCCTTAACCTTGCCCTCTCCTACAACCTTTCCCTCGTCACAACAAATCCGCTAGACCTCACTGAAAAGGAAATCCATGACATTCTCCAGGACCATAATGCAGCCCCTATCACTCCTTGTCTATCAGACGTGAGTACTGCATATCCCATCTGCACGGTCGCTATCAACCCCTGCAGATCAGCTCCCCTCTGTAACAGAAGGGTGATCAGAAGCAATCTAGCACCTGTACACCTGTCTGCCCCGACTTCCGACACCTCTTCCCTCACTTCTCTGACTGGTCTATTAATAAACTGTCGATCGGCAGTAAAACATGCCGCCGATGTCGCAGCTCTCATTCTGAACAATAACACCGACTTAGCTATTCTAACATAATCATGGCTTAATGATTCCTCATCCCAATGCCTTGACCTCTTAGTCCCCCCCCCCAACTTTAACATTACTAGGTTAGACAGACCACATAACAAGAAAGGTCGCGGCATCGCCTGCATCCATCGCTCTAACCTCCTTGTCACAGAGCTTCTGGCAGATACTACCGATTCCTGCGAATATCTAGCTCTCTCAAACTGCAGTAACACCACACAACTATGCAACTTGCAAATCTTTTACCACCCCTCAGGCATGAACGACCGCTTCACTGACTACCTCATGGAAATTATCATAGCTAAGAGCTCCCCCAACACCAAAGACATTTTCCTCTGAGATTTCAACCTGAACTGCAACGATCTTAGGGATCCTCATGTCAACGCCATTAAAGCCCTTCTGGCCAATCAAGCCCTGACCCAAGCTTGCTCATTCCCAACCAATTCGAAAGGGGCCACTCTTGACTGGATCATCTCTAAGGAATCAACCGTCAAGCTTATATCTATAGACCCCTATGACTGGTCTGACCACCACACCATCGTCTTCCATCTACCTGGCACACGCAAGACAAGGACACCACAACCGGTGCTTCCTAAACGTTGGGTCATGGACACCAAAAACCTAGACCACAATGAACTTGAGATCCGCTGCAAATCCGACCCCCCCCACATATCACATCAGTCAGTGACCTTAATGATCACTACTCTGCAATGAAGTCGAACATTCTGGATGACCTAGCCCCTCTTAAAGTAAAAAGAACTCAAGTCAAAGATAGAAACCCATGGTTCACTGGTTCCCTCAACGACGAGAGGAGATCCCTCTGACAAGCTGAAAGAATTTGGAGACAGCACCCCTCAGCCGATCACCTAAAACTTCTCAGCCAGGCCAGAAATACATACAACAAGAACATCCTCAACTCAAAAAAAGAGTTCTTCAGAGCAGTACTGGGAAATGCCCAGAACAGACCACGCAAACTCTTTGAGCTGGTCAAACACCAAACGAACAAATTGTCCAAAACAGCGAAAGAAACCCCCAAGTCTCTCATTTCATCCGAGGAATTCTCCTCGTTTTTCGCAAACAAAATCATAACCTTAGGTAAAAAACTCAGTGCTGCCTCACTCCCTCTACTGAAACCTGACTTTCCGCCTCCTCCCCCCTGCCTCCACAGGCCGCCCCTAAGAATCTAGCACACTGGACCGATTTCTCACTCTACGATGAAGACTGTCGCCAAAATCCTTTCCACCTTAAACCCGAACAACCATTTCAACGACCCGCTCCCTTCAAACTGTCTTGCGACCGCTGCCCATTCCATTATTCCCAGCTGGACTGTGATAATCAATGCCTCTCTCCGGCAGGGATCAATCCCGGACTCTCTGAAAGCGGGCCAAGTCCTCCCCATTCTGAAAAAGCCGTCGCTGGACCCAGCCTGCCCAGACAATTTTAGACCAATTTCCAACATTCCTCTCTTGGCTAAAGTGCTGGAGAAGAGTGTGCAACTACAGCTAAATCACCACATCAACAACTTCCATCTACTCAATGACTGCCAATCTGGCTTCCGACCTGGACACAGCACTGAAACCACCATGCTCCACATCGTCGAAGATGCTCTACAAGCCCTCGACCAAGACAAAACCTGTCTCCTAATTCTCCTAGATCTATCCTCGGCCTTCGACACGGTCAACCACGAAATGCTTCTTGAACGCCTCAAACTTAGGAAGGGATTAGATGGCACAGTCCTCGACTGGTTTAGTTCCTACCTCCAAAACCGATCTCAGAGATTCCTAATCAACGGCAACCTGTCCGCTCCCTCCTTGGTCACTGTGGGAGTTTCTCAAGGATCAACCTTGTCCCCCACCCTCTTCAACCTCTACTTAGAACCCCTTGCCAAAGTCCTTCACACTGCAAATATCTCCTACCATATGTACGCCGACGACATTCAGATCTACATAAAAATCTCATCTCTTTAGGAGATCATCACCTTGAATGAGGCCTTGAAGCTGACCATCCAATGGCTCTCCTCAAACCAACTCAAACTCAATGCTAAGAAAACTGAGTTCCTCCTAATCTCCCCACCCAAAAGCAACTCTGAGATCCAGACATGGATTAAAGCTATCACAGCCTTAAATTGTCCCCCGACGATTGTGGACTCGGCCAAATCTCTGGGAATTACCTTGGATTATAACCTAAACATGCGAGACCACATCAACTCAATGGCCAAATCTGCCAGATTCCACCTGAGCTACCTATGGAAACTGAAACCCTTTCTTGACGCTCCCGACCTAAAACTTGCAGTCCAATCATTAGCTATTTCTAGGCTGGAATATGGTTGCTCCACCCTCTCTGGTTTACCCAAGATCTCCCTTGCACCCTTAAAAGCCGGCCTCAATGCAGCCGCCAGACTACTTACTGGCACAAGGAAATTTGATCACATCACACCTCGTCTGAAAGCGTTGAACTGGCTTCCTCTCGAGGCTAGGATTCATCTCAAACTGGCATGCATCACGCACAAGGCCCTACACTCAAACTCCCCTGCGTATCTTGCACAGAAACTTGTGATATCTGGTGGAAGCAGAAATTCACGATCGGCTAGTGCCCTTCTACTCCAGCCTGCATGCTTTCAGAAAAAAAACCTATAATCCGGCGTTCACTGGGGCTGCACCAAGAATATGGAACTCCTTCCCACCCGCCATCAGAAGAATCCCCTCTCTAGCACACTTCAAAAAGGAGGCTAAATCCTTCCTCATGGGGAAATTCCTTGGCTAAACCCGTTCCACAAACGCCTCAGAGACTACTGCCCTCACCCTGTGACCTCGCACCACCAAGAAACCGGGGGTCTGTCTTCAGTAATTGTATTTGTAATGTTATCCTTGTATTCCTCCATCCCTCTAATACCCAGCACCCCTTTCCCCTAATGTTCAGTACACTTGTGATATCCTGCCTATTGTATGACTCTCTGACTCTGTAAAGCACTCTGATACCCTAATTGGTCAAGTTCACGCTCTATAAAACATTAAAATAAATAAAATAAGTAATAGATGATAATGGCAATGTCTAACCACAGCTCCCACTCCTAGAGCAATTTGCATCAAGAGTTGCACAAGGACATGCATGCTTGACTGGCTTGACTTATAATTACATTAGAGGCACATTTCTGTCTAAATGAAAGTAAAAATAAAAAGCAACACTATTTATGCTGATGTAACCGTAGGTGACTGATTATTCACAGATTGTTACACAGAATACAAAGTTAACACAAAAATACGCTAACCAGCAGTGATAGCTTGAAACAATTGCATCAAATAGCAATGAGATAAATAAAATATCTGTGATGTTCTGTGGAAATTTATATGTGTCTTTGTTTAGTCTGAAGTATTCTTTGAACATGACGCTGCACCTTGTGGGGGCAGTCTCAGGGGTCACATATGCACTGCTGACCCTAGAGGTTATTAGAGGCCTCCTTAATTTCTCCTAGTGCATAGGCAGGTCTAGAGGCTGAAATAGTTGCCTCCAATTATTCCATTGAAGCAGTGATTTGCCTTAGGCTTCCAGCAACATTACCTTTATGTCTTACAAATGCGATCTGCTCATTTTCAGTATCTGCACATGGATGTGGTTTTGGGGGCAAGCTTTTCAACAGAGAACCCTAATGGCTGCCTGCATACCGTTATCTTTCTGCGTCTGTGTTCAGCTGAGTCAGCAGCTATGACTTCACAAAGGTCCTTGATCGATTTTGTTAGTTGTGACATGCCACATCTGATAAAATCTTGCCCCTCTGCCATACACATTGGGGCAGATTTACAATTTTTTCATGTAGCGCAATGCAGCAGCCGCAATGCTGCGTTGCGATACATGAAAATGAGAGAGGAGGAGAGAGCCCTATTTACAAAAATAAGGCACTCTTCTCCCCTCTCATTAGAGCCTGTGCTGAAATCAGCAGCCATGCGCCACGGAGACACTTTTGTGCCACGGTGCAAGGGTGTCTCTGTGAGTCTAGCATAGGTTTTGTACAGGGAGGGTATCCTTCCTGTAAAAAATACAGTGGCTAGACAAGATGCAAACCTTTTCCCCCTCTGTATGCGTGCTGCACAGTGCAGCACGCATTAAAAGTTGAAAAAGGTAAGAGAAATTAAAGCATTTCTCCTTCCTTGCGTCCTTTTTAAAAGGTTGCAGTTTTCTCACGTTAAACCCAATGTACTTTTTTTTAAGTAAATTGGGTTTCGCGTGAAAAACCTTGGGTGGTTGCATGGGAACGCCCATGCTCCACCCTTGGTACACCCCCAGGGCGCTAAGTAATGTGAAGCAGCGCGTGACGCTGCTTTGCATTACATTTCAGTTATTTACAGCGCTACAAAAGTTTAGCGCTGGTAAGAAAATTGGAAAAAAAAGATTATGTGCCAATTTGCATAACTTTTGTGACGCGAACAAGGCGCAAAATCTTCAATAAATCCTCCCCTTTGTGTGGTCTTCCATCTTCCTCCTAAGCTCCCATGTGGTCAAGTGCTGCTAACGTTGGATCATCAGCATAGATTTCTCAAGGCTATGACATGGAGTAGCAGTAGGGATGCCAAAAGGTAGACCAGGTTGATGGTTAAGTTGCTGATGGAATCTGCTCTGTCTGGGACCTGTTGGTCGTAACTTGATTGAAGCATAGTATTGTTGCGCAATATGTAGACATAATTGCAGACATCATCCTTGGGATTGGACAAATAAGGGGACTGCTGTTGGATTCAGTAGTGAAAAGGGCAGAAGACATATCTTCGATACCAGAAGGGTGTCCTTTTGTCTGTGACAGAATTTATTGGACAGGTTGTTCTCTGTAAGAATACATTCAATTTTCTACATCATTGTTTTAGAATTTTCTAATGAAAGTTTTATTTTGATGTCCCACTTGAGGGTCCTCATTTGACACTGTCACAAAATGAACAGGTAATCCTCAAATGGAATAGAAATTTGGCCTGAATATCATGTAAAAACTATGGCCATTCGGTACATATACAGGGTACAAGAACTATATTACCCAGAGTTATTGCTCTTGGTATAATAAAAAATCTGGCATTGATTATAACGCCTAATGTAAGGTTACATGATGGCCGTGTGTGTGCTAACATATTTCAAAGTTTGAGTAGAAGAAAGATTTTAAGAAGCATATACTTATTTTATGTTTTCAGGTCCCACACATAGCCTAAGGCGTTTTATTATTTTTTCGATTAACTTAATGGGTAATATTGATGTAGGAGCTGAGGTGTCGGTGTTTGCAGCTGTGGTCACTGTTTCTGGCTGGGAGGTCAACTCTGTCCGGCCTTCCATACTTGATAGTGGTGCCTCGCTGGTAGTTCCTCCTTCAGTTGCACTTGCATCCTGACTCCTGTTTCTTACCCTTGGGATGCGGTCATACCATTGCTTCCTAATTTCTACAGTGCTCCTGTTTGTCACCCTCACTGCATTTACACACTGTTTTATGCACCTCAAAATATTTGGCGGCCGCATCTATTGTTAGTGAGGCCTTCCCAAAAGGTTTTTCATTTTCCAATACACACTCCTCAGCCATGATCCCTAATTCCAGATCACTAAATCTTCATTTTCTTTCACTATTCTTATGTGACTCCTATAGGTTTAGAGCTCCGCTCCTCTCTCTCGCTCCTTATGTCTGCAGCACTGCTTATGGCTGACTTCCTGGTCAGTGATGTCAGTCAGTAGGTACTTTATTCGGTTAAGATTATTAACCATAAAAGCGTACAAAATACAAAATTCATTTACATTAAAATAACAATATTAAATTAAGGTAAAAATACATCAGTTTTCCTTACAATCAGAGAGTACAAAGTTGGTAGGAGTGATAGCCTTGTTCTATCAGAGTAACATGTCTGGGCCGTGGGGTAGGTTCTAGTAATTATAGGGGGGTAACTGCTGAAAACTAGTTGGTACAGGACCCCTCCTGCCCCCCCCGGTGGTATCCCTCTTCGCTCCACCTAGTGATTGGCGAATATGCAGTTCTTGGGTAAAAATCGTACAATTCAAGTATTGATATAGGCCCATCTCCTATTTGTGGCTCCCAGCTTTGTAGATAAGGGACGACCAAGTTGTCCCGGAAGTTGACAATGACCAGGCCTCCCGCTATGTTCTTGGGACGGGAGCCTATCCACCCCACCCTTCTGACATTTAGGATTGTCCCGTTAATGTTGGATGGAAGCGGTCTATTTTTTGTCAGCCAAAACTGGACTTTGTTTTTGAGATCCTGGTGACCTTCAATCTTCCCGGTAGCGAGCGCAGGCACTCCCGAGAGGATACATACGTAGGGTGCTGCCTCTGGTGGTAAATTTGTGGATCTATTATTCACGGCTAGCCCCTCAGAACATTTGCCTGCTTTCGCCACCCAGGTCTGAGAACAGATCTATGGGCCATTGTCAGTTCATTGGCTGCCTCCTTGTTTTTAATAACTAATAGTACAGGGTCAGATAGGTTATTCTGGGCAATTTTACTGTGTGCAGTCAAATCAGACATTTTTGAGGCAGCAATTCTCTGAGATTGCTTGTTTGACTTAGTTGGCTTGGGATTGTCATCTATTGTTGAGAGCTTTTCCCCAATTCTCTCTAACCTTTCGATAAGCTGGGATAATAGGGTTTTTACCAATTCTTCAACGTGGGCCAACAAAATAGATGGTAAAAAGGATATAGGGGTTTCCAGTATTTGTCCTGCTTTGGGTGTCTCGGGGGTGGTGGTGGCAGGAACCAAAGAGGGGTTTAAGGTTGTTTTTCGGTATTTTGATGGTTTTCCCTTATATTTCATACCTTTACGTTTTGTGCTCTGGGTGAGAACCTGAGGATGTGCTAACCCCTGAGTGGTAATTTTATCTGTTGTTACGACTGTGATTTCCAGTGGACTTTTATTAAGTTGATGCGAATTCCTAAACTGGGGGCTTCCAATACCCGTAGGGCATGTTGTGGAACTGGATTGTTCAATTCCCTGTTCAATGGGGATATACCTGGTTTTGCAAATGGTGTTTAATGCCTTCTGTAATAAGGAGTTTGACGAGTCAATTAAGATTGGAGGGGATCGTTTGCTACCTATGGTGTCTTTATGGAGGCTATGGTCTATTGATTCAAAAGCCGATGTTACCTTGGTTAAATATAGGTCCAGGGTCCCCTTAGTTAACCCTCCTTGAGAAGCAGATTGTTTGGCTGACCCTTTAGAGGTCATGATGCGACAAGCTAATGACCCAACTGCACACACTTTGTGTGAGACCAATGGATATCTAGGAAGACTAAGGGGCTACGGAAAAAATAAGCAGGAACATTCGTTGGTAGGCTCTGGATGGTTGGTCTCTAATTAAGCATACCTTAGTTCATGTCTTTAGTCCCAAGAGACCAACCAAGAGGGGTGTCCCATCCTGTCCTCTTCAGGCCTCTGAGGGCCCGCCCTTTGCCCGGGCTTAGCCCCGGGCGCTCCCGCGACGCGGGTGCTGCTGTTCGTTTTAAAGGCGCCTGCGGGCGCTGACACGCCAGTTGCGGTGCTAGGGCACCTGGGAAACGAAGTCTCCCTCCGCTCGGCAGCCGCGATGGTACCCTGCGGCGGCGGGAGGGAGACAAGGCAAGCAACACAGACCCCCAGCAATGAGGCAGTCCCAGTATGGAGAAGTATCCCACAGGTTCCCCTCGCAATGGAAAGCAGGCAGCACCAGTTAGTTAGCTATCCAGCTTATTAAGAGTCCAAGCAAGCAAGAAAGCACTGCGACCTTTTTCCCCCTTTTAGCTCTCCGTCGCTCCAGAACCGCTAGGCATGCTGGAACTGGTAGTCCCCTTGTTAAACGATAATGACTGCCAAACCGGCACTTTCCTGGGTATCCGCAATATATGTGTATTTGTTCTTGTATTTGTGGGGACGAAGCTGATCCCTGTACTGCGCAAGCTACAAGCTTCTATGTAGCAATTAAGATTAGGACTTGTAAAAACCCCCGGTAGTCAAAAATCAATTTTCAGCGGCTGCCTCCGCTCGAACGGGCTACTTGACCTTCAGCCCCTCCACTTTAGGAGCGCTTTAGTAACAACAGCATGCCGATAGCAGGGAGCAGAGAACAGGGAGCTTGGAACACCTGAGAGCGTTTTACCTCTGGTTTAACGCGTGGATGCAGCCAGCACGAACGCTCACTTCAAGTGTATTTTTCGGGTGGTTTCAGGTCTCCCAGGCTGCCAAGCTCCCAGACTTTCAGGCGTTCAAAACCTTCGGGGAATTTTCCTTCTTTTACCCCGCGTTTACACGGTTACACTGGGCCAAGCGAAGCAGCGAGTGAGCGAACGAGCAGCAGCAGCATCAGACGGCTTCCAGGGGGCGGGTCACCAATGGGTCATCAATAAACGCCCATGCGACATTCGCTATTTGTGACAAACATCTGCATATTGCAACAGCAGAGTCTTATATTCTAATGTACACTGAATTGCATTTTAAAAATATCTATTTAGCGATTGAGAGCCCTAAAAAAATAACAATTTGGAGAAAAAAAGGTGGTTTGTATATGCTGTTTTTAAATTTCTTAAACTGTGAATTGTTACATTTCCGAATAACAAATTCATGGTTTTATACTGCAGGCCAGAAGTCTTTTCTTCTAAGCAACATAGTAGTGACTTCAATATTTTTTTCCGCAACATGATGTTGCAAGAAAATTCGAATTTCTGAACTATTTCTGAGCATTATCTAAAGCAGAGGTTCCTCTTCGGAAACGAAGGCAAGAGTTGTGGGAGGAGAATGAGGTTACAGCAAGATATGAAAAAGAAGTAAGGAGGGTCACAAGACGTCTACCTATTTTACCACCTAGGGCCTCATTTATGAGGTTTTAGCACAGGGCAGAGCTGCAAGGAATCTTGCGGCACTGCCCTGCGCAATAACTAAAGGGCAGTATTGCGCCGTATCTATGAGATACAATGCATTCCTAACCTTTTTCCCTGTACTGGCGTACAATGAACTGCCATGCGCCAACGCAAGCACCCTTGCACCATGGTGCAAGGTTGCCTGCATTGCAGGGATGATTGTTTTGTGCAGGAAGGTGCACCTTCCTGCACAAAACAAGGAAAGGCGATTTCCTTTTTCTATGTGTGCTGCCCATATCTCCTTGTTGCGCATCCGTAACGTCAACCCTGGGGTGCCATTAGATTCTGACCCGTTCCCAGGTTATTGATTTGGCTTTACCTGGCCTTGTAAATATACTGTGGCACATTGCGTCACCAGAACGTAAAAAAAGTGACATTCCAGCAGCGCAAAAGTGCCTCAAGGGGCCTCATAAATGAGTCCCTAACTGCTTTCGACCAGGCAATCGAGGGACGCTCTTGCATGAAGATACCAGGTAAGGGAAATAGTTTAAGATTAAGAAAGGATTGCATGCACATTACTGTACTGAAATTAAAATGTACTCTTGCTTGAGTCTTCCCTAATTTCTCCTACCTGTATTGTATGTCTGAAATGTATCATTTCTAGAGAGTGAAAAACACAAAAAGACTACAGAACTTATTTAGATCTTGGCAGACGGGTTCCTCTGTCACAACAGTGATTAATACAATCTTTAACAGGGGAAGCGATATGTCCTAACAACCAGAACTGCTGACTTTGGAACAGGGGGACCGGGTTCGAGATCTGACGTTGGTATAACATCTTGTGATTCTGCGCAAATCACATAATCTCCCGTGCTTAAAAAAGCAAACCTTGCGTGTAGTGTGATGCTCATGTAAAGCGTTCTAATGCCCTTATGTCAAGTTTGTGCTATATAAAACTGCAATAGCGCCTTGGGAACTATGATGCACTACAGAGATAAAGCCTAAGGAGCTTGCAAAGTACTACGGGCCTCATTCATGGGCAGTTGGCCTAGGGCAGTTCTGCAAGTCTTGCTGCGCAGCCCTAAACCAATGTGAAAGGGCAGGAGTGCACTGTATTTATGAATTTATTTGTTCTAATAGCTTTGCATTTTCCCATTACTGGTAGTGCTGCTTTGATGGTTGGGTAATCTCGATCTTGACTATTCTTGTTTATTCTTATTTTGTTGGTTGAATCTGAGTAAAATGGGTATACTTAAGGCAGTAGAGCCTTTAATGGGAGCAAACAGAACCACCAAGGCTTCTAGGCATGCAGCCGATAACTGTATAATTAACAAGATAAGCAATCTTATTCTTGAGGGCGGGACTTTACTCACTTAGGATGATACATTTGGGCCCAACTGCTGGTATCAACTTCCCCTTCAACTCGACCCGTGATATAACCAGGGGGGCTATTGGAAGGGAGCAGAATGACGAGGTAGGAATAATTTATTTGACGAATGTACCCAAATTGAAAGAATATACAAGGGAGGACAATGATTCCTTAAAAGGTAAAGTGATCTATTTTGTCAGGACATAGCGTAATTACCTTTCCCTTGTTCGTACTGATATACTTGGGGCCTTACGCATATCCAGCTATAGGCAATGTATGATCCGATCAAGATGACCTCAACAATCAGAAACTAGTGGAGGGGCTTGTATCATTAGATTCACCCATTACTCCCCCAATCCACTTAGGGTTTATTTCAAGTTGCGCCCTTTTTCTACTTTTATTTTTGGCCAACTGGCCAAATGCACCCTCTTGGTTCTCACCCAAAAAAGAATTTCTCCAGAGTGTAAGTCCCAAAACCCCCTCACTAAAACGCATAGATTGACTGTCTTTTCGAGCTTCTAGTTTTAAGCCCCTCACTGCCAAAGACCTTCACTACAAGAGGTCTTTAATTATTTCTATACCAGTAAATTGAAGGAGGTGAGGACTTGGCCAAGTCAGTGAGTCTACAAAATAAGAGTGGAATCTCAGGAGGGGAGTACCAAAGCAATTAAGACTGATGATCCCAGATCTCAGTTGACTGGGCAAAAAAAGAGAGTTGGCTTATTCTGTCTTGGAACTTGGCAGGTATACAGAAAAACGAATCAACCCTGAAGGATTGGAGTCCGTAGAGAAATATTTGATGTTTCAGGAAACTTGGTTTACTGAACCAGTCTATAGAAATGGTTTCAAAGCTTATTTTATTAGTTCAAACACACCTGCTGCAGAGCGGACCTCTAGATTCTCCTGATATCCTTGGCCTAAGTCTAATAGGAGATAATGAGTCAAGTATTAACTTATATTCAGTCTACAACATCCCGTCCCTCGTTCATAAGGAGTCCCAGACCCTAGCTATTTTAGATTCAACCTTGTCCAATCTCAATCTTAAACCCCGCTCTGATTGGTGGTGAATTTAACGTCACCTATGAGCCACTTAAATACATGCACCTGGTAATTTATGAACAAGATAAATTAATGGGTATCCAAGTCCTAGAATTTCCTACATTTATTGCAAAAGCAGGATTGGATATTTTCTATTAGACACAGCCCTTTGGGATAAAATGATTGACTTTATAGCGATTCCAAACAGCAGATAGTGATCATCACTATGTTCTGCACTTTAGTATATGTTTTAATCTTATGTCAGTCTCATTTGAAATTAGAGGCTTGATTACAGTAGAGCCACTAATAACTAATTATCTCAGGACAATCAAGTGGCTTAACTCTCCTGCTTCAACACCGCCACCTTGTTAAACCTTATCATTTTCCTGTTCAATAAATCACCATACACAGGATAGAAATTTTTAACCTCTGTTCACGACTGTCGTTACCCAGCCAGTCTCCCTTCAGGTGGAGGGCAGTAGATAACTTGGTGAACATAACACTCAAGTGATAGGCCCTATGATGATACTATCCACTTAACCACATTGGCGGAGAATCAAGATATACCGCACATAGTTGTTCTGTGGTTGAGGGTCTCCAATACAATCCCTGAGAGACTCTGGTTTACTGACGCAAGTGATTCATTCTCCTTCGACCTTAAAATTGCAAATCTTAATCATTCTGATTTTTATCGTGTACTTGTATTTAGTGATCATGCTTCTTACGTTATCCTGATTCCCGGGTGGGCAGGCCTTGAGAACTGGCGCTTAAAGTAGAATGTATATTGTATGGTTGTTTACTCAGATTCATATGCTTTGGCGCCAGCGTTCCAATTATAGCCGTTCATACGTGCATTCTTGTCTCTCGGCCTGTCCCCCGTATTCTTCTGTTTGATTGTATGGCACCTGATCCGTTTATTTAGATAATATAAAATGAAACCTTTGTCTCATCCTGTCACTTAGTTGTGCGTTCTAATACAAGTTCTATCCTGAATCGCTGCCGGACCTCAGGGTTGTCGGCTGACGAGCTGGGTCATACAGTGATATAGTAAGTCCAATTTGTTTAGCGGCCGGCCCTTGCGGTTGTAGGCCCATGCTTGTATTATTATTGAATGCTACAATAAAGGTTTTAAAAAAAATTGCAAATCTTTGGAAGCTGAATGTATCTCTGCTTCTCTCTCCCTATTGTTTGAAATAAAGCAGCAATGTGCAACTATGGGAGAACATCTATGTTAGAAGCTGGTGTTCCCGCGCGCACCGTTGTTGTCAAGTGTGCGGCCCAGATCCCCCCACTCCCACGTTAGGACAAGAAAGGACACCGTTCGAGACAGCCCTGCTCACCCACTTAGTAGCTTGGCACAAGCAGCCAGGCTTATCTCCAAGGCACAAGTGTTCAGTATGTGCAACCACGCCCACAGCAATCCCAATCATGTCACCACAAATGGACTCTACAAAAGTTTGTATAAAAGTGTTATATTGTTGACGGTCTAGTAGTTGGGGTGGGAGGAGCTAGGTGGGCTGAGGGGAAGAGGTGGGGTCAGGAACAGGAAAGGGCAGTTAGAGTAGGGACGGGGACCAAGTAAGAAGCATCAATAAAGAGCTCCTAACCAGAAGTCAGTGTCCACGTGTATGTGTGGGTTGGGACACGACAGCTGGCGACGAGGGTGGGATCTGAAGAAACCCCACCTCACGAGTGCCCCGTCCTGCAGCGTGGAGTGCACTCCGCTGCAACGTGGCCCCTGCGGCGCCGGTAGCGAGCCCCCCAGGAGTGGCCTGATCTCCCCTCACGGGTGGACGAGGGTCGAGAAGAAACGCAGCGACACAGCGAGCGAGCGCTGAGGTGTCCTGGAAGCGCTGAATCGGAGCGCAGAAAACGCGGCAGAAAGGGCGCCGAGTGAAGAGCGCCAAACGCCGACCGCGCTAGACGCGCTGACGAGCCCACAGTGCGCCGACGCTGACAAGGGACCGGAGACTCCCTCCGATGCTGCCCAGGTGAGCCTGATGTGCTGCGGAGGCGAGAGGAGGCGAAAAGAGAGCCCCAGACACGCGCTGCCCCACACAGAAGCCAGCGCTAACCCGGCCAGGGACAGCAGAAGCGAGACAAGCAGCAGGCAATGCGCGAGACCAGCGCTGGACAAGCAGTCCTTACCTGAACGCGCTGTGAGAGCGGAGGTCGGCCCAGCTCCACTGTGAGTTCCCTAATATCGAATGTGTGTGCCCGGAGAAGGAGAGGAACCTCGTGTTGTGCCAGAGGAGGCGGCCATTACAAGGTCAGGCAGCCTTAGGGACAAGCCCTGTCAAAACTGAGGGCGGCCATCTTTGAGTCAGGCAGACTCTTCAAACAAGCCCTGGCAGCCCCAAAAGGACACCGCCAAGCGCCAACAACTAGTGAACAGTGCTCGTGGGGCACAGCAGCAAGCAGCAACAAACAAACATTGGCAAAGAAACAGCAGCAAGGCGCAACAAACAAGCATTGGCGTCTACAAAGTCTACCGAAAACGCCAGAAGTGAAGGGAGCGGACGCCCGCCCCTGCAACCAGAGTCAAGCGTCAGGATTGAACCCACCTCCTCAGGATGTCCAACAATCGCGCGACAGGCGCACAGGATGCTCCCGCTGGAAAGGAGATCAAAGGCACGCATCTGCGAGCGCCAGAACCCCTAACAGTCACGACAGGGAGCAGCATGGGCCTCAAGTGGCAGGAATGGTTGGAGGATTTTGAGGACTATGTCAAGGGCTCCAGGATTGAGTCAGACGAGGACAAAATAATAACCCTTCGCAATTTAGGAGGGCGCGAGATCAGCAAGATAGTGCGAGAGATCCCGATGGCGACACCTATGTCAAGGTAAAGGACATATTGAACAACCGTTTCCTGCACAAACGAAACGTTGATTATGAGAGACACAAGTTTCACCAACAGCACCAGGACAAGGATGAGCCACTAACGTCTTTCATACACCGGCTAAGGCGTCAGTCCCAGTACTGCGACTTCACAAACTTCTCCCCTGATGCGGCCATCAAGTCTCAAATTATCTCGGGATGCCATTCAGAGTCGCTGAGACGAAGACTACTAAGGAAGCCACAAGAGTTGGCAGAAATCGAGGAGAACTCACGAATATATGATCAAGCTGAAGAAAATGCAGCGGAAATCGAAGTTAAACCCAGCACTAGCCGAGAACATGCCAACCGCGTCTCCGACCGACGACACGGCCGACAGGCTTACCGAGGCAATCCACGTGACCGATCACGCCGATCCAAATTCTCACCCAGACGCCGGACAGATTACCGGCCCAGAGACTCAGAGAGGAGAGACCGACGACCCGAACGCACAAGACGGTGCTACAGGTGCGGGTATGATTACCCCCACATTGACTCGTGCCCTGCCATGGGCCAACGCTGTCGAAAATGCGGACGATCCAATCACTTTGAGGTCATGTGTAGCGAGTATCACCGAGAACAACGTAGCGGTGCTGATCGACGCACCAGCCAGCCAAGATCTTCAAGGACAGAAACCAAGCGGCACCACGCCAGAGCCGTTCAGGATGAACCCGCTCACTCCCCAGCGTCGTCTCACTCCAGTCGTGAGTCCAGACGGTCCAGATGGGTTCGCCGATCCCCCTCGAGAGAGTCCAGATCCTCTTCCTCCAGGCGATCGGGCTACACCACCGAGTATGTCAACATCGCTGACAACGACCAGCTCAAACGTTACCCCCGGCTCGACATCATGGTGGGCAATCATGCAGCGAAGTTCGTCATGGACAGCGGTGCCTCTCTCAATTACATCTCTGTTGCTGAGCACGAGCGCATGGTTCCCAAGCCTCACCTGCGCTTTGCGCCCGTTCGAGTATACACATGGATGGCGAGGAAACCACTCCCATGCCTGGGGAAGTTTGACACCACCCTCACACACGGCGATATCACCATTCCCGCCGTCATTCACGTTATCAAGGGACCTGATGCCGACTGCCTGCTAAGTCTTCCGACTGCGGAGCGCCTACGCCTTGTTCACATTCTTTTCAACATAAACGACAGCTCCAACTACGTTGTGAAGTACCCAGCCCTCTTCAAGGGCCTGGGCAAACTAAAAGGCCGACAAGTACACCTGCATATCAACGAGCGAATCAAGCCCATTGCTCAACATCCACGGCGAGTGCCGTTTCACCTGCAATCCGCGGTGGCTCAAGAGCTGCAAGACCTTCTGGATGCCGACATCATAGAACGCACCGAAGGACCCACTCCCTGGGTGTCCCCGGTAGTTGTCGTGCCAAAAAAAGGGACCCCCGAGAAAGTCCGTCTATGTGTAGACATGCGCCTCCCGAACACAGCAATCGAAAGGGAGAGACACCCCGGCCCACACCTGAGCGATATGATTACAGCCCTCAATGGAGCCACGGTCTTTTCCAAGCTAGACCTCAACAAGGGCTATCACCAGCTCGAGCTAGATGACAACTCTCGCTCCATCACCACGTTCGCCACACACCTCGGCCTCTTCCGATACAAACGCCTCAGTTTTGGTGTGTCCTCAGCAGCTGAAATTTTCCAAGAGACAATTCGACTTATCATCCACCACATTCCAAATTCTCTCAACTACAGCGATGACATTCTGGTGTATGGCGCCAATCTTCGAGAGCACGACATCGCCCTTGACCGCGTCTGCAGGGCTCTGCTGGACGCAAACCTGACCCTCAATAAGGACAAGTGCGAGTTTCATCAATCGACACTGAAATTCTTTGGACACATTTTCTCATCCAACGGCATGAAACCAGATCCCGACAAGGTGGCTATGCTCAACAATACCAAGAGCCCTGAGGATGTAAACGATCTACGCTCCTTCCTTGGGATGGCGAGCTACTGTGCTCGCTACATCCGCGACTACGCCACAATAAGTCATCCTCTGAGACTCCTCACGAAATCCAATCAGCCCTTTGAGTGGACCTCCGACTGCGAGCGTGCCTTCAGAGACATCAAACGGGCGGTTGAGTCGTCCGACTGTTTGTCCTACTTCAACCCCAAACGCAAAACAGAGATCACCGTAGACGCCAGTCCCGTAGGCCTGGGTGCGATCCTGGCTCAATATGACGACGAATCTGACCAACGGAGGATAATCGCCTACGCCAGCCGCAGCCTCACGGACCCGGAAAGGAAGTACTCTCAGCCTGAGAAGGAGAGCCTGGCGGTCGTATGGGCGTGTGAGCACTTCCACATCTTCATCTATGGGAAGCACTTCACGCTCATTACTGACCATCAGGCACTCGTGACAATATACGGTAACCCGAAGAGCAAGATGCCCCCCAGGATTGAGCGGTGGGGCCTCCGGCTGCAGGAATACACCTTTACAATCATTCACAAACCGGGGAAGGGTGACAACCCTGCTGATTACATGTCTCGCCACCCCCGAGACTCTCCAGCACCGACTTCATCCATAGCAGAAGAATACATCCACTTCGTATCAAACCATGCTCGCCCCCCAGCCATACCAATGGACACCATCCGCGAAGCAACCAACAAAGACGCCGTTCTGCAGATCGTGATGAAGCGAATACTGTCCAACAGGTGGAGACATCATCCGCAAGATGATGAGGAAAACCCCGATGTCAGAAGTGAACTCCAAGCGTTCCGACACGTCGCTGACGAACTTTCAATCACTGAAGATGGCCTTCTTCTAAGAGACCACCGGATAGTCATCCCGGCCACCCTCAGACAAGGCGTAGTTGATCTAGCTCACGAAGGTCATCGTGGGGTCGTCTCCACCAAGAGAGCGCTCCGAGAGCGCGTCTGGTTCCCTGCGCTAGACCAGATAGTCGAAGCCACTCTGAAGGACTGTCATCCCTGTCAGCTAACTGGTCCCAGCACGCCGCCGGCACCGCTCCAAATGACCCCGCTACCTGACGGTGTATGGCAAGAAGTTGCAATGGATTTCTACGGGCCCCTACAATCAGGGAAATATGTGATCGCCATTGTAGATGAATATTCCCGGTTTCCAGTGGCTCAATTCATCCCGTCCACCAATGCCGCCTGTACCCTTAAAGTACTTGAGGAAGTCTTCGCAACCTGGGGTGTTCCCAGAATCATCAAAACGGACAATGGGCCCCCATTCAACGGGCACGAATTCAGTGACTTTGCGAAACAGATGGACTTCCAACACCGTAAGGTCACCCCGCTCTGGCCACAAGCCAATGGAACTGTCGAACGTTTCATGTCCACCATCAAGAAAACCTTCCAACAGGCCACTGCCGAAAAAAAGGACCTGCAAGCAGCATTGAATGAAGTCCTCTGTGCATACCGAACCACTCCCCACTCCACGACGGGTGTCTGCCCTGCCACTCTCATGCTCGGGAGGGCACAAAGAACTCGGATCCCAACCTGGGAAGGCGCACTGAGGAAGCCCCTCTCAGACCATCAGATCAAAGACATGGCTGCAACAGATCGATATCACAAGGAGAAGATGAAGGAACATGCTGATCTCAAACGGAGGGCCCGATCCCCTTCCCTCAAGGAGGGCGACAGAGTCCTTGTTAAACAAGAACAGCGCCAGAAAACTGACTGTCGTTTCAGAAACGAACCTCTTACAGTGGTGCAGCAGAAGGGCACAATGGTGACTGCGGAGTCAGAGAACAGGCGGGTCACTCGGAACGCATCCCACTTTAAGAAATGCCCTCCTGAGAAGCGTGACTGCACGCCCCCTGCCTCCGTGCCGGAGAACTCTGAGCACCCCGAAACAGGCACACCTGACTCGGCACCCTGCATGGAACCAGAACCCGTGGTCGAGACCGCTGTGACCACCTCAGGTCGCCCACGACGACAGGTACAGCCTCCAAAGAGACTGATTGTTGAAATGGACTAATTTCACTTTGCTGTTTTGTTAAGAAAGGGGGAGATGTTATATTGTTGACGGTCTAGTAGTTGGGGTGGGAGGAGCTAGGTGGGCTGAGGGGAAGAGGTGGGGTCAGGAACAGGAAAGGGCAGTTAGAGTAGGGACGGGGACCAAGTAAGAAGCATCAATAAAGAGCTCCTAACCAGAAGTCAGTGTCCACGTGTATGTGTGGGTTGGGACACGACAAAAAGGATTATACTTTATATAAAAAGTTATATGAAATGACCACACAATACAACTCCCACATATATACACTGGTTAATATTGTTTCCGGTGGGTTGGGCGGTCCTAATGCCCAACCACCGCTTCTAACCAACAATTACGCTGACTTTTAACCGTTCTCAACAGGCTAGGTAAATCATATAACTAGATTCACAAATGTTGCAAAATGCATGGAATACTGCACTACTTAACAATTGGTTCCTGCACAGTGCCATAGTGAAACAATGCATAGTGTCAAGATCATGTATTGAGTCAACACAAGATAATGCAACTAGATTCGCTACCAGCATGCCCTGTTCACGGAAGAAATACAGCAATGCGTCACGCTGCAATTACGTACAGTGCGATAGGAAGGCAATGCAATGCATATCACCACCAGCATGCCCTGTGCAAGGAAGAAAAAAGGTAATGCTACACGGTGCAATTCAGTACAGTGCAGTAAACAACCAATGCAGTGCGCTACGCTATGATCCTGTATCCTGCAAGAGAAACATGACGTAGTGCGTAGCGTACTAACCCCTGAGTTTGTAAAGCACCTCTAGTGTCTGACGTTGTCCAATAGTTTGATAGTTTGTTAGCAGTAAATATACAAAGTGTTATACAACTGTTTTTAGAAGTTGTGCGACCGGTTGCCCCTAACATGGATCAAAGTTCCACTCTGGGCCCTGGCCCCTGTACTGCCCAGTCCAGGACCAGCACGGACCGAGATCTGGGCTGAAGCAAGTGGCGCACACAGCTGACAGCAGTGAGACTGAGAGATTGTCCCTCCGGGCCCGCACACCGCCCCAGTGACAATCCACTTTATCTGGGATGGGCCGCGAGTCCACTCTCCTCCCCGGCAGCAGCGGCTTGGCCTCACTCCAGAACCTTTTCACCACGGGCATGGCGTGCTCGGGCCGATAGTTTAGCTCCTGCGGGGCTGCTGGTCCGGGCCGCCAACGTTCAGCACAAAATTCTTCCACGAAGCCTTCCACACAATGCCGGTGCTACCTCACGTTGCCTTCGAGGGCCTGATCACTTGGCCTTTCTCTCCAGAGCTGTTAGGACTTCATCGCTCCCCGGTGATTACCGCTCACTGGTACTCCTCACCAGCACCTTTCGGTGGCACCTTCGACATGCACCCCTGGCGTGTCCGAGACTCACTGCATCTACTGGTGTGCACGATCTTCAGGTGCTCTCCACTAACACCTGGGTAGCACCACGACACACACACTTTGCGTCTGAGTCTCACCTCTCCTCCTGGTGCACACAAGGTACCAGGTGCTCTCCACTAACACCCTGGCTGCACCACCATATGCGACCCGTGTGTCGGAGACTCACTCCATCTTAGTGGCCACAATGTTCCAGCACTCTTCACTAGTGCCTGGACTGCACTGCGACACGCACCCCCAGAGCGTCCCGAATTTCAGCTCTATTCCACGATGCCCACAATCCTCAGGTGCTCCAACACCTGTAGACCCACCGGACACGCACCCTGCGTGTCAGAGTCTTGATTCGCTCGGGGTGCCCACAATCACCTTAGGCACCCCTTCAGGGGTCTCAGACTGCCACGACATGGTCTCACCACGGCGCCACTTGATACTTCCTGGAAACTTCAAGTGTTTGTGTGTTTCCAACAGGAACCCAGCTCACCTTGGGCCCTTGGGGTACAGGACACAGCACACAGCAAAGTCATGCTCAGGAAGAAGGGGGACACGACCCACTGCAGCGCCCCTTTAGTCTCACCTCCGTCAAGAGCCATAAACTGCTCACAAGCCCCAGATCAGGAAGAAAGGGTCAAGATTCTCACGCAGCCTATTCAGCAACTCTTCCTGAGGCAGAGGTTTTCTTCCCGATCGCAGACAGGTCGAAGCCGCCCGAGACTCGACCAGTCCACGGCGTCTTCAAAGTGCTCCCAGCACTTCTCTGAACAATACAGAGACCGTTCTCGATTACATCGCCAAAATAACCAAAGTCTTGGGGTTACTGTTCCTCCAGTTATAACCCTCACTGTCTTTGAAGTTTCCTTGTGCTCAGGAGTCCCGACCCCTTCCTAAATCAGTCTTGTGTATCTTCCCACAGTGTAACTGTCCTCTTTTTGATTCTGGGGGCCTGGATCTTTAATCACTCAGAGGGAGATGGGTCTATTGTTTTATGGCTCTGAACCAGGACTCTTCACCTCGCAA